>NW_027507718.1:401167164-401823414 GCF_037356315.1 Lithobates pipiens | reverse complement strand
GACCTCCTTGACTACTGGCACCAATAATGCTCAAAATCAAATGTTTGGACAGATACTTTCCAAAGATCGAAATTCATGCATAATTTTTGGCTAGCTAACTATTGTTTTGGCCATTAATGTTTGTATTTCTTAACATCATTGAGAATAGACAACACAATGTTTTTATATGGTGCTTCTCATTTGGCAATGTTTTAGGCTTTCATGCAGTCTATACCATGCTGTTTGTATTCATATCTTCGCTCTATCTTGAATACACTGGCATGATAGAGAATTATTTTAGGTACACACTTTATGATAAGAGTTCGTCTATCTTAGAAAGCCCAAAATGATTAGCAAGTTTAGAGCCGTGAACCAACCTGAGGGCTTCTACCTGAACTGATTCAGGTACATAGAGGCAGTGCGCTTCAGTCCAAGAACCATTGTTGTACTTAAGGTTAATGTACTTTGGTCATTTTCATACCTCTCCTTGAGAAGATTAAGAAATGTCTTCAAACTCGTAGCCCCTAGAAAGTTCTTTTGAGGCAGGATCGTACATTCAGCGTGGCTTTCCTGGAGAGGCCCAGGCGACATCTGCAATAGGGCATTAGCCTTACCATTTCTTGACCCAGGGCGCTTCAAGATAACATCATTGAACCTGGAGAAGAATAGGGTCCAACGTGCTTTTCTAGATGACAACCTTTTAGTAGAACTAATAAATTTAAAATATCTATGATCGGTGAGAGCAGTTACAGGGTGCTTAGCCCCTTCCAGCAGATGCCTCCACTCAGAAAATGCTTCCTTAAAGAGGAAGTTCCGTGAAAATTCTTTTTTTAAAAGTCAGCAGCTACAAATACTGCATCAAGGACACTTACCTGTCCAGGGCGCCCGCGATGTCGGCACCCGAGGCCGAACCCTCTCTCGGTCCTCGGATGCTTCCACCCCATCTTCGCTAAGGGATGGTGGTGGAATTTTTAGACAGGTATCTGCACCCCCCTCCCCCCTGAAATGTGCCAAATGTGACACCAGAGGAGGGAGGGTTCTGGAAAATGGAGGTTCAATTTTTGTGTAAGCCTCCACTTTAATTGTCAGCAGCTTCTTATTTCCAATGTCATAATTCTTCTCAGCTGAAGAAATCAGTCGAGAGAAATAAGCACAAGGATGCAAATGCATTTTATCTCCAATTCGCTGACAAAGGATAGCTCCCACAGCAGAATTAGAAGCATCAACTTCTACGATGAATAGTAGTTCTGGATCTGGATGTACCAGTATTGGTGCAGAAGTGAAGAGAGTCTTTAGTTTACTAAAGGCTTCCTGTGCCTCAGAGGAAAGGAGGGAGGTGCACCTAAGTGTAGTATTATAATGCACTTACAAGAAAGAAGACATCATAAGCATATCTACGGTATAGAAGGTCCTCCTTGAGGGGTGACAGCTATCCGGTTTCTCAATGTTTGGCAGGTTTATGAGCCTATGCAGGACACTGAATCTGAGACAAGGAAGTGAGGAGATTCCAGGCAACCTGACGTGGACTTCACAAAGGGAAATTAAATCACCCAGTGGGCGGACCTTGGTGTATGAAGGACAGGAAGCTAGGCTACACATTCGGAGCATACAGCTCCTACAGCAAAATTAAACCTTCCCAGCCCATACTCAAAAATTATATCCATTTGATACCTCTGGTGCGCATGTTTCAATGCCGGAAAAAACTCAGTTTGACTTGTCAATTTGTATAGCATGGTCAGGACTCATACAATCAAAGAATTCCATAATTGCTCAAGTTAGTACGTGATCTAACTTGTCCTTGTGGCCTATTATACGTGGGGAGGACAATCAGCACCCTATGTAAACATTTTGGTGAGCACAGACGGTTCATTGAGGAAGGCTGTGATATGCACAGTGTCCCTAAACACTTTTTAACCAAACATCACAAATCCAGGTTTAAAAGTGTGAATTAAGAGGCAATACAAAATAGTTTACCCGCTGCAGAGCATTTTAAACATTTACGCCAACAACAAAAGTTCTGCATTTACTCCCTCAATATTCTCACTCCTGGGGGACTCAATGAGGAGATCGAAATTCACATGATATTGTAACATGTATAGTACCATTTTAGTGCATATAATTCCCAATGTCCTCTAGTGTTCCATTTCTAACTATACAATTTATTATTCCCTACAGCGGACCCTTATGATCATATATTTCTTTCTGGATATCGCATAGCTCTATCTTGGGGGTGGGGTTTCTGAGATCAGTAGTAAGTAAACTACCAGTAGAGTACATCTATAGAAGATTCTTGTATGTCTTTCTTCCCCTTGTCCTTCCTTCCTTCCTTTCATATTTAATATATGCCATGGCCACAGCCAGACTGCATTTAAACTGCTCGCACACAGAAACTGACAGGCCAGTATGCTCCAAGCATGTAGCCTAGCTTCCTGTCCTTCATACACCAAGGTCCGCCCACCATGTGACATCATTTCCCTTTGTGCGGTCCACATCAGGCACTGGGTAGCCTTTTCTTTTTAGCCTGTGCCTTAGGTGACCACAAAAAGGGCATCCCTTTCTTTGTCAGCTGTGTAATTGGAGCAATTGCCTTGGAGAAATTATTTATAAATCTTCTGTAAAAGTTGACAAATCCAACAAATCATTGTATCTCCTTAACATTCCTAGAGACAGGCCAATCAACCACTGCTTTGATCTTATCAGGATCCATGCTTACCCCTTCAGAAGAAATTATGTACTCCAAAGAACTGGATCTGAGTTTGTTCAAACTTGCATTTCTCTAGTTGTATGTAAAGTTGATTATGCCCTAATCTCTCGAAAATGATATAGACATGCTTGCAATGTTCTTCCAAATGATCAAAGATAATGAGAATATCATCCAAATATGCTATTACAAACTGATCTAGTAAATCTCGAAAAGTATCACTAATGAAATGTTGAAAAGTTGTGGGAGCATTGCAAAGTCCAAAGGGTGTAAGAAGGGAACGTTATAATGTACTGAATGTAATAATACTTAATAAAATTAACCTTAACCACTTAAGCCCCGGACCATTTTGCTGGCCAAAGACCAGAACACTTTTTGCGATTTGGCACTGCGTCGCTTTAACTGACAATTGCGGGTCGTGCGACGTGGCTCCCAAACAAAATTGACATCCTTTTTTCCCCACAAATAGAGCTTTCTTTTGGTGGTATTTGATCACCTCTGCAGTTTTCATTTTTTGCACTATAAACAAAAAAAAATAATAAAAAAACAATTTTGAAAAAAATAATATTTTTTTTACTTTTTCTATAATAAATATCCCTCAAAAACATATAAAAAAACATTTTTTTCCCTCAGTTTAGGCCGATACATATTCTTATACAAATTTTTGGTAAAAAAAAAATCACAATAAGCATGTACTGATTGGTTCGCGCAAAAGTTACAGCGTCTACAGAATGGGGATAGTTTTTATGGCATTTTTATTAATATTTTTTTTTTTACTAGTAACGGTGGCAATCAGCGTTTTTTATCATGACTGCAACATTATGGCGGACGCATCTGACAGTTTTGACACATTTTTGGGACCATTAATATTAATACAGCGATCAATGCTATAAAATTGCATTGATTACTGTAAAAATGTCACTGGCAGTGAAGGGGTTAACCACTAGGGGGTGGGGGAGGGGTTAAGTGTGTCCTGGGGAGGGATTCTAACTGTGGGGGGGTGGGCTAGCAGTGACATGACACTAATTGCTGCTCCCGCTGACCGGGAGCAGATGATCAGTGTCCTGTCACCAGGCAGAATGGAGAGATGCTGTGTTTACATCTATTTGTTTATTTCTTTTTCTTTAGAATGCTAGAAGAATGAAGTTGTTTTGCTGCTGATATTCACACAGAGTTCTCACATTCATATACTATGGCTAATTTTGGACAGAAGCCAATTAACTTACCTGCATGTCTTTGGAGTGTGGGAGAAAACCGGAGGAAACCCACGCCGGCAGAGGGAGAACATGCAAACTCCAGGCATGTAGTGTCGTGGTTGGGATTTGAACCAGTGACCCTTTTTACTGCTAGGCGAGAGTGCTAACCACTACATCACTGTGCTGCCCAAAGTGGCGTAGTGATTCTCATGAATAATCTTTTTTTTTTTTAAAGCCAGATCTCCATAAAAATGTTTTTTTTTTTATTGTCCTTTTCTTTAATCAAGAACTTTTTTGGAATATTTTTAAATTATTTTCTAGTCATCTCCATAATTTTTTTTTGTCTGTCAAGTTTACACAACAACATTATTATCTTGTATTTTTAAAGCTCAAGGAGGTTGGTTGGTGTCCCTTGTTAATTTGACATTGTATTTTTGAAATGTACCTGTCTACTCACAAACAAACTGTCCTACTTGAAGAAAAACACATAGGCAAGTTTTTTCAGAAAAATAAATCTACATTTATTCTGGCTGATAACAAAATGCTGGAGAAACTGCTGGAATTTGTAAAGCCTTTCTACCCCAGGGCACACATCAACTATTTTGAAAATAAAATTGGTAGCTTGAGAAGTTCATAAAATAGGGGGCACAATCTGGTCTAGGACTCCCACAGATCATGACCAGCAGCAGATGACATATATGTCCCCAGGCTGGGGTACTACAGCCTTACCGGCAGCCTTCCTTGGAGGCTGTCGCTCTGGAGGTGGACTTGTAGCAGGAGGAGGAGGAGGAGGAGGATGGGCGAGCACACATAAGTGCATGTGAAACAAAAAAGTGTAGCGCTAAGCAAGTGGGTAGAAACACACTGAATACAATAAGCAAATGTGAACTACCTGTGTTAAACCACAGAGGGGCCACACACCTGCTGTAAAATTAGTGAAAACAACACTATATGTGCTCTATTATCCTTAAAGGAATAAACATACAACTTATATATAAACAAAATACAATAACGCAACATAAATCGAAAAGAATAAAAGTTAAGTAAAATTCAATATATCAGTCTGTGCGGAAATCTTCATATATTATTAAGGCAAAGTCAGCCAATTTTCTCTTGGAAACCTTGAGTTGGGGTGGCAGAAAAATCAACGACAGAAATCTGCTTGTCTGTGGTGATATCTGAAGGCACCGCACTTAATAAAAATAAGGTGGACACCCTTACCAGAAATGTTGGACCCACCTGCCGTTCGACAGTGGGTCTACCAGGCGTATCGTCCCACAGGGACTGTGCTCCAATTCCTCATAGAATAAGTCCCAGCATCCAATCCTCCCAAAGACGTCCTCAGTCACAGGTGGAGGTGGGTGGTCCAAGCTGTTACCAACTGATGTTTCCCACAATGGAGGGCGGTAGAATTTCCAGGGCCAGGTATGTCCAGGCTCTAATTTTGGATGGGAACTCAAGCGGAATAAAAAAAAACGAAAAAAGAAGAAAGAGAAGGGGGCCCCGGATAGTGTAGGTCAAAATAAACCAGATTGGTTTTATTAAAATTATACGAGTATGAACAGGTATAAAAAGTGATCACAAAAGACAAAAAATCTAATAAAAAGCAATGTAGGGTGCAAGTAATGCTGACTGACGCGTTTCGACACAAGCGGTCATCAACAGGGGCATGTTATCACTTATTTATCACTTATTTGGCAACTCAACTCCTTCTGAATGGCCTCAAAAACAAATTTCTCACACCTGAGGCGTTGCCCCCAGGCATTGGTGTTTCTTCCATTTGCTGCAATTTAGCAGCTACATAGCAGCCATAGGCCTCTTCAGCATTGGGGGGACTTTTCAGGGTCGCATTAGCATCCTTAACGAGGCCCAGTGCTGCCTCCTCCATGTTACTCCCCTTCCTGGCCCTTTTTGTTGGAAAGCAGGGGGGAGGCACCTGGGATTGGGTGAGGCTACATGGCCCTGCCACCTCCTGGCTGCCACATTCCAGAGCCTCGTCCTGGCTGAGGTTTTGTGAGGTCTTGTGTAAGAAAAAGAGACATACTTTTAGTTTTTGGTTCATCAATCACACCCAATTTTCAGCTCATGACTTTTGCAAATTGAATGTTAATAAATAGAAAAGACTATCATTCTGACCCCAGCATTTTTCCTTCTTGTCACACTCATTTTTGGCCCCTATTGTCAATTGATATGTACACTTTTTGTTAAATCATTCATTTGTTAACAAGAATAACATCTAGTTAACATCATTTTTGGACAATAAATATGTTTAAAAGCTCCAGCTGGGCTCCTTAACTTGTTTCAGGATGGAAGGCCCAGGTTGGTCCTCGGAAGCCTCAGCTTGGGTTGAGGTAAGAGTGGATGGAAGTGTAGAAAGTGATTCCCTGGCTTCCATCTGGTCTTCCAGGAACCGCATCGTGCTGAAAGCCACAGACTGGGTACATACACATCCTCTGCTGCAGCTCCTGATCTCATGGAAGCCTGGACCTTATTAAGCTCCTTCCTATATGTGTTTCTCAAGCTACCAATTTTCTTCTCCACAAACCCGATGTCTGTGTTGGGGACCTGCGTCTTCAGATATCCCAGCAGTTTCTCCAGCGATGCCTTCCTAGCTGTTTTTAACATCCCACAAATGTTGCATATCCCTGTATTTGTCTATGACGTGGCTCATGAATTCAGGGTCATTGAATTGTTTCATATTTGCTGCAAGACAAAACAACAAAACACAAGACAAAAACTCTAAAATATCAGCCTAAACTCTCCTATTCTTATCCCAATATAGGCCCCAATCTAGAATCAGTATATGCCACTGATGTACCAAAGTTAAGATGCTACCTTCATTAGAACGTTCGTCCTCCTTCCTCAGCACACCGAACATACACACACACACGCGTTAACTTTATATACACTGCGTCTGCGTGAAACTCCGCCCACATCGCCTGCCCCTGATGTTCTTTCTCGAAGATTCCCCACCTCGTATCTTTCGTCGCAGTAGGAGAGGAACATGGCGAAGACACAGCAGGTGGTCACTACTACTAGTAGTAACAAGGAGGAGGAAAGCCGGGGGCCTAAATGTCCCAATCCAGCAGGAGGTTTAAGGTCTCTAATATGTCCTTTGATGAGATGGTGGAGATGGTCCACATATTGAAGAGGGCCGACTATGATGTGAAGAATGGACCGTACCCAAACCCCAATCTGTGAAAGGCCAAAATCATGACAAAAGTTGTGAAGAGTCTGCAGCGGAATTTTGGGATATGACGATCCAAGGAGCAATTAAGGAAACGCTGATCAGACCTCAAATTAAGGGATCAGGATCAGCACAGAAGGATAAAGGAAGTGATTCAAAAAAGTAAGTACTTGTGTGTTCCTATTATGATTATTAACTTGCATGATGCTCCGTGTGCCTTTCTTTACCGTTCTACAGTTTAAAATGGCTACTTTCATGTTCGTGGGCACAGTAATTGTTCATAGGAAACACTGTTCGTTTGCCAACTAAATACAATGTTTTTAGCTGATACAGGGTTAACTACATTTGGTCATGCTAATTTGTATTAAAAGAAGTCTGGGACATTGTTGTCTAGATGTCTTTGAAACTAGAATGAGATAAAGAATTGATTCAGTGTAATGGTGTAATGTGAGGAGAGGACACTCAGCAGCTGTTTACACATCTGGACTCAGGTACTCTAGTGTGGGACGCCAGAGCACATTCTTTAGGGTGACCCACACAGGTGCTCCAGTGGATACTTGAGGTATTTCCATGTGTGAAACGTGTCCAAATAAGGTAAGTATTCCAGCTTGGTTAAGGGAATTAATCATGTCTTCAACTTGGAACTCTGCCCAAACAGACAATTGTACCCCGCTTTCAAGCAATGTTTCACATTCATATTTCTGGCCACAAATATCTGTGTGCTAAGTATACCTTTTGTTTCATTCTCATAGGGGAGAAAAGATTCGCTCCGTCTGAAGACACCAGCAACACCACACCTCGGGAAGAAGGGGAGCAGAGGATTGTGGTACCTCAGGATGTGGAGGAAGGAGAGGTGGAAAAAGTGCTCGAAATTGGCACAACAACAGGTCAGTGTCTGACACCACAGATTCAGGTAATAGATGTATCCCTGCATATTTATAACACATGGTGTGCATTTTTATTTTAGGTGATGTGCAGGTTGTGGAACCAAAATCGAGTCATTTCACCAGTGACATTGCACAATGGCTTATCCAGGAAATAATGTGTTGTAGTCGGGATTTGGACCTTATCAAAGAAAAAAACAAGTAGATTGAACAAAGACTGGAGAACATGATTGATGTACTAGAGAGAATCTAAATCCTAAAAAGATTCCAGCTTTTTTTTTGTAATTTTACCTAAAGTTTTAATACAGTTTAAACGCATAATTTGGAAGATGCACACAATGGGGCTGATTTATGAACGGTTTGCGCCACGAGTTGCGGTGCATGCCGATGCGCAACGGCCGTTTTCATATTCACAAAACATTTGCAGTAAAAAAAATAGTGTAGCGCTTCAATGGTAATAGATGTAGTCAACATAAATTATAAGGATAATCATATAACAGAGATCATATAAATGATATAGATGCCTAGAGAAAAAAAGTCCAAAATTGGGCACACATTCCACAATGTAGCTGGCACGGGGGTAACCGAACCGTCACAGAAGAGGGAGGAATCACACTAGGCGAATGTATTCATGTGAATCTGCTTGACTGTAAACATCAGGGAAAGTAGATAAATACTTCTTACCAACTCTGTTGGACTCACACAGTCGTATGACAGTTGAGTCTGAAAGGCTTGAGGTCACAATCTGGGACCAAGGAGTATAAGGAGGGAGGTCTGTTGAGCTGATGAAGGAACTCCAAACGGCTGTATGCCCGATAATATATTTCTCAGATGGAACGTCAAGGTTGTTTGTAGTCCAGCTCAGACGCGGCCCGTTGCACTGATACTCCAATCTCCCCCGAATGGGGAGGAGGATATTTGGGGGTTTAGACCAAAGAAACGGAAAAAAAGGAAAAGAAAAAAGGGCTCCACATGGTGCGGGTCAAACGGTATAAAAATGGTAATTTATTAAAGTCAAAAGGTTATTAATGACTTTGTGATCACAAAATAGAGTAAAATGAAATTAAAAGCAATGTAGGGTGCCAACAGCTAGCCCAACGCGTTTCGACACATATGTCTTCGACAGGGGCATGTTGGGGCCCACCACATTGCTAACAAATATATAAGGAGTCAGAAAAAGGTTCCGCCTACCAAGGGGCGGAGAATCCTGTCTCGGACAACCTCTTACAAATACAATGAACAATTTAATCAAATCAAGATAAGCATGTTCAAACAGAATAAACAAATACAAGTAACGTCTAATATTCATATGAAAGAGAGGGGAATGAAAATTTTTTTTTTTTTGAAGAGAGGGGACTGGAGGGTAGTGATGGCCGAACGGTTCGCCCGGCGGTCGTTTCGCGGCGAATTTCCGACTTTCGCCGTCCGCGGGTTCGAACGCCTTTTTCCGTCGTTCGCCCCGGCGGACTTACGTGTTTAATGTATACAAGAACTTTAACCTTTCGTGACACGTTTATCATGTGTTACAGGACAACCAATTGAGACATGACAGCTCATGGACACTTGGACATTCCCCCTAACCTATAAATACACCCGATCCGGTGGCCATTTTACATTCTTTCTTCTGTCACTGTAGGGAAAGGATCCTGTGTGGAGTAGGGACAGAGAAAACGCTAGCTATTTGGTACACAAAAGTTCTTTTCAGGACTGGTATAGGTGTTAGGTCAGCAGCCTGAGTTTCTTTTGTCAGTTTAGATAAAGGGACAGAGCGCTGTATGCTGCTATTTTAGGGACAGCTCAGCCAGATTAGTCTTTCTTCATCATCATCATCATCATCATCATTAGCTGTTACTATCAGGTCCACAAAAGAGCTGTTCCAGCTAATCGTTCCAGCCTACTCTTTTTTGCCAATTTGTATAGGGACAGGCAGGAAGCAGTGTGTCAGGCAGTGAGGATAATTTTAAAGACTTGCTGTTACTATTAGTTCCACAAAGGTTCTTTTCAGGACTGGTATCAGTGGTACGGTAATAGGCTTGTACACGTATAATATTCTTTCTTCCAAATATAGAAAGAATATTATACTTGACTGCTGCCCTTCTGCTGCAGTCTGCTAATCATTCACAACTCACTTGTTCCACAAAGCTCTTTATCAGGACTGGTAACTTGGTCTGTCTAGGGTGCTACGGTACATAGGCTTGGGTGCGGTACAGTCTGCTGTTCTGTAAGGACCGCTATCGGTCCACAATACATAGGGTTGCCGTGCACTACTGCTGACCGCTGCCCTATACTGCAGCAGTCCTTCAGCGGTATAGGGACTGACGCACAGTCTGCTAAACACTAATACACAACCTGCTTGGTCCACAAAAGTTCTTATAAGGACTGGTAACTTGGTATAGGGTGCTACGGTACATAGGCCTGAGTGCAGTACAGTCTGCTGTTCTGTAAGGACCGCTATCGGTCCACAATACATAGGGTTGCCGTGCACTACTGCTGACCGCTGCCCTATACTGCAGCAGTCCTTCATTGGTATAGGGACTGACGTACAGTCTGCTAATCACTAACACACAACCTGCTTGGTCCACAAAAGTTCTTATAAGGACTGGTAACTTGGTATAGGGTGCTACGGTACATAGGCCTGAGTGCGTTACAGTCTGCTGTTCTGTAAGGACCGCTATCGGTCCACAATACATAGGGTTGCCGTGCACTGCTGCTGACCGCTGCCCTATACTGCAGCAGTCCTTCATTGGTATAGGGACTGACGTACAGTCTGCTAATCACTAACACACAACCTGCTTGGTCCACAAAAGTTCTTATAAGGACTGGTAACTTGGTATAGGGTGCTACGGTACATAGGCCTGAGTGCGTTACAGTCTGCTGTTCTGTAAGGACCGCTATCGGTCCACAATACATAGGGTTGCCGTGCACTACTGCTGACCGCTGCCCTATACTGCAGCAGTCCTTCAGCGGTATAGGGACTGACGCACAGTCTGCTAAACACTAACACACAACCTGCTTGGTCCACAAAAGTTTTTATAAGGACTGGTAACTTGGTATAGGGTGCTACGGTACATAGGCCTGAGTGCAGTACAGTCTGCTGTTCTGTAAGGACCGCTATCGGTCCACAATACATAGGGTTGCCGTGCACTACTGCTGACCGCTGCCCTATACTGCAGCAGTCCTTCATTGGTATAGGGACTGACGTACAGTCTGCTAATCACTAACACACAACCTGCTTGGTCCACAAAAGTTCTTATAAGGACTGGTAACTTGGTATAGGGTGCTACGGTACATAGGCCTGAGTGCGTTACAGTCTGCTGTTCTGTAAGGACCGCTATCGGTCCACAATACATAGGGTTGCCGTGCACTACTGCTGACCGCTGCCCTATACTGCAGCAGTCCTTCATTGGTATAGGGACTGACGTACAGTCTGCTAATCACTAACACACAACCTGCTTGGTCCACAAAAGTTCTTATAAGGACTGGTAACTTGGTATAGGGTGCTACGGTACATAGGCCTGAGTGCGTTACAGTCTGCTGTTCTGTAAGGACCGCTATCGGTCCACAATACATAGGGTTGCCGTGCACTACTGCTGACCGCTGCCCTATACTGCAGCAGTCCTTCAGCGGTATAGGGACTGACGCACAGTCTGCTAAACACTAACACACAACCTGCTTGGTCCACAAAAGTTTTTATAAGGACTGGTAACTTGGTATAGGGTGCTACGGTACATAGGCCTGAGTGCAGTACAGTCTGCTGTTCTGTAAGGACCGCTATCGGTCCACAATACATAGGGTTGCCGTGCACTACTGCTGACCGCTGCCCTATACTGCAGCAGTCCTTCATTGGTATAGGGACTGACGTACAGTCTGCTAATCACTAACACACAACCTGCTTGGTCCACAAAAGTTCTTATAAGGACTGGTAACTTGGTATAGGGTGCTACGGTACATAGGCCTGAGTGCGTTACAGTCTGCTGTTCTGTAAGGACCGCTATCGGTCCACAATACATAGGGTTGCCGTGCACTACTGCTGACCGCTGCCCTATACTGCAGCAGTCCTTCAGCGGTATAGGGACTGACGTACAGTCTGCTAAACACTAATACACAACCTGCTTGGTCCACAAAAGTTCTTATAAGGACTGGTAACTTGGTATAGGGTGCTACGGTACATAGGCTTGAGTGCGGTACAGTCTGCTGTTCTGTAAGGACCGCTATCGGTCCACAATAGATAGGGTTGACGTGCACCACTGCTGACCGCTCACCTATACTGCAGCAGTCCTTCAGCGGTATAGGGACTGACGTACAGTCTGCTAATCACTAACACACAACCTGCTTGTTCCACAAAAGTTCTTATAAGGACTGGTAACTTGGTATAGGGTGCTACGGTACATAGGCCTGAGTGCGTTACAGTCTGCTGTTCTGTAAGGACCGCTATCGGTCCACAATACATAGGGTTGCCGTGCACTACTGCTGACCGCTGCCCTATACTGCAGCAGTCCTTCATTGGTATAGGGACTGACGTACAGTCTGCTAATCACTAACACACAACCTGCTTGGTCCACAAAAGTTCTTATAAGGACTGGTAACTTGGTATAGGGTGCTACGGTACATAGGCCTGAGTGCGTTACAGTCTGCTGTTCTGTAAGGACCGCTATCGGTCCACAATACATAGGGTTGCCGTGCACTACTGCTGACCGCTGCCCTATACTGCAGCAGTCCTTCATTGGTATAGGGACTGACGTACAGTCTGCTAATCACTAACACACAACCTGCTTGGTCCACAAAAGTTCTTATAAGGACTGGTAACTTGGTATAGGGTGCTACGGTACATAGGCCTGAGTGCGTTACAGTCTGCTGTTCTGTAAGGACCGCTATCGGTCCACAATACATAGGGTTGCCGTGCACTACTGCTGACCGCTGCCCTATACTGCAGCAGTCCTTCAGCGGTATAGGGACTGACGTACAGTCTGCTAAACACTAATACACAACCTGCTTGGTCCACAAAAGTTCTTATAAGGACTGGTAACTTGGTATAGGGTGCTACGGTACATAGGCTTGAGTGCGGTACAGTCTGCTGTTCTGTAAGGACCGCTATCGGTCCACAATAGATAGGGTTGACGTGCACCACTGCTGACCGCTCACCTATACTGCAGCAGTCCTTCAGCGGTATAGGGACTGACGTACAGTCTGCTAATCACTAACACACAACCTGCTTGTTCCACAAAAGTTCTTATAAGGACTGGTAACTTGGTATAGGGTGCTACGGTACATAGGCCTGAGTGCGTTACAGTCTGCTGTTCTGTAAGGACCGCTATCGGTCCACAATACATAGGGTTGCCGTGCACTACTGCTGACCGCTGCCCTATACTGCAGCAGTCCTTCATTGGTATAGGGACTGACGTACAGTCTGCTAATCACTAACACACAACCTGCTTGGTCCACAAAAGTTCTTATAAGGACTGGTAACTTGGTATAGGGTGCTACGGTACATAGGCCTGAGTGCGTTACAGTCTGCTGTTCTGTAAGGACCGCTATCGGTCCACAATACATAGGGTTGCCGTGCACTACTGCTGACCGCTGCCCTATACTGCAGCAGTCCTTCATTGGTATAGGGACTGACGTACAGTCTGCTAATCACTAACACACAACCTGCTTGGTCCACAAAAGTTCTTATAAGGACTGGTAACTTGGTATAGGGTGCTACGGTACATAGGCCTGAGTGCGTTACAGTCTGCTGTTCTGTAAGGACCGCTATCGGTCCACAATACATAGGGTTGCCGTGCACTACTGCTGACCGCTGCCCTATACTGCAGCAGTCCTTCAGCGGTATAGGGACTAAGAGTTTTGTCACAGGGTCATTTAAAAAATGACATGCAGAGGAAGAGGCAGGCCCTTCCGCAGGGGTGGTAGGGGTAGGGCAGGAGCAACAGGCTTGAGCCAAAGTGGGAAGTTGCAGAAGGTGCGTTCAATTACTTTAAAGGATGCACCAGACTTGGTTGAGTGGCTCGCTCAGCCTTACTCTTCTGCACCCTCCTCATCCTCTCGATCTGCACCCTCTTCTTCACTCTCTGCTATGTGCACCCCCAAAGACACTACCACCAACAACACGACCACCACCACCACCACCACATACCTTCCGCTTGAGTCACTGGAATTATTTTCCGATCCATATCAAGAGGACATTTCTGATGCGCAGCCACTCTTGGTATTGGATCAGGAAGAGGAGGTAGCAACAAGCGCTACTCAGCAGTCTGACGCCAGTACCCAGATCAGCCCAAGGAGGAGGTTGGTCCCCGGTGTTGCTGCCTACTCTACTTATAGCGGTGGGGAAGGTGACGTTGATGATGACGTGTCTAGTGATGTCACGTGGGTGCCCACAAGAGAGGAAGAGGAGGGGAGTTCAGAGGGAGATATGGACCAGCAGATAGGGAGGAGAAGCAGCAATGACTTACATTGCACAGCAGGGACAAAGCAGACTGCAAATGTATCAGGAGCGAGTCATCGACCATGTACGGTCACATCTGGCGCTCCCAGGACACCGGCACATGGCTCCGCAGTGTGGGCTTTTTTTAACGTGTCCGCTGCTGACAATAGCGTTGCCATCTGCAATCTTTGCAGTCAACGCGTTAGTCGCGGTAAGCCCAATACTCACCTAGGGACGACCGCCTTAAGAAGGCACATGAGCAGCCATCACCGAGCCCAGTGGGAGCAACGGAACACACAAAGCCACACTGCAGGCTCTCACCGTCCAGCCTCGTCTTCTACTTCTCCTTCTCCTCTCTCCTCACAATTGTCCTCCACTCCACCTTCCATCACGCCAAGCTCACATTTTTCTGCAAAAAGGCAGGCTTCCGTGGGCCTAATGTTTGAGCGTAAAAAAATGATGACGCCGGATAACCCTCTTGCCCAACGGTTGGCGGCTGGCTTGTCAGAACTCATAGCCCGCCAACTACTGCCATATAAACTGGTGGACTCGGAGGCCTTTCGCAAATTTGTGGCCATTGGAACACCACAATGGAAGGTCCCAGGAAGGAAGTATTTCTCAGAGAAGGGCATCCCAGAGCTATATGGCCATGTTCAGCGGCAAGTGAATGTATCTCTGGCACACAGTGTCGGTGCCAAGATACATCTGACCACAGACACGTGGTCTAGCAAACACGGGCAGGGAAGGTATATCAGTTTTACTGCCCACTGGGTGAACCTTCTGACGGCCGTCAAGCATGTAACCCGTGGCACCCGTGTAGATTTGGTTTTACCGCCACGGATTGCATGCAGGCCTGACTCTTCTTCTCCTCCTCCTACTCCATCCTCCTCCCTCTCCTCCTCAGCTGCCTCCTCCTTTTCCGCTGCTAGCGTCTCTTCCACTGCACCGCCCAAGCTCCCCAGAACCTATTCCACATGCCAGGTGAGACGTTGCCATGCCGTGCTGCGTCTGTTGTGCCTGGAAGCAAAGAGCCACACTGGCCCGGCACTCCTTTCAGCTTTGCGTTCACAGGCAGATGAGTGGCTAACACCGCTCAATTTGACAGTTGGTAAAGTGGTGTGTGACAACGGTGCCAATCTGCTTAGCGCATTGAAACAGGGCAAAATCACGCACGTGCCGTGCATGGCACACGTCTTAAACTTGGTCGTGCAGCGATTCCTTGTCAAATACCCTGGGGTCCAGGACATCTTGCGGCAGGCAAGGAAAATCTCGGCCCATTTCAGAAGATCTTACACGGCCATGGCTCGCCTTGCTGACATTCAGCGGCGACACCATCTGCCGGTCAGACGTCTTATTTGCGATTGCCCGACGCGATGGAACTCAACCTTCTATATGCTTGATAGGCTGCTCCAGCAGAAACGTGCAGTTAACGTCTACCTGTATGAACTCTGCGAAAGAAACGGTTCTGGGGAGCTGGGTTTTTTTTCACCGCGCCAGTGGCTGCTCATGCGCGACACATGCAGACTTCTGCGGCCATTTGAGGAGATCACCAAACTGGTCAGTCGCAGCCATGGCGCCATCAGTGACATGGTACCTTATGCCTTCTTTCTGGAGCGTGCATTGCGTCGTGTCATTGATCAGGCTGTGGAGGAGCAGGAGCGGGAAGATGAGGAAGTCGCAATGCTGGATGAATTCCCAGGGGGGGCTACTCTATCTGAGACAAGTCAACAACAGGAGTCTGATGAGGAGTCAGAGGAGGATGGTGCCGGGGCGGATGAGCAGGAGCAAGAAGAGCATGCTTTAAACCTTTCTGGGATCCCTGTTGTGCGAGGATGGGGAGAGGAGAATGAAGAGGACGACATTATCCTGGATGATGAGCAGGAGCCAGGCCACCACACCGCTTCCACTTTAGTGCAAATGGGGGCCTTCATGCTCCAGTGTTTTAATAGGGACCCCCGTATAAAAAGCATGAGGGTCAAGGACCAGTACTGGGTGGCAACGTACTTAGACCCCCGGTACAAACACAAAATGGCGGAAATGTTACCGCCGTCGCAGAGGGCTGTCAGAATGCAGCACTTCCAGGCCTTGCTTCGAGAAATGCTGCATTCTGCTTTTGCGTGCGCTGGCAGAGGAGCAATTCCCACTCCCAGAGAAGGATTTGCGGGTACCAATCCAACAGCGCCTGCAAGAAGAGGCCGGTTTGAAGATGTGTTGGTGACTTCGGATATGAGGTCATTCTTTCAGCCGACCCATCGACAGGTGTCATCCGGATCCAGCATCAGGGAACGCCTAGACCGTCAGGTGTCCGACTACATTGGGTTAACGGCCGATGTGGACGCTCTGAGGAGTGATGAACCCCTAGACTACTGGGTGGGCAGGCTTGACCTCTGGCCAGAGCTTGCCCAATTTGCAATCGAACTGTTGGCTTGCCCCTCATCCAGTGTCCTGTCCGAAAGGACGTTCAGCGCAGCAGGGGGGATTGTGACCGATAAGCGTACTCGCCTAGCTCACCACAGTGTTAACTACCTCACATTTCTAAAAATGAATGAGGCATGGATCTCGGAGGAATTCAACACATGTGATCAGTAGACCATGTATATGTCTATAAACAATTTTTGGAATCAAGCACACAGACCTTCTTAATTCATTTGGCTCACTTCCCTGACCCAAAAAAGCACACCGTACTATATGCCCCTACCCTCCTCTTTGAAGAGGTTGAGCGGTGTCATATTTCTACTGGGGCTGCTTATTATGAGGGGTTCCCACCATCCCTGTGCTGTGCTGACTTCCTCCTGGGTGTTCTTATTATGAGGGGCTCCCACCATCCCTGTGCTGTGCTGACTTCCTCCTGGGGGTTCTTATTATGAGGGGATCACACCATCCCTGTGCTGTGCTGACTTCCTCCTGGGGCTGCTTACGGTGCTGCTGTCAGCGCTGTATGTCACGGAGCTGCTGTCAGCGCTGTATGTCACGGAGCTGCTGTCAGCGCTGTATGTCACGGAGCTGCTGTCAGCGCTGTATGTCACGGAGCTGCTGTCAGCGCTGTATGTCACGGAGCTGCTGTCAGCGCTGTATGTCACGGAGCTGCTGTCAGCGCTGTATGTCACGGAGCTGCTGTCAGCGCTGTATGTCACGGAGCTGCTGTCAGCGCTGTATGTCACGGAGCTGCTGTCAGCGCTGTATGTCACGGAGCTGCTGTCAGCGCTGTATGTCACGGTGCTGCTGTCAGCGCTGTATGTCACGGAGCTGCTGTCAGCGCTGTATGTCACGGAGCTGCTGTCAGTGCTGTATGTCACGGAGCTGCTGTCAGCGCTGTATGTCACGGAGCTGCTGTCAGCGCTGTATGTCACGGAGCTGCTGTCAGCGCTGTATGTCACGGTGCTGCTGTCAGCGCTGTATGTCACGGAGCTGCTGTCAGCGCTGTATGTCACGGAGCTGCTGTCAGCGCTGTATGTCACGGAGCTGCTGTCAGCGCTGTATGTCACGGAGCTGCTGTCAGCGCTGTATGTCACGGAGCTGCTGTCAGCGCTGTATGTCACGGTGCTGATGTCAGTGCTCTGTATTACGGTGCTGCTGTCAGTGCTCTGTATCTCCTGCACCCTCTTGTTTGCCTACCCTGGTCCCTGACCTTCCCTCTCCTCCATTGCCTTCATTAGCTCCATAGTCCTGAATTGTCAGAACAATTTCCCAAATAAAAAAAAAATGCTTGTAGTTATCGATCCCAAATTCACCTCATACATGTATTATGCTATTGTCCAGGTGGTGGGACTACGTGCTACCCCCTAATAATTACCCCGTGGCCGCAAATTCGACCTAAAGGTTTGCGAAATTCGCCTCCCATTGAAGTCAATGGAGCCCGCGGCGAACGGTCGTTTTCGCGAACGTTTGTGTCCGTTCGCGTTTCGCGTTCGCGAAACGTCCCGTCGGAAGTTCGTCCATCACTACTGGAGGGTAACCAACCCCCGGGACTTTATCAACGGCACTAAATATGATCAATCCGTATTAAAATCAATTGTGAATTTTTATTCAATGTGCAAAAAACAGGTAACCTTCGTTTGTTTTGCATATAAAGTACAAAATACAGATATACAAAAATAGGTATATGAGCCTGGGAGACTACATAAATTACCACATTAGTATATAATCAAAACTGCATTATTTCTTTCTACATGTTTCGCTCAAATAGAGCTTCTTCAGGACAATTGCAGCGTATAATATTCTACAAAAAAACAAAGTTGTATAAACAGATTAAAATTGATTTGAAAGAGAAATACATGATAAATAATCAATATGCATAAATAAGTCTTGTACATAGCAAACTCACAAAGGGTACAGAAGACATTAGATAATATGGGTCAACATATTCTGATCAAATAATTCCAGTGGTGGAGCTCCCCTCTGGACATCTTTGATAGTCCCAGGGGAGCAAAACCACCAACCCGTACATAAAACATAAGGGCGTAGATTTGCAAATCAATGTAAGATACCATATTGGTTATTTAAGCCGGGGGACACATTAACCCTTTATTTTGGGTGGCGTCCCGCATATTCATAATGATAATGTGTGGGCAAATGTTATTCTCATCTAGAGAGAATGATGGCAGAATTAAACTGAAGAAAAAAAAAAAAAAAAGGGGGGGGGGGAGGGGAGAAAGAAGGGGAATGACATTCTAAACATACAGATATTATGCATGAAAAAAGTTATAAAAAGAGATAACCCAAGAAAAATTATTTTATATATATTGGTGTATAATAAGAAAGCAAGGTAAAACATAACCTCTTACCCCATAAATCAAATAGATTGAAGTACTTGGGAATCGTGAAGATTTGTTTAATTATTGAAATACAGACAAATTGTCTTGTTTTATTCTGTCATTCGATAAGCGGATCACGGTGAGGGCATCATTAGGGATCTCCCAATCGATCCCCCTAGGGATCTGCAGAAGCACAAGAAATGAATATATAATGGGCCAGTTTGAATAGAATATCAGACTGGCCCAGTAAATGCTCCAAATATACCTGATGGAAACTCGATGGTACTTATAAAATAGAACCAGTTCAACAAGCCCTTTATCAACAATCACCCTGTGTTGTCAGACATTGGGTTAAATGGAGTGTAGTTCAGGCACAGAAGATTTCTTAGTGCTGATCTCTAAAGAAAAAAACGTAGAAAAAGAGAGAACACATGTGTTCCCATTATTATTGCAGGATGACTCCCCAAGTAAGCATTAATGTGGTCTCCTCAGAGAATTTCCTTTCTTACCTATTTGCCTAAATAATGTGTGATCCAGATGTTTGAGATGCTCCTCCGCCAGTACAGCAGTTCCCCACGTCCACTCCTATCACAGGTTGGAGTGATAGTGGCGGGGAACCGCGTTAAATCCTCGTGCTTCCAGCCCGGCGGCGTCTGACGTCACCGCCGGGCTGCGGGCACACCTATTGGGAGGATCGCCGTCCCGCCGTCCCGCGATGTCAACTGCGCATGCGCGAGAGACGTAGGTCACGTTCATGTCGCGTTGGCGGCCATTTTATATTCTGGCAAACAGACGAATTCGCCAGAAGATGATACATCAACCCATGTACTCTGTCCATAACCTAGTAGGGAGTCAGAGACATGCAGCCATAATGGCTGAAGGACATATGCCCAGATCTTGTAATAGGATATATCAAATAAGCGAGTATACCAGGAGTAAAGGTGAATGAACAAAAAGGTCAGTCACCCTATAATCCTGACTTCAACAAGATGAAAAATAGAAGATACTCGCGGCCAAACGGAGGGAGGAGAAACAGAACTCCCATTTGAAATTGGGGCGGGCTGACAACACCCCTAACCGGTTAGGAAGGGTGAAAAGTCAAAGCCCGCCCCGGGGTGCCCGTACAGACCCCACAGGGGAAATCTCCTGGGAGAGAGCCCTTTCAGATTGGACAGCCATCACCGTAGTCCAGAAAAAAAAAAAAAAAAAAAAAAAAAAAAACCCGCTAACCTTAATTACAAAAAGGGTTTAAAACTAAAAGCATCATTAAGTCCCGGAGACCGAGTAGCTTTTAGATTAAATATCCATCTGGTTTCTCGTTGTAGGAGAATTTGATTGTAATCACCCCCTCTTTCTCCTGGGGGGATGTATTCTAAAGGAAAGAAGTGCATGAAATTATCCTTGAATTGATGGTATAAACCAAAATGTCGGCTGATTGGGGTCTCCATTTTCTTACCACGCACCAGGGACACATGGTCCCTGATGCGGTGGAAGAAAGGGCGTTTTGTCTTCCCAACATAGAAGGCATTGCACTGGCAAACCATGATGTACACAACCCCTACTGACTGGCAGGTCACAGCAAATTTGGGCTTATAAAGGTGGCCATTGGGTAAACGTATGGATTTAGATGCATATAGGTATCTGCAGAAGCCGCATTTGTGGCAAGGAGTGCAGCCTGATTGTCTGGAACCCGATCTTGTAGAGGAAGAGAAATGACTTTGTACTAAAGAGTCCCTCAGAGATCGTGACCTTCTATATGTGACACCCGGATACTCCGGGAGATGTTTAGCTAACAGGGGGTCACCCTTCAAAAGGTACCAATATCTCTGGAGAATTCCTTTGACTCGCATATGCTGTTCGTTATAAGTAGTGATAAATCTCACCTCTTGGTTGGTCTTTGGTGGTCTATGATTATGTATCAAAGAGGCCCTATTTTGTTTCTTAGCTTGTGCATAAGCCCTTTTTAGGCATTTGTTACTGAAGCCTCTTTGACGGAGGCGCAGCCTCAACTGCCTTGCCTCTAGAACAAAATCTTCATGACTGCTGCAATTTCGCCTTAAACGAAGATATTGTCCGTATGGGATACTCGCCACCAGAGGGGACGGGTGTGAGCTAGATGCATGTAGGAGTGAGTTTGCGGCAGTTGTTTTTCGGTGGAGAGTGGACTGAACAGCCCCGTCTGCATCCGTAAAGATTTGCACGTCCAGGAAGGTTATCCTGGAGAGACTCATTTCCATAGTGAAATTGAGGTTGAAAGAATTAATTCTCAGTAAATCCACAAATATCCTCAATTCATCCTCACTCCCTGTCCACACAAAGAAGATGTCATCAATAAACCTTCGCCACATCGGTATATAGTCAAAGAATCGCTGTAAATTCTCCTGGCGAAAAATCTGGCGCTCTACATCCAGGGACCCTGGATGTAGAGGCCTTGTATAATTCAATCCCCCACGAATTGGGGGTACGGACAGTGGATAGTTTTTTGGTGGAGGATAAATGTATCCCTCCTAACTATAAAAACTTCATCCTAGATCTTCTATACTTCATCCTCACCAATAACATATTTATGTTCGGGCGCTCCCATTACCTCCAGGTGCAGGGGGTTGCTATGGGGACCAAGTGTGCTCCCTCATATGCTAACCTGTACCTGGGGGGTTGGGAGCGCCAGATTTTTCGCCAGGAGAATTTACAGCGATTCTTTGACTATATACCGATGTGGCGAAGGTTTATTGATGACATCTTCTTTGTGTGGACAGGGAGTGAGGATGAATTGAGGATATTTGTGGATTTACTGAGAATTAATTCTTTCAACCTCAATTTCACTATGGAAATGAGTCTCTCCAGGATAACCTTCCTGGACGTGCAAATCTTTACGGATGCAGACGGGGCTGTTCAGTCCACTCTCCACCGAAAAACAACTGCCGCAAACTCACTCCTACATGCATCTAGCTCACACCCGTCCCCTCTGGTGGCGAGTATCCCATACGGACAATATCTTCGTTTAAGGCGAAATTGCAGCAGTCATGAAGATTTTGTTCTAGAGGCAAGGCAGTTGAGGCTGCGCCTCCGTCAAAGAGGCTACAGTAACAAATGCCTAAAAAGGGCTTATGCACAAGCTAAGAAACAAAATAGGGCCTCTTTGATACATAATCATAGACCACCAAAGACCAACCAAGAGGTGAGATTTATCACTACTTATAACGAACAGCATATGCGAGTCAAAGGAATTCTCCAGAGATATTGGTACCTTTTGAAGGGTGACCCCCTGTTAGCTAAACATCTCCCGGAGTATCCGGGTGTCACATATAGAAGGTCACGATCTCTGAGGGACTCTTTAGTACAAAGTCATTTCTCTTCCTCTACAAGATCGGGTTCCAGACAATCAGGCTGCACTCCTTGCCACAAATGCGGCTTCTGCAGATACCTATATGCATCTAAATCCATACGTTTACCCAATGGCCACCTTTATAAGCCCAAATTTGCTGTGACCTGCCAGTCAGTAGGGGTTGTGTACATCATGGTTTGCCAGTGCAATGCCTTCTATGTTGGGAAGACAAAACGCCCTTTCTTCCACCGCATCAGGGACCATGTGTCCCTGGTGCGTGGTAAGAAAATGGAGACCCCAATCAGCCGACATTTTGGTTTATACCATCAATTCAAGGATAATTTCATGCACTTCTTTCCTTTAGAATACATCCCCCCAGGAGAAAGAGGGGGTGATTACAATCAAATTCTCCTACAACGAGAAACCAGATGGATATTTAATCTAAAAGCTACTCGGTCTCCGGGACTTAATGATGCTTTTAGTTTTAAACCCTTTTTGTAATTAAGGTTAGCGGGTTTTTTTTTTTTTTTTTTTTTTTTTTTTCTGGACTACGGTGATGGCTGTCCAATCTGAAAGGGCTCTCTCCCAGGAGATTTCCCCTGTGGGGTCTGTACGGGCACCCCGGGGCGGGCTTTGACTTTTCACCCTTCCTAACCGGTTAGGGGTGTTGTCAGCCCGCCCCAATTTCAAATGGGAGTTCTGTTTCTCCTCCCTCCGTTTGGCCGCGAGTATCTTCTATTTTTCATCTTGTTGAAGTCAGGATTATAGGGTGACTGACCTTTTTGTTCATTCACCTTTACTCCTGGTATACTCGCTTATTTGATATATCCTATTACAAGATCTGGGCATATGTCCTTCAGCCATTATGGCTGCATGTCTCTGACTCCCTACTAGGTTATGGACAGAGTACATGGGTTGATGTATCATCTTCTGGCGAATTCGTCTGTTTGCCAGAATATAAAATGGCCGCCAGCGCGACATGAACGTGACCTACGTCTCTCGCGCATGCGCAGTTGACATCGCGGGACGGCGGGACGGCGATCCTCCCAATAGGTGTGCCCGCAGCCCGGCGGTGACGTCAGACGCCGCCGGGCTGGAAGCACGAGGATTTAACGCGGTTCCCCGCCACTATCACTCCAACCTGTGATAGGAGTGGACGTGGGGAACTGCTGTACTGGCGGAGGAGCATCTCAAACATCTGGATCACACATTATTTAGGCAAATAGGTAAGAAAGGAAATTCTCTGAGGAGACCACATTAATGCTTACTTGGGGAGTCATCCTGCAATAATAATGGGAACACATGTGTTCTCTCTTTTTCTAAGTTTTTTTCTTTAGAGATCAGCACTAAGAAATCTTCTGTGCCTGAACTACACTCCATTTAACCCAATGTCTGACAACACAGGGTGATTGTTGATAAAGGGCTTGTTGAACTGGTTCTATTTTATAAGTACCATCGAGTTTCCATCAGGTATATTTGGAGCATTTACTGGGCCAGTCTGATATTCTATTCAAACTGGCCCATTATATATTCATTTCTTGTGCTTCTGCAGATCCCTAGGGGGATCGATTGGGAGATCCCTAATGATGCCCTCACCGTGATCCGCTTATCGAATGACAGAATAAAACAAGACAATTTGTCTGTATTTCAATAATTAAACAAATCTTCACGATTCCCAAGTACTTCAATCTATTTGATTTATGGGGTAAGAGGTTATGTTTTACCTTGCTTTCTTATTATACACCAATATATATAAAAGAATTTTTCTTGGGTTATCTCTTTTTATAACTTTTTTCATGCATAATATCTGTATGTTTAGAATGTCATTCCCCTTCTTTCTCCCCTCCCCCTCCCCTTTTATTTATTATTTTTTTTTTTTTCTTCAGTTTAATTCTGCCATCATTCTCTCTAGATGAGAATAACATTTGCCCACACATTATCATTATGAATATGCGGGACGCCACCCAAAATAAAGGGTTAATGTGTCCCCCGGCTTAAATAACCAATATGGTATCTTACATTGATTTGCAAATCTACGCCCTTATGTTTTATGTACGGGTTGGTGGTTTTGCTCCCCTGGGACTATCAAAGATGTCCAGAGGGGAGCTCCACCACTGGAATTATTTGATCAGAATATGTTGACCCATATTATCTAATGTCTTCTGTACCCTTTGTGAGTTTGCTATGTACAAGACTTATTTATGCATATTGATTATTTATCATGTATTTCTCTTTCAAATCAATTTTAATCTGTTTATACAACTTTGTTTTTTTGTAGAATATTATACGCTGCAATTGTCCTGAAGAAGCTCTATTTGAGCGAAACATGTAGAAAGAAATAATGCAGTTTTGATTATATACTAATGTGGTAATTTATGTAGTCTCCCAGGCTCATATACCTATTTTTGTATATCTGTATTTTATACTTTATATGCAAAACAAACGAAGGTTACCTGTTTTTAATAATGTTTTTTGCACATTGAATAAAAATTCACAATTGATTTTAATACGGATTGATCATATTTAGTGCCGTTGATAAAGTCCCGGGGGTTGGTTACCCTCCAGTCCCCTCTCTTCAAAAAAAAAAAAAAAAAAAAAAAAAAAAATTTTCATTCCCCTCTCTTTCATAATAATTCTTAACAGGGATGTGGCACTCTCTTTACTATTCAGATTAATGTGAACCTATAGCCTTGTCCTATATATATATTCTCTTGTCTAATATTCATACTCATACGAGCTGTTAAATTAGATTTAGTAACAATACAGAGTGGATATAAGCCACCATGCTCATGAATGGAATCAGTTACATTAATCCAGGCCTCCTCAAACGTATAAGTCCAGGGAAGTTCAATACACATATAGAACATATACAAAAACTCATCTAGCACTGGTATAAGGAGATCAGACATGTAATGTTAATTCTATATAGACTGTATTATACCATCACCTGAAGGGACTGGTTCGCGTTTGTATTATGTCATGAGTAAAACTGTGGAGGTCAAAGTAGTGATGTCTAATGGGAATCAGTCATTGTGCAGGTTAGATATTTCTTACTTGTTTTACTGGCGGTATGCAGCCGAGAAGTGTATATACGTAGCCATAGTAACTATTATTGCGTGCTATTCTATTGCTTGGAGTTCCGATCAGGTGACCAAGAACGTCATGACGTGCAGTGTAACAGGAAAAGGCTCCACCAATCCCTCAGTGTGTATGTCACATGACTGGATATGGGAGTGATTATGGAGAGCACACGTCTACGAGGTAGGGGCGTGTATGTGTGAACGTCACACAATGCATCATTATGCAGGAATGTAGGGGAGGGGAGGGGCGTCGAAACTTGGCGCCATTTCCCCCGTAGTGTGCGTCCCACGCCGCAGGGCGTGACGAGCGGCGTCGGAACCTATCAAATGCGTGACGACGGGGTGGGGGCGTATACGTGTGAACGTCACACAATGCATCACTTTGCAGAAGTGTAGGGGAGGGGAGAGGCGTCGGGACTTGGCGCCATTTCCCCCGTGGTGTGCGTCACATACATACAAAACATTTGCACCTGTAACACAGTGCAATTCCCCATTTACTATTATATTGCCGGCACACGGGAGGCAGCGATCGGTGCGCCGCTATAGACATGGCGCACGCATTCTTCAACTCAGAGTTTAAAGAAGGTGGAAGTGATAATATTATGGGGGTGATGTGGGTGATGTGAGGAAGTATAGTTAACAAATATGCCCAAAATAGAATGAGAAAGTAACTTTCTCTGAAGAAGCCTGCTGCACCTGCAAATAAGCTTAGAACTGCGCAAAGTCAATTTATGCACTGCGCATACGCAAACGGCATTTGCGCACGTTCAAATGCTTTGGTTCACTGCACCGGCAAATTCTTAGTAAATGTCAAGCAACGTAAATGCAACGTAAATGGATTTGCATAAGTTGAACAGGCGCACCTCTCAACTTGACTTTTTTTTTTTACGCTGGTTCAATTTTAATGTTTTTTTTAAGGCTATTTACACACAGGTCATGTTACTATTAAGAAAAAAAATGCGTGGGGGTCCCCCAAAATGTTATGGATATTAAGGGAAACCCTGCGCAAAAAAATGGCGTGGGGGTCCCCCTCAAAATCAATACCAGGCTCTTCTGGTCTGGTATGGATTTTAAGGGGAACCTCATGCCAAAAAATAAATAAATAAATGGCGTGGGGGTCCCCCTCAAAATCCATAGCAGACCCTTATCCGAGCAGGATGAGCGCGAAACCTGGCAGGCCGCAGGAAAAGAGGGGAGGATAAGTGTGCCCCCCGAACCGTACCAGGCCACATTCCCTCAACATTGGGAGGGTGCTTTGGGGGTGGCCCCCCCAAAGCACCTTGTCCCTATGCTGATAAGGACAAGGGCCTCATCCCCACAACCCTGGCCATTGGTTGTGGGCAGGAGGCTTATCGGAATCTGGAAGCCCACTTTAACAAGGGGACCCCCAGATCCCACCCCCTGTATGAAATGGTAAGGGAACCATTTCACCAAAAAATTGTCAAAAATGAACACCGGAGCAAGAAGCAGAGGATAGGAGGAAGAAGCAGTGGAAAAAGAAGATGGCGGAAGAAACCGAAGGATGAAGGAAGGAAGAAGGAAGAAGACCCAAAGAAGATGGAAAGAAGAAGACTTTAATAAAGGAAATGTCAAAAACTGGTTCTTGTCATTTTTAACATTTTTCACACTTTTTTGGTGAAATGGTAGAGGTACTTTTGTACCCTCTTACCATTTCACACAGGGCAGGCCAGGATCTGGGGTCCCCTTGTTAAAGGGGGCTTCCAGATTCCGATAAGCCCCCCGCTCGCAGACCCCCACAACCAACGGCCAGGGTTGTGGGGATGAGTCCCTTGTCCTCATCAACATGGGGACAAGGTGTTTTGGGGGGCTACCCCCAAAGCACCCTCCCAATGTTGAGGGAATGTGGCCTGATAAGGTTCAGGGGGCCCTCTCATCCTCCCCTCTTTTCCTGCAGCCTGCCAGATTTCTTGCTTGGATAAGGGCCTGGTATGGATTTTAAGGGGGACCTCACGCCATTTTTTACATTTTTTGGCGCAGGGTCCTGAAGGGCCTGGTATGCTCTTGGAGGGGAACCCATGCCGTTTTTTTTTTTAAATTAAAGTCGCCTGGCCTGGGGGCGACTTAAAGTCATGTTGTAAGTCGCCCCAAGTCGCGCTATGATTCATACTCAAGTCGTGTCAAAGTTGCCTCCCAAAGTCGAGCTGGAAGTCGTGTTGCCCTGTGTGAATAGACTGTTAATGATATGACGTGCGCTATTATCAATGGCCTATTATTATCGCGTGCATCCAGCCATTCTTCCCCATGTCCACATAAAGAAAATTGTATGTTGCCAACACCACCGCCATCAACACGATACTATGAAACCCCTTATAGTTAAATAGCATGGCCCCAAATGGGGTGGTGGGATGATGTGGACATGCTTCCCATCTATTGCCCCTCCGTAGTAGGGAAAGTCCCAACAAAGGGCAAAGTGGGATGCCACTGTCTGCCATTCCTGTGGCATTTAAGGAAACTGTGGTGTCAAAACAGAAAAAAAATTGTAATTTTGCACATAAACATTGCAAGCAGATTAGACACAAACATTCTTGACCAACATCAGTATAACATTGATTTTAATTCAAATTTAAAGACAAAAATGTAAGGTCCACTTATCAGATTCCTCACTCCCTCTGATGGCCCATTGTCAAAATTTTAGAGGGGGAAAGGGTTCTAAATTAGTTTGTGAGCCCAAAGAAAAGCCTCTGACACTCTGCATGAATTTAAGGACAACAATAACATTTGTACACATTATAGGGGGTGTTTAGGGTAAAGCACTACAATGGAGCTGACAAAATACATTGTTAAGTGACTAGGCTAGGTGTGTATGGGCCCAGGATAGCATGTTGGAGAGGTTAGTGAAGGGAAATATGCATGTAGGCAAAAAAAGGAGCATTAAAAGATTCCAGCATGCATGAGTTCAAAGGGGACATTCACAGCATATTATAATCAGGGTAATTATGGAATGATGAAAGAAATATAAAACATTAGCTTACATTAAATACAAAAAATTTGATGTTAAAGGTTAAAACTTACCCTATTACAGTCTTTCTGCAGGACCTGAATAATAGCAGAACAGGCCTCTGGAATAATGATCCCCAGAGCCTGGGGGGCAATGCCTGTAGAAAACTTGAGGTCCTGTAGACTTCTCCCCGACGCTAAGTACTGCAACATGGCGACTAGCCTCTGCTCGGGAGTGATGACTTGCCCCATGCAGGTGTCCTGCCTGCTAATATAAGGGGTGAGCAAAGCCAACAAACAGTGAAAAATGGGGTCTGTCATCCGGAGAAAATTCCTGAAATCATCAGGGTTATTTTCCTGGATCTCCCGCAGCAAAAGCATATGAGAGAATTGGTCACGCTGGATTAACCAATTCTTGGTCCATTAACTCCTCCCCATCCTGTTCATGGACTGGGCTTGGGTCAAAGTAAGAACCCCGACAGCAAGCTCCCGCACAGCATGAACTCTACGACGAGTACATTACCGCAACATGGCTTCAAAATGGTCGGTTGGTAAGAATGAACTAACCAGATGCATTTAAGAACAGCAAGACCTGTGAAGTGTGAGCTGAAAATCAGCAATGAGCGGACAAGAACGCACTGAAAAACAGATACGAACTGACTACATGCACTGAAAACCAGATAGAAACACACAAGCACAAACTGAACAGCAGTAAAACGATCGGAATAAGCACGAGTCTGAAACACACGAATTGTCTGTCACCCAACTTCTACTAACACGAGATAAACATAAGATTAGCAGAAGGAGCACAAAGGGTGGTGCACTAGGTATTGAACTTACATTTTCTAGTGCCGTCATATGTGTTGTACGTCACTGCGCTCTTGACAATCGGAATTTGGTGTGACCGCGTGTATGCAAGACAGCTTGAGCGGAATTCCATTGGAATCCCGTTGGAAAAACCAACAGAGCTTTTTCCAACCAAAAAATTCTGATTGTGTGTACGTGGCATTAGTGAATGACTCACTGAATAAAATGAGAACAGCTCCTCTATTAAATCATTTTAGTGAACATTTACTTTGCTAAATGAACAGTTTCTACACCTTAAAGCTGAACTCCAGACACCAACCCTTTAATTTAAATATGTTTCTCAACAGACACAAAGTGCAAAAGCACTTACTGCACACCAAATGCCTTTGCAAAATCAGGCATTGTTTTATAAAAGTTGCAGTGACATCATCCCTGTGCTACGGATAATTTGTGCATAAAACAGAGCAGAGAGAACAAACCCACACACTATACTCTGCCTGCAAAAAACATGAGGAGCCGGCAGATACAAGAAAAGTTACCCAGCAAAAGAAGAAAGAGCAATAGTGGTCGGTCTTTATTACAGGAAGCTCCTGTACAAAGGAAAAGATTCATGTAAGTATATACATGCTTCTTCTATTTAGAAAATATTTGTTTATCCCCTCATTTCACTAATGAGTGAATCTATTGGGGGCATAGCACCAGGTTTTCTATATTATTGCAGAATATGATTTACTTTTTTTTGCCACTGTTGCTTCCTGGAGTGATAAAAGATAGCCCTATGTAAACGCTAGTCACATTACCAATTGTAGCTTATAAATAGCTAATTGTTTCTCTGTCCCCATGTGACAGTACTGGTCCAATCACCATTTCACATGAAGTGAATGACATGTCCTTCCATAGCTTTAAATTTAATTACTTCCAGTGCCTGAATGAAGCAAGCAATAGCCAGTTTATGCTAACACCAGTATAGACCATGGCTTTACATTGTAAGCAAGACAGGTTTGTTTTAAGCAAATCAACTGTGTACAGTATGTTATCTGAACATTTGTTAATAAAAACATAAAAGTGCACCTTTACTCACAAATAATCATAATAATAATAATAATAATAATAAAAAGAATTGCTATTTTATAGGGAACCTATAGAAATGTTAATGTGCCCAAGCAGTACCCTGAAAAATATCAACATCATTTCTGTCCTATGCCTACAGCCTCATATCTATAAATCTGCAAAGTAAAAACACTGCTGCTCTTACAGCTAGTTTTATGAGACTTGGAGATGTCATTACTGTGCTTCTCACTGTTCTTCTTGCAAGAGAGGGATCTGCTTCATGCATTATGTTGACCTGTGCTTTTTTCACACCTTCTGCACTATTTATATCCCTCCACTAGTATTTTGACCATCAGTGATCAAATGGACAGCTCTGAAATAAGTATGCAAAGCCCTGCATCTAAAAAGATGACCATCTCCACACAGAGACAGCGATAGTGCAGTAAAAAGGCATGGTAGGTCAGATGCTCATGCACACTGCACTGTAGTTGAGCAGTATGGGATATGTAGTTCCAAAACAGCTGGGCTGCCAAGGTTCGCCATCATTGCTATAGACAATAGTGGGAACTAGTCCTTTGTCTTACGCCTGACCTTTTTGGCCACATCATCCATAGTTCAGGTTCTCTTTAATTGCAGTGAATTTAAGATTAATTTAGCAGTTAATCAATCCATTTCTACATATATTACCCTAAGGACTAACACACAAGGGTGCCCAAGATATATTTCATATGCATTTTTATATGCTTGTATTATTTGTTTGGTATGTGTATATCACATGATTCCCATTTACCAGTATAAGGAAATGAAGCAAATCAAAACCTAATCCCAACAGTCCTTGCCTGCTAGCCTTAAAACAGATTCAGTAACATCCTATCAAGAGTTGCAGAGGATACCGTTGTGACTGGCTCTGGCATCTGTGGCAATCCCCAGTGAGGAAGAATCGATGCACAGTGTAATATGGAAGTTGATTTATTGCTGTCAGAGCTGGTAATACAACCCAGCCAGCACTTTGACAATTGACCTAGTTTGCCCAAGTCCTGCCACTGTAACAAATGCAAGAATGTCTGTGCATCTAGAAACTAAAAAGACACACATTTAAAAAAAGTGTGTGCTAGAACTAAATATCTGCAACAGCACTTGAGTTGTCTAAGATTGTAAGCTCTAACAACCATGGCCCTCTGATTCCTACTATATTAAATTGTATTGTAATTGTACTGTCTGGTCCTTATGTTGTAAAACACTGTGTAAACTGTTGGCACTATATAACTCCTGTAATAATAATATTAATAATATATTCATAGAATTATGCTTAATAACATTAATTCTACCAGTGGATGGACCAATATAAAATAGAGGAGTGGGCAAACATATGGAAAATGAGGTTCAATGTAAGAAAATATAAAGTAATGCACTTGGGAGATATAAATATAATTGCAAGCTACTTGCTAGGGATTGAACCCCAGGGGGGAACCAAAGATGGAAAAGGATGTGGGAGTCCTAGTAGATGGCAGGCTCAGCAATAGCATGCAATGCTAAGATGCTGCAAGCAAGGCCAACAGAATATTAGCATGCATTATAAAAGGTATTTACTCAAGACACTATAATTCTATCAATTTACAAAACTTTGGTCCTTGAGTATGCCATCCAGTTCTGGTCACTAGTCTACTGGAAGATGTGCTGAAACTGGAGAGAGTTCAGAGAAAGGCAACACAGCTAATAAGGGAACTGGGAGACCTTAGGTATTAGGAAAGGCTATACATATTAGGTTTACTTTCCCTGGAGAAGAAACGTGTTATGCCCCGTACACACGAGCGGACTTTTCGACATCAAAGGTCCGACGGAACGATTCCGGCGGACTATTCGATCGTGTGTGGGCTGCAATGGACTTTTGATTTGCAAAAATCCGACAGACTTTAGAAATGGAACATGTTTCAAATTTTTCTGCTGAAACTCCGCCGGATCCAGTTCCTATCGAAAAATCCGCTCATCTGTACGCTAGTCCGACGGACAAACAGCGACGCTAGGGCAGCTATTGGCTACTGGCTATGAACTTCCTTATTCTAGCCCGGTCGTACGTCATCACGTTCGAATCCGTCCGACTTTGGTGTGATTGTGTGTGGCCAAGTCCGTTCATTCGGAAAAGTCCGTCAGAACTCTGTCAGAACTCCGTCAGAACTCCGTCAAAAGTCTGTCGGACCTAGTCCCTCGAAAAGTCCGGTCGTGTGTACACGGCATAAGAGGAGATATGATTGCAATTTATAAGTATCTAAATGGAGATCCTAGCATAGGGAGGAAACTGTTCAGTCTTGGTTCATTCAAAAATGACACGTGGTCACTCAATGAAGTTGGGTGAGAGATGGTTTAACCATAAATTGTGTAAGGGGTTCTTTACTGTCTGGATGGTAAAGATGTGAAACTTGTAACAAACTAATAAAAATAAACTTGCTCTTACAAAAATGAAATGCAAAAGCAGCTGACACAATACATTGGAAGTGAATAGCAAATAACATACAAAAGGTGCAGGTCTAAGAGATTGTCAAATTCGTTTTAAAAGGAAAGTTCAACCAAAAGAGTCCAATTAGTGTGAAATCCAAATGTTAATGAAAAATCTTGGGAGATATCCTCCACGACAGGTGCACACATACTGACTCTTACTGCCCAAAGAGGACCACTAGATACAGCTGTCTATTGCGCTTGTTACAGAATCCAATCAGCTAAACACCAAGCATCAGGACTCCACCTCCACTTCATAAGGACCTTGATGGATGTGAAGTTCCAACAAAGCAAAGAAACACTTCATAGTGTAGTATGTCCAATATAACGTTTAATAAGATCAAGAAAACACACTCAGCATGTGTAGGAAGGGTCCCTGATGATGTCTCTATGACGAAACACATTGGGTGGAGCTGAATCATGTGACATCTCCACACACGAAGGTCGGCCATCTTGATGGTTGGAAACGTTCTTATTTTTACCATTGAGGTATATGCAAGCTTTTATCCTACACGTAATGAGTGTGTTTGCTGGATTTGTATTAAACTTTATACCAGACATACTACACTATGATGTGTTTCCTTGCTTTGTTTGAGCTTCACATCCATTGAGGTCCTTATAAAGTAGAGTCTTTCTAAGGGTGGAAGAATTTTGATGTTTGGCATTTAGCTGATTGGGTTCTGTAACAAGCAAACTAGAATGCTGTATCTAGTGGTCCACTTTGGACATTAAGAGTCAGTGTGTGTGCACCTGTTAGTGGAGGATCTCTCACAAGATTTTTCATTACCATTTGGATTTCACACTAATTGAACTCTTTTGGTTGAACTTTCCTTGTAAAACTAATTTGACATCTCTTAGCGCTGTACCTTTTGTATGTAAAGATGTGAAACTCCCTTGCACAATCAGTGGGGTCAGCGAGTAGTGTTGATAATTAAAAAAAACTAAACTATTAGATAGGCATCTTAGAAAAGACAGTATACAGGGATATGGGAAGTGGTAAAGTCATAAATGCATACACACACCCACACAGGTTGAACTGGATGGACTGATGTCTTTATTCAAGCTTACTGATTATGTAACTATGTAGTATCTTGAATACTATTTCAAGCAGCTATTTTGAAACATTCAAAACTATTGGTCTGTAGCTATAGCAGACAACCTTGCCCCTACACAAAAGCCTCTACTTACAGCACCTGCATCTGTCAGATTATTTCGTGTGTTGACATTTTGTCATTATCTTTCACAGATTTGAGACCACCAATAACAGGAGCAGGATATGTAATCAGATGAGTAATTAGACAGAAAATAACTTTACCTTGCAGTGTACTAAACAGGTGCAAAGTTACAATTAACCTCCCTGGCAGTATGATTCAGTCCGGTTTTAGGTGCTGAAAGCGGTACAATTATTTTGCATGGAAATCTGGCGTTTTATTTTGTAGTCCTGTAATTCTTAGGAATAACTCTCTTAAATCTGTTCAAACCAGAGTCTAGCAGACATCCCGAGTATGATAAAGTTTATAATATAATAAAGAATAATAAAAATGATTCAATAATGTAATCAAATCCTAAAACACTGAAAAAGGGACACGTTTTGGTTGCTATGGACAATCTCCAAATTTCATGCAGAAAAAAACAGTATTTATAATATAAAAGTGCATGCAGGGCATTGCACAGACCACTAGGGACAAAGGGGGTGTGTATTTTTTTAATACAGCACTGTAATCTGTAAGATTACAGTACTGTGTGTGTTTTGTGTCTTTTTACTTTTTTGAATTTGCCACCGATCTCCGCTCCCGTGCGCCGTAACGTTGCAGGGAACAGAGCTCGGCGGCATTCGGCACTGTGAATCGAGCTGAACTCGATCACACAGCACGGAGGACATAGCTGGATCCAGGGGACAAGGTAAGTAACTCTCACTGTGTCCTCCCCTGCATCCAGCAAAGCGATCCCGAGTTTGGCTCGGGGTTACCGCTCCTGCTAGTAAATTCCCAACCCGAGCCAGACTCGGGATTACCGCTGCAGGGGTTAATAGGGCAAAACATGGTAAGAATGGTAAAGAGCATGCATACACTGCAGAATAAGGCAAACCAGATTTTTAAAGATGCACAAACATGCAAATGTTGTCCAATTAGGGTAAGATATGGTTGCATAGCAAAGTCTCTACAATGCCTTGCAAAAGTATTCAACCCCCTTGGCTTTTTACCTATTTTGTTACATTAAAGCCTTTAGTTCAATGTTTTTTAAATCTGAATTATATGTGATGGATCAGAACACAATAGTCTAAATTGGTGAAGTAAAATGAGAAAAATAAATACATAAAACTATTTTTCAGAAATAAAAACTGATCATTGACATGTGCGTCTGTATTCACCCCCTTTGTTATGAAGCCCATAAGCTCTGGTGCAACCAATTACCTTCAGAAGTCACACAATTAGTGAAATAGTGTCCAACTGTGTCTAATCTAAGTGTTAAATAATCTGTCATTACACCTTTTTGAAAGGCCCCAGAGGCTGCAACACCTAAGCAAGAGGTACCACTAACCAAACACTGCCGTGAAGATCAAGAAACTCTCCAAACAAGTAAGGGACAATGTTGTTGAGAAGTACAAGTCAGGGTTAGGTTATAAAAAAATCCAAATCTTTGATGATCCTTAGGAGCACCATCAAATCTATCATAACCAAACGGAAAAAACATGGCACAACAGCAAACCTGTCAGGAGACGGCCGCACACCAAAACTCATGGACCGGAAAGGAGGGCTTTATTCAGAGAGGCAGCACAGAGACCTAAGGTAACCCTGGAGGAGCTACAGAGTTCCACAGCAGAGACTGGATTATCTGTACATAGGACGATAATAATATGCGCCTTAGATTTGGGATTTATGGCAGAATGGCCAGAAGAAAGCCATTACTTTCAGCAAAACATTTTGAGGTTTTTTTTGAGAGACTCCCAAAATGTATGGAGGAAGGTGCTCTGGTCTGATGATTTTTGGCCATCAAAGAAAATGATATGTCTGGCGAAAACCCAACACATCCCATGGTGGCAGTATCATACTGTGGAGATGTTTTTCAGCAATCGGGACTGGGAAACTGGTCAGAGTAAATGCTAAATACAGGGATATTCTTGAACAAAACCTGTACCACTGTGTGTGTGATTTGAGACTAGGATGGGGGTTCACCTTCCAGCAGGACAATGACCCCAAACACACTGCTAAAGCAACACTTGAGTGGTTTAAGGGGAAACATGTAAATGTGTGGGAATGGCCTAGTCAAAGCCCAGACCTCAATCCAATAGAAAATCTGTGGTCAGACTTAAAGATTGCCATTCACAAGTGCAAACCATCCAACTTTAAGGAGCTGGAGCAGTGTTGCAAGGAGGAATGGGCAAAAATCCCAGTGGTAAGATGTAGCAAGCTCATACAGACTTATCCAAAGTCACTCGGAGCTGTGATAGCCGCAAAAGGTGGCTCTACAAAGTATTGACTTTAGGGGGGTGAATAGTTATGCACATTGACTTTTTCTGTTATTTTGTCCTATTTGTTGTTTGCTTCGCAATAATAAAAAAAAATCTTCCAAGTTGTGGGCATGTTCTGTAAATTAATGATGTAGATCCTCAAACAATCCAAGTTAATCCCAGGTTGTGAGGCAACAAAATACGAAAAATGCCAAGGGGGTGAATACTTTTGCAAGGCAGTGTATATGACTCTTTAGTATCAGAGCCTCTGACTGAGCATCACTACTTCAGTAAAGCAGTTCAGAACACTAACAGTTAATTTTGCTTATCCTCATAAACAGAATCTCTTATGGCGAAGTCAAGAGTAGCTCTTGTAACAGAGACAAACAGCAGGAGGTTTCCTAGAAAATAGACTAGGAAATAGATGGAGGGGGACCCAAATGGAAATTCAGTATTCTGGTAGCATTTAAACAGGTGCTCCCCACAGTAGCTGAGTGTTCCAGAGATTCTGCATGTTATTAGGCTCTCACCTGGCTGCCCACATGCCAATTCTGCCATTGCAGGTCCTCATGCCTGGATTCAGATCACTTGCCCAGCTACTGCTCCCTCACCAGGTTTGCCCTGTTTGAGTTACAGAGTTAAGGGAATCAGAGAAGCTTATCTTCCCTGGACCTGTCTAGAGACTCAGGTTTGGAAAAGTAAAAAGTGGCCATTCTGTAACACCTAATAGAGAGCCAGTGCATTAGAGGCAGAGATTAAGGCATACCAGGCTGATTATCATTAGTTTGTTTTGTGATGTACCAGTCTAATTGTGATGTGTGTCATTGACATTGCCATTATTGTAAATGCTATAGAAATAATATATAATATTTGAAACCTACCTTTCTGGACTGTATTTCTTTCACATATAATGGAAGAAGAAATTCAGAAACACCTTCAAGTCGAATTCCTTTTTTAGTAACTCTTAAATTGCCCATGCCATCCTGTAGAGAAAATAATATTATCAATTGTAAGCTTATAAATATAGTTGTCCACCTTTAAACAGACAAAAGATTATTTAAGAAAATTGTCTATACCATAGAATAAAAAGTGCCATCTTATGTGAAGTATCTGGTTCCAGAACACTCCCAACAACATAATCTGACACACAATTGATACTTCACAACAGAGAGAAAAAAGCCAGACATATCAATATACCACAAAATCAATGTCTTAATGTGATGAAATATTTTATTTTGTTATTAATATTGACACCGCTAAGATATATAACTGAGGCTTAAGTTTGAAAAAAACAAAAAAAACATAATCTAAGCATTGCTATCACCTAGATGTCCTTGATCTGTTTAAACCTCTGTAAAATACATATGCTATTTTAAAGCCACAATTCATGATTTATTTCACAGAAACTGTTCCCATCATTGCTACAGCATGTAATGAAACATTTAAAAAAAACTGTATTCTTTACTGCATCCTAAAAATTCTTGTGGGTGAGGAGGACCCTGTGCTTTTGCCCAAGCAACTTTATGGAGGGGAGATGCAAGGCACCAGCTTGTTGCCTACATGGGATGTGTTCCCACATCAACAGTGTTCCTGGAACTTGCTAAGGGGACACATGCAATGTTTCCTATAGCAGAGCCTACAACAGTGGGCTATATAGGTGCCAAAATCTCGAAGCCCTTGTACACACGGTCGGACATTCCGACAACAAAATCCGTCTGATTTTGTCCGACGGATTTTGTTCGAAACTGGTGTTGCATACACACGGTCAGACAAAGTTATCGGAAAATCCGATCGTCTGTAACGTGATGACGTTATTTCGTTATGACGGGACTATGTTCAGGCTAGTAGCCAATAGCTTGGGTCTAGGAATTTGACCTGAGCATGTGTGGCACTTTGTCCAATCGGAATTCTCTACAAATGATCAGACAATGTCCAATCGGATCATGTTGTCGGAAAATTTTATAGCTCAGCTCTAAAACTTTGTCGGTCAGATATTCCAACGGAAACAGTCCGATGTAGCCCACACATGGACGGATTATCCGACAACACGGTCCGATCTGACATTTTCCATCAGAATGTCTGACCGTGTGTGCAAGGGCTAAGAGTTCACCTTTAGTCATTCTACAGAGAGGTGTCACTAGAATAAAGCTGAAATGTGAGCTGGAAACATCTGTGGGTAAGATGACAATTTTATGGAAGCTTACGCTCTATTTTAACATGAAACTCTAATAACCAAAGGAAACAGAGATAGCAACCCAATAATGGAAATGAGAAAATGAGAAAACAGTGTAAACGGTATTCAAACCACACATGTGAGGCACACATTCAGAAGATAGAACTGGCAACTCCAATAGTCCTTAGTCCATTTTATTTGACACATGAAAAAAAAATAAAGATACAAACGGGCTCACGCCTATTGGCTGATAGCTTTGTTCACAGCACCACATGTGAGGTATTGACGGGATTGTAGCACAAGACCTCCTCTGTTGCTTTAAACAAGTAACCTGGAAAAAATTTTAAAGCGTCGCCTATGGAGATTTTGGAGTATCGTAGTTTGTCTCCATTCCATGAACGTATGCAATTGATATGTTAGGTATCTATTTACTTGGCATAATATCGTCTTTCACAATATAGAAACACATTGGGCTAACTTCATTTTTTTTTACATTTATTAAAATATATTTTTTTTAAATGTGTTTGAAAGACCTCTCTGCAAATACAGTGTGACATAAAATATTGCAACGCCTGCCATTTTTTCTCTAGGGTCTATGCTAAAAAAAATATATATAATGTTTGGGGGTTCTAAGTAATTTTCTATCAAAAATACAGATTTTTAATTGTAAACAACAAATGTCAGATAAAGGCCCTGGTCTTTAAGTGGTTAAAGTAGTTGTAAATACTTAAATTGGACTCAACATTGCAGATGTATTTTTAGTAAGACGTGTCCGTTCAAACGTTAGTTTAAGGGCGTGGCAGCCCACTTCTATTGAAAATTAAATTACATTTCCATACAAAAGAATTTCCTTCACAGGGGTTTCAACTTCACAAAGCAAACAGCTGAAAAATGGTGAGCCCTGGTCAGCAGCACAGTTGTTCTCTTTGGTCGTCTTTTGCTTTCCAGCAAACACAGAATTCCAACTTGGCTGTATAGGCGTCTCCCTTGAGATATCACATCTCATAGAACCCAGGCTCTGCAGCTCCATGCTGCACAGGTCCACATTTTTACTTCTTGATAGGAGCCCACCTTATTCCTGTGCTGGCACACCTGGCCCCTGGCTGAGACCTCCTTTCTCCTGGCTGAACACACCTGACCTGTCTCCAAAATGGGAGCCCTGAGTTATTCTCAGGTTTGGCTTATGATGACCCTGCACAACTGTGTAAGTACACAGGCTGCAGGTATGCAGCAAAACCTGGACACAGGACTGTAGGTTGTGTCCCATCCAAGACACTTTGGAACCTTCAAGTGCCAGGCCCAGAACCATATGAAACATATAGTTTTATCACACTATCTGAGATATGTATTGCTTTATTGAATATTGCAAGCCGAAAAGCAGTTAAGAGAAAATGCTGACCTAACTGTCTATGGCTTTGCTCTGTCACTCGTCCGAATATTAAGAAAATATTACTAAAATAAAGCTTAGCTATTTCATCCTAAAAAAAAACTACAGTATCTCAAAATAGGCAGCTGGGCATTGCCTGAGGTAGTCTATATAGTGTGCAAGGTTGCATCTCCTACAAATTAATCCAAAGCATTTACAGCTGTATTGAATCTCTGAGCTTTCAGCGTGTGAGGTGGACTTAGGTGAATATTATGTATTCCAGTCTGTACTTCACAAAGTTATTAAAACATTGGCTGATAATTAAAATACAGATGGAAGGTGTGTTGTTGTATTCTTTGGCCTGATTCTGTCACAGAGCAATTGCTTATATTAGACTGTACAAGTAACCAGTCCCAATGGATATCTGATTCAGGAGCCATGCAAACATGTCATTGTGAAAAGAAAGCCAATAGCCTTGAATATCTTCGGCAAGGGACACTGGAAGGGAACTTTTCAGAATAGGACAGTTGGTTACAATGTCACATTAATATTCGTGACTGTTCTAGAAAACAATTGCCAAAGTTTCTAACTTTATTACACAGGGTGTATAGTTGATTAAAATCAGCTAAGAGAACACAATTAATCACTAAAACTAAAAGCTATCTACTGACATATTTTTAGTTGATCTTATGGATCCAAAATGTGCCTGATGCTGTTATGAGGGATCTGCAATCAATGGTCCTCTGCCTGTTTACCCTGGAGCTCTCATGATGTTAAAATTGTGCTGCTCTTAGTGCATGCATACCCACCCGACCTTTACTGTTAAGGACAGTCCTAGATATATGTATTTATTAATTTGTTGGGATTCTTGATTATGATTTCTACTTCATGTTTCTTTAAATAAATGTGAATACCCAATTTTAATGTCAACCGCCCCTATTACATTTTATTACCTGAATGAGCATAGAGGAATCCTACTCCTTTAAATTAGAATTGAAAAAAAGTGTTACTCAGAATGTACATGTATATGTGCTCTGACACAATACAGTCATGCAACGTCATTTCATGCTTAATGTGTACCAATCAGATGCATTTTTAAAGAACTACTTTAAATGTTTATATAATTTCCTCTGCCGATTCCCTTTCTAAACATAGTATCACACACGTCACCTCACACTCATATGAAGAAGTGTTGGAATTTTGGCATGGGGCACTCTTATTACCGTGACATGGGCTCATGCCCATATCTTGCATCAGGGCCTATGGCTTTTAGCTAAACCTTTGGTTATCATGATAATGTTCCTAATCATGTCAATATATCTATAAATTGACTGTTTTATTACTGATTGTTCTCTCATTTATAAAAGAAAATGGAAAGCAGGCAGGGCTTAGTTTTCACAGGGGATTAGGTAAACACTAATAATAATAAATACACAAGTAATAAAGATAAACCTTGAGGCTGGGTTCACACTGCCGTGTGGATCGGCTCACAGCAGAGGTCCGGTGCGCCACTGTTCACTATTTTCGGTCTGATTTTGGTCTGGATTTTTGGCTGAATTTGGACCTGAAACAGACCAGAATACACACAGGACGACTGTGCAATTCTCTCTGCAGCTGTCCCGGATCTGTGCGACCTGGCTCCATTGGGAACCGGTCAGTGTCCTGACATGAGAATTGGATGCAGGCAAACCAATAGTGTGAACTGAGGCTGAATGTAACTGTCCTGTACACTAGAAGTGATTGTACAATGTCATCTGTTTAACATAGAGTGATGATGAAATTTAGCAGTGTTCTTGGATTCCCATTCTTTAAAATATCAATAAATCTTTAACCACTTCCTGACTGCAAACCATGAATATACTTTCCTGCTTCCCCCTTTTAACAGCTAGCAGCTAGGTATCAGTTCATGCTACCACTGATCAGGCTTCAGAGTACATATTTGGAAATCAATCTGAGTGGTTCCTGATATTGTGATCACTATGTCAGCTAAGCCATATGACATAATGATTACATGTAGACTGGGGGATTTATTCACAAAACACAGGACTTCAGATGCTAATACAGTACAGTGATAGCATACTGTAATTTTCAAATTAGATATTTTTTTATAAATAAGTTTTTTTTATATATATATATATTTTGCTTCCATTTGTTAGTCTATATACAAAACAAAGCTTTATATGATTTAGGAGTTAAGAGTTAAGCCCCATACACACTATCAGATTTTCTACTGAGTTTTTGCTTCAGATTTACCAAAACCATTTAGTGCAAGGGCCTGCCTGACTGCATACAAATTGAAACTTCTAAGGTTTGACCTCATATTATATGGTTTTGGTAAATCTGAAGGCTTTACTGTGAATGTATATGATGCATACTAACAATGCTAAATTTATTTTGAGTATTTAAGCTTTAATGACCTCTAACCAAGAGGGTTATAGAAGACTGTAATTACAAACATAAGTTCATATCCTAACATTTTAACCCACTTTCAGGCTCCACGCACACTAGTATTTTTTAAGCTAATAGAAGCTGCTATTAAAAAATTTTCTGCTCCTAGAAGCTAAATAGTGTTATCCTATGGGGATTATTTACTAAAGGAAAATCTACTTTGCACTGCAAGTGCACTTGAAAGTAAAGTCACTGTCCGAGGGGGACATGCAAGGAAAATAAAAAATAGCATTTTAGCTTGCACATGATTGGATGATAAAATCAGCAGAGCTTCCACTTATTTCAGATTTACCCCTTAGATTTAGGGCGACTGCACTTCCAAGTGCACTTGCAGTGCAAAGTGGATTTGCCTTTCGTAAATAACTCTCAATGTGTCCATGCACACTACTTTAGGCTATCAGTATTTTTTGAGCTTCAGCATCTAGGAACAGGAAAACAATTTTTTTGTAGATTTCTTTGGAAGGTTTTTTAGCAGAAAAAAAATACTGAATGCTCCTAAATGCTTCCAACTGCTTCTAAATGCTACTAAAACAGTGCTCCTAACAGCTTTTTTTTCACAATATACACAAGCATGCAACAATCAACAAAATTTCATCACAAAATATATGTGAAACTGCACATCAAATACACATACTGTACTTTATATATAAGTACAAAGGTGTGAATAGGCCTTAATAGCCATCTTAGTTGCATACATCTAATGTATATATACTAATGTATGCAACAAGGACTATAATATAGCCTCTATAACAGGGCACTGTGAAAAAAAGTGATGAGAAGATACTTTTCTCTGTATCTAAAGCCAGTATCTAAACTGTAATTACTCTTTATTAATGTTCAAATCCTGACAGATACATATCATACATACTGTAAATCTAAATTAATTCTGGAGCAATTGTTTATTATATTTAGAGCATTTTATTATATACCTTACATTTCAGAAAACATTATTAGTATATATAAAAATAAAGCAAAGAAAATCTGTACCCTGTGTTGAAATCCTTGTTGACAATATTTTATATTTCAATAGTTTTTATTCAGTTTTATAGAACAGGTAACAGAGATACATTTTGTGATTGCAATATTAGGATACATGCCAAAGGAAAAAGTTACAAACCAAGTAGAGAAAAGAAAATACATGAACTCCTAATTTAAATACTGATTATAAATTGGGGGAAAGATCTCAATCTCAATATTCTTTTAAAATAATGAAATGATGACATTGAGTCCAAATGTGGAAATTAAATATAGACAGGAATAAAGCATGAGAGTCTTTCCAAGTAGGTATTGTGTGAACTAAAAAACAGGAAACACAGTATATGATTTCATGGTGGTAAGTTGATCCATATAAAACGTATAACACAAATTTAAATATAAGAATAGGCCAATACCATATCAAGGTAGGTGGGAAGGGTGTAAGTTAACTGAAAAAAGATATAACCGTGACAGTGATGAAGTCTCTAAAAGAGAGCAAAGCATAGGATATAAACAATGGAGCGCGACACAAATATAGTAGTAAATGCATGTGTACTAATCAGAGCAAAAAAAATAAAAAATGGTGAAAGGTGCCTCAGCAATTTTACACAGTCAAATTTCACTGTGAAACCAATTCAGACAAAATCTTTTCCGTGTTCATAATTCAGAACTCTTCATTAAAAACATAGCACTAATGTGCCAACCTCCTGAGGGGTGTCTTCTTACCTGATCTGATGGAACCTACTATAATAATGGAGGTCAAAACATGCTTGTGTCACATATTGATACCACACATGTCCTTTATCTCAATCTCTGGGTAGGGCTAGGACATCATATTATCAAGATTTCAATCTACATTGCCACTGTGTTCGCTGCATGCACTACTCTTTTACTTCTTTGTGAGTGGAATTTTTATTATTTTAATAAATTTGTGTTTGCAGTCTATACTATTAGTTCATTTTTATGCTTTTCGTTATTTACATTCACTGGAGGCTGGAGATAAAGCACCTGTGTGATGGCTGTCTGATATTAATATATGACACAAACATGTTTTATTATTGTAGTGGGTTCCATTGGATCAGGTGAGAAGACACCCATAGGGGTATGGTGGTGGGCACATTGCTATCTTTTTAAAGAGTCTTGAATTGTGAACAGTGGCGTCACTAGGGTTGGTATCACCTGGTGCAGAAAACATTGGTGTCACCCCCCTCCACCAACTATAGTCCCCCCTCAGTACAGACCCCCCCCCACTAAGTACAGACCCCCTCCCTCAATACAAACCCCCTACCACAGTATAGATCCCCCTCACTACGAATAGACCCCCCTTCCTCAGTACAGTCCACCCTCTGTCACTATAGACCTCCCACTAAGTACAGACCCCCTTCCCTCAGTATAGACCCCCTCAGTACAGATCCCCCTCACTAAGTACTGACCCCCTCCCTCAGTACAGACACCCCCATCAGTGTAGAATCCCCCCTCTCAGTGCAGACACCCCCCTTTTAGTGCAGACCTCCATCAGTATAGAATCCCCCTTAGTGCAGACCCCCCATTCGTATAGACACCCCCCTTAATACAGACCCCCATCAGTATAGACACCCCCTTAGTGCAAACCCCCACAGTATAGACACACCCATTTAGTGCAGACCCCATCAGTATAGAATCTCCCTTAGTGCAGACCCCTCATCAGTATAAAATCCCCCTTAGTGCAGACCCCCATCAGTATAAACACGCCCCTTAATACAGACCCACCCATCAGTATAGACACCCCCTTAGTGCAAAACCCAACAGTATAGACACCCCCTTAGTGCAGACCCCCTCAGTATAGACAAGACACCCCCCTTAGTGCAGACCCCCTCAGTATAGACAAGATACCCCCCTTAGAGCAGACCCCCGCAGTATAGACACCCCCCATTTAGTGCAGACCCCCGAAGTATAGAAACCCCCCATCAGTATAGGCACCCCTCTTGCCTCCTATAGCGCCCCCGCACATGTCCATCTACTTATAATAAAGTGTACAGTACAGACGTATACACACAGCGGTGTGTCCCCCAGGCTCCTCCTCCTCACTGGATGCACACAGAGAACAGGAGACGCTGGCTTTAGTCTGCTCCACCTCCACTGACAGCAAGATACAGATCATAACGGCAGCGGGCGGTGTTAGTGGTGCCGTAATCCACGGTTGTCACCCCTCTGGTGGGTGTCACCTGGGTGCGGCCCGCACCCCCCACCCCCACCTAGCAATGTTACTGATTGTGAACATGGAAAATTTTCATTTTCATCTGAATTTTGGGTATTTTCGTTATCGTTTTAACAAACGATAACGAACGTGCAGAATCTGAAAATCAAAAGATCCGAAGTAAACAAATGCTTTGTTTTAGTTTTTGCTGCAACAACAGTTTGATATAGATAGGAGATTCGACATGACGCTGACAATAGCGATCTGTGCCCATCGAACCTGTGGTCGAATGTGCCTAACCTTAGCTCTATTAGTTCAAGATTATTCTACATAGAGAGAAAAGATTCAACATTGAGAGAAAAGATTTGATATTATAGAGACAACATGGGGTGCTAGGAACCCTCTAAACGTTGTGTGTACCTAGTATGAATCCTGTACACATACATATATTACCAAAATACCATGTGCAAAAAGTGCTAAATTGCAATTATCTGATTGTGACAACTTAATGTGCTAATGGTGAAATAACTCACACATATACACAAACATGCAAAAAAACACAATAAGGCAGAAACAACACACAAACACTACTATATAATATGCTCTAATAATTTTTTTTGTAATGATATGGGCCTGCTCAAATGGCCACAATATGAAAATAAACCATAAATTTATATTGATGCACAAAAGTGACTAAATACATTTTTGTGCGATAATTGCAACTGGAAACAATGATCCTTAAATGAACCGTGCTGGTGCACTATAAAGTACAGATGCAAATAAGAAAAGTGCAAAAGCAGGTAACAAAGTGTTAAAAGCGCTCTTCAAACTTGTTGCCCCATAGGAAAAGCATTCATCACTATTATTCACCCCACAAGGAGGCACTTCACCTCCACATGACGTCCCATTGACAAAACATGTAGGGTGGGGCTAACAGCCGCATTGTATCACTGCTGGGTTTTCAAGCCGTGGAGCGCAGATCATTCCAGCCTCCTGTCTTAATTGTTTTTCACTTTATATTCACTAATTGAATGTGAGTACCCTTGTCTTTATGAATAAACATCTTACATTTTTTTATGGTAATACACTCTGAAGCTTTTTCCTTCTCTATATGTGGGCATTGTAAGAGGCTAGCCGCAAGGAGATCTCTCATACCGCAAACACGGAAGCAAACAGCTGGTATAAGACCACTGATTCCTCTTCCCTGTAAGCTACACAGTGGCTCATACTGTAAAGGTGAAGTGCCTCTTTTTGGGGTGAATAATAGCAGCGAGTGCGTTTCCTCTGGGGGAACCTTTTAAAGAAGCACTGAACAACAAGTTTGAAGAACACTTTTGTTCTTTTGAAGTTGCAAACGAGGATGAATTTACACAGACACACCATCAAGGAACATAAAGAAGACAGTTTATGTACACCTGTTGGACATCACTTCTCACAACCGGACCACACTATAGAAGACCTCAATGTTTTAGTTCTTAAAGGGAATTTCAGAACTATCCAGGAAAGGAAAACCTTTGAACTAAGAATGATAATTCTTTTTGACACAAAAAATAATGGCCTGAATTTAGACATAGGTTTCCTTACTCATTATACTAAAGTTTTACAACCCCCTCTGTGATTAGCAACCCCCCCTCCATTCCATAGCTCTCCCTCTGTCTTATCTCACTAACTCTTCTCTTATCTTTATTGCCCCATTGATTTGTATGTGTTTTTTTTGTTTTCTCTCTTCTTTCCCTCAGAGGTGTTTTTTTCTTTTTTTTTTTTTTTTTTTTTGTTTTGGTTTTACATTCTGCTTAAAAATTTGTAAATCAGTACTGCTTGGACCTTGAAGAAGGGGACATACCCGAAAGCTTGTCCTGAAAAATTGTATGTTAGTGCAAATAAAAAAAGTATCATGGACAGTACTCAATTGTCTCTGTCACAATTGCACTAATACGGCTACTATCACATTAAGTAAGAACACTTTTAACACTTTGTTACCTGTTACCTGCATTTGCACTTTTATTATTTGCATCTGGACTTTATAATGCACCAGCACAGTTCATTTAAGGGTCTATATATGTATATTGAGCCCAGTACAACGCCATTGGTTCCAGTTGCAATTATCGCACAAAAATATATTTAGTCACTTTTGTGCACCAATGTATGGTTTATTTTCATATTGTGGCCATCTGAGCAGGCCCATGTCATTACAAACACCATTAATTAGCACTTAAGAGTGGGCATATTATTTAGTAGTTTTTGTGTGGTTTTTTTCTGCTTTATTGCTTTTTTTTGCATTTTTACGTATATATGTGCGAGTTATTTCAGCATTAGCACATTAGGTTGTCACAATCAGATAATTTCACTTTAGCCCCTTTTGCACATGGTATTTTGGTAATATATTTATGTGTACAGGATCCATACCAGGTACACACCACGTTTAAAGAGTTCCCAGCACCCCATTTTAGAACGGCGGCACTTGTATCTTACTTTTTTCTTTGTATCAGTACTATTCTGTAATAAAAAAAGATTCCGGTTAGGCCGCGTACACACGCGCGGACTGTTCGCGGACATGGCCACACACGACGGACGAACAGTTTGCTGAAACCGTGCGCGATGACGTGAACGGCACGTACGACGGGACGAAAAATACGACGTCCTATACACTGCATTATAGCTTTCGGCGTGAAAATCCTTTCTGAGCATGCGCGCAACTTTGTTTGACGAACAAGCCTACACACGAGTGGACTGTTCGCTGAAACAAGGTTTCAGCGGACAGTTTTACGGAATTTCCGAAAAACCTTGTCCGTCAAACTGTCCGCTGAAACTGTCCGCTGAAAGCCCACACACGAGCGGACTGTCCGCCCAAACATTGTTCAGCGGACAAAGTTGGGCGAACAGTCCGCCCGTGTGTACGCGGCCTTACTTAAATAATACAAATTTCTGCATACATATTGAAGCACCATTTACTTTGAAGGTAAAAATGAAAGTTCATGTTCTCCAAAGACTGAGATTGCTAACATTATGCAAATGTTTAAGTATTATCATTTATCATGTTTAAGACAAACACATGCATTTTACTTTTAACATATGTGCCTGCTCAATGTCTCGTTTTCTTCTGCTTTAACCTCAAAAGTGTACAAAAAAAAATGCAAGAATCTTCCAAAGGTTATTTTCTACTAAAGATGTCCTTTAAACGCATACCGTTATAGTTGTAACTTTGAGTTAAATATTATAAAACATGTTAATATTTGTTTGAAATATTTATAACCTGAATTTACCTTACAATTTTAGGCAAATAACTGTTCATGACTAATTTTAAAACACAAAAAGCTTTCTCTTTGGTGTCAGACAAAGTAAGTAAGGGTTTTATATCCCACTGGGGCTTTACAGGGAGCCTCCCTTCTCCCATTCTTACACTATTCTGACAGCTGAACTTTCTAAACACACACACACACACACACACACACATATATATATATATATTTAACAATCGTCAGATAATTTAGTAATCCTGGGAATGAAGCTGTCTTTAATGATACTAAATAAGGTTTTTTCCTCATTGTGAGGATGCAATACCTCTCTAGGGCTATATTTTCATTTTACTGACTTTTTACATCTTTACCATAGTATTTTATATACATACATTAGGCACAGCATGTTAACATATAATTTAATAAACCCGCTCTGATTCTTATTATTTAAATACTTTTTTTTTATAAGATACTTCATTAACCCATAGGTTATGCATCTTTTTTTCATAATACACCACTGTGGTTCAGAACCAAATTAGTCAAGCTCAAATTTACACAAAAGCAAATTTGTCAGTGCAATAATCCATCATACTTACTCCTTGTCAGATGGCTCAGTCTGAGGTTTAAGACAAATTGAACCATAAAGCAGCCACAATTAGATATGTTGTCTCTATAGCTAATCCATTGTGCTCTGGGAATCCTTTTTCATGCATTAAAGGGCCCATCACACTGACTCAGTCATTAACAGAGGGCTCAGTTTGAGGTTTCAGACAAATTGAACCATAAAGCAGCCACCATTAGATATGTTGTCCCTATAGCTAATCCACGATGCTCTGGAAATCCTTTTTCATACATTAAATTCTCGACAAATGTAAAACAAAGTTACATATAAATAGTAAAAAAAAAGCTATAAAACAAAATGTTAAATATTTCTAAACCTAGAAACAATGCAACTAATGTAATTTTGTTGTTTCCCTTTAAAATCAATGTGCTTGTTTGCCCCAATTCTGCCAGTGACATTTTAAGTCTTTTTGTCCCTTCGGAACTCCTAATTAGCTTTGTTTGCGGTGATTTTTTAAATTCACTTTAACACTTAACTCAAGGCAAATGCTAAATACAAAGTTGGAGTATTTGTAAGGGAGATGTTTTACCTGTCAGTACAGTGTTCGTATTTCTGCTTATCCAGCCTTAGATTTACAAAGACCAATCACATGACACAGCTCATTGTACAAACTATTTTCTTTGTTTATTACAGTTATGTACTATAGAAATGATAGAGTGGTGCCCTCTCCAGCCCCAGCCTGTTAATTAAACAGTGATGGAACACAGGGCCGTTTTTAAGGCAGGGCAAAAGGGGCAGCTGCCCTGGGCCCTGTCATTGTTGTGGGGCCCAAAGCAGCTGCCTCATACTTGCCAACTATCCCAGTTTAAATTCCACTGTTCCTTGAGGTTTTAGTCCTGTGCTGTGTCCCGATATCTCAGTGTGAAGTGCTGCTACTAAGCTCTGCCCTATTGTTGTGTACAGATAACTCACCTGCAGACCCTGTGTTTACATGCAAATACTGACATTCACATGTAAATAGTGATGACATTAATATGTAAATAGAGGCAAACTGGCAGGATTCATATGTATATTGAGGTGGTATTCATATGTAGATCATGCCCCCCTGAGGTCATATCCACCAATACTGAATGCTGCCCACTGGGGGGGTGAAGGGGCATGCTTGGAATTCTGCACTGCACTGCCACTGAGCCAGAGAGTCCTAGGATCCCTGTGAGTTTAATGTCTATAAATGGGTTAGGAGATGATGTGCTGTAACCTCTAGCAACCAATCAGTAAGCAGCAATGATGTGCAGTAACCTATAGCAACCAATCAATGAGCATATTGATGTACAGTAATCTCTAGCAACCAATCAACAAGCAGAAATTATGTGCTGTAACCTCTAGCAACCAGTCGGTGAGTGGTAATTATACACTGTAACCTCTGGCAACCAAACACATTCGCTGTCTAATCTGATTCAGTAATTAGATTTTGAGTCTTGCTACTTTTTATTATATGTCTCAAAGCAGGTGGAGAGAGAAACTGCATGGGGGGGGGGCCCAATTTTTTTTTTGCCCAGGGTCCAATCAATATTAAAGACGGCCCTGATGGAACATAATGAGACTAATGATGTCATCCTTCTGTTCACTCTGCTCTCTTCATATAAAATCATGTTTCTTAACAGCACATTTGCCTGCAACACACCTGTGAAGTTCTTAGCTGACATTGAGGAACCTATACATCAAGCAAACATTTGGTCATGCTAGCAACAATATAAAATGAAAGAAGACTTTGCCAAATACCAAAATTGATCTATCAGGCATACATCCCTGGCCGGAGGGTGAACAAGCGGGCAGGTATCCCACAGCCTATCACACAGAGGAACTCCTGAATTCTACTTTCTACCCCCGTCTCCCTCCCCCACCTCCAGTCAATCCCCACCCTCCCCCCCTTTCTTTCACTAAGACCCCCTCTTAGTCCTTAAACCTCCACAGTTACATCAACTCAACATAATCCCCTTGCGTAATCAAATGCAAACACGCTATTATTCTTCTCACGCTCTCTTGCTAAAGCCACACTCACAAATAAATATCTCTAACCTATAAGCCCTTAAAGCAATTTTTGACATTTAGAAATCCAATGCCATACATTCCAAGTACAGATGAATACCAGATGATTTCCCCACCTACCTCTGAGTGGTATCCTGTTTTATTTTGCTAGCACAAACATATGGTAAACTTCACCTGGAATGTTTATTGGGACAAAGTCCCACCTATCACAATTAGCATCACCACATTATCATTAGTGATGTGCTCTTTGTTTGATTTCATATAACTTTGTTAATATTGGATCCATTAAGGAAAATTTGGACCGTGCAACATTGTAATAAAGCTTTTTGGAAAACAAAAACTAAAAAAAAATTTAAGCTGTGGATCTAATTATTGTAGCAGAGACTGAGCTTCAGACAGAATATCTTACCACCAATGGTAACTTGCAGAAAAGGGAGGCTGGAGCAGGTTATTGAAAAAAAATACATAAATAAATAAAGAAAAACTATTTGGCAGGAATGACCTTTTAAATAGCACAGGACCTGTTTGTGCTAAAGATCTCTACCCTTTTCAAGGTCATACCTGATATGTATATACAGCAGGCGGCAATGAGAAAATATGATAAAAAAACGTAAAAAAAATAATTACAGTTACAGCTGTTGCACATACTAGCTTATTTTTAGCATTAAGAACAGGCATAAATATAAGAAGGCAAGAGTTAGAATGGACTAGTATCATGCACCCACCTAGTTAATTGAATTAATTAAAAGATTCTGTAAACATTAAAAGCATTGTTAACTGCTAGCCGACAACTGTGGCAGGACAGTACGATCTTGCGGACCATCATAGCTATATGTTGGTCCCTTTAAGCGATGACCATGGCCACATGTGATTGCGGGCACAAGAGCCAGAACAGGGACATGTGTGTGTAAATTCACAAATCCCTGTTCTGTGAGGAGAGGAGAGACAGTTCATGAGTTCCTACTAGCTAGGAGCAGCAATCTGTCATATCCTATAGTCAATCCCATCCCCCCTACAGTTAGAACACACCTAGGGAACAAAGTTAACCCCTTTATAACCCCCTAGTGTTAACTCCTTCCCTGTCATTGACATTTACACAGTAATAAGTGCATATTTATAGCACTGATCACTGTATAATTGTCAATGTTCCAAAAATGTGTCAAAAGTATCTGATCTGTCCGCCATGATGTCGCAGTCCTGATACAAATCGCTGATCACCTTCATTATTAGTAAAAATAAAAAATAAAAAATTTGTAGATGCTATAAATTTTGGACAAACCAATTAGTATACACTTATTGTGATTTCTATTACCAAAAATATTTAGAAGAATACACATCAGCCTAAACTGAGGAAAAAAATAGCTTTTAAAAAAAAAAAAAAAAAAAAAAAGGGAATATTTATTATAGCTAAAAGTACAAAATGTTGTGTTTTTTTCAAAGTTGTTGCTCTTTTTTTATAGTGCAAAAGTAAAAACTGCAGATATGATCAAATACCACCAAAAGAAAGCTCTATCTGTGGGAAAAAAAACTGAATCAATATTGTTTGGGTACAGTGTAGCACGACCACCAATTTTCAGTTAAAGCAATGCAGTATACATGTGCGATTTGTTTCGTATGAATCTCAAATTCGTCCGAATTTCTCAAAATTCGTACGTTCGGGAGGATCCGAAATACGAATTGCCGTGCGTCCGAATTCTGTACGGAATACGAACTTTTGTTTACAAATTCCAGATTTCGGATCAGCGGTTTTTGCAGCGTTTTTTGCAGCGTTTTTTACCGCGTTTCGCTGCGTTTTTTACCGCGTTTTTCAGTCATTATGCTTATTATGATTTGCAGAAGACTTCTGTGATAGAAGTCAATGTAAGTTGCCTGAAGACATCAGTGAAGGACTTTCATCCTCTCTGGGCAGGCTGCCAAGAAAAGAACAAAAGAAGTTCTCAGTTTAACCAAAGACTAAATCTTTTTTGACACTTGTTGCTTACAAGTAAAAATCCAGTATTTTCTGCTAGAAAATCACTCAGAAGCCCCAAAAATTATATATATTTTTTTAGCAGAGACCCTAGGGAATAAAATAGCGGTTGCAGGTGTCATTGCTGTATGTCACGCTGCTAATGTCAGTGCTTTCTAGAGGTCGACCGAAAAAAAAAGGGCTAACTTGCGTTTGAAAGACCTCTGCGCAAATACTGCGTCACATAAAATATTGCAACAACTGCTATTTTATTCCCTAGGGTCTCTGCTAAAAAATATATATATATAATTTTTGGGGCTTCTCAGTGATTTTCTAGCAGAAAATATTGGATTTTTACTTGTAAGCAACAAGTGTCAAAAAAGATTTAGTCTTTAAAGTGGTTGTAAACCCTTACAAACCACTTTGACCTACAGGTAAGCCTAGATTAAGGCTTACCTGTAGGTCCAAGCAATATCTCCTAAACCTATATGGTTTAGGAGCTATTTGCCCAAAAACGGGCACCGCTGTCTACGGCGCATGCGCCGTAGACAGCGGTGCGCAGGCGCACTGAACGCGGCAGTTCCAAAAATGGAGCTGCCGCGTTTGTCGACTCCCGTGCGCATGCGCGGGAGTGACGTCATCGCGGCTTCGCCGAATGACAGCGGCGGAGCTGCGAGACGCCACCAGCAAGATGGATGCGGCGGACTACAGGGGACAGCGCGACTTCGCTGGCTCCTGTGTCAGGTAAGTGACACATAATGGGCTACTATGCGATGCATAGTAGTCCATTATGCTTTACCTTTGCAGGGAAAAAAAGAGGAAGTAAACTCATCAGGGTTTACTTCCTCTTTAAATGGTTAAACTGAGAACTTCTACACACGGAGTTCAGCACATTGAAGAAGAAACATTGTATCATTTTGTTCTTTTCTTGGCAGACTGCCCAGAGAGGATGAAAGTGCTTCACCGATGTCTTCAGGCAACTTATGCCGCGTACACACGAGCGGACTGTATGGCGTACTTAGTCCGTCGAAACACATTTCAGCGGACAATCCGCTCGTGTGTGGGCTTCAGCGGACTTTTTCAGCGTGCAGTCCGGCGTACTAAGAATTTCGGATTTTTCGAAATTCTGTGCGTCGTACTTTGGTTTCAGCGGACAATCCTCTCGTCAGTATGCTAGTTCGACGGACTAAGAATGGCGCATGCCCAGAAAGGATTTACACGGCGGAAGGGTGCTTTGCTGTGTCTTGGACTTCCTATTTCTAGTCCCGTCGTACGTGCTGTACACGTCATCGCGCAAGCTTTCGACGGACTGTTTGTGCATCCGTGTGTGGTCAAGTCCGTTCAGTCGAAAGTACGACGGACTGTCCGTCGGATTGTATGACGAACTAAGTACGCCATACAGTCCGCTTGTGTGTACGCGGGAATTACATTGACTTCTATCACAGAAGTCTTCTGCAAGTCATAATAAGCATAATGAGCAATGTTTTTGCCTTTAAATTCATGGTAAAGAACGCTCATACGTAAATTCGTATTTCGTACGAAACAGAACGGAATTTCGGACACGAAATACGAATTACGAATTAATTTTATTACGAATCGAAACGGAACAGAACGAAACTAATTTTTTGACGGCGCCCATGTCTACAATGCAGCGCTGTATCGCAAAAAATGGCCTGGTAATTGAGCAGCCAAATCTTCCGGAGCTGGAGCGGTTAATTAGAGAAAATCTGTTGATTTGTTATATTTTTTTATGCATTAGTGCTTTTTTCTAGATATCATATATTTTCTGTGGACAAAAAACACCCACTTCCAACCTTTTTTTTTTAGTTAACATTCATCATGTTATTTGTCTTATATAAAAATCTAGCAAATGTAAATGAAAATGCAATGAATATAAAGTGATTTGGTTAAATATCAAAGTAAACCATGAATAAAATAGACTAGATTATCTACTGATTCATAATATGCATGCATAACCTAAATTTATCATTCAAACAAATACGAAAGATGAAAGACGCTAAGTAATGATAGTAAAGCCCATTAAAGCTAGATGCTACATTGATTTAAATGATACTATTATATAATTTCACCAGAGGGGCTAATTTAATGTACTGTATATGAATGAACAATTTGCTATCATGCTGATGACATATTTTTTTGATCTTCCTTGTAACTAGATGAATATATAACTCATGCCAAGAAAATGATACCCAAGATTCCATAGTCGGTGCCATTTATTTAACCGCTTGCCGACTAGCGCACGACGATGTACGTCGGCACAATGGCACAGCTGGGCAAATTGGCATACAGATACGTCCACTTTAAATCGTGTCATTGTGGGCTAGCACGCCTGCCGCAAGCTCCGTGACCGTGTCCGCAGGTCCCACGGATTCGATGTCCGCCGGGGGGCCCACAATCGTGTCACAGAGCGGCAGAATGGGGAACTAGGCATTTCCATGTTCTGCCTAGCAACATGAAAGAGATCTATTGCTCCCTGACATCAGAAGTGATCTCTGTCATGCTGTTGTGAGCCCATCCCCCCTACAGTTAGAATCACTCCCAAGGACACACTTAACCCCTCCATTGCCCCCTAGTGTTTAACCCCTTCCCTTTACACAGTAATCAGTGCATTCTTATAGCTCTGATCACTGTATAAATGACAATGGTCCCACAATAGTGTCAAAAGTGTCCGATGTGTCTGCCATAATGTCGCAGTCACAATAAAAATCACAGATCGCCGCCATTACTAATAAAAACAAAATATAAAAAAAATGCCTTAAATGTATCCCCTATTTTATAGACGTTATAACTTTTGTGCAAAACAATCAATATATGCTCATTTCAATTTGTTTACCAAAAATATATAGAAGAATACATATTGGCCTAAACTGATAAAGAAATTTGTTTTTTTATATATATATTTTTTGGGGATATTTATTAAAGCAAAAAGTAAAAAAAAAGCTTTTTTCTAAATTTTCTGTCTTTTTTGTTTATAGCGCAAAAAAATAACTGCAGCGGTGATCAAATACCACAAAAAGAAAGCTCTATTTGTGGGTAAAAAAAAGACGTACATTTTGTTTGGGTGCAACGTCGCACTATGGTACAATTGTCAGTTAAAGCTAAGCAGTGCCGTATCGCAAAAAGTGCTCTGGTCAGGAAGGGGGTAAATCCTTCTGGGTCCGAAGTGGTTAAAATGTAACTCCAATTTTCTTGAAAAAAAATATTCCCCTCTAGGTGATCTGTGTACATTGCAAGGATTATAACACATGTTGTTGCAGATTCCTACCTTTTGTTATTCTGAAGTAATCCATATGTGTTTGTCTCTGCCCCTGTACTAAGTGGGTCTAATGGGAGTGGTTTCATAATTAACTGTCAGGTGTGAAGCCGCAGGGCATTAATGAAGAAATCTATTGGACCTTCATCCATTTAGATGTGCTCCTATTGAAAGTATTTCTCCAAAAATGAAATTTTTGTTGCAGGGGATGCCTGAAATCTGACTTGTATCTTAGACAGACTTCTGAGAAAATTGGTGAGCCAATCACAAAAGCAGGAAATGATGTTTCTGGGGAGTGGTCAGTACACACTTGGTGTACAGAACAACTTCATGTAGCCATATTGCAATGCATAGTTGCATAGTTAGATAGTTAGTAAGGTTGAATAAAGACACCAGTCCATCCAGTTCAACCTGAGTGAGTGTCTGCAATTGTCCCTAACCCTGTACATTGCACACTCAAATCCGTCCCTACTCTCAAGGAGCCCACAACCCAAGGTCCCCATTCTTATACTAGGGTGAATTTTGGACAGAAGCCAATTAACCTACCTGCATGTCTTTGGAGTGTGGGAGGAAACCGGAGTACCCGGAGGAAACCCACGCAGGCACAGGGAGAACATGCAAACTCCAGGCAGGTAGTGTCATGGTTGGGATTTGAACCAGCAACCCATCTTACTGCTAGGTGAGAGTGCTAACCACTACACCACTGTGCCGCCTCTGCAGGCACTGTAATGCATTCTCAGAAAATTACAGTGGCTGCAGATTGAAAGGGAAAGGTAATTGATTAGAGTAAAAATTATATGTGCTTTTTATATTATTTTTTCTTCATTAGATTTTTTTTTTCCCACAAAAGTGGAGTTACCCTTTAACCACCTCAATACAGTACAGTTACACCCCCTTCCTGACCAGACCAATTTTCAGCTTTCAGCGCTCTCACAGTTTGAATGACAATTACTCAGTCATCCAACACTGTATCCATATGAAACTTGCGTCCTTTTTTCCACACAAATAGAGCTTTCTTTTAGTGGTATTTAATCACTAGTGGGTTTTTTATTTTTTGTGCTATAAATAAAATAAAACTTAATTTTGTGAAAAAAAATGCCTTTTTCTTTGTTTCTGTCATAAATTTTTGCTAATTAGTAATTTTTCATAATTTTTCTTCATAATTGGCCATTTTTCATTCATTTTGGCCAAAATTTATACTGCTACATATCTTTGGTAAAAATAACCCACGTTAGTATATATTATTTGGTCTTTGTGAAAGTTATAGAGTCTACAAACTATGGTGCCAATCACTGAAAATGTATCACTTCTGATCAGGCCTTCAGTACATCAGGTGTACCTCATTTCTTGAGACACTAACAAGTCAGGAAAGTACAAATACCCCCCAAATGACCCCTTTTTACAAAGTAGACATTCCAAGGTATTAAGTAAGTAGCATGGTGAGTTTTTTTAAGTTGTAATTTTTTCCCACAATTCTTTGAAAAATGAAGATTTTTTTTTTATTATTATTTTTTTTTTTTAAATTGTCATATTATCAGGTTATTTCTCACACACAGCATATGCATACAACAAATTACACCCCAAAATACATTCTGCTACTCTTCCCGAGTACGGCGATACCACATGTGTGAGACTTTTACACAGCCTGGCCACATACAGAGCACCAACATTGATGTAGTACTTTCAGACGTTCTACGAGCAAAAATGACGCATCTCATTTCTCATCCACCTATTACACTTTTGAAGGCCCTGGAGTACCAGGACAATGGAATTTCCCATAAAATGACCCCATTTTGGAAAGCAAACACCCCAACGTATAATCTGTGAGGCACAATGAGTCTTTTGAATGGTTAATTTTTTTCCAGAAGTTTTTGGAATATGTGGAAAAAAATTAAAACGCATTTTCTTTTTTTACACAAAATTGCCAATTTATAAGATATTTCTAACACATAGCATGTATATAACAAAAATTACACCCCAAAATACATTCTGCTACTCTTCCCAAGTATTGCGATACCACATGTGTAGGACTTTTACACAGCCTGGCCACATAGAGAGGCCGAACATTGAAGTAGTACGTTCAGGCGTTCTAGGAGCATAAATGACACATCTCATTTCATTCCTACATATCACACTTTTGAAGGTCCTGGACCACCAGGACAGTGAAATTACCCACAAAATTACCCCATTTTGGAAAGCAAACACCCCAACGTATATTCTATGAGACATGGGCTGCAAATAGGTACTCGGGTACTCTGATGGCCTGGTGACAGGTACTTGGGTACTCTGATGGCCTGGTGACAGGTACTCGGGTACACTGATGGCCTGGTGACAGGTACTCGGGTACTCTGATGGCCTGGTGACAGGTACTCGGGTACTCTGATGGCCTGGTGACAGGTACGCTGATGGCTTGGTGACTGGTATTTGGGTACTCAGGTACTCAGATGAACTGTGACAGGTACTCGGGTACTCAGATGAACTGTGACAGGTACTCGGGTACTCAGATGGACTGAAACAGGTACTCGGGTACTCAGATGGGCTGTGACAGGTACTCGGGTACTCAGATGGGCTGTGACAGGTACTCAGGTACTCGGATGAACCGTGACAGGTACTCGGGTACTTTGATGGGCTGTGACAGCTACTTGGGTACTCGGATGAACCGTGACAGGTACTCGGGTACTTTGATAGACCGTGACAGGTACTCGGGTACTCTGATGGACCGTGACAGGTACTCGGGTACTCTGATGGACCGTGACAGGTACTCGGGTACTCTGATGGGCCGTTACAGGTACTCGGGTACTCTGATGGACCGTGACAGGTACTCGGGTACTCTGATGGGCCGTTACAGGTACTCGGGTACTCTGATGGGCCGTGACAGGTACTCGGGTACCCTGATGGACTGTGACAGGTACTCGGTACTCTGATGGACTGTGACAGGTACTCGGGTACCCTGATGGACCGCGACAGGTACTCGGGTACCCTGATGGACCGTGACAGGTACTCGGGTACCCTGATGGACCGTGACAGTTACTCGGGTACTCTGATGGACCGTGACAGGTACTCGGGTACTCAGATGGGCCGTGACAGGTACTTGGGTACTCTGATGGGCCGTTACAGGTACTCGGGTACTCTGATGGGCCGTGACAGGTACTCGGGTACTCTGATAGGCTGGGACAGGTACTCGGGTACTCTGATGGACCGTGACAGATACTCGGGTACCCTGATGGACTGTGACAGGTACTCGGTACTCTGATGGACTGTGACAGGTACTCGGGTACCCTGATGGACCGCGACAGGTACTCGGGTACCCTGATGGGCCGTTACAGGTACTCGGGTACTCTGATGGGCCGTGACAGGTACTCTGATGGGCCGTTACAGGTACTCAGGTACTCTGATGGGCCGTGACAGGTACTCGGGTACTCTGATAGGCTGGGACAGGTACTCGGGTACTCTGATGGACCGTGACAGATACTCGGGTACCCTGATGGACTGTGACAGGTACTCGGTACTCTGATGGACTGTGACAGGTACTCGGGTACCCTGATGGACCGCGACAGGTACTCGGGTACCCTGATGGACCGTGACAGGTACTCGGGTACCCTGATGGACCGTGACAGTTACTCGGGTACTCTGATGGACCGTGACAGGTACTCGGGTACTCAGATGGGCCGTGACAGGTACTCGGGTACTCTGATGTGCCGTGACAGGTACTCGGGTACTCTGATGGGCTGGGACAGGTACTCGGGTACTTTTATGGGCTAGGACAGGTACTCGGGTACTCTGGTGGGCTGTGACAGGTACTCGGGTACTCTGATGGGCTGTGACAGGTACTTGGGTACTCTGATGGGCTGTGACAGGTACTCAAATACTCTGATGGACTGTGACAGGTACTCTGATGGACTGTGATTGACAGGTACTATGAGGGGTGGTGACAGGTCCTCTTTATTGGGGGGCAATCAGTATGATTGGTGTACACTGTAGGCGGTAACGAGATGTTATAGCAATCTCCTCCTCACACACGATCGGTGTGTGAGGAGGAGAAACCGGTAACATCTCATTACCGTGGTATGTTTACATTTTAGTGATCGGCTGTGAAAGGATCACAGCCGATCACATTGGTAAACAGCCGGCCAATGGCTGTTTACCAGCGTCGGTGACGAGCAGTGTTCGGGGAACACGCCGCCACCGACATGCACGCGCAGCGCGCTCACGATCGCGTGCATGCGCCGTGCACAGTCGGGGTGTGATCATCTGTGATCGGCCGTGATTTCATCGTGGCCGATCACGTGGTAAACAGCCATAACCAATGGCTGTTCACCCCCTTCGGTGGTGAGCGGTGTCTCCGTGACACGCCGCCACCGAAGAAACAGGGATGCGCGCGCACGATCGCGCGCATTCCCTGTTTAAACGGGAGGCCGTCATATGACGGCCTCCCGCCACAATAGGTGCGCCGCCTGCCCGTCATTTGACAGCTGGCGGTCAGCAACTAGTTAAAGAAACCCAATTATGCAGACATCGAAAGAAACATTGTTTCTTCAATAACCTTAGTTATGAAGCACTTGGTATAATAACAAACATTATATCCTGGGGTATCAGAATTTTTTGTAACTCTTAAATTATATTATTAAATTATATACAGTAGTAAAAAAAATGCAATGCAATATGGCTACCTGGAGGTGTTCTGTACACCGAATATGTACAGAACACCACCAAGAAACATTTCCTCCTTGTGTGATTGGTTCACCAATTTTCCCAGAAGTCTGCCCTAAGATACAGGTCAGATTCCAGACACCCCCTGCAAAAAAAAATTCATTTTTGGTGAGATACTTCCAAAAGGAATGGGATGCAGGCCCATCAGGTTTCCTCATTGGAGCCCTGCAGGTGCACAGCTGATTGATAATTATGCAACCACTCCCATTAGACTCACTTTCCCACACAGATACAGAGAAACACACATGGATTTGTTCAGAATAACAAAAGGTAGGAATCTGCAACAAAGTTTGTTAAAATCTTTGTAATATACATTGATCACCCAAATGGAAATGTTTTTTTCTCAACAAAAGTGGAGTTACACTTTAATGAAGGTGCCTCTGTGGCTGACAGATACAAAATAGACTAGCAAAATCTATATAAACAAATCATTGGATCCATATGGCTTACACCTGTGAGTCCTTAGGGAACTTAGCTTGGTTATAGCTAAGTCACACCCTAAGTTACTATCTTAATTTTTTAAGACATCTTACTGACTAGAATGATATAATTTAATTGTCATAGAGTGAATGTGGTACCCATATACAAAAAGGGATTGAGATGTATAGCAGGACATTACAAACCAGTCAGTTTAACATACATAATAAGCTAAGTATTTTTTTGGTTTTCAAACGATTTTATTAAGCAAAGTCAGATTACCATACAAGGTTGGATAACAGCATCCTTCAGAATAATAGGTATGACAATCGATTACAAACATACAGCATCCATTATATCAGGCTTTTAAGAGTGCAGTCCATCAGTACTGGATTTAACATATGCAATGATAAACTATCAAAGTCTGTTTATATGTATCACTCTCTCCACCCTCCACATAGAAATGAAGAAAGAGAGAAAAAAAAAGGGGGGGGGACAAAAAGATTTAAAAAAAATGTGAAAGGTAGTTAAAACCACTAAACCAGATTCAGTCAGCCTTGAAGCCTCAACAAGTACCAAGAGTTCTACTTAACCTCAAATACTGGGATGGAATCATGGAGGGTATGGAAGATTTTTTCCACTAGCATCATATGGTCTATGCGTGAAAACCACCTGAGCAAAAGGGACCACGGAAATCTTCCAATGTAGGCCAGTAGTCCAAAACATAGCAATACAAATTGAATGAATCAGTCTCACCAAGGGTTTGGGAATATCAGGGGGAGTCTGAAACAAAAGGAAATCTTGCTGTGTTAAAGTTATAGTTCTCCCCGCCACTTTATCAGTCATACCCAATACCTCCTTCAAAGTGGGTAACAATTTAGGACAGTCCCAAAATATATGCTGATAGGTGCCTAGGTAAGGCAAACCCCTAAAGCATTTTGGGGAAGTTTGTGGATACATCTTGCTCAGGTGTACAGGAATGTAATACCACCGTGTCTGCAGTTTAATAGCCGTTTCTCTAATCGTTAATGATTTCGTACATTTGTGCATGTTTTGCCAGCCTTTCTCCCAATACAGGTCTCCCTCCCTCAGACTGAGCTCCTGTTCCCATTGTGCTCTGTATTTTAAAATAGGCTTCTCCTCTATCGATTCTAGGAGTTTGTAAACTCCTGATATAATGCCTTTTTGGCGAGGGGAGGTATAGCATATGTTCTCAAATAATGTTGTAGACTCTGAAAGGGGATTGGCATAGTGATGCTGAAAAAAGTGTCAAATTTGTAAGAAATTATAATATTCCCTGTATGGGATATGATATCGAGTCTGTAGACCTGAGAATGCGGTAAACTTCGATTCAGTCAGAAAATCACCCAATGTGCTCAAATTACCAGCGGTCCAGGTTAAGAAGGATCCCGGGTGATCATATGCCAGGGGGAATCTGGGGTCTCCAAGGAATGAGGCTCCTAAGGGTGTTTGTGATATGAGGTAATATTTGGTCTTATATTGATTCCAAAGTTTCAGCCCTATCATGACAACTTGATTTTTTGACCCCAATTCAGAGCTAGGAGGGTTAGAGGAGCACATTAACCCAGGAAGATATAGGGGTTTGATAGAATCCCTTTCATATTTATAAGCTAAGTATTTAAGGGAACGGTAAGGGGCTCTATACAGATATTTGCCTGTGATAAAGGTATCATAAACTATGGGTTTATGAATAAAACATTATTTTTAGACCAACCTTTTAGACCAACCTATTAAAATGAGTGAGACATTGGAATAATGTACCTCATAAATGTTTAATCTATAATCACTAGTTTGGCCTCAGCTTGAGTAAGCAGTTCCATTTTGGTCATCATTTCTCAGAATAGATGTTGTTGACTGAAAGGTTCAGGGTAGCAAAATGAATATGAGGGCTAGAGGACTTCAGCTATGAGTGAGGATCAAAGCATAGATTAAGTTATTCACTCTGGGGGAGAGGCATTTAAGGGGGGATATGATTACAATGTACACATACTATGTCAAAGGTGACTTCAGTAACTATAAGAATCTGTTTCTTTTTTTAATGTTATAGTTGTACAAATATGGAATAACTTAAAAAAACAAAAACTTTTAAATGTCTTCTTTATTGAGCATATTATATAATGCTATGCAAATTGATATAGAATAAAAATCACTCACATAGGTTGAAATAGATGGACGTGTGTCTCTTTCAACCTCATACACTGTGTAACTATGTAACATATCAATGTATAATAGATGTTTTACATTTAGCCTGTCAGTACAACAGCAGCAGTCCAATCACATTTTTTTACTTGAAAAAAAGCAAACATTTATTTATAGATAGTTTTGGCTATTACACATGATTTTTAAAAATCAGTTATAAGTCCAAATTGAACAATGGAAGTAGCAGTTATAGTAATTAAAACTATTGGAAAGTTTTTATAAAAAAAACTATCAAACTTGGTTAGTCCACAATATAAGAGTAAAAGACAATGAGGCAGTATTTATATTTAAATAAACATTAGAGTGTGTTATCTGTAAGATAATAGACAAAAATATTTTTGAGTGCTGGTGCACCAGAGTAGGCTTCAGACTTTGAGGCACAGTGCAGGATTTAACCTGCAGCAAATATTAGACATGTTATAGCTGAGGTCAAGATGTGGAAACATTGTGTGGGACAGTGCTAGAGCACTGGAATGGTCAAGAAGAGGTGGTAGGCGATGGTAAAGGTTGCAGATACACTTTTTTTTGGCTGGGGGACAATTAAAAGTTTAGTCCGTAGCATCAGCAGTATGGATAAGCTGAGCACCCCCCTGTTCAGTTCACAGCAGAGCATGCAAACAGGCAAAAAATCTGGCAGAACACACAAACACCATTAAAGTCTATAGGGCATGAACATGAATAATCAAAAGTGCTTATTTTAAAGGCTTATATGCAAGATATTGTCATAAAAAAGTGTTTGGGGACATGTATCAATGCAATTTTTTTTACAAAACTGATGTTTTTTTCGGGAGCAGTGATTTTTTAATGCTTAAAGTAAAACAATAAAGATGAAATATTCCTTTAGATATCATGCCTGGGGGGTGTCTATAGTATGCCTGCAAACTGGCACATTTTTCCCATGTTTAGAACAGTACCACAGCAAAATGACATTTCTAAAGGAAAAATTGTCATATAAAACTGATCACGGCTATAATAAATTGTCGACTCAAACATCGGGCTCATCCCTAATCAGCAGCATTGGTTTTGTAGTCATTGGTAATTCAAGTCTGGTTCATTTTAATTAAACTGAGCCAGTTCACACTATCAGAGGATATGTGGATTCACCTATCTGTAACAAAACCTCCTGCTGAGCTGAAGGCTGTCTTAGGCTGACTAAAGGGCAAGCAAGAAGATCCAGTACATACTATTTAAGGGATCAAATGGGATTCTGTCACTATCAGGAATTGCAACAAGAGGTTCCTACACAACACATTCTCAAAGTGGAACATGTTGGGCTACCTCTGAGATGAAGTAGTACATTGACCATTTTTTCCCTTGTATCTGGGGTATAATAGTGGTCCCTCTATTTGATGACTGAAATAGTAAGGTCTTTGTTTTGGAATTTAAATATACAGGAAGGCTCCATCCAAATTATCTGCCAACATCTCCCAGAGGGGCTCTATTCCCTAAGTCTCAGGATTAGGAGTTTTTTGTATTATCATTTACATCTTTTCAAGGGTAAGTATTTGCTTCCCCTCCCTCCTTTCCTCCCCCCCCCCCCCTTCCCTCTCCCTGTGTACCCATAGCCCATAATGTTTAGCTTCATCTCTTAGATACAGTTATTGATCCTATTTTGATCATACAAATCACCATCAGGTCTCATCATGTCTATTTTGATTTACTACATTATTGGATTATAGCCTCAAATATAATTTACTACTGCCAATATGTATAATTAGTTACTATGCAGTAAATATTATTGTTGTTAATAATATATACCTATGCATGATTTGTACAATATATATAGATATATATAAAAATGATCCCATAATCCGAGGCCCTGATGAAGCAGGTCAACTCACAAAATGCATAGGCCATCTTTATGGATTCCGCAACCAGGATAACAACACCCTGAATAAGTTATACTGCAATTGTGTTTTTAAATTGAGTGTTTTCTAATATTTTAATATTTCTATGGATATATGTTAAATACAATTGTATACATTTTCCTTTTAAATTATCCTGATTGGTGTATGTTTCTTAAAAACCCTACATGATACATATAAAGTCCCATCCAACTTTGCTCCAATTTTTATATTTGCTATGGGGGCACTTGAGCAGGCTCGCTCCCAAGCCACGCTCCTGTGAATTTACATTGTCCATTCACAAACAGAGTGTGTCTTGACCCCGCCCCAACACTCTCCTTATTGGCTCACTGGCTGTGATTGTATGGGCCAATGAGGGGAGCCACAGCTCTCATGCACATCGCTGGATTGAAATAGTGCTCAGGTAAGTACAGGGGGGGGGCTGGGGGGGGAAGCTGCACCAAGAAGGTTTTTCACCTTAATACATACAACCTTCTTTAGAGACCTAAGGTCTCTAAAGAAGATACAGGGCCACACAATGAATTTGGACAGGAGACAGGTAAATCCTAAACTGTGTAAGGGTTTTTTCAGCCCTCTACACAGATATATACTGTTAATATCATTCAGTGTAGAAATGCCATTGCTGCCTTTACTGTGATAGGGAAATGATTCAACACCGTTTATTTCTGTTGGCACCTGTGATTTGCTGAGTTAAACAATTGGAAAAAAGAAAAAAATTCTCTCCAGCCCAACTACAGGCAAGGATGTTATGAATTCCCAAACCATTTCTTTTTCACCACTCGTTGAAGCAAGCGGTGGGAACTCAGTAAAGCGGCTTCACAACCACACTATATGATCGCCCCTATAGAAGATCCATTGAATGGCAGTAACTGTCGTATAAGTAGCCAAATACGGGAGGGATAAGAGCCTGTTTAGGGCAAACATTTTGTATAGTCCACTTCCCTATAGGGTGTCACTTGTATTTAAAGACTGAAACTTGAACTGTGTTGAACGCTTTGTACTTCCCACTGTCCACCACAATCAATATGTAGCTCTCTACACAGATATACACTGTTAATATCAATCAGTGTAGAACTGATATTGCTGCCTGCCTTCGCTGTGTTTGAGCAATAATTCAACACTGCCTACTTTTGCTGGAACCTGTGATTTGCGAAAAAATAGAATTTTTTCTCCAGCCGAATTATAGACAGGTTTGTCATGAACTTCCAAACCATTTCCTTTCTACCACCCGTTGCTGTTATACTAGTATAAGCCTTTTCAAATGGACAGAGGGATTTGTTCTAAGGACTAATTAAATAATCTAAGGGTGGAGTCAATACTATGGGTTTCCCCAAAAGGAGCAGGATAAAGTGTAGCACCATCTTTTGTTCACATCTTGGATATAAGAACTTTCATGGTGGGGGTAGTGGGGGATTCAGGGTCAGTGGGGTTTTAATGGCAACGTTGTCTATTACTGCAGTAATTAGTTATTAGTCACTGTGCACTTTGTAGGAACAAGGTCCACCAGTACTGCCATTGATGAATTGATGAATTACACAAATAAATGAAAAAAGCCCAACTGATTTGGTACAATTCATCAATAAAGTCACCTGACCCCACCCCCCTCTGACGCAAGGGGAAACCCGGGGTTCCCTGTGATGTATGGGTGACCCCGCCCCCTCTGATGTAACGGAAACCTGCCTGTGTTACATCAGAGGGGTGCGGGGTCACCCATAGGTCACAGGGAACCCCGGGTTTCCCCTTGCGTCAGAGGGGGGCGGGGTCAGGTGACGGGTGGCCCCGCCCTCTGTATATAAGAAACGTCAGGCCGCCGGAATGCCTGCAGTGTCTCCTCCACGGAGACAGAAGAAGGATGGATTCGCTGCGCTGGATGAGATGAGCCATCGCTGGAGAGATGACCGTCTGTCGCTGGATAGCAAGAGTGGATTTCCGCCGCTGGAATCTTTTTTTTTATTTTTTTTATTTTTAATAAAGGAATTTTTCAAAAGTGTGTTTGTCTTATTTAACTATTTGTTACACTTTCTTTGTGAAATGGTAGGGGTACTTTTGTACCCCCTTACCATTTCAAACAGGGGGGGGGCGGGATCTGGGGGTCCCCTTGTTAAAGGGGGCATCCAGATTCTGATAAGCCCCCCACCCGCAGACCTCCACAACCACCGGCCACGGTTGTGGGGATGAGGCCCTTGTCCTCATCAACATGGGGACAATTTGCTTTGAGGGGTCGCAGACCCCCAAAGCATCCTCCCAATGTTGAGGGCATGTGGCCTGGTATGGTTCAGGAGGGAGGGGGGCCGCTCTCTCATCCCCCCCCTCTTTTCCTGCGGCCTGCCAGGTTGCGTGCTCGGATAAAGGGTCTGGTATGGATTTTTAGGGGGACCCCCACGTCAATTTTTTTTTAAATTTGACGCGGGGTTCCCCTTAATATCCATACCAGACCTGAAGGGTCTGGTTATGGATATTTAGGGGGAACCCCACGTCAAATTTTTTCTTAAATTTGAGGCAGGGTTCCCCTTAATATCCATACCAGACCTGAAGGGCCTGGTAATTGAATTTGGGGGACCCCACGCTTTTTATTTTATTTTTTATTTATTTTTTATCAATGACTTTCAATGAGTGTTCTCTGTATTACGGGAGCCGACAATTCATAATAGCTGCGAGTGATTTTACAGGACTTTTTTTCCTGCATAAATAACACTTTGTGCAGGGACAGTTCTAAGCACCAGAAACATGAGCCCCTTCACAGGCATACTATAGACAACCCCCCCCCTACGAAATTTAAAGGAATATTACACTTTTATTGTTTCACTTTAATCATTATTAAAATCACTGCTCCCGAAAAAACTGCCATTTTTAAAACTTTTTTTTGCATTGATACATGTCCCCTGGGGCAGGACCCGGGTCCCCAAACACTTTTTAGGACAGTAACTTGCAGAATCTTTTCTCTCTGTCAAATCTTTTTTCTCTGTCGAATATTTTCTCTATATAATCTTGGACTAATAGAGGTAAGGTTAGGCACATTCGACCACAGGTTCTATAGACAGATTGTTATTGTCAGAGTCATGTCGAATCTCCAATTCTATATCGAACTGCTGTAACAATGAAAACAAAAATAAAGCATTTATTTATGTCGGATCTTTCGTTTTTCGGATTTTGTGCTTTCGTTATCGTTTGTCAAAACGAAAACGAAAATAGCTGAAATTCGAACGAAAATGCATTCGGACGAAAACGAATGCACATGTCTACAAATTAGCTTCAAAATACTTTTGCAGGGTGCATTCCAAGATTTTTTATATTTTTGTTTATCTGGGGTGGGGGGATCTGCACTCAGAAGGTTTTTTACCTTAACACATAGAATACATTACGGTAAAAAAAAAAAAAAAACTTCTGCCTTTAGAACCACTTTAAATGGTGTCTGTATCATTGGGAGGAAACTATTTAACCCAAGGTCTTTTCTACTATCATCTACTATTTCTACTACTTTCACAGTTGGTGGTGTCAGTGCAAAGTGTAGATAAATACAAAAAATCTTTTAGATGCGTTTCCTAGCAAACATAATGTACAGGGATATGGAAAATAGTGAGATAAACACACACAGAAATACTAAATTTAAACTGAATGAACTAGTGTCTAAGGGGGTTATTTACGAAAGGCAAATTCACTTTGCACTGCAAGTGCACTTGGAAGTGCAGTCGGGCTAAATCTAAGGTATAGATCTGAAATGAGTGGAAGCTCTGCTGATTTTATCATCCAATCATGTGCAAGCTAAAATGCAGTTTTTTTTATTTTCCTTGCATGTCCCCCTCGGATCTACAGTGACTTTACTTCCAAGCGCACTTTCAGTGCAAAGTGGATTTTCCTTTAGTAAATAACCACCTATGTGTACGTATGTTTTTGTTTACTGGTATTATGCAGCAGTAGCTTAGATTAGGGTTCCTGCAGCTATAATCACAGTAGATAAATGATTGAATAGGTGAGTATTCCACTTCTAAATGCTACAACAGCAGGTTTAATAGCTAACTGGTGAAAAAACAAACAACAGTACCATTACATAACATCTTCTAATAGCGTCCCAAAACTTCATGGAGCAAAACATATTTTTTCTTCTAAGCAGTGTTTCCATTCACACTATGAAATAAAATGTAAATATTTCACTTCACATTGTTAGTGTACTGTTGTATTGCCAGCAGTGTTTTTTTTTTTGTTTTTTTTTAAATGTAGCACTAACCCCCGAAGGAGCTGCTGGTTAGATTTGGGCTTACCGTTACCTCCCAGTTTCCTCGCTGTACGTCTAGGGGTTCCCATGGTAGATGGCCCAGTAACTTGGAGACTGACAACAGATCCACTTGAAAGGATTTTATTTGTAAAAACGTAAACAATGAAACAGTCTCTTGAATTGGGATCAGAGGGTTGGAAAGGAAAGTTCAGGTACTCTTAGTGTCAAAGTCAAATTTGCTAAAGAACTTGCTTACCTTGACTGCATCCAGAGACTAGCCATTCGCAACTGGATGATCACTCAGGTTGGACAGTCCTTCTCTCACAAGGCCTAGCAGCCAGCAAGGTGCTTACTTCGGAACAAATCTCTGCCACAGACATTGTAGAATAAGTAGGAAAACTAAGCTTGAAACACTTGTAGGATACATGGATCTTTCAGCCAGCTTGGCGATATCCACAAGACCGGATTCTCTTGGTTACTTCAGCCCTTCCAGGCTCTTGCTAAGAAACTCACCACACGTGGTGTTCTTCTGAAGAGTCCCCCCCTGGAATGCTTGAAGTCACTGGGTTTCTCCCAAACTGGAGACAGCACCCAGCCACCTCAGAATCCTTCTTTTAGTTTCCCTGCTTCAGGCTAGCCAGCCCCGAGACATCAAAGTTGGGTGGATCCGCACCCCAGGCCATAGCCTTCCTGGGGGCTGGTCAGGAGGACCAGGACCATGAAGTCAGTACATCATTCTGGACTGGAACCCTGAACCATGTGACGTTTGCATCTTAAGTACCTGCTCCCAGAAAGCACAGCGAGAATGCCCCTCCCCCTGGACGGGCTCCGAGAGAGAGTAACTTAAGCACCTAACCAGACCATAGTTCCATGCCTGCCAGAAGAGACAGCACCCCCTGTGGCCAGGCTGAACATCTCACGTCCAGTCAGACTGATGCTGAAGTCTAAATTAAAACAATGTTACCCAAACCAAACTGCAGTTTAGGCAAACTTTAACTTTGTAAAAACCGCATAGCGCGTGATCTTCAAGACCGCCGCTACACAAGACAACATGTTTTGTGCTTCTGCTTCTGAATCAAGTTTTTGTTTTAAGATAAAGGTTATATTCAGTGGACATACTGCATGTGGATTTCCAGTATAAGCAACAATATATAAAACATGTGTTGTTATGATAAAAATAGCAATTTTTACAGTCCAATCTGTGCAATAATTCTTTTACAGAATGTAAGAGGCACTCTGGAAATTCAACACAAAATTTTACTTTGCTAAAATTTATCTACATGCAGTTCTATAAAGGCTGCATTATCTGATGTGGAGGTAGAGTTGACCTGAATAAAGAACTGTGAGTACAGCCTTGAAATGCAGTCATTTTTCTCCTTTACGTCCACTTAAAGTGCCATTTAGTGTGTAACTGTGATTTACACAAAGCTGTCTAATATTTATTGGTTCCTCTTCTCAATTTCCCAGCACTACTGACTGCCATAAATGGCTTATCTATAAAAGGAAAGTACTTAAGTCTTACAGATTTTAGTAAAATGTGTCTCTCCCCTGACAGTCAAGCCTTAAAATAATAGCTTTGTAAACAAGCCCAAAACGTACAACTTACATTTATTTATAAAGAAAATAAACTTTTCTGCAGCAATCATATTTAAAGAGAACATATTTAACATAGCAGATAATGTTACCTTATTCTTTTCAGAGTGTTGATTATATATTTCAAACAGATATATCTTAAAGTGATGTCCCCCCCCCCAAAAAAAAATATGATTAAAATTCCTAAAAAAGTTAATAAACATAATTCCCCAAAAAATAAACATTTGGAAAAAATTTTTTAACTCACCTCTAAATGGTCCCTCTAATGCCCCGTACACACGAGCGGACTTTTCAACATCCAAAGTCCGAAGGACCGAGTCCGTCAGACTATCCGATCGTGTGTGGGCTGCAACGGACTTTAGCTTCGCTAAAGTCTGACGGACTTTAGAAATGAAGCATGCTTCAAATTTTCCCGACGGAACTCCGCCGGACCCGGTCCCCTTCGAAAAATTCGCTCGTGTGTGTGCTACTCCGACGGACTAAAACCGACGCTAGGGCAGCTATTGGCTACTGTCTATGAACTTCCTACGTCGAATCCAGTCGTACGTCATCACGTTCGACTCCATCGGAGTTTGGTGTGATGGTGTGTGGTCAAGTCCGTTCGGTCGAAAAGTCCGCCAGAACTCCGCCGGAACTCCGGGGGAACTCCTTTGGAGGTCTGTCAGACTTAATCCCTCTCGTGTGTACGGGGCATTAGTCTTCCTCCTTCAGTGCCTGGGCTCATGGCATCACTTCCCCTCAGCGCAGTCAGTCATCTGGGACACGTGACAGGTCCCAGATGACTGTTCGGCATATCACGAGTCGCCGAGCGGAGCGGGGAATGAGCGGGTCTTCGTTCCCCCACATCGCTGGACCCTGGGACAGGTAAGTGTCCGATTATTTAAAGTCAGCAGCTGCAGTATTTGTAGCTGCTGACTGTTAATTATTTTATTTTTTTTAAGGGGCACCCCACTTTAAACAGATTACAATTCCAAATAGTATTTTTTACAATAACAAGCCATGTTGTTTACTTCTTTAGCAATCTGTTTGATTGTGTTCCATTTTACAGTAAAAGCAGTTACTGTTGTACTATAGCTTGGTATTAAGTTTCTTTCAGATCAAAGGCCACTGGATTAATACAGCTCAAAATCTAAGTAGCCTCCACAACAATACCTCAGTGTTGAATGAACAAAGGTGGCCTAACCACTTCAGCTCTGGAAGGTTTAACCCCCTTCATGTCCAGGCCATTTTTTGCGATATGGCACTGTGGTTTTTTTAACTGACAATTGCGCGGTCATGCGACACTGTACCCAAATAAAGTTTATGTCCTTTTTTCCCCATAAATAGAGATTTCTTTTGGTGATATTTGATCACCTCTGCCTTTTTTTTTTTTGCAATATATCCAAAAAAAGACTGAGGCCGCGTACACACGCGGGGACTGTTCGCTCAACTTTGTCCGTCAAACAGTTTCAGCAAACAGTCCGCTCAAAATTAGCATGGACGGACTTGCCCACACACGACGAACGAACAGTTTGCTGAAACAGTGCGCGATGACGTGAACGGCACGTACGACGGGACTAGAAAACGACGTCCTATACACTGCAATGCAAACTTCGGCGTGTAAATCCTTTCTGAGCATGCGCAGAACTTAGTTTGACGAACAAGCCTACACACGAGGGGACTGTTCGCTGAAACAAAGTTTCAGCGGACAGTTTTTCGGAATTTCCGAAAAACTTTGTTCAGCAGACTGTTCGCTGAAACAAAGTTTCAGCGGACAGTTTTTCGGAATTTCCGAAAAACTTTGTTCAGCAGACTGTTCGCTGAAACTGTCCGCTGAAAGCCCACACACGAGCGGACTGTCCGCTGAAACACTGTTCAGCGGACAAAGTTGGGCAAACAGTCCCCGCGTGTGTACGCGGCCTGACAGTTTTTGAAAAAACAAACTATGTTTTACTTTCTGCTATAAAACATTCCCAATAAAAAAATTTAAAAAATCTAATTTCTTCATCAATTTAGGTCAATATGTATTCTGATACATATTGTTGGTAAAAAAAAAAAAAAAAAAAACAACAATACATTTATATTGATTGTTTTGCGCAAAAGTTATAGCATCTACAAACTATGGTAAATTATTTTACTTTATTTTTTGTTTTTCTAGTAATGACGGCAATTAGTGACTTATAGAGGGATTGCGATATTGCAGCAGACAAATCGGACACCTAACTGACACTTTTGACACTTTTTGGGGACCAGTGACACTAATACAGTGATCAGTGCTAAAAAATATGCACTGTCACTGGCAGGGAAGGGGTTAACATCAGCAGCAAACAAAGGGTTACATGTGTTCCCTGGGAGTGATTACTAACTGTGGGAGATATGCTTTGACTGGGGTAATGTAAAGACACGTGTTCCTACTAAGTAGGAACAAAGGATCAGCACATTCCCTTCTCACTGAACGGCGGTCTGGCTTGTTTACATAGGCAGACTGCTGTTCTGCCTTTCTCACGAATGATCGGTGGCTCCCACTGTGTCCAATCACAAGGGGAGCGCATCACCGGCGGCATGCACCCAAGGCCCAGGAGTGTCAGATCACATACTATGTACGTGATTAGGCACAGAGCGGCCGCAATGCCGCAGTATATCTACAGTGGGCGGTCGCTAACTGGCTAAACCACAAGCTAAATCTTTGGTGGATGGCACTGTGGTGTAGTGGGTAGCATTCTTGCCTAGCATTAAAAATTGGTTGCTGGTTCGAATCCCAACCAAGACACTACCTGCCTGGAGTTTGCATATTCGCCCTGTGCCTACACAGGTTTCTTCCGGGTACTCTGGTTTCCTCCCACACGCTAAAGGCATGCTGGCAGGTTAATTGGCTTCTGTCCAAAATTGGCCCTAGTATATGAATGTGAGTTGGGGACCTTGGATTGTGGGCTTCTTGAGGGTAGGGACTGATGTGAGTGTGCAATGTATGTGTAGAGCACAGTGTAAATTGATAGCACTATATGTGTACCTTAAATAAATAATAATATAATCATCTTAATGAGACACAATGTACAGGTATAGGGACAATTGTAGACACACATCCACACTCACTCTGGTTGGACTGGTGTCTTTATTCAACCATACTAACCATGTATAACTACATCTGAAATTAGAGTTAGCTTTATACAATTAGATCAGTGAAACAACAACCCTAAAATGTTCCCTTTTTTGGAAAGTATACACTCCAAGGTGATCTTACTTTGTGCCACAATTTTTTGGCGGTTAAGGTGCACTTAGTCTTTAATATTGTTTACTTAAAGTGGTTGTAAACCAACATTTTGGACTTCTACCTAGAGGTAAGCCTAGAATAAGGCTTACCTCTAGGTAGTGGAAATATCTCCTAAACGTGCGCCGTTTAGGAGATATTTCACTTGTAGTCTGCCGAAGGCGCATGCGTGGGGAAGAAATTAAACTAAGTGCAGTTTCTTCCTCAGCCTGTGCCATTAATCACGGCTCCCGTGCAGCCTGGAAGGAAGAGGGGCCAGAAGATGGATGCTGCCTACACAGGGGGGCTGGATTCTTTTGCAGGTAAGTGGCACATAATGGGCTAGTATGCGATGCATACTAGCCCATTATGCTTTTAATTTGAAGGCTTTGCAGCAGGCAGAAGAGGAAGTAAATACCATCAGGGTTTACTTCCTCTTTAAAGTGAAACTTTAATGAAAAAAAAAATTGTGAACAGACAGGATTTTTAATGCAGAGAAAACATGCCCTGTAAATTATGCATTACATTTGCTTACTTGCCTGCCCACACTGTACATTTAGCTGTGCACACGCAGCACAGTAAAGAATCTCAGCGATGGCAAAACAGCTGAACCTGATGATTAAAAAAGACCTGGAAGCCACCGGCTGAAGATGTCAGCAGCCGGCTGGAAGCTCCTGGACACCACAGCACTAGATAGAAGGTAAGTATAGCTCTGCTTTAAAGTGGTTGTAAACCCTTACAAACCACTTTGACCTACAGGTAAGCCTAGATTAAGGCTTACCTGTAGGTCCAAGCAATATCTCCTAAACCTATATGGTTTAGGAGATTTTTGCCCAAAAACGGGCACCACTGTCTACGGCGCATGCGCCGTAGACAGCGGTGCGCAGGCGCACTGAGCGCGGCATTTCCAAGAATGGAGCTGCCGCGCGTGTCGACTCCCGTGTGCATGCGCGGGAGTGACGTCATCGCGGCTTCCCTGAATGACAGCAGCGCAGCTGCGAGACGCCACAAGCAAGATGGATGCGGTGGACTACATGGGGACAGCGGCGACTTCGCTGGCTCCTGTGTCAGGTAAGTGACACATAATGGGCTACTATGCGATGCATAGTAGTCCATTATGCTTTGCCTTTGCAGGGAATGAAAGAAGAAGTAAACCCATCAGGGTTTACTTCCTCTTTAAGCCTAGTGCAAGACATATTATTAGTGGAAGAAAGTTCCCTGGAGGATGAAATTGCATTGCATTGAAATTTCATTATTTGTGATGGCTAGATGTCATGAATAAACCCAAAACTCTTTTTAAAATCCTCACATATAAATCCTTGGGATTGATTTTATTCTAACATGATTTTTAATACTGTTATATTGACATATACAATATGTTAACAAATTAGTTAATTTTAACCATGCATAAAAATGTTTTTATTCCTGGGATTCTCCAGATCATATCAATGAATTCCCACAAAATAATCAGTGTCTATATAATGGATCTGGGGGATTAATTTGGCTCAAAAATAATTGTATCCATCCTGTTCCTTGAGCAAACAGTTCCTCTGTTTGCATACTTTGGTTATCTATTTTCTACCTGCCTAACTGTAGGGCCCGTATGTGAGCTAATATGTAGAAATGAGTGCCCTAGCTGTGCAGATAAAAATTTTAGGCTATGTTTTCTTGGCTCTTGAAATTGATCCAAGGAACACTGAAAGCAATGTAAATTCTGGGTAAGCTTATGTGTGTTTCACCTTAGTATGCATCTGAGCCACTTTGTCCCATAAGGGTTTAAATAGGGTAACTCCTTCAGATATATGAAAAAAAATGTCAACCTCCTTCAGATATCACAAGCAGAGTTGCAACTTGGTGGAAGAGATTTGTTGTAGCCTAACCTTCTTAGTCTTATCCTAAGAAATACACATTATCAGCCTTAGGCCACGTACACACGGGCGGACTGTCTGTCCAACTTAGTCTGCTGAAACACATTTCAGTGGACAGTCCGCTCGTGTGTGGGCTTCAGCGGACTTTTTCAGCGGACAGTCTGGCGGACTAAGTCTTTCGGAATGTTGGAAAGACTGTCCGCTGGACTCGCATTTGGGCGGACAATCCGCGGACAATCCGCCCGTGTGTGTGCCAACTTTTGAAATGAGCGGACTTTTCCCACCCGGAGAAAAGTCCGCTCATTTCGAGCGGGTATCCAGGTAGGCGGGGCCCGCGACGGAGACGTCGCTGGCCCCGCCGCCTGCTATGGACTTAAAGGGGAACCCCAACGCCGAAAAAAAACGGCGTGGGGTCCCCCCAAGTCCACAACAGACCCTTGTCCGAGCATGCTACCCGGCCGGCCAGGAAAGGGGGGCGAGCGAGCGCCCCCCCTCCTGAGCCGTACCAGGCCACGTGCCCTCAACATGGGGGGGTGCCTTGGGAAAGGGGGGCCGCGTGGCCCCCCCACCCCAAAGCACCTTGTCCCCATGTTGATGAGGACAAGGGCCTCTTCCCGACAACCCTGGCCGTTGGTTGTCGGGGTCTGCGGGCGGGGGGCTTATCGGAATCCGGGAGCCCCCTTTAATAAGGGGCCCCCCGGATACCGGCCCCCCACCCTATGTGAATGAGTATGGGGTACAATGTACCCATTCACCTGTAAAATAAAAGTACCAAAAAAAAACACAACACACAAGATAAAATACTTTATTGCACAGCTCCGGGGGTCTTCCGTCTTCGGGGGTCTTCTCGCCGGACTCCTCTGCTATCTTCTTGTAGCTCTTTTGCTAGCGGAGGAGTCCAGCTTTCTTCCTCCCCGCCGCCGGCCTCTTCTCCCGACTTCGGGGGTATTGTCCCCCTCTTCGGTTCTTCTGCCGGGCCACCGCGCCTTCTTATAGCTCTTTTACAGGCGGTGGCCCGGTCTTCTGTCGCCGCTGTCGCCGCCGCCTTCCGTTCTTCTTCTTCTTCTTCTTCTTCTTCTTCTCCAGGAGATGTTGCCTCGACGATCTCTCCGGCCGGAATGCCAGAGCCGCGCTGCGCGGCCACTTATATAGTGACAATGGGGCGGTGTCACATGGTATATGTCACATGGGTTGGTCACATGGGTTGATGTCACATGGGGACTATGACATCGTAAGGGGCGGGGTCACCATGTGACACCAACCCATGTGACATATACCATGTGACACTGCCCCATTGTCACTATATAAGTGGGCGCGCAGCGCGGCTCTGGCATTCCGGCCGGAGAGATCGTCGAGGCAACATCTCCTGGAGAAGAAGAAGAAGAAGAAGAAGAAGAAGAAGAACGGAAGGCGGCGGCGACAGCGGTGACAGAAGACCGGGCCACCGCCTGTAAAAGAGCTATAAGAAGGCACGGTGGCCCGGCAGAAGAACCGAAGAGGGGGACAAGACCCCTGAAGTCGGGAGAAGAGGCCGGCGGCGGGGAGGAAGAAAGCCGGACTCCTCCGCTAGCAAAAGAGCTACAAGAAGATAGCGGAGGAGTCCGGCGAGAAGACCCCCGAAGACGGAAGACCCCCGGAGCTGTGCAATAAAGTATTTTATCTCGTGTGTTGTGTTTTTTTTTTGGTACTTTTATTTTACAGGTAAATGGGTAGGGGTACATTGTACCCCATACTCATTCACATAGGGTGGGGGGCCGGTATCCGGGGGCCCCCTTATTAAAGGGGGCTCCCGGATTCCGATAAGCCCCCCGCCCGCAGACCCCGACAACCAATGGCCAGGGTTGTCGGGAAGAGGCCCTTGTCCTCATCAACATGGGGACAAGGTGCTTTGGGGTGGGGGGGCCGCGCGGCCCCCCCTTTCCCAAGGCACCCCCCCATGTTGAGGGCACGCGGCCTGGTACAGCTCAGGAGGGGGGGCGCTCGCTCGCCCCCCTTTCCTGGCCAGCCGGGTAGCGTGCTCGGACAAGGGTCTGTTGTGGACTTGGGGGGCACCCCCACGCTGATTTTTTTCAGCATTGGGGTTCCCCTTTAAGTCCATACCAGGCGGCGGGCCAGCGACGTCTCCTTCGCGGGCCCCGCCTAGCTGGAGACGCGCTCGAAATGAGCGGACATTCCACCGCGTGTGTGGGCGAGTCCGTTCATTTCAAAAGTTGGGCGGATTGTATGGCGGACTTAGTCCGCCGTATTAGTCCGCTCAAAAAGTGCCGTGTGTGGGCAAGTCCGTTCATTCAAAAGTTGAACGGACTGTCTGTCGGATTGTCTGACGAACTTAGTTGGGCAGACAATCCGCCCGTGTGTACGCGGCCTTAGTAATTGTGAGTAAGAAGCTTGATAATATCTTAAACTGGGTGTAGACCGTTACTTTTTTTTGTTCAACCATTGGGGTGAACTAAAAAAAAATTGATTTTTCAATCCCACAAGTGTGGTGAATGGTGGAATCCACCCACAGGGACATTGCTCTCTGACAGTATCTCCTGCTGCTGTTAGAATATACTGATCAATGACTGCAGCCATCGATTGATCAAAATATTCCAATCTGTCTGTTCAAAAAAGTTGATTTAACAAGGGCCACGTACAAATCAAAATTTGGCCAGTCCCCGTTGAGCTGAATTGTGATCCATCTATGCATAACATATGTTTATTGCCCCTTCACAAGGTGATAAAAAATCCTCAATTTCCTTTTATGACACAGCTTTCAAGTCCCACAAAAACAGGATGACCGATGAATGTAATGACTGTAACTGTAATTATTTTCCTGTTTCCATTGTTATAGTAATGTATGTTTTGCATTACTATCATGCTTTGCATTTTAATTTTGTTCTACATTGTGGAAAACATACTTTATTTTGGGCAGCTGATACTTTCATCATACAATAGCAGTGCACATAGACACAGCCATGTGTTTTTGTCCATTAACAACAGGATAGTAGTATAATAATTTTTTAGTCAACAGACTATTAGGGAAGCAGTATGCCTTGTGATTACATTTGTCTGAGCCCACGTACACACGGTCGGAGATTTTGCCAACCAAATCCGTCGGATTTTGCCCGTCGGATTTAGTCCGACGGATTGTGTCCGAAACTGTTGCATACACGCGGTTGGGCCAAGTTGGCGAAAAATCCGATCTTTCAGAATGTGATGACGTAATTTCGTTATGATGGGACTACATTCAGGCTAGTAGCCAATAGCTTTGATGTAGGAATTTGATCTGAGCATGCGTGGCACTTGGTCCGATCAAAATGCTCTACACATGATCGGATTAGGTCCGTCCAGCCCAGTTGGTCGGGAAATATTTCCAACACGTTGGAAAATTGGGTCGGACGGAGATTCGGACGGAATCAGTCCGATGCATACCACACACAGTCGGATTATTTGACAACGCGGTCCGATAAGACTCATTCCGACAGATTCTCCGACCGTGTGTACAAGGGCTAAGATACTTTAGGAAAAACAGAAAATGTATTATCAATACTTACCGTAATTTCCTATCCTGATGGACTTCATGGTAGACTACGTGTGGGTTAACCACGCCTCCTCTCCAATGCTATAGGACCCCACTACCATAAATATGCACTCAACACTAGAGACTGCATTCCGTTACTAGCCAACTCTTTGACCAATGGGTGGGAACTCTGTCTGCCATGGAGTCCATCAGGAAAGGAAAATTATGGAAAGTATTGATAATGCATTTTCCATTTTCCTGACAGACTCCATGGCAAACAATGTGTGGGAAATGACTAGCCAATTCACACGGGTGAGTATGCTGATCAAAAGAAATTTAATTTAACCCCTCAACTGACAGGACTCTTAAACCAAAGTTCACAGAAGATACGCAGGCTCTATGCAATAATGTGACATAAATTAATGGAGGCCCATGAGGCCACTTTGCAGATGACATCTGCAGCCACATGCCAGGCTGCTGCCCACGATGCCGCCATACCCCTGGTGGAATGTGCCATCACTGCCTCTGGAGGAGCAAAGATCTTGGCCCCATAGGCTTTCTAGATGGACTGGATGATCCAAGCCGCAATCGTTCTGGATGAACCTCGCTTCCCTCTGTTACAGCCCAAGTGCAAGATAAACAGGTAGACGGAGCGTATAAAGGAGGAAGTAACTTGCAAGTACCTCTTCGGTATTTTGCCTACATCCAGAGGCTGAACTTCAGACGACCCTGGGGTCCTGAATGTAGGTAGGACAATTTCTTGGTTCTCATGGAACACTGAAGTAACTTTTGGGTTTGAGCTGAGCATAGGGATGAGTACCACATGGTCCGGAAAGAAAATCAGGAAGGTTCTTCATGACCCAAGGACCCGATCTCCAAAACCCTTTTGACTGAAGTGATGGCAACTAGGATAGCCACTTTTGCAGAAAAATATTTTATAGGAAGTGGAGCAGATCTTGTGGTACTGAGACCAGCCAGTGAGTCAAGAAAAAGTGGAAGATCCCATTTGGAGAATCTTGCTCTTCTTTGGGGCCTGAGTTTTGTTGCCCCACAGAAAAACTGACGGATTAAAGGATGAACTGACCATGATGTTCTGGAGAAGGCTGACAGAGATGAGACTTGAACTCTGAGAGAGTTGATGGATAATGACAGATCTAGGCTGGATAGGAGGAAGCCAAGGATATCCCAGACTCCTGGATCCCTGAACAATCTGCCCATAGAGGATGAGGATTCGAAAAACTTGGCTCATATCCTCTCATAGACTTTATTAATGCTCACTTTTCTCAAGTTCATGAGGGTGGAAATCACTCTTGAAGAGCACCTGAAAGATCCCAGCCTTTCCCTTTCTAGAATCAGACCATCAGTCTTAGTGATGCTGGACATGGGAGCAGGACTGCCCAGTGAGAAAGAAGATCCAGCCTGGTAGGAAGAGGCACCGGGTTCTGGAAGCTCAGCTGGGTCAGGAGGGAAAACCATTGTTGTTTTAAGAGTTTATGGGAAATCTCCATTAATAGCTGTAAAATATTGTAATTAGGAATATATATCATTTAGCTTGCATCTATCCAGGCCGGAAGATAGTATCTTCACACATATCTGTGAGAAGACCAGACAAGATGGGGCCCAGGCTTTTGTGTACAAACAATGAGAATCAAACCTCAATGTTTTACACAAACTCACTTAAAAGGATCCCATGCTGGGATATGCAATGAAGGGAGGCCAATACTTATTTTCCTGGGAAAATTCAAGTCAATCTCTGGCCCACAAGGATTTGCATTAAAGGGGGTTGACTTAGGCAAAGTAAAGGGAAGCTAACCAATAAGAAGTCACACTATGCCAACCAATGAGGCATCAGCCTGTATTGATATACACAGACTAGATGGAGGAAACTTGCTCTTTTATGAGACTACTCAACTACTTACTAAAAAATGTTGTTATTGTGTTAAAGCTTTCACTCTTGGTCAAAGAACTCTCATTTAACCCACACCATATCTTTGATTTTTACTACATCTTAAATCTAATAAATGGGTAACACCATGAACTATTCAGCCAGTAGGGTCCAATCACTGCCACCTTGGCTGCTTCCACTTGGAGTCTCTGTAAGAACCTGAGGATCATCAGAAGTGGGGGAAAGGCGTATGCCCTATTGAAGCTCCACTGATCTGTCAGTGCATCTACTCTGAAGACCTGGCTGCAACAGCTCCGAGTGTTACACTTCTTGATTTTGAAGTTGCAAGATCTATAGGTATACTAAGTCTAATAGGTCTACTTTGTAATTGACTTCTAAGGACAGGATCCACTTGAACGTCTGCACATGAAGAGACCACTGTGTGTGAGACAGGAAGTCCGCTTGGACTCCAGGGACAAAGACTGCTGAAATATTGTTCAGGCCCAGAAATCGAGCGCAGGACATGATGGGCTCAATTACTTGGAGCAGTGTGGCCTCCTTGCCTCTTTAAATAAGAGACTGCTGTGGTGTTGTTCATTTTCAGTAAAACTGACTCCCCTTTCAGGAGATGAGTGAAAAAATTGAATGGCACACCAGGCTGTCCGTAGTTTCTAGAACATTTGAGCCCAGGTAGTGAAGACATGCATCCCACAAGTTCTGACCCACAGGGATCCCCAACCAGCACCATTGACATTGGTCGTGACTGTGACCCATAAGAAGAGGCAATGGAGTAGCAGATGAGTAGGGATGGGCCGAACACCCCCCCCCCCCCCCCCCCCCGTTGGGTTTGCACAAACACATAATGAACAAGCAAAAAAATTGGCAGAACACATGAACACCGTTAAAGTCTATTGGACACGAACATGAATAATCAAAAGTGCTCAAGGCTTATATGCAAGTTATTGTCATAAAAAGTGTTTGGGGGCCTGGGTCCTGCCCCAGCGAACATGTATCAATGCCACAATGTATGCAATGTGCCCGTTACCATTTCACACAGGGGAAGAGGCCGGGATCTTGGGGTCCCCTTGTTAAAGGGAGCTTGCAGATTCTGATAAGCCCCCCACCCGCAGACTCCACAACCACCGGGCAAGGGTTGTGGGAATGAGGCCCTTGTCCCCATCAACATGGGGACAAGGTGCTTTGGGGGGCTATCCCAAACTACCCTTCCCATGTTGAGGGCATGTGGCCTGGTATGGTTCAGGTTGTCACTCCCTCTTTTCTTGCAGCCTGCCAGGTTGCGTGCTCAGATAAGGGTCTGGTATGGATTTGGGAGGGACCCCTACATAATGTTAGTGTCCCATGAACTTTAACGGTGTTCTGTCAGCTTTTTAGAATTTGCCCCGTACACCGCCTATTGTTCGGTGTTCACAGAACATCCGAACAACCAAAGTTTGGCCCAAAATTTTGCTCAGGCTGAACCGTTCTCACTACAGATGAGCAGATTTCCGTACTGAAGCCAACAGAAGAGGCTGTTCCTCATCATTGAGGTTATGTGAATGGGCTGATTGCCGTCCCCTGAGATCCACTGATGGAGAAACCCTGTCTGGAAAGGGTGTAACCTCCACAGGAACTATTTGACCATGAAGGTTGTAGAAACCATTGTGCTGATAATTTTTAGGCACTGTGAGGCCTTTAGGTGTGAGGAGATCAGAGCCTGTGAGATTCTTCCATGGATGACTGGGATCCTCTCCACTGGGAGAGAGATGGTGCTTTCTACCGTGTCGAACTGGGCCCCTAGGTATACCAGGTGCTGAACTGGTTCCAGATGGCTTTTCTCTAAGTTTAGGAGCCAACCAAACTCAAGCTGTGGTGATAACCTGCTCTCTGTGGATCAATAGTTGCTTCTTGTCTTGGGACAGTAGCAGGAGGTCGTCGAGGTAGTGTTACTGTCAGAAACCATTAAATCAGACCGAGACACAATTACAGTTAAATCACACTTGTTTAATAATAAAAATGAAAGGACTAGTGTGGTCAAAACATAGCTAAAGTTCAGTAACCGTAATGGATCGACAGCTAAGCCAAGAGTCAGGGATCAAAGTAGTTGGACAGCAAGCAGGATCTGTAGCCTGACGAGATGTCAGCAAAGCCAGTCTTTAAACGGGTGCAGGAGATAGTTTCTTGTGATGTGACCAAGGCGAAGGCAGAGCTTCACTGGACTGCATGGCTTAAGTAGGCAGGACTGACGAGCAGGACCAACAACAGCTGGGTAGCTGAGGAGAGAGAGGGGAGCTGGAAATTAGCTGACAGCTGAGTGACCAGCTCAGAGAAGGAAGGGCTGAGCCCAGCCCTGACAGGTACAAGCATATCCCTTTTGTTCTGACGAAGGCCACTACGGCCAGAAGGACTTTTGAAAAGACTTGAAGTGAGGTTATTAACCCAAAAGGGAGGCAAGTGAAATGTAGATGTTCTTGCCCGACTCTGAACCAGAAATATTTGCGGAATTCTTCTGCCACAGGCACATGAAAATGGCCATCTTTTAAGTTGATTGCGATTAGCCAATCACCTGGCTGCACAGGTTGTTATTAGATAAAGTCTCCATTTTAAATCTTTCATATTTAATTTAAGAGAGGGGAGTATACCCCTGAAACTCTATGCCTTTCGTGACAGGCTCCACGGCTCCATGTACTATCAGCTTGCTCCATGATGGTGGCTTGCATGTGGATTTTGTGAACACAAGTGGATTTTTGAACTAAAGTGGAGAGTTAATAACCAGGAGTTGAAAACAGGAGTTAAGACAGGAGTCTCTAACCTCTATCCTACCTCCATCCTCCCCTCCATTTTAAAGATCCCACTGCAAGGGGCAACCAGACAGCTCTCCAGAAACGTCAGGCTGACAGCAAGCCAGATTCACCGAAACCAGAGTGTTTAATGAGGACTACCGCAGCCAGGACGACTACTCCAGATCACAGCCAGACTTCTTTTCTGAGCGGAGACCTTCACCTCAAGTAAAGGTAGCCAGAAACCGAATACAACAACTCCTTCCGCATCCATATAGGCATCCCCTGATCAACTTGCGCACTAATAGCCTCAAGCACGGCGGCAAGTCTGATACCTAGCCCCTCCTCAGGATCAATACGCTGATCAGGATCATCATCTTAGGCCCATAGTACCATCAACAGCATCCACAAACCATGTGCCACTTCAAATACTTGGCTGAAGTTCTGCACAGACTAAGGAACATCAACACCACATTGCCATCTTCCATACAAAAAATACTTCAAAGAGAACAACTATTAAAAACCGGACGAAAAGCAGCCCCCAACCACAGGAAGACATCTACTCGACCACTACAATTAGATTGCGCCTTGATTAACGCCAGGTCTGCAGTCAAACACAGACTGGAAGTACACGACTTCATCATCGAGAACAATGTAGACTGCCTCTTCATCACCAAAAGCTGGTTATCCTCTGACTGCAACACCATCCTCACTGAATTGGTTCCGGAAAACTACAGGATCCTAACCGAACACCGGATAAGGAAAAAAGGAGGAGGCCTAGCAGTGATCTTTAAAGGTCACCTGGATCTCACTAAACCATCATCTCAGAACCCAGTGCCTTTTATGGAAACCATGACGCTACATCTTCAACCAACACCCCATGACACCACTCATATTCTACTGTGCCACAGACCACCGGGACCAAAGCCCAATCTTCTTTCACCCCTCACAGAATCCTTTGCAATGCACACCCTAAAATTCAAAAATTTCCTGGCACTCTGAGATTTCAACCTTTGGGCAAACGAGCCCAAAGACCCCCATCGCAACTGCTGCATCAATCAACTAGAAGAACTGGGTCCCCAGCAACTGATAAAGACTCCCATGCATGGGTCAGGACACACCCTGGACCTCATTTTCAAACAGAACATTGACGTCAACATACTCGACAACATAACATTGCCATGGACGGATCACCACGCCATCAAGTTCAAAATCGCTACCAACATCACCAACAAAAAACAGAATCCTGTAACAACAACGAACTGGACCAGATCGCATAAAAAACTGTACTCCGAATCCTTCAAATCCACTCTGTCCAACAAGATAACCACTCTACGGAGGAAACACTCAACTCCCTGAACAGGGCATTGCTGCAATCAGCAGACTCGGTAGCACCAAAACGCAGGGCTCTCATCAGGAAGAAAAACTCTGGATGGTTTAATAGCTCCCTCGCCGTACTAAAGCAAGAACGCAGAAGAGTGGAAAGAACATGGAGAAGAAATACCACTGAGGAAAACCACTTTAACTACAAAGGTCTCACAGAGAATTATCGGAAAGCAATCTTCAAAGCCAAAAAGGACCACTTCTCATATACAATCTCAACGGCCGCAAACCAACCACGGGAACTGTTTAAACTGGTTAATCAATCAATGAATCCGGTGTGCCTAGAACCCCCAGAAAGTGAATCCCATTATTACTGTTCCAAACCGTCAGATTTTTTCATCGATAAAGCCAAACCATCAGGGAAACAATTTGTCAGAAGAAAACATCGAACCTCGGCCAGCAAATACATAAAGAGGATGTCTGCACCAGCATACCGCATCCGCCAAAATTTTCACTATCCCCAATTACCGTAGACACCGCAAAAAACATCATTAATAAACTGTGTGACAGTACCTCACCTATTGACATCATCCCCACAAAACTACTGAAAGAATGCTCCGACATCGTGGCTCCAACCATAACCCACCTCATAAACCAATCATTCCACGAAGGGATTGTTCCCAGCATCCTCAAACAAGGCATCGTCAAACTTCTACTCAAGAAACCAAACCTGGACCCTCAGGATCCAAACAACCGTAGGCCAATTACAAGCCTCAGCACCATTTCTAAGATCATGGAGAAAGCTGTAGTACATCAGCTACAACTCCACCTGGATACTCACAAACTCCTGGACCCACTGCAATCAGGCTTCCGCCCGGGTCATGGGACAGAAACAGCTCTCCTCAAGATTTGGGGCGACACCCTCGAAGCAGCAGATGACGGAGAGCCTCGTACTGCTAGACCTAAGTGCAGCGTTTGATACAGTAGATCACAATACTCTACTCGTCCGCCTCACAGAAGTAGCTGGAGTCCAAGACATAGATCTCCAATGGTTCGCGTCCTTCCTAGGAAATCAGTCACAGACAGTGAAACCGGAAAATTCCTCTCCGAAACTCGGGCAGTCACCTGTGGAGTCCCTCAAGGCTCTCCTTTGTCACCCGTTCTCTTCAACATTTACATTCGCCCACTCCTTCAAATCATCAGATGCTCAGATCTCTGCTTCCACTCTTATGCTGACGACATGCAACTTTATTTCCGGATCAATGGAAAAAAAGATCACCAACAACTTGAAAACTGCCTCAAATCATTAGAGGACTGGATGACCACTAACTCCCTCCAGCTGAACGAATCAAAGACAGAGCTTCTTATATTACACCCAAATCATAAGCCCGCAACCAAAACCTCCTGGTCTCCACCAACCGTCTTTGGGCAGACTATCTCCCCAAAGACCAAAGCGAAGAGTCTCGGGGTGTTTTTAGATGCATAAATGTAAATGGATGAGCAAATAGGAGCAGTAGTCAGTGGATCTCACCATCTGCTGCGCATGCTTTGCAGACTCATCCCTTTTATCCCAAAGAATGACAAAGCAGTGGTAGTTGGAACAATCATTAATTCACGACTGGACTATGCAAATTCGCTTTACATAAGATTACCACAATATCAACTTGCGCGATTACAACTGATTCAAAACACGGCGGCAAGGCTGATAACAGGAAAAAAAAACTGGGAATACATCTCTCCTTCGCTGAGGAGCTTACATTGGCTAACCGTAAAAAATCGGATCACGTTCAAGACCCTTTGCCTCACCCACAAATGCGTCCATAGAGAAGCTCCGCAATACCTAATGGAGAAAATAAATCATTACACACCAAACCGCAGTCTTCGATCAGCCAAAAAAACCTCCTCCTCGTGCCCAAAGCCCGGTATAAATCCAAGGGGGATCGGAGATTCGCTGTCCAAGGGCCTCGGCTATGGAATGCTCTACCAATCAACATCCGCCTGGAAGAAAATCACCTAGCTTTTAAGAAAAAACTCAAGACCTTCCTCTTTTAGCAGATGATCAAAGCTCGCCACAGCGCCTAGAGGCGATTCAGTTCGCATTGTGCGCTATACAAGTATTTCATTCATTCATTCATTCAGTGAATCCACGTAGGATAGTAACACCTGCTTCTTTTCTTCTGACCATGGAAGCAGGGTGGAAAAAAATCTGGGGGGGGGGAGTAATGGTGAAAGACCATGTGTGGCCTATGGAGACCCCCTTGATGGTCCAGTAGTCCAAGACCGAGCCCACCCAGATGTGCCGGAAGAGAACCAGACATGCTCCCACCGGATTCTGGGCAGGCCCAATCTCAAAATGACTTAGTCAGCTCTTGTCCACTGGACACCTGGCTTTTAGCAGACTTTTGGAAGGATGTCTGACCTCTGCTCAAATTCCTTCTGAAATGTAGGCCAGACCTATAAGAGCGTGCTTCCCTTGAATGTTCAGTACTGCGTCTTCTGCGCTGAGGCTTCTTTTTACCAAACAGATGCTTATCCTGTGGCAGGAAACCCGATTTCCCACCCATGGCTTGGGCTATGGTGCTATCCAGCCTGTTACCAATGCCTATGCCAGGCCTGCTTAGATGCTGGATCAGCGAGATAAGGGTGCAACCATAGGGCCTGCTTAGCACTAACCAAAGATAGCATAGTCTGGGTCAACAGGTGGATCAGATCGATAGAAACTTCCCCCAGGAAGGCCACTGCCAGTTTCAACTTGTGGACTGCCGAGCCCCTGGCCAGATCTTCTGAAATGCCCTTGAGCATGGAGTCTACATTTTCTGTCCAGGCTTCCATAGCCATGGACGTAGCCGCGAGGGCCAAGGCAGGTTTGCAAGCTATACCGGCTAACTAATTCTGTTGAGGTCTTGGTCTGTTCTCCTCTCCAGTCCGTCCTTAAAGGATACAGTGTCCTCTAAAGGAAGAATGACATGTTTGGCCATTTGCATCAATGCTGCATCTACCTCTGCTTTGAAGTGGTAAAATCTGGAGGTTTGCTTGACATAGAAGTCTTCTTGCCTATCTTACTCCACTCCTCATAAATGATATCCTTCAACTCGAAAAGGAGCGGAAAGATGGAACGTTCCTTCCCCAGGTGCTTAAAAAACTTTATTTGCTTTGCCGGAGGAGTGGAAGGATCTTCCCACTTAAGGGCTTCTTTGACCTCCTTAATTAGTGGGGAAACAAGGGTGAAGCCGAAGCCACCGACAAAATCATCTCCCTCCAATCCACTATCTGAAGAGCCAGGGGAGGCATTATAAGGCTGGAATGGGCCTGGATCCTCCTGAGCATTGTCAGCCAGGGGGCCAGAAAGAGTGATGGACTGGCTCCGTGTGCAGGTTGTATCCCACTCCTTTAAAGATTGCTGCACCACATGCTTAACAAGAGACTCCATTTGTTGGTTTTCCATCTCTTTTTCCCCGACCTCCTGTACATAACATGAATCACACAGTGACTTGCCCTCCAGGACTCGTGACTCATATCCCCAGCTGGCTCTGCAATCAGATTGGCTGTCACGGCGGTGGGTGCAGTGAGGGGAGGAGGAATGGGAAAATCTCCTCTGTCTGGAGCAAAAATTAGAACATCTCCTCTGTCTGGAGGAGGAATGGGAACATCTCCTCTGCTGGTGAGTCCTAGACGGAGAGTCACAATAAAACATGACTTTAGGGGATATGAAAGATAAATCTTCAGATGTGCCAGCCGATCCACCACTTCCTTGCCTGGGCATACAAAAGGCCATCCCCACCACTGGACATAGGGGCCTGGAGCCACACACCGCCCAGGATTGGGCCCTGGGCTATCTTCACACCACTAAGATGTATGCCCGGCAACAACCTTGATCAAATTGGACGTCCAAAAAAATGTAGATGCATTGTTTGTAGGTCAAAGGGGAGGACAAAAAAGGAACACAGTCTCTAGTGGTGAGCTCAAATTTACGGGAGTGGGGTCCTATAGCATTGGAGAGAGGCGGGGTTAACCCACACATAGTCTGTCAGGAAAGTATTTTTTCTATGATTCTAAATATTCTGGGGAGGGCTGGAATGCACCAGAGAGGAGGCCACTTGAAGACAACCCTAAGTAAAAAATATTGGCCAAAATAAAGCTTAAAATACCACATTGGCAGCATTTTCTGCTTATTTGCACCACAACCACATCAGGGTTAAATAATAAACCTGGCTTTAGTTTTGTCTACCGCACTGTTATTTCCATCCACTAAGTATCATGTTCTGTCACTGAAGTAATATAAACTAGCTTTAGCATCACAAAATCAAGCCATATATGCACCAATTAATCATGAAATCAGATAATTTAATCTTTACTCAAACTATAGACAGGTGTTCAAACTAATTGGAGCTTTGTTTAATAAGGCAAAAAAAACTGTTTGTGGAGCACTAACCAACAGCACTCAATCTTCTACTGACTTCAGCAATTAGAAAATAGATAGTTTGCTATATATTGCTATAAAATGGCATTTTGCACACCTTTATTGCGTTTTTGTATCTGAAATAAAACTATGGGTGTATATCAGAATGCCAGAGATAGCACACTAAATTTTTTAAATTTAATCTATAACGGGACAATGACAGGCATACAATAACAGTTGTGCATCTTAAAGCGGTGTTACACTTAAGCAAAAAAAATAAAAAAAAAGTCAGCAGCCAAAAATACTGCAGCCCAGGGTCCAGCGATGCGGGGGATCGAAGCCCCAATCATCTCCCCCTCCGTTCAGCGGTGCCAGCATTTTAACTGTGGGCGCCCAGCTGTGGCTTCAAAGCTGGGCACCCACTGCACAAATGCATGAGCCGTGCCTCACACCATGACTGGCTGCGCAATCACCTGGGTCCTGTCACATGTCCCAGATGATTTACAAGAGGTTGGGGGAGAGGCAATCTCGCCTTCTTGTACCAAGGGAAGTGATGTCAGGAGCCCAGGCGCTGAAGGAGGCAGACTATGAGGGACCCCCTAGCAACAGGCATTTAGAGGTGAGTAAAAAAAAAATGTCCCCAAATGTTTTTTTTTTATTTATTTTAAGCACATTAATCTTTTTTTTTGGGAGGTGGAACTCCACTTTAATTGTCCTATCCAGAGAAACCTATTATAATAATTCGGTCTGCAGGCTTTGACTTATGGTTAAAAAAAAACCTTTAGTAACGTGGCTCCAACCCATGATTATAAATGTAGCTTAATCACAAAATTGGCTATTCTGTTAGTAATAAGAAGCTATTGGGCTAATCATATCCATGGTTCATTAACCAGTTCCCGACCAGAGCACGCCGATGTATGTTGGCATACAGGTACGTCCAATCTTTAATGCCGCCCTGCCATCGCGAGCGAGCCGCCGACAGCGCGCTCGCATGCTGGTCGGGACCCCCGTGAGTCCAGTCGCGGGTCCCGTGGACTCGATCGCCGCGGGGCATACCCACGATCGTCTCACAGGGCGGCTGAACGGAGAGATGCTGTTGTAAACAGCATCTCCCCGTTTTGCCTAGCAACTAGTGATGCTGATCTCTGCTCCATGTGATTGGAGCAGAGATCAGTGTTCACTAAATGAAAGCCCAGCCCCAACAGTTAGTAACACACCCCTAGGAACACTTAACCCCTACACTGCCACCCACTGGTTAACCCCTTCACTGCCAGTGTCATTTACACAGGAATCACTGCATTTATATAGCAGTGATTGCTGTATAAATGACAATGGTGCCAAAAATGTGTCAAAAATGTCCAATTTGTCCGCCATAATGTCGCAGTCACAATAAAAATCGCTGATCACTGCCATTACTAGTAAAAAAATAAATTATTAATAAAAATGCCATAAAACTATCCCCTATTTTGTAAACGCTATAACTTTTGCGCAAACCAATCAATAATTGCTTATTGTGATTTTTTTTACCAAAAATATGTAGAAGAATACGTATCAGCCTAAACTGAGGGGAAAAAATGTTTTTTTATATATATTTTTGGGGGATATGTATTATAACAAAAAGTAAAAAAAAAATTTGTTTTTTTTTTAATTGTTGCTATATTTTTGTTTATAGCACAAAAAATAAAAACTGCAGGGGTGCTAAAATACCACCAAAAGAAAGCTGTATTTGTGGGGAAAAAAAAGACGTCAATTTTGTTTGGGAGCCACGTCGCATGACCGCGCAATTGTCAGTTAAATCTCAAAAAGTGGTCTGGTCTTTGGCCAGCAAAATGGTCCAGGCTGAAGTGGTTAAAAAGCAACAGCGCTGAAAGCTGAAAATTGGCCTGGGCAGAAAGGGGAGAAAGTGCCTAGTATTGAAGTGGCTGAATAATAGAGTCCTGAAATAGCTTCAAGTACTCACATAAAAGACAATCATTTATTTTAAGAATCTAATTAATAAGTGTTTTGGAAAAAAAAAAAAAACTTTAAAGCAGTTTAAATGTAGATTATTTGATAAATATGTCCAGATTTGCAAGATTCATTGTTAGCGCATATTAATATTGTCCACATGCCTAGCTGTGTAAACAGACCTGCTCCACAAGAAATGACTTATATTCAATTTTTGCATGACAATCCTGTAGGCTTTATTTTGGGCACATTAATGTATTTATTTTATGAACTTAATAATTTATTGGCAAAAAGTGTGTATGTGCGTGTTTGTGCATTGATAGGGATGAATGGAGGGACCAATCAGGTCCATTAAAAAAACTGACAGGCAGACTTGATCGAACCCTTTGTGTAAAAGGGGCCTTAGTTGAAATCTTAAATATTGGTCCTTAAAAAAGACCAAGCTATATGCCAGGGAATTACAGACCAGTTAGCCTAACATCAATAGTTTGCAAGCTCTTGGAGGGGATAAGAAGGGAGTATATACAAGATTATTGTAATGAGAGTGGTATCATTAACAGTAATCAGCATGGTTTCATGAAGAATTGTTCTTGCCAAACCAATCTCTTAACCTTATATGAGGAGGTGAGCAGCGATCTAGATAAAGGAAGGCCTAAATGTGGTGTATCTGGATTTTGCAAAGGCATTTGATACAGTTCCCTATAAACGTTTACTGTACAAATTAAGGTCTATCAGCATGAATCAAAGGGTAAGTACATAGATTAAAAACTGGCTACAGGGTTGAGTTCAGAGGGTAATGATAAAAGGGGAGCACTCGGATTGGTCTGGTGTGGAAAGTGGGGTCCCCCAGGGTTCTGTCCTAGGTCCAATCCTATTTAATTTGTTCATAAATGACCTGGAGGATGGGATAAGCAGCTCAATCTCAGTATTTGCAGATGATACTAAGCTAAGCAGGGCAATAACTTCTCCGCAGGATGTGGAAACCTTGCAAGAAGATATGAACAAATTAATGGGGTGGGCAACTACATGGCAAATGAGGTTCAATGTAGAAAAATTTAAAATAATGCATATGAGTAGCAAAAACATGAATGCTATCTACTCACTAGGAGGTGAACCTCTGGGGGAATCTAGGATTGGAAAGGACCTGGGGCCCTAGTAGATGACAGGCTCAGCAATGACATGCAATGCCAAGCTGCTGCAAGCAAAGTCAACAGAATGCTAGCATGCATTAAAAAGGGATTAACTCAAGAGATAAAACGATAATTCTCTAACTCTACAAGACTCTGGACCAGCTGCACCTGGTGTATGCCGTCCAGTTCTGGACACCAGTCCTCAGGAAGGATGTGCTGGAACTGGAGAGAGTTCAGAAAAGGGCAACAAAGCTAATTAAGGGACTGGTGGATCTCAGTTATGGGGAAAGACTGCAAGCACTGAACTTATCCTCTCCGGAGAAGAGATGCTTGAGAGAGGATATGATTTCAATATACAAATACCACACCGGTGACCCCACAATAGGGATAAATCTCTTCTGTGAAAGGGAATTTAAAAAGACACATGGCCATTCACTAAAATTAGAGGAGAAGCAGTTTAACCTTAAATTGCATAGAGGGTACTTTACTGTAAGAGTGGTGAGGATGTGTAATTCTTTTCCACATGCAGTGGTTTCAGCAGGGAGCATAGATAATTTCAAAAAACTATTAGATAGGCACCTGAGCGACCATAGCATACAGGGATATACAATGTAATACTGACATAAAAACACATGCACACAGGTTGGACTTTATGGACTTGTGTCTTTTTTCAACCTCACCAAATATGTAACTATGTAACTATGGAGTTGCCATGAAGGTAAGATGTGAGAGGAAACTTTCTAATGATGACAAATGTCTAAGACAGGGGTAAGCAACCTCGGCCCTCCAGCTTTTTTGAAACTACAAGTCCCACTAAACATTGCAAGACCCTGACAATCACAGGCATGACTCCTAGAGACAGAGGCATGGTGGGATTTGTAGTTTCACCATAGCTGGAGGGCTGAGGTTGCCTACCCCTGGTCTAAGACATGGGTGCTCAACCTGTGTCCCTCCAGCTGTTGCGGAGCTACAAGTCCCATGATGCTGCAAGCCACTGACAGTTACAAGCATGACTTCCAAAGGCAGAGGCATGATGGGAGTTGTAGTTCCACAACAGCTGGAGGGCCACAGTTTGAGCACCCATGGTGTAAGATATGACCTATCCTCCATTGGGGGATGTTTCCTCCCCTCCATGTTGTCTCTTTAAAATAGAATGTAAATATAAATCTCCCTAGCAGGACTCAGACAGCAAAAACAACTTGAACCCTTCCCTTTCTTCTCTCACTTTTGGCTTATTACATGATCCTAAACCACAGAATCTGGTTGCACATTTTTTTCTGCATGACCTGAGGCTGCTAGTTTCAGGCGGGTCCCAGAGTAGTAAACTGACACAAAGTGCACATTGTGATTGTAAACAGGAAATGTTTTCTACACTGATTAAAACTGACATGGATATCCAATCTTGAACCATGCAGAGTAACCTTGTACAGTCTCTGAGCCTGGTAATTACTGTTTGGCCAAATACTGAACTGGGAACTTGTTTGGAGAATATTAATGAGTCACTAAAGGGTTAATGCCTGTATACTGTGACACATTTGTTTTGCATAAAATGCACAAATAATCTATTATGTGTGCAAATATGGTTTCTGTTGCTCTCACAGCAAGTACTTGACAAAAAAATTAAATATCTCTTGATGTTGAAAATGTTGTCAGATGGTGGACTCATACTGAGATACTAAGAGTATATTAAGATCATGTCACAGTGAGACACAATGCAGCTGTCACTTATAAGCAAGACTTCAAATAGCAGGCTAGGACACTGTTCGTACACTATACATAATTAAAAACCACTAGGGTTATTAAAATAAATGTGTTTCGTCATATGAGCCTGATGAGGGTACATTTTAAATTGATCACAAGGGTCTATTTGACGGTTTGTCAAATTATACAAAATGGTTACATTTTACTATTTTATGTGTTCATACACTACAAATTATACTAAAAGGGATCTCTGATATCACATTGCACAAAACACTTTTAAGATCATTTGTCATTTGTAAAATTAGATTAACCTTTTTAAAGGGTAAAAAATTTGTATTCTGATATATTTATGAGATAATTATTTTTATGTGCCTTTCATCTTTGCTGTTACCTGATAATGACTAACAGCCGAGGACACAGTGACAGTGCAGGAACTGAATAGTTCACAAGCAGTAATCAGGGCTACCTAAAAGTGATCACTTAAAGTTGAACTCAGATATAAAAGGCACAAATTAATGCAATTCTGTAATCATTAAAACATCATGAAAATAATTTTTTTAAATGCAAGCAATTAGTTACCTGTATCTGGCCTGGAATTAGCCTCTTGCTGTCTCTATACAGCAGGGCTGGAGTGTTAAAGGAGATAATGGTACAAGGAGCCAATCCGTTCATGTGCTGTCAAGAAACATGCTGATAGGAAAAGAAAGCAAAGTGACCAAGAGCTAAGCTAATCACAGTGCTGCTTCTCCTTTCATTACCCAGTCACAGGCTGGGCCCAGGACAACCTGGGCTCAGAAGAAGTGGATTGAATGATGTTGGCCACCAGGCTGAGGACATCCAGTAGAAGGAAAGTACTGCAGGGGAAGTCTCTCAATGCTGTCCAACAGGAGTGCCTGGATCACACAAATTATCAAATCCATTGACAGGTTAAACGGATCAAAAAAAAAAAATGCACCTTGCCCAGAGGTCAACAACTAACTTCGCATGCCTTCTATTCAAAAGCATTACTGGCCACATTTTATTTTAATGTAACAAATGTTTATGTTTAAAATGCTTCACCCAGCAGAACTGTAAAGCCTACAGTATTTGTACTCTAGCTGCTGGTATTTCAGGGTCCACTAGCTCAGGTTACAGATGGACGAACAGTTTGACTCGAGCATGAGTTTGGGCTGAACTTTGGCTGTTCGGGCGTTCTCTGAACAACCAAATTATCAGGTTGTTCGACCATTTGTTGGGCCCGCCGAACAAACACAATGCACTGCGCCACCACACAGTGCATTGAAAGCAATGAAAGCTTACCCAATCAGGGCACAGAGCACTGTCAGAGCCATGATGGATGCTGTCATGATGACTGTATACAATCATGGCTCATTGCTCCTAATCCTGCCCCACACTATAAGGCTGGATTCACACCTATGCATTTTTTGTGCTTTTTGCATTTTGCAGGTTTGCACTACAGAATGTGTTCCATGGGAAACCATGGTAAATGGACTATAGTACAAATCTGCAAAATGCAAAAAGCACTAAAACTGCATAGGTGTGAATCCAGCCTTAAAGTATTCTTTCCATAGTGACCATTTGTAGTGTGATAACGGCATGTAGAGAGATAGAACAGGGATCAGTTCAGTGCTATTAGACAGTTAGTGTAGTATAGTGTGCTATTCTGATTCTATTGTCTGTGTAGAATATCAGTTTAGTGCACATCTAGGGATAGTTCATTGTGAGTGTAGTACAACCATTTATCTTTACATTAGTGTGAATGTAGGGATAGTTCAGTCAGTTAGAGTGTAGTGACTGTATATTTCAGTGTGTTGCATGCCATTTCTGTGCATGCTTAATTCTGTACATTTCAGTGGATTACAGCAAGTTTAACACTGTATATTTCAGTTATGTTACTGAAAGTTTAATGCTGTATATTTCATTCCATTACTGCAAGTTTTCAGTGGATTACAGCAAGTTTAACGCTATACAGTTCAGTGCATTACTGCAAGTTTAACGCCATATAGTTCTGTGCATTACTGCAAGTTTAATGCCATATATTTCATTGCGTTATTGCAAGTTTAACGTCATATATTTAATTGCGTTACTGCAAGTTTAACGCTGTATATTTCTTTGCACTACTACAAGTTTAACGCCATATATTTCTGTGCATTACTTCAAGTTTAACGCTGTATATTTCATTGCGTTACTGCAAGCTTAACGCCATATATTTCATTGCGTTACTGCAAATTTAATGCCATATAGTTCTGTGTGTTACTGCAAGTTTAACGCTGTATATTTCATTGCGTTACTGCAAGCTTAACGCCATATATTTCATTGCGTTACTGCAAATTTAATGCCATATAGTTCTGTGTGTTACTGCAAGTTTAACGCTGTATATTTAATTGCATTACTATAAGTTTAACGCCATATATTTTATTATGTTACTGCAAGTTTAACGCCATATATTTCATTGCGTTACTACAAGTTTAACGCCATATATTTCTGTGCATTACTTCAAGTTTAATGCTGCATATTTCATTGCATTACTGCAAGTTTAATGTCATATATTTATTGGTGTTACTGCAAGTTTAACACCATATAGTTCATTCCATCACTGCAAGTTTAATGCCATCCGTTCTTCTTCTTCTTCTTGTTCTTCTTCTTCTTCCCCAGGAGATGTTGACACGTCGCTCTCTCCGGCCGGAATGCCAGAGCCGCGCTGTGCGGTCACTTATATAGTGACAATGGGGCGGTGTCACATGGTATATGTCACATGGGTTGGTCACATGGTGACCCCGCCCCCTTACAATGTCATAGTCCCCATGTGACATCAACCCATGTGACCAACCCATGTGACATATACCATGTGACACCGCCCCATTGTCACTATATAAGTGACCGCACAGCGCGGCTCTGGCATTCCGGCCGGAGAGAGCGACGTGTCAACATCTCCTGGGGAAGAAGAAGAACAAGAAGAAGAAGAAGAACGGAAGGCGGCGACGGCGACAGCGACAGCGGCGACAGAAGACCGGGCCACCGCCTGTAAAAGAGCTACAAGAAGGCGCGGTGGCCCGGCAGAAGAACCGAAGGCGGCGACAGAAGAACGGAAGGCAGCGGCGACAGAAGACCGGGCCACCGCCTGCAAAAGAGCTACAAGAAGGCGCGGTGGCCCGGCAGAAGAACCGAAGAGGGGGACAAGACCCCCGAAGTCGGGAGAAGAGGCCGGCGGCGGGGAGGAAGAAAGCCGGGCTCCTCCGCTAGTAAAAGAGCTACACGAAGATAGCGGAGGAGTCCGGCGAGAAGACCCCCGAAGACGGAAGACCCCCGGAGCTGTGCAATAAAATATTTTTTCTCTGTGTTGTGTTTTTTTTTGTACTTTATTTCACAGGTGAATGGGTAGGGGTACATTGTACCCCATACTCATTCACATAGGGTGGGGGGCCGGTATCCGGGGGCCCCCTTCTTAAAGGGGGCTCCCGGATTCCGATAAGCCCCCCGCCCGCAGACCCCGACAACCAACGGCCAGGGTTGTCGGGAAGAGGCCCTTGTCCTCATCAACATGGGGACAAGGTGCTTTGGGGTGGGGGGGCCGCGCGGCCCCCCCTTCCCCAAGGCACCCCCCCATGTTGAGGGCACGCGGCCTGGTATGGCTCAGGAGGGGGGGCACGCTCGCTCGCCCCCCTTTCCTGGCCGGCCGGGTAGCGTGCTCGGACAAGGGTCTGTTGTGGACTTTGGGGGAACCCCCACGCCGATTTTTTTCGGCGTTGGGGTTCCCCTTTAAGCCCATTCAAGGCGGCGGAGCCCGCGACGTCTCCGTCGCGGGCCCCGCCTACCTTCACACGCGCTCGAAATGAGCAGACTTTCCTCCGAGCGGGAACAGTTTGCTCATTTCGAAAGTAGCCTACACACGGGCGGACTGTTCGCTCAAACACAGTTTCAGCGGACAGTTTTTCGGAATTTCCGAAAGACTTTGTCCGTCAAACTGTCCGCTGAAACTGTCCGCTGAAAGCCCACACACGAGCGGACTGTCCGCCCAAACACTGTTCAGCGGACAAGGTTGGGCGAACAGTCCGCCCGTGTGTATGCGGCCTAAGGCCATATAGTTCATTGCGTCACTGCAAGTTTAATGCCGTATATTTCATTCCATTACTGCAAGTTTAACGCCATATATTTCATTGCATTACTGCAAGTTTAATGCCCTTACTGTAAGTTTAACGCCATATAGCTCTGTGCGTCACTGCAGGTTTAATGCTGTATATTTCATTGTGTTAATGCAAGTTTAACGCAATATATTTAATTGTGTTACTGCAAGTTTAACACCATATTTTTCAGTGCGTTACATGCCATTTAATGCAGAACATTTCTGGGCATTACTGCATGCTTAACACAGTATATTTCAGTTGAGTTACTGCAAGTTTAACACCTTATATTTCATTGCATTACTGCAAGGTCAACGTCGTATAGTTATGTGCATTACTGCAAGTTTAACGCTGTATATTTCATTTCATTGCAAGTTTAACGGCATATATTTCATGGCGTTACTGCAAGTTTAATGCCATATAGTTCTGTGTGTTACTGCAAGTTTAACACTGTATATGTCATTGCATTACTATAAGTTTAACGCCATATATTTCATGGTGTTACTACAAGTTTAATGCCATAGAGTTCTGTGCATTACTGCAAGTTTAATCCCATACATTTCATTGCATTACTGCAAGTTTAGCGCCATATAGTTCATTGCATCACTGCAAGTTTAATGCCATATATTTAATTCCATTACTGCAAGTTTAACGCCATATATTTCATTCCATTACTGCAAGTTTAACGCCATATATTTCATTGCATTACTGCAAGTTTAAGGCAATATATTTCATTGTGTTACTGCATGTTTAATGCTATATAGTTCTGTGCATTACTGCAAGTTTAACGCCGTATATATCATTGCATTAATGCAAGTTTAACACCATATATTTCATTGTGTTACTGCAAGTTTAATGCCATATAGTTCTGTGTGTTCCTGCAAGTTTGTTGCCATATATTTCATTGCGTTACTGCAAGTTTAAGTCATATATTTCATTGCATTACTGCAAGTTTATCACTGTATATTTCATTGCGCTACTACAAGTTTAATGCCATATATTTATTGGTGTTACTGCAAGTTTAACACCATATAGCTCATTGCATCATTGCAAGTTTAATCCCATATATTTCATTGCATTACTTCAAGTTTAGCTCCATATAGTTCATTGCGTCACTGCAAGTTTAACACCATATATTTCATTGCGTCACTGCAAGCTTAAGGCCATATATTTCATTGCGTTACTGCAAGCTTAAGGCCATATATTTCATTGCGTTGCTGCAAGTTTAACACCATATATTTCATTGTGTTATTGCAAGTTTAATGCCATATATTTCATTGTGTCACTGCAAGTTTAACGCAATATATTTAATTGTGTAACTGCAAGTTTAACACCATATATTTCAGTCTGTTACATGCCATTCAATGCAGTAAATTTCTTGGGATTACTGCATGCGTAACACAGTATATTTCAGTTACATTACTGCAAGTTTAATGCCGTTCATTTCATTGCATTACTGCAAGTTTAACGGTGTATAGTTATGTGCGTTACTGCAAGTTTAACGCTGTATATTTTATTGCGTTGCTGCAAGTTTAACACCATATATTTCATGGCGTTACTGCAAGTTTAACACCATATAGTTCTGTGTAGTTACTGCAAGTTCAATGCCATATTTTTCATTACTTTACTGCAAGTTTATTACCATATATTTTATTGCATTACCACAGGTTTAACGCCATTTATTTCATTGCATTACTGCAAGTTTAATGCCATATAGTTCTTTGCATTACTGCAAGTTTAATACTGTATATTTCATTGCCTTAATGCAAGTTTAAAACCATATAGTTCTGTGCGTTACTGCGCTTTGACGCAGTATATTGCAGTATATTATAGTGTATCCGTGGAGTGTGTCTGTGTAGCGACTACTCAAATTGATGTGCACCAAACACAACTTTCCACATTTACACATCTTTATTACATTTTGTTAATAAGCACCCCCACCCCCATCCTGTTTGGGAGGACAGTAAGGAGAGGCAGACATTCTCAGCAGCATATGTGTCCACAGGCAAAGGTGGACGTGGTCAGTCCTCATCATTCCCTCGGTTAATTGATGTTGCCCATGCTATCCAATTACAGTATGCAGAGGAGGTTGTGGACTGGCTTACTAAACCGTCCTCATCCTCCTCATACTCTGTCACCAAGCAGAGACTAGTGTGCAGTCCCCTGCAGCTGCCAGAGTGGCTAAACCTCCCTCCTTATCCACAGCTATTCCTGCCATAACCCCAGCATCAGGCATGGAGGAGTCAGTAGAGTTATTTGAACACAGTGTCAGCTCCTTGACGATGCACAGCCACTACTCAATTCAGATGTTGGTTCTGAGGTTGAGGAAGGCAGGAACATGAGCCTACAGAGAGGGAAGAACACTGGTACACAAATTGGCATTCATTTTTCCCCAGCCACAGCGTACTGCCAAGTTGTTTCCAGTGATAATGAGGATGGAGGAGATGACGATGATGAGGTCACTGACTCGAAATTGGGTGGCAGATAGAGCAGAGGAGGAAAGTGAGGGTGAAGCACAATCCCAATGAGGCAGCCATCATGGAAAAGTAGAGAGCAGCCACCCTATTCCATCACTTTGTGAAGCTGTTATCACCCAGCCCACTTCCCACAGCTCGGCTGTCTGGGCCTTTTTAGTACATGTGCAGCCGATCGCACTATTACTATTTGCAAAGTTTGGCACCAACCATTTGGGTACCACTTGCTTGACAAGGCATTTAACCTTCCACCAGTCAACCTGTTGGCAAGAGCACCTAAAAGCCACATAAAAGGGACATAAATCTGCCCCCTCCTTACTCACCTAAGTCTGTCCTTGCTATACCTCATGACCTCACAGCAGCCTCCACTGACAGGGATGATAGTATAGCGCAGAGTGTCCCAGGTCCTTGCAGCACATCTGCCAGCAGCACACCACCAGCTGTATACTATAGCTGGCAAATTTCTCTGCCCCATCTGCTGCAGTGGGAAAAAAATACAATCCCTGCCACTCACATGTCCAGCATCTAAATGCAAGCTTGTCAAAGCTGCCAGCTCTACAACTTATGCCTTTCTGCCTGATGGATTCTGCCCCTTCTGTGAATTTTCAGAATGTGCTGTACCACAATGGCAGGTTCCCAGTTGCTATTTCTTTTTATGTAAGGCCATTCCAGCTCTCTACCATTACGTGAAAGGAAAAGTTAAGGCATCGTTGGGCAAGGTAGTCAGATGCAAAGTCCACATTACTGCTGACACGTGGTCCAGCAAGCATGGGCAGGGGTGATATATTTAGTTCACAGCACACTGGGTAACTCTGATTGCAACTCGGAAGGTTGCAGGACAGGGCTCAGTGCTGCAGCTTGTTGTACCCCCAAGTCTCCATACAGCTGGTGATGATGCCAGATTTGTCAGCTCTACTCCCTCCTCCTCCATGCCTATGAATCTTAAGTACCCTCTAAGCATTCAAAGGGCTATTCAATGAGTCAGGCTAAAAGTTGCCATGCAGTGCTTTAGCTGGTGTGTCTAGAGAACAAGAACCACACCATAGAAAAAATTCTTTCAGCACTGCAGGGACAGGCCCAGAGGTGGTTCACGCCACACCAGCTGGAGCCAGGAATGGTGGTGTGTGATAATGGCACAAACCTATTGTCCACCCTTAGACAGGGAAAATTGACATGCCTGGCACATGTGCTCTATTTGGTGGTGCATTGTTTCCTAAATAGGTACCCAGGGTTGGAAGATCTACTAAAGCAGGCCAGAAGAGTCTGTAGTCATTTCAGGCGATCATACACAGTCAGTGCTTGGTTGGCTGAAATTCAGCGGGAATTCCAACGTCCCATAAACAGCCTGATTTGTAACATGCCCACCAAATGGAACTCGCCTTTGGCAATGCTGCAATAGCTGCACATGCAGCAGAGGGCCGTCAACGAGGTCCTGTGTGAGTAGGGCACAACGACAGGCTCAGGCCAGCTAGGCTTTCTTTTCCCACACCAATGGCTGCTCATAAAGGATGCATGCACTGTGCTGTCACCATTTGACGAGGCCACAAGGATGGTGAGCCATGGCAATGCATGCACCAGTGACACAATCCCTTGTTGTGTTCCTGCTGGAGCAGACTGCGTGGTATTATGGACAGGGCACTCGAGGCTGAGCAGTGGAATGAAGAGAAGGACTTCCTTTCCTCTCAAGGCCCACTTTACACAGGCACCATTGTTCCTATGCCACAGAACACACAAGAGGAAAGAGAGGAGGAGGAGGAGGAGGATTCTGGCAGTTTCAGATTCATTGAAGCAGAGGAAGACATCCCCAGAACCCTTGGCAGTAGTACGTGGCTGGGAGGGGGCAGTTCCAGATACTGTAACCCTCAGTGACCCAGAGGAGTCTTCTTCTCATGCCTCCACAAATTTGTGGTGCATAGGCTCCCTCGTGTTTCAAAGCTTGCAAAAGGACCCAAGAATATGTGGCGTAAAGGAAAAGGGTCACTATTGGTTGGCAACTCTCCTTGACCACCGTTATAAGGGGAAAGTCTCAGAACTCATCCCGTCCCCATGGGGCTGTCAGCTTCCACATTCCAACAGCAGCGCATGGTGGACAATTATCTAGGGGCAAAAACAGAGATGGATAGCTTCCCAGTTGACGATCCATTGGCTGACTGGGTTATGAGAATAGACAACTGGCCAGAACTTGCCCAGTATGCTATTGAGCTGCTGGGCTGCCCTGCATCCAGCTTGATTTCCCGAATGGGCATTCAGTGCTGCTGGAGGTTTTGTTACTGATCATATAATGTGTTTGCCCACAGACTCAGTGGACCGTCTGACTTTTATCAAAATGAATCAGTCCTGGACTACCAGCAGCTATGAAGCCCCTGATGCCGATGTCACAGATTAAGTGTTTTTGGGATGTGGAATCTCTGCTGGACTTCTAGGCTGCCTATTGTTGTGGGTGTTGACTGCATCTGGAAGAATGTTTTTTGGTGTAGGTTTCATGGGCACAATTAACACCCAAATTTTTAACGACCAATTTTTCTGCACTTGTTTGAATACCTCTATAGGTTTATGGTGTGAAGGTGCAACTGACAACCAAAGAACAATTCTTCTGCACCTGTTGGACAGGTGCATATTATTGCAGTTTTTGACAGCAAGGCCGATTCTTGCTTTCATCAAGAGTACAGTTTGAAGGTGTCACTGACACCCAAAGAACAATTTTTCAGTACCCTTTATTTCCAAAGTCTATGGTAGAGACACCAGAATTTATCCAAAAAATCTCTAATCTTGTTCCTAGGGAAATACATTGTGGCCTCATCATACAGACTGGCTCCCCAAGCCGTTGCTTACAAAATAAAGAAAGCTTGCAGGGAGAATGTCATTTTTTGTGCTTTATAAATGCAATTATTACTGCAGCAGCTTCTATACACAGTGCAGATGTGCTACTTTACAGGTGGACTAACAAGACCCCCCAGGCACTATATTGAAAATTATTTTTCATTGTTATGCTTTCACTTTAACCACTTCCCACCCAGCCTATACCAGAATGATGTAAGGGAAGTATTTCAGTTATCCAGAATGGGCACCATATGACGTCCAGCAGGATAGCAAGCCAAAGTGTGAGCTGCATGGTGATCGGTATTATGTCAGTCTAAAACACTGCAACTCTGATCTAGATAAAGAGCCTCTGACAGAGTATCTTTACCATGTGATCAGCTGTGTCCAATCACATCTGATCACAGTGTAAACAGGAAAAGCCATGTATCGGCTTTTCCTCTATTGCGTCTGACAGACATGCGTAGAGGAGAGACGATTGGCTGTTCTTCTGACAGGGGGGTCTGCACTGATTATCATTGCAGTCTCCCCAGGATGCCCACCCAGGACCACCAGGGATGCCCACCAATGATGCCCACCCATGACCACCAGATATGCCCACCCATGACCACCAGAGGTGCCAATCAGTGCCCATAAATGATGCCAATCAGTGCCCTTAAGTGATGCCAATAATTGCCCATCATAAATGCCTGCCAGTGCCTCCTCCTCAGTGATGCCTATCAGTACCATCTATTAGTGTCCATCAATGCCCATCAGTGTCACCTGTCAGTGCCCATCAGTGCCACCTATCAGTGATCATCAGTGCCGCATATCAGTGCCCATCAGTGCTACCCATAAGTACCCATCAGTGCAGCATTTCAGTGCCCATCAGTGTCTCCTATCAGTGCCCATCAGTGCCACCTATGAGTGCCCACCAGTACCGCCTATCAATGACCATCAATGCTGCATACCAGTGCCACCTATCAGTGCCACCTATTAGTGCCAATCAGTGCTGCATATTAGTGCCCATAATCAGTGCCTGTCAGTGCCACCTCATCAGTGCCGCCTTATCAGTGCCTGTCAGTGCAGCTTCATCAGTGCCTGTCAGTGATGGAGAAAACTTACTTATTTACAAACATTTATAACAGACACAAAGAAAACCTTTTTTGGTCTTTTTTTATTTGTTTAGCAAAAAAAAAAAAAACTCCACCAAAAGAACACTCTATTTGTGGGTAGAGCATTGTATTTCAATTAAAAAGCAACAGCGCTAAAAGCTGAAAATTGGCTTGGGCAGCAAGGGGGGAAGTATTGAAGTGGTTAAGCATTAATAAATCACTGCTTATTTAAAAATGATGTTTTTTACAAACTTTTTTTTCATTGATACATGTCCCCCAGGGCAGTATCCGGACCCCCATAATCATTTTATGCCCAATTACTTGCATATACGCCCTCATAATGGGCACTTTTGATTTTTCATATTCGGGTCCAATAGACTTCAATGGTGTTCGTTATTTTGTTCCGAACCTCTGCAATGTTCAAAAGTTCTGGAGCATATCTAGTTCTGGTATTATATTGAGAAAACATTTAAATTTGTTTTAATATTTACATGAGAAAACATGGCTAGATTCACTGAAGTGACTCATTAGCAAATCATTTGCATCTGATTATAACTATTTTGTCTTAACTCCACGATTAATTAGAAATGAAATAATATTTTCAAAGATTAAATTGAAATGCTTTTGCAAAGCTGAATCAATGAGCAATGCACCAGTTATAAAGAACACATTGAAAATGCGGTTCATTATTTAAAACGTATGCAAGGCCTCATGCACACTGCAGCTTTCAGCTCCTAAATGCCCCTTCTTTGTAAGCCTACTGTAAGTGTCCATAGACATAGGTGTTTAGAGGCAGGGGCTTTATGGGCAGAAATCTGAATGCACCAAAATCTCTTTCAGGAGAGAAGCCATTGGGCAGAGAAAATGCCTAATGCACCTAAACTTCTGTAAATGTAAAGAGGATCTAGACACTATTAAAATTCTGATCAAAGGTTCTAAATGTTCCATACACTACTGAAATAAAGTGTTTTTATTGCTGGTTAGGGGACACATATGTTTGTAACCCATAGGTGTGTGCAACCTATTGCATTAGTGTGTTTACCCCAAATGTATTAAAACATGGATGGTGTTAGTAGGGCAGTGGATGGTGTCAGTAAAGCAGTTGACTTGTCAGTAGGGCAGAGGTTGGTGTCAGTAGAGCAAGGGACATTGTCAGTAAAGCAGTGGACTTGTCAGTGGGCAGAGGTTGGTGTCAGTAGGGCAGTGGATGTTGTCAGTAGTTTTTTTATTTTTTTTTTGCTTTTTACTATTTTTTTAGGAGCCCTGTTGGAGGGCTTTGGTGAAATATCAGCAGGGGGAATCTGTAACAATGTACTGTGCGTGAATCAGCATCACATTTCATAGAAGCACAGGAATGTTCTCCTAGGAAACAGGGCAAGCATCCATGCTCTGGTACACTTATTTTAACCCACTTAGTAGGAGTTGTATTGATTGTAATTATGGGTAAACAAATGTATTTTGTTTATAACAAGTGCTTTTTTTATATATATATACACTGTAATGCTGCGTACACACGACCGGACTTTTCAATGGACTAGGTCCCACGGAACAAATTCCGCCGGACAAATCGATTGTGTGTGGGCTTCATCGGACCTTTGCTGTCTAAAAATCAGATGGACTTTATATTTAAAACATGTTTCAAATCTTTCTGACGGACTCGAGTACAGTTGAAAAAATCCGTTCGTATGTATGCTAGTCTGATGGACGAAAACCAATGCTAGGGCAGCTACTGGCTACTGGCTATGAACTTCCTTATTCTAGTCCGGCCATACGCCATCACGTTCAAATCCATCGGACTTTGGTGTGTTTGTGTGTGGCCAAATCCATTCATTCGGAAAGTCCATCGGAACTCCGCCCGAAAGTCAGTCGGGAAGTACCTAGTCCATCGAAAAGTCCAGTCGTGTGTACGCGGCATAAGACTTTACTAGGAAAAAAGTTTAGGCAACTGGCATTTTTTTACATACAGAACATGACATGTCATGTCACAGAGGAAGGCTTAGTAAAAGAAGCATTTAGGGCAGGGGTAGGCACAGCGTGCCAAAACATTTTTTCAAAGAAATTGAGTGTGCCAATTTTATAACAAAAAAAATGTCAACTTCACACTCTCAACCACAAAAAGGATTTTTTTATAAAGTAAATGCTGTAAACTAATTTAGTAGTGAGAAATTAACATCCTGCACTCTCACACCTCAGATCAGTCCCAATTCCTGCAACTCCACACCTCAGATCACTATCCTCCCTGCAAATCTGTTTCACCACTGTACCCCCCTGCTCATCTGTCCCACCACTGTAACTCCTTGCACATCTGCCCTACCACTGTACTACCCTGCACATCTGCCCCACCACTGTAACACACTGTACATCATCCCCACTGTGACGGAACCGATCCCACACTCCGATTGAGTGCTTCCATCTATATACCGCTTCATAAGTCCTGGAACACAAGTCCAATGGATCTGGCTATAGGAACCCCCAAGCACTAGACGACACCAGTCTTAGGAGTACATCAGGAATGACCTTTATTTGAGATCTCACACAAAATATATATACAGCGGGGTGACTAAAACCTAACCTAATTAGCATGAGCTAATTATCTAATCAACACTCAGACTAGCTTGACTGAAGGGATAAGACATTTCGGCTCCTAGCTCACAATTCAATAAACATTACTATAAACATAAACAAAGGATTAATTAGCACAAACAACAATGTTTGGAATGTCCTTACAAGCCAGGCTAGACTCATTTACACAAGAGACAGGTGTCTGGAGTTAATGACATTAGCATCTGACAGTGTGTGTCCCAACAGCATGAGACAACACACATTATATATACATATATACAGCATTGAATCTGACTAGCACAGGTTATAGTGGGGTTCTCATTCACCCTGTGCCCCTTAAAATCCAGGGCCCATAATTGATCGGCAAGAGGCTCGCACTCAGTCTTCTCAAAAAGCCTGTGTATCGGCTAGGTCTGTCACACCCACCACTGTACTATCCTGTACATCTGCCCCACCACTATAACCCCCGCTCCAACACTGCAACCCTCTTTCTCATTTGCCCAACCAATGTACCTCCTGCATATCTCTCTCACCTCTGTACCCCCTGCTCTTCTGCCCCACCTCTGTTCCCCCTGCTCATCTGTCCTACCAATACACCTCCTTTCACATCTGCCCCACTGCACTACCCCCTGCTTTTCTGTACCACCACTGAACCCCCTTCTCATCTGCCCAAACACTAAGCTCCCTTGCTCATCTGCCCCAATACTAAATCCCCCTGCTCATCTGCCACAACACTAATCCCCCCTGCTCATCTGGCCCAACACTGAACCCCCTGCTCATCTGCCCCAGCAGTGTACCCCCCTGCTTTTATGTCCCACTACTGAACCCCCTTCTCATCTCTTCCACCACTGTAACTCCCTGCACATTTGCCCCTCCGCTGTACCCTCCTGTTCATCTGCTCCACTGCTGTACCCTCTTCAAATCTATGTGCATGATATGACTGGTGAAAGGAAGCAGCGATGAGACATATCTACCTGTCCTGGCACACTCATCCTGCTGATCCACCTCTCGCATCCAGCCCACATGCTTGTATGTGATGTATGTGATGTCACATACAAGCATCTGTAATGGATGCACAATGATGAGGTCAGGAGCATTTTCTGAAAGCAGTGGGCTGTATGCAAGATCATAAGTTGGGCCCCCACAGCTAAGAAACAGTGTGGCATTTGCACCACAGGGAAAGTTGGGTGCCATCTTCATTGTGCTGAATACTGGCTGTGACTTAAAGGGACACAGGGTGCAGGGGTTAAGTAGTAAGTGACGCAAAGGTTCAGGAATAATTTCAACAAAGTTCCCAGAAGCTCAACAGTAATTCCACAAACTGTCACCTGATGTGATTGGTTTACTCAATCACAGTGAAATCCCGTCTTTCTGACATTGCAAGTGGCAACTAAGTGAGTCATTTTCCTCCAGATGATGGACGGGGCTATCAGGACTATAATTGGCTTTAGCAGTGGCCAATGACAGTCGTCGTCCTCCTGGAAACAGGGACCACCCCCCCCCCCCCCCCCCCCCAGCAGAACTGCACCCAATCTCTTCCCCATCACAAAAGCTGACAATCACAGCTACAGCAAGGTTAGAGAACCAAACAATGTTTCCCATTTTTTACAATGTGTGGGGGCCCTGCAATGCTCTGCTGATGGGGAGGGAGTCCAGTTCCGGCAAAAGAGGCTTTGTCTGCGGGGGGTTGCCTACCCCTGCTTTAGGGTATATCATAAAAAGTAGTCCTGAATATATATAGTATGTATCAGTAATAACACACACGTTTATTGTGCTTATATGAGCTCTATGACTACCTGTTATACTAAAATAAATATAACCCAGTCAAATATATCACTGTCATTTGCATGATCTAGAATTGTGCCATATGAAATAATATTTTGGCACAAACATTGCTAATGCTCTATTGAATTCACTTTGATTATTGTCAAACATAACGTAAATCATACTGTGTTCACAATATTGTTTTGATGTTGAAACCTGTGGAATCCTGAATAAATAGTAGTATTTATGGGCATCCTAATGCATAATCTAACCTTTCATATGTAAATTCTAGTTTATGCTGTTAATTTTAATCAAAAATGTTGGCAAGAGAGATGAGAAATGAACTCCTAGAACAATACATTTACACCTATGTCGGTGATGGAAATTGTGCTTTCACAAAGGTGATATGACTTTAGAGTTCACTGTATGAAGTAAAAGAATGATATGATTTTAATTAAAAATGATTGTGTGGTATAGCTATTTGACATTCTAAACTGAGACAGATATTGAATATGAATAATAAAAAAATGGGCTTTTGCTGAAACAGTGGGCCAAATGTCAAGCTTAACCACTTCAATACCGTGCACTTTCACCGTCTTCCTGCCCAGGCCAATTTTTAGCTTTCAACACTGTCCCATTTTGAATGACAATTGTGTGGTCATGCAGCTGTCTACCCAAACAAAATATTGATCTTTTTTTTAGACTGATAGAGCTTTCTTTTGGTGGTGTTTAAACCACCCTGGGGTTTTATTTTTTTGCTAAACAAACAAAACAAAAAAAGAGAAAAAAGTTTTTCTTAGTTTCTGTTATAACATTTTGTAAATAAGTAATTTTTCTCCTTCACTGATGTGCACTGATTAAGCTACACTGATGGGCACTGATAGGCTACACTAATAAGGTTGCACTGATGGGCACTGATGAGGCAGCACTGATAAGGTGGCACTGATGCGGAGGCACTACTACACAGCACTGATGGGCACTGATATGCAGCACTGATGGGCACTGATAGGTGGCACTGATATGCAGCACTGATGGACACTGATAGGTGGCACTGATGAGCACTAATAGACAGCACATATAGACACTGATAGGCAGCACGACAATTATGGACACTGATAAGTGGCACTGATGGGCAATGATAGTCACTGATAGGTGGCACTGATAGGCGGCACTGATGGGCACTGATATACGGCACTGATGGGCACTGCTGAGGCAGCACTGATAAAGTGGCACTGATGGGCACTGATGGTGAGACATTACTATGCAGCACTAATGGGCACTGATATTCAGCACTGATGGGTACTGATGGGCACTGATAGGTGGCACTGATATGCAGCACCGATAAGCACTGATAGGCAGTACTGATGGGCACTTATAGGCATCACTGATGGGCACCAATAGACAGCACATAAGGGCACTGATAGGTGGCACTGGTGGGCAATGATAGTCACTGATAGGTGGCACTGATGTGCACTGATAGGCAGTAATGATGGGCACTGATAGATGGCACTGATATGTGGCACTGATGGGCACTGACAGCCATCACTGATGGGCACTGATTTGCATCACTGGTGGGCAGTTATGGGCATCACTGGTGGGCACTGACAGGCATCACTGATTGTCAGAAAGTATTCCAGGCGAACGAGGAAATCCAAGAAATAGGAACAGTTAATGTACTAAACTTATCATCTGTAACATTGACTGACAGTGAACTTTCTTTATTGTTGATAGGTCTATCTTTTGCTCCTGTTTGCCAATTTGATGTCCTGTCTAACATCTTGGACATTAACCATTTTATCAGAAATCTGTCGCTTAAGAAACATTTTGATTATAGAGTTGTAGAGGCTGATATTATACCATGTGTGGCTGAACCTGACCTGAACCAGCTCAATCGCCTGACTACGATTTCAACTTTAGAATGCCTACAATCTGAATCGGATGTGGGATCCCATAGGATTTAGAATACACTCATTTCCATTTCAAGGGTTTAACTGTGTTCCCCATGTGTGTTCTAAATGTGGGAGGGTGGAACCGACAAGGGGAGGGTAGCGAACGGTGTTTCTACTTAGTAGGAGCACACAATCTGTCTCTACTCCCCTGAGAGAACCCGGGATTTATGTGTTTACACACACAGATCCCAGTTCTTGCTCTGTCATAGTGATCGCAGGTGCCCGGCGGTCATCACGCCCGCTGTGCATGTGCATCAGCTCCGGGGACACGGTGCCGAAGGCATGTGCGTGCCTGCTTTAAAGAGCTGACGTACAGCTACGGTGGCTCGCACAGGGGAGCCAACCTGCCGCAGTATAACTGCAGAGGCTAGTCCGGAAGCGGTTAGTAATTAACAGTTTTTGTTTTATACAGCTGTATTTACTCTGTGCAACTTATACCATCCATGTGAAAGATATAACACCAATATATATTTTTTTTCATTCAAAAACAGAATCACTTTATTGTAAACAATTACTTGTAAACTCAATCAGTTGTAGATAATCACCTTCTCAATGGCACACAAAGCCATTTGACTTTCAACTGTGATCATCTGTGGTTATTTTGATTAGTTCAGTATGAAAAGAGCTTTCCTGGATCATTTTAGTCCCTGGTAGTGTAACTGAAACAAACAATCAACTATGTGTGGCAAGGCACTGTCAAAAGATCTACTGGATAAAATTGTGGAAAGGCACAAGTCAGGAGATGGATACAATTATTTTTAAAGGCTTTATTATTGCCTAGAAGCACAGTGAAATCTATTATTAAGAAGTATAAGGTACTTGGTACAACACAGACCCTCCTTCGATCAGGGCATTGCTCAAAACTGGATGAAAAGGCCAGGAGGAAACTGGTCAGGCTAGAAAGAGGTCTACAGCAACTCTGAAACAGTTGCAGGAATTTATGACAAAGAGTGGCCATTGGGTGCATGTGACAGCAATATCACAGATTCTCAACAAATTTGGCTTGTATGGGAGGTTGCAAGAAAAAAAAAAAAGCCGCTCATCAAGAAAGGCCACGTGCAGACACAACTGAGCTTTACCAAAACGCACTTTGAAGAATCTGAGGCCACATGGAAAAGGGTGTTATGGTCAGATGAGACTAAAATGTAATTATGTGGCCTCAACACCAAATGATATGATGAAAATGCAATACAGATTACCGTTCAAATAACACAATTCTTGCATGAAAGTGTTAACATCCTGTTATTGGGGAGTTCCTCTGCAGCAGGGACTGGACCACTTGTCAGGATAGAAGAAAGAATGGATAGGGGGAAATACCATCCAATTCATGAGGAAAATCTTCTGCTCTCTGCCAAAAAGTTGTCAATTTGAAGAAGGTTTACCTTCCAACATGACAAATACCAAAATTACACAGCAGAAATCAGCAAACAGTGGTTAAAGAAGAAAGGGTGAATGTCTTTGCATGTGCTAGTCAGAGCCTCGGCTTAAAGAGTGGGCACATATTGCAAAGCCTAGATGTGCAAAGTTAGTAGAGACATACCCCAACAGACTAAAGACTGTAATTAAAGCAAAACATGGTTCAACAAAATAGTGACACAAGAGGGTTGTCCTTTTTCCAACTCAGTGATTCTGTTTTTGATAATTTTTTTTGACAAGTTGGTATCATATCTTTCACTTGAATGTTATAAATAAAGTAAATACAGCTGGATAAAACAAAAACGGTGTCAGTGTTCATTTCAGGCTGCAAAGCAACAAAATGTGATTATTTTAAAGGGGTGATTATTTTCTATATCCACTGTATAAGGTACCCGCTACCATTTTTAAAAATAGAATAGTCTAACATTTAGCAAACATGCTGCTTTGCAAGTAAATGTTCCAGGTCATTACACCAATGGAAGGAGGGATAAAATAATCCAAATTAATTAATATATTTGTTTGCACTAAAAAACAGATTTTTTGGGGGGGGGGGGGGGGGGCAGAAGCCACTCCCCTTCATGTGCACTTCAGTTAAAATAAGAACCCTGAATATACAGAATATAGGGATTTGCTGTGTGAATCTATGTAGTGAAGTTTATTTCTGGACTAGTAGGGTTGCTGGGAATATAGGGATTTGCTGTGTGAATCTATGTAGTGAAGTTTATTTCTGGACTAGTAGGGTTACTGGACAGCAGCATCATTTACTCATTTGTATTTCATATGAGCTCACAAGTTTCAGCACCTTTTAGGTTATTTTTTTCTTCATGTGTTTTAAACGACAGTGATTGATTCACCACCAAAGAATTTTTGGTGAAAGTCATATTACTGCTTTACAAATAGACCACGTGATATGTGTTAGGCCCCTTTCACACTTTTGTGACTTGTCCTGCGACTTGGGACAGCAAAGGTCACATGACAAGTTGTACCCCATGATTTCCATTGAGTACCATTCATATCTTTGCGACTTTAAGTCGCATTGACTTCAGCCTAGGTTCACACTCATGTGATTCGGGAACCAGCATGATTACAGCGCCGGTTCCCGCGCTTCTCCTTCTGCAAACTATTGTGGGTGGCATTACATTGTTAATGACACCCCCAGATCAATTCACAGATCGCAGTGCGAACTGTGAACTTGCACAGGAATCAGATCGCATCGGTAAGAACACTCAAAAACAAGTCCCTGCACTTTTTTCTGCGCAAATCGAATGCAAGTTCAGCCATACAACTATATGGCTGAACTTCCATCTCACAGACGTTGCATGTGATTGGCACTGCAGGTGCGGGTGCGAATCACATGCAATGTCTGTGATCAGACTGGTGTGAACCTGGGCTAAAAGTAGTCCCTGTTCTACTTTGGTCCGACTTTGATGCAAGTTGAGGTCCATAGATCTCAAGTTTACACAGGCATTCCCTGAAATTGTAGCAAAATTACGGCCCTTTTTCTTCCATGATTTTGCCTCGATTTCAGGGAATGCCTGTGTAAACTTGAAGTCTATGGACCTCAACTCGCATCAAAGCCAGACCAGAGTAGTACATGGACTACTTTGAAGTCGGCAAATCTCCTTGGGGGCAGCAGTTAGTCAAGTTGAAATTTTAGGCTGGAACATGCCTGACCTTCAGTACCTACAGAGGGCTTTTACATAAAGCAGATGAGCTTGTAGAAATACAAATTTAGCCAGTAGGAAACCAACACTGTAGAGTCTAAATATTGAAAGTGTGTCAGTAGGTTAGCTGTTACAATTAGATTTTAGAACAGGGTATGGACCTCTATTTGAGTAAAATATTATTCTTACTTTGCAATATAAATTTCAACAAATTCAGTGCAATCAAAATCCAAGGACAAGTACATATAAATAACTCAGTTTTATTTGGGAAGTATACGTAATGTATGACATTCCAGCTCACTCTGCAATATGTCAAAGTAGACACTGAATGAAGCCTGATTTGTCCTGTCAAATCTATGCAAAGACACTGATGATAAACCATAATTTAATGTCAAAAACCCAGATATTACATTTTTATTTAAGATCAAGAGAAATAGCTCTGGTTTTAAAATAACCTCGCACATTGACTTGTGTGTAATTTCACCAAATAACATAATAAATATGTAGCTATTTTGTTAAACGATTAAGGTACAAAAATGTGCAAAAAGGATCTGTTGCAAGAAAATTCATTTCTCATATGTCAAAAAGCAAGAAAAGATTTGAAAAGCAATTTAACCACTTCCCGCCTGCCATATAACAAAATTACGTGCGCAAAAAGGCTAAATTATCCTGATCAGACATCAAATAACCATGTGATCAGCTGTTCCCAATCACAGCTGGTCACAAGTGTAAACAACATAGCCATTTCTAGGCGATCCCTGCTTCTTCTCCTCACCCACCAATCATGTGAGGATAGAGAAAGGATCAGTAGAGTTTATTAATAAATGTATTATTAATTTATTACTTACACATGCCCCCCCCCATAAAGAAGGATGTGTCACACAGTCCATCTTGACCTGGACTTACACAGTCCATCTTGATCAGGCCTTACATTTAATATGAGGGCTTACAAAGAAGAATGAACTGCATGTCTCCTGGTCCACCAACCCCATCCACCCCATGCCGATATATTCTGCTGTCATGTTCAGGACACACTATGACATGATTATGTGTTTCCTACATATTAATGAGAATTCACAGTGCGCTCCCCGAGATTATCCCAAAATAATAAATTGTATAAAATATGCCCCCTAATAAATGATTTTTCCAAGCGATTTGCTGAAGTGTTTGTCCCAGACCAAAATATTTGTGTGGACGAATCCCTTATCCACTTTACTGGCCAGCTTCATTTCAAACAATATATATAAAGTAAGAGGGCCAGGTAGGTGTTGAAACTGAATAAACTTTGTGATAGAGCCATTGGATATGCGTACACCTATTGCAATTGCCTTCATACAGCCCCCCCCATTGCCCAACATATATCGGAACCAGTGGCAAAATTGTCTGGGACCGTATATACCCCCTGTTTGAAAAAAGGATATCATTTATATGTAGACAATTACTACAGCCCTGGCCTGTGGTACCTTCAGAAAAAACACGAAGGGCATCCCACAGAATTTATAAACAAAAAAAGGCTACAAAATGGGGAATCCACATTTATGAGGAATGAGGAAGTGTTGGTCATGAATTGGCGGGACAAGAAAGCTGTTCACATGATGTCTACCATCCACAATGACACCTCGGTGGAGATTCAGAGAAGACATGACCCCATTGTAAAGCCTGAATGTGTCTACAATTATAATCTGTTCATGGGGGGGTGAATTTAAATGACCAGATGCCACAACCACATTTATCAACCTGAAAGTCCCATTACCGGTATAAAAAGTTGCATTTGATCTTTTTCATAGCACCATGTTTAATTCATATGTCTGCTATCAAAATTGACCAAAAACCAACCCATCACCTACCTCAAATATATTGAAGATATTGTCACTGCCCTAATTTACCAACAAAGACCCACCCCAGGAAGAATTTGCTCTGATAGTGTAAGTCGACTTCATGAGCAACATTTTCCCTACAACATACCCCCACAGAATCCAGAAGAAGACGGCAAAAGAGATGTTGTGTATGCAGCAGAGGAGGAGTAGGAAGAGATACCAGTTATTATTGTCCCTAATGTTCCTCCCAACCTGGCCTGTGTATCCGAGAATGCTTCAGAAGTTATCACACATCCATAAGATATTAGTTCCCCTTATTTTTAACAGACTGCCATTTCCCCTTTTCAAATACCTCTTCAGATCATTTGCATGCTACCACGTTTCTACCTTCCACATTAACTGACCCTGGCCTGTTTACTGATGATGTCTTTGCCTACCATTTTAAACAATGTTTCTGACCACATGCACCGACCTCGGCCTGTTTATCGACCATTTTTTTTGTCTGCCACTTGGCCTGATCTTTTGCCCTTCTACTTTCAGTACACAGGGGTTCCACATATGAGAGGGTCTTCAGAATAGTATTATGAGTAGAGAAAAACTGTTTTTGGTTTTCTGTGTTCCCAGGACAGGGTCTGGAGTCCGGATGCTTTGAGATTTGGGTGGGAGAAGCCTCTACCCCTGTCCCCCTGGCCCTAAGCTTGATGGTCCTTCCTGCTGCCTGGACTAATACTTTGGCTGTGCTGACCATATAGCTGCCTGTAATGGCCCAGGACTTTATGAACCATGTTTCTTCCTGCTGCCTGGACCAATACTTTGGCTGTGTTTACCATATCCCTGCCTGTTGCCTCTACTAACTGTGGACAATATTTCTGCCTGTTACCTGGACCATTGTATTGGCTGTGCTGACAGTATCTCTGCCTGTACTAACTGTGGACAGTATTCCTGCCTGCTGCCTGGATGATTGCTTTTGTTGTCGCTGACCACATCCCTGCCTGATGCCTTTACTGATGCTCTCTTCTGTGGACCACTGCACTAATAAAACCACAGGTATATTTTTGTTATTTTGTATGTACATGATCCAATGTGATTGTAATCAGAAAATTATATGTGTAATGTATGCTCCTAGAACGCCAGATGGCACTCCCTGCATGTTGGGCCTCTGTATGTGGCCAGGCTGTGTAAAATTCCCACACATGTGGTATCGCCATACTCAAGAGGAGTATATATTTTGGGGTATAATTGCAAGTATGCATATGCTGTGTGTGAGAAATAACTTGTTAACCACTTCTGCCCCGGAAGATTTTACCCCCTTAATGACCAGAGCATTTTTTGTGATACGGCACTGCATTGGTTTAACTGACAATTGCACAGTTGTGCGATGTTGTACCTAAACAAAATTGACATCCTTTTTTCCCCACAAATAGAGCTTTCTTTTGGTGTTATTTGATAACCTCTGTAGTTTTTATTTTTTGCACAAAAAAAAGACTGTCAATTTTGAAAAAAAGCTATATTTTTTACTTTTTGCTATAATAAATATCCCCCATAAATATATAGACACATTTCTTCCTCAGTTTAGGCCGGTATAAATTCTTCTACATATTTTTGGTAAAAAGAAAATCACAATAAGCATATATTGATAGGTTTGCACAAAAGTTATAGCGTCAACAAAATAGGGGATAGATTTATGGCATTTTTATTATTAGTTTTTTCTACTAGTAATGGTGGAGATCTGTGAATTTTAACAGGACTGTGACGTTGCGGCGGACAAATCGAACACTTTTGACACTATTTTGGGACCCGCTAACTGGCTTCAATGGTACGCCCATTTGCCCAGCCGTGCCGATATAAATGGGCGTGCAGTGGTCGGCAAGTGGTCGGCAAGTGGTTGATATGACAAGTTTGTGTAAAAAAAAAAAAAAATTCTTCATATTCCTGAGAATTGTGGGAAAAAATTACAACTTCAAAAAACTCACCATGCCCCTTACTAAAAACCCTGGACTGTATACTTTGGGGGGGGGGGGGGGTTTCTGGATTGTCAGTGTCTCAAGAAATGAGATAGGCGGTCAGTACATCAAGTGTGATCAAGTGTGATCAAAATTCAATGATTAGCACCATAGCTTGTAGACTCTATAACTTTCACACAGATTAAATAATATACACTCATTTGGGTTATTTTGACCAAAGATATGTAGCAGTATACATTTTGGCCAAATGTATGAAGAAAAATTACTTATGTGTAAAATTTTACAATTTATATCGCAAAAAATAAAAAGCCCAGCGGTGATTAAATACCACCAAAAGAAAGCTCTATTGTGTGAAAAACATTATAACATTTTGTTTGTTTACAGTGTAGCATGACTGAGTAATTGTTATTCAATGTGTAAGAGCACTGAAAGCTGAAATTTGGTCTGGGCAGGAAAGGGTATAAGTATCCTATTGAAATGGTCAAATTGTGTTTTCCGTTGAAAGAGAATTAAAAAAACTATCCAGAACAGTAGTAGTAGTGGTTAACTATTACAGCTTTTTGGACATGCATAGTAGGTTCAGAGAGTGCAGGGTAAAGCACAAGATCCTGGCTGCAGTAGCAGCTTTAACTTGTCCTTGATTCCCTCAGTCAGCTCCTGGCTGTAATATAAAAGTGATCTGGGTGGCTGTATAGCTGCCTGCTTACTTTTACAGTACAGGCAGTGCAGTCTCCCCCACCCCACATTTATTAGTGAATCTCTTCTCCAAAAAGTGCTCTATAAAATATATTTTATAACTTCATTTGGCATAATAAAGCCCATAGAATATCCAGCTGTGTTGCCTCCTAAGTCTAAAGGTGGTCTAGAGGCACTGGTATCAAGTATTACTATGCAACTAATGCATACAAAATATGTATGTGGTCCACTAAATCCCATAGCAATTGCTGGTCAGAATTAGAAGTGGAAGCTGTTCAAAAATTTGAGCACCATCTATTACTTGCCCCTATGATATTTACTATCTGGATTTGGAAAGCCTGCAATAGGAAATACACTCTATCTCCACCTTTCTTGCCTATGACAAATGTGTTATACAATCCTGGAATACCAGATAGTTTATCATATATACAAATGTAACCCTGAGTGCAGACAGTTATCTTCCAATTATAACATCTAATGCCGCGTACACACGGGCGGACTGTATGGCGTACTTGGTCCGTCGTACAATCCGACGGACAGTCCGTCATACTTTCGACTGAACGGACTTGACCACACACGGATACCCAAACAGTACGACGGGACTAGAAATAGGAGGTCCAATACACAACAAAGCACCCTTCCGCCGTGTAAATCCTTTCTGGGCATGCGCCATTCTTAGTCCGTCGAACTAGCCTACTGACGAGCGGATTGTCCGCTGAAACCAAAGTACGACGGACAGAATTTCGAAAAATCAGAAATTCTTAGTACGCCAGACTGCACGCTGAAAAAGTCAGCTGAAGCCCACACACGAGCGGACTGTCCGCTGAAATGTGTTTCGACAGACTAAGTACGCCATACAGTCCGCCCGTGTGTACGCGGCATTAGAAATCCAGTGTCCCCAAAGTATTGTTCCTTTGAGGAACTCTGGATTAGGAAGCAATGCTTTCTAGACTGGCTTTTTATTCCTCTCTCCCATTTAAACATTTCTTCTCAGCCCTGAAAACTTCCCTAGCTCTGGACCAACCCACAAGTTTTGAAACCATCTGTGGGCTGAAAGATCCAGGTATCCTACAAGTGTTCTACAGCTTAGTTTCCCTACGTGTTCTGCAACAATGTCGGTGATAAAGACTTTGTTCCTGAGTAAGCACCTTGTTGGCTGCTAGGCCTTGTGAGAGAGGGACTGTCCAACCTGAGTGTTCATCCAGCTGCGAATGGCTATTCTCTGGTTGCAGTCAAAGTAAGCAAGTTCCTTAACATTTATAGACTTTGACATTGAGAGTACCTGAATTCCTTTCCAACCCTCTGATCCCAAGTTAAAAGACTGTTCAATGGTTGAAGTTTGCAAATAAAATCCATTCAACTGGATATATTGTCAGTCTCATGTTACTGGGTCACGGGACATCCCCTAGACGTGCAACAAGAAGAAGCGGAAGGTAATGGTAAGCCCAAAAATAATCAGCAGCTCCTTCAGGGGTTAGTGCTCTATAAATATATATATATATATATATATATATATATATATATATATATATATATATATATATATATATATATATATATATATATTGTGGTCTACCTTACCCAGATGTGAAGGTAGATGCTCTACAGGTGATAGAAGTAACCATAGTATGCCGTGCTCAGTTATCCATTATTCGTAGCGATGGAGGAAGCAATAGTGTTCAATGGAACAGGTATCAGTGCAGCTGAGTGAGGGATCACCTAATTCTTCTACCATTTCCTGTTGAGCTCATCACAGCATAAGCCACACCAGGCTCGGAGTCCCGTCCCCCAAGATGGAAGGGGAGTGACTCCTTAACCGCATCCTGAAGAAGTGTGGGTTTTCCCATAAAACACATTGACATCACTCCCTCTCCTCTTTTGAATGTCTGACACGCTGTGCACTTTGCACCACCATTTGGGATTCATGGCACAGGCAATTTTCGGCAGGACACAGCATCTTGGGTACAATACCATTCAGAGCCTCATCACAGCTGAGAGAGTAAGCTAGGATACAATATTTTTCATACTGTCATTTCCAAGATTACATACTAGGTGCTATTATTATGCAAAAAAATGTTAAAATTGTAACTGGCTATAAATAGTAGTGAACTTTCTCCTGTGAAGTTTAGTCCTGCTGAAAATAGAAACTAAGCAGCAAACTCACCAAAATAATAAATATATAATATATAAATATATATATTAATAATAAATACATATAGATTCAGCTGAACTCCAGCATATTCATTAGACCCCACATGCAGCATGTGCTTTCTTTTTTTAAACGAAATCCTTTAAACATAGGATGATTGCCTCATTGCATGATATAAATGGGACCTATTTTCTCTGTCCTTTGCCTACTAAGTTAAAAAATAATGTAAAGAAAAAGTGAAAAACTTGATCGTATTGAACTACAATTTATCACTTTAGAGGTACAAAGGAATAAGTAAGAAATGATGCTGCATCAGAAAATGTTTTCATCATTACATGTATTCTCTGAAACCTTTTCCAACTGAAAGAATTGTAAAGAAATATGATTGTAGACATTTTGTACTGATGATTCATTGGACTTCTGGCATTTCATTTTTTGGGAATTAGAGCTGCACACTCTCTAGTAAATTTTGCGATGAAACTGACACACTTGATTTCTTGTTGTTTCTGAATATATTCTGATAGTATCAGACTTAAAAATGGAACTTTAATCTTGCATTATGTTATTAGAACGTATCTGGATAAGAGTTGACAATACATTTTGTATTAAGCTAGGTTGTGTTTACCCTTTTTTCAGTGTGCCCTTTTAGATTCAGAAGTTAAAATATACATACATACAGATATTTTTGGTGAAAGGAGAATTTTCCCCTGTACACACAGTCGGAGATTTCCACAACCAAATACGTCGGATTTTGCCCGTCGGATCTCGTCTGAAACTGTTGCATACACACGGTCAGACAAAGTTGGCGAAAAAATCCGATCTTTCAGAACGTGATGACGTAATTTCGTTACGATGGGACTACATTCAGGCTAGTAGCCAATAGCTTTGATGTAGAAATTTGATCTGAGCATGTGTGGCACTTGGTCCGATCAAAATTCTCTACACATGATCGGAGTATGTCCGATCAGCCCAGTTGGTTGGGAAATATTTCCAACATGTTGGAAAATTGGGTCCGACGGATATTCCGATGGAATCAGTCTGATGCATACCACACACAGTCGGATTATCCGACGACACGGTCCGATAGGACACATTCCGACGGATTCTCCGACAGTGTGTACAAGGGCTAAGAGTTATGTAAATAGTGGTATAGGTATAAATCAATGGTGTACAATACTTGTTTTGGTTTAAAAAACCTTTAACTATTTAGTTATTTATGAACAAGATGAGACATACAAACGCACACATACAGTACTTGTTGTAGTGCTGTACAAGAAATGTATTTAATTTATACTCATATCTCAGTATAGGCAAATTTTGACATTGATTTGGCCAAACTCCGGTCTGCTGTAAATCTGGTCAATCTGTTTCAATCAGATATTCACCAAAGAGCTAGCAGTACTAACTCCTGCGCTACCAATAAATATGTGCTAATATAAGTGAAAAAATCTGTTGCAAACACCTAAGATGTGTTCCCACACTTAAAAGTTGAATAAATATTTACAAAAAAGGTGCTGCGCTGCTGACCAAAAGTAAAACTAAGTGAAAATATGCCATATATTGTGAAATTGAGGTGATTAAACTCAAGCAGTAGGCGTGTTTACAATGAGTTGCGCCAGTCCAAAACTGTATTTTAGGGCATGGCAGCCCTCTTTTATTTAAAAGCAATCAAAGATCATACAGATATGTCTTTCCACACAGGAGACTCTCACCATCACGGCAAAGACATAATATTTAGCCTCCTGGCTTTCTTGTAGCAGCTTTATTGCTCTGAGTACCTCTGCATGGTCTTCCTGACCATCTAAAACCTTTTAGTCTTCCTAACCATTAAAACTATCCCAGTGTTTATTTGCAGATGCTGTATCTTCGCTCTGTGTCTTTCCTTGCAGCTCCCTAGCTGTGCTTGTTCATCCTGAACTCTCTCTCAGGCTTCGGTCTTGGTCTGTCCCAAACTGGACAGCATGGTGCACCAGAACCTCACGGCTCCATTCACACACTGACCTCCTTGAGGGGGTGGGGCCCTGAGCTCTAATTCTGGCTCCAATATGAAGCCAGCACACATCTGAGTCATTAGTGTGCCTGCTTTCCCCAAAATCTGGCTTAAACCACCATTTTAGCATTGGGTCAGCCTGCTACAATATGAATAAACAAATCAAAATGAACTATTCAGTGTAAATGCTGTACAAACTACAACACTTCACAGTCTTCTAAAGTATTATCCACAAAATGTCTGCACAATCATATATGCTATGTAAACATAGTATCAATTCATTAGTGTTATGGATTGCGTTTGTATATTCCATGACACTAATGGATTGACACTATGTATACATATCATGTGATTGAGCAGACATTATGCGGATAATGCATATTACAAGTAGATAAACCACTGCAACTATACTTTTAAAATACTCCTTAACCACTTCCCACCCGGCCAATGCATATATACGGCCGGGTGGGAGCCGTCTACTCCTGATAGGACGTTCAGGAACGTCATTCAGGAGTAGCGGGATCGCGCGCGCGCGCGCCCGCGCAGCGGCGCGATCCGATGTGCTCGTGTCACCCGGACACGGCACATCTCAGATCGGCAGGAGGGCTCTGTGATTGGCCCTCCTGATCACATGACGGCCGTGTCCAATCACGGCCGTCATGTGATGTAAACAAACAGCCAGTTGCTAGGCAATCGGCTCTCCTCTCCTCACACGGAAGTCACCGCTGAGGAGAGGAGAGCAGAACACTGCAGCCGGCTGATGATCAGTGAGTATGGGCTGCTTTTTACAGCTTTTTACTCACTGATCATCAGTCTAGTGTAAACACACAACACACCACACAGTACAAACACAGTCCCCACACATGTCCCCAAAACACACATGTCCCCAAAACATACATGTCCCCAAATAATAAAAACACATGTCCCTAATAATAAAAACATGTCCCCCACATATGTCCCACTAAAATCACATGTCCCAATGATTATCTGCACACATATGTACGTGATCACCTGCACACATATGTACATGATCATTTGCGTACATATGTCCGTGATCACACAAACCAATTATTATACACTTAACGGAATTTTTTTTACCAAAAGCATGTAGCAGAATACATTTTGGCTTAAATTTATGACAAAATTTGATTTTATTGGATTTCTTTTCAAATAGAAAAAAGAAAATATTGTCTTTTTTCCAAATTTCCGCTATTTTTGCGCTTATATCGCAAAAAAAAAAAAAACAGAGTCGTGAATAAATAACACCAAAATAAAGCTCTATTTGTGCGAACAAAATGATAACAATTTCATTTGGGTACAGTGTAGCATGACCGCGCAATTGTCACTGAAAGCGCTAGAGCGCTGAAAGCTGAAAATTGGGCTGGGAAGGAAGGGGGTGAAAGTGCCCGGTATTGTAGTGGTTAATGTGTGTATTTATATGTAATGTTCATTACCAATTTCTAAAATTTCTATTTATTCTATTTTGCAAAGCAAACAATTAGGAACTTGTATCCTTAGCTACATTTCAGTTTGTGTTTTCAATGCCCAAAATAGGATGTCAAATCATAACTCTTTTATGGCTTGATATATTGCATTTTGTTTGCTTAACTATGAGACTGATAATGACACATTCTACAAAGTGTGACCATACGATGCATTCTGCAAATAGTATTACACATTACTAGATTACAAAGTTATATTCATTAGAACTAAACATCTTCTAACTCTTCTGTAGCAACTGGAGAGTTTTGAATCCCAAGAGTGACTATGGCCTTTAGGCTTTCCTGCTGCATTTAAAAAGAATCAGATGACTACATTTTGCTTAAGGCTGAGTTGACTTTATCTATAGTAACAACATATGCAATCATCTCTAATATGTGAATACGTCAGGGAATAGAGAAATAAAAATATTTTATTATTTATTACATAGACATTTTTGTGGTTTTTGCCTTTTTGTCCCTCGCTCCATAAAAAGCAACACTCAATCAAACACATATTTGAATCACATTCTAACTTTTTGGTAGATAGAATGACTAATAATACACAAGTGTAGGATAGCTTGTCGAAGTTTAAAAAAATTCCCAGCAAACTTTACAATTACTTGACTCCCAGAGCTACATGCTATGTGCTGCTAATTAGGTGATAGTTTTCTGGATGTCTTGCTGCTGTAAAAACCTGCGACACTGCTATACTTAAATGCTATTTCTTCCTAGATGGTTTCCTATTGCTATTAGTATCCTTGAGATAGACAGATAGATAGATAAATAGATAGATAGATAGATAGATAGATAGATAGATAGTAAAGATGGGCCAACCCCCCCCCCCCCCCTCTCGGTTAGGTTCACGCCAGAACTCTTGAACATTGTAAAAGCTCAGACCCAAATTCTGGACCCAATTAAAGTCTATGGGGCCCATACTTGAAAAATAAAATGTCCCCATTTTAAAGGCTTATATGCAAGTGATTGACCATAAAAATGGTATGGGGGCCTGGGTACTGTTCTGGGGGACATGTACCAATGCAAAAATGTTTTTGCATTGTTTTTAAAGGGGCAGTAATATTAATGATGCTTAAAGTGAAACAATAAAAATGAAAAATTCCTTAAAAAATAGTGCATGATAGTGCATGGGAGGTCCAATTAGTCTGGCACATCTGTACTGTGTATAGGACCTTCTGCAGCAAAACTTTTATAAAGAAAAAAAACATTTAAATTGATTTTCCCTGCAAACTTTCTTTATTTTTTAAACAACGACATGGGGTGCCAGTCTGTATAGTGAGGCCACAATTTAGTGCACCCAGAACAAGATTAGAGATTGTTTCAATAAATTCTGGTGTCTTTGGCAAGCTTTGGATGGAAATAACAAAGTTTTGCACCACAATGAGCAAGCCGTATGTGAATAAACCTAATTATAGTACACTCAGGCCAAGAGTAACAATTATTTAGATAAAGTCTGGTGTCTCTTTCACAGACTTTGAATAGAAGTAACAGGTGTGGAAAAATTGGTATTTGGGTGTTGTTGGTGCCTTCACACAGTAACCCTATAGACATACTCTCGATAAAAGCAAGAATTGGCCTAACTGTAAAAAAAAAATTATTTGATGTCACAATCAAACAGTTGCAGAAAATGTGGCCTTTGGGTGTTGGTGATGACTTGATACCGTAACGCTGTAGAGGTACTCTTGATGAAAGCAAGAATTGGCCTTGCTGTAAAAAAATGTAATTTGATGCCACAGTCAAACAGGTGATGCCTTCACACTGTCACCCTGTAGAGGTACTCTTGATGAAAGCAAGAATTGGCCTTGCTGTAAAATTTAAATTTGATGTTCCGGTCAAACAGTTCTGGAAAAATTGGTCTTTGGGTGTTGGTGGCACCTTCACTCCGTAACCCTACAGAGGTACTCTTGATAAAAGCGAGAATTGTCCTTCTTGTAAAAAAAATAAAAAATTATTATATGTCCCAATCAAACAGTTGTGGAAAAATTGGTCCTTTTGTGTTGGTGGTACCTTCACACCGTAATAGAGGTACTTTTGATGAAAAGAAGAATTGGCCTTCATTAAATTTGATGCCCTGGTCACACAGTTGCAGAAACATTGGTCTTTGGGTGTTGGTGGTGCCTTCACACCGTAACCCTATAGAGGTACTCTTAATAAAAGTAAAAATTGGTCTTGCTGTAAAAAATTTAAATGATATGTACCTGTCAAAAAAGTGCAGAAAAATTGGTCCTGGGGCACGAATTGTGTCTATGAAACCTTTTCCAATATATACAATTTTATTCAAGATAAAATCAACACCCACAAAGCTAGCCAGCCTAGACAGTCTTGCAGAGATTTGAGATCCCAATAACACCTAATCTGCAATATCGGCATCAGGAGCTTGATAGCTGCTGCTAATTCAGGACTAATTCATTTTAATTTCGCCCCTAGATAATCTTCCCCCATATGATTCACGCTGCCAATGGGATCTTGAAGCTGATAACTCTGGGCATGAGGACAAAAAAAATCCTCCTCCACACAGAGTATACTCCAGCAGGAACACAAGAGGGATTGTGTCACTGATGCATGAATTGTCCCAACTCACCATACTTGTCGCCTCCTCAAATGGTGACAGTACATTGCATGCATACTATTTCAGCAGCCATTATTGTAGGAAAAAAAGCCAAGCTCCCCGGAGCCTGTTCTTGTGCCCTACTCTCACAGATACTTGTTAATGGCCCTCTGCTGCATGTGCAGCCACTGCAGCTTTGCCAAAGTTGAGTTCCAACTGGTGGGCATGTCACAAATCAGACTCTTTTTGGGCAAGTGGAATTCCCACTGAATTTCAGCCAACAAGACACTGCCTGTGTATGACCACCTGAAATGGCTACAGACTCTTCTGGCCTGCCTTTGAAGATTTTGCAAGCCTGGATACCTGTTTAAGAAATGCTGCACCACCAAATTGAGGACATGTGCCAGGCATGGCAGATGTGTCAACTTTCCATATCAAAAGGCAGACAAATCGTTAGTGCCAGTGTCACACACCACCATTCCGGGCTTAAGCTTCTGTTGCATGAACCACCTCTGGGCCTGCTTCTGCAGAGCTGAAAGAATCTCTGCTATGGTGTGGCTCCTGGCCCCTAAACAGACTAGCATGCATGGTATCTTTTAGCCTGACTTGTTGAATAGCCCCTTGAATGCATAGGGAGTACTGGTGGTTCATAGGACAATTCAGCAGAGGAGGAGGGGGTGGAGCTGACAGATCTCAAATCATCAACACCAGCTGTATGGAGATGTGGTGGTTGCTGCTGAATGCCTTGCACAAAGATGGCAAAACATTCCCATCCACATGATGGTACAGAGATGGAATGGCCTTATGTGCAAAGAAATACAACTGGGAACTTGCCATTATGGTAGAATCCACCAGATGGAAAGGCAGGAGTTGTAAAGCCAGCAATTTGGACAAGCTGGAATTTAGAGGCTGGGAATGTGGGTGCCAGGGAGTGCATTTTTGTTGATGGAGCAGTTGGGGGAGGGAAATTTGCCTGTTATACTCTACAGCTGGTGGAGTTTAAATGCCTTGTCAAGCATGTGGTACCCAAATGGCTAGTGTTTTTGCCATGCTTGATCTGCTTGAGGCAGAGATTGCAAACTGCAAAAGTGTGATCAGCTGCAGATGTGCAACAAAAAGGCCCACACAACTGAGCTGTGGGAATTGGGCTGGCAGATCACAGCTCCACAATCTGATGGAATAGGTTGGCTGCTCCCCACTCTTTGCTGATGGCTGCCAATGGGGGACACCCTGCCTCTTTGGGGTTGTACCTCTCCCTCACATTCCTCCTCTGCTCTATCTGGCACCCAAGTCACAACAGTGACGTCATCATTATCATCCCCTCCAGCCTCCTCATCACTAGAACCAACTTGGCAATACACTGCACCTGGAGGAACATGACTGCCAATTTGTTTATTAGTGTTCTCCCCTCTCTGTAAGTACATATTACTCCCTTCCTCTACCTCAGAACTAATATAATAATCAAGTGATGTCAATAAGCAAGTGGCTGATGCTGTGTTCAAATAATTTTGCTGACTCCTTCATGCATGAGGCTATGGCTATGGACAAGGAGGCAGAATAAGCCATTCTGGTAGACATGTGCAATTTGTTTAGTTCCAAATGTATCTTTTAACAAATTTAGACAAATTATTTACACATTTGAAAATTCAGGAGTTTTGAAATTCGAGAATTTGAAATTTCAGAAAGTTAATAACTAACTAATAATAACTTAACGATTACTAACTATTAAATTATCGGTATTGGAATTTCCTTTCCAATTTGGCTGTTCATAACAAATATGAATTTATCTGAATTTATGAATTATCTGTAATAATGAATGCCATGTCTAAACAAATGGAAAATAACAAATTAATAATAATAAATTAGCATAATAATAGTAATAAAAACTTATAATTATGATTATTTATTATTATTTTGTTCCATTTCATTTGTTTAGATGCAGGATTTGTTATTTGGGATAATTTGTAACTTCAGATACATTTATATTCGTTACAAAATTGGCTGTTCATTAACAGCCAAATTTGAAAGGAAATTCCAATACTTATATTTTAATAGTTAGTTATTATTAGTTAGTTAGCTATTATTTAGAATTTTTGGATTTTCCTTTCAAATTTTGGGGTTTTTCAAATTTTCAGATTTTCAAATGTCCGAAATTTTAGATTTTGCACATTTCTGAATTTTCAGACTTTTGCCTCCGAATTTTTGAATTTCTGAAAAAAAAAAACAAATGGAATAAAAATGAAAATGAACAAATTTTTCGGCAGTGAACATGTCTACCCTATAGCAACTGTGGTGGACTGCACACTAGTGTTAGCTTGGATCATAGAGGATCAGGAAGATAAGGATGGTTTAGTAAGCCAGTCCACCACCTCCTCTGCATGGTGTGGCTGGATAGCAGGGGCAACATCACTAAATAAAGACAAACGTGCCCTGCCTGAGGACGTCCACCTTTGCTTATGGACACCAATGCTGCTGGCTCCCCTCATGGAAATGTCTGCCTCTCCTTGTTGGCCTCACAGACACAATGGGGGGCTTAATACCCAAACTTAATAGAAACTGGGAAATGTGCGATTGGATGTACTTTATTGAATGAAAAGTGATGTTTGGTGCACTTTAAATTGAGGACTGCTGCTAACAGAAATGAAAAAAATATATAAAAAAAAGGGGAACATCAGTGTCGCAGTCAGAAAAACTGAGGCTGACATTTTTACAAAAGGTTGTCAGGCAGGGGACAAGAAAAAAGCATGGAGCAACCATAAAAAAAGTATACTGCACTAAATTTTATGTAATTCTATGTTAAAAACTGCATTACACTAATACACTACACAGACACTACACTATACTCACACTCCACTGACATTCTAAACTATACTCACGCTGTACTCACACTATACTCACACACTACACTATACCGACACACTATACTAACGCTACAACAACACTACACCAATGCTAAACTAACACTACTCTGCACTCAGAGTCACAATAAGTTAACACACTAACTTGCTAGTAACAAAATTGTAATTCATAAGTAGTTTGTAGGTTTCCTGTAAAAGTTCCACTTATGCCCCGTACACACGTAGCCGACTATCCGACGGAAGGCGGCGGCGACAGAAGACCGGGCCACCGCCTGTAAAAGAGCTATAAGAAGGCGTGGTAGTCGGGCAGAAGAACCGAAGAGGGGGACAAGACCCCCAAAGTCGGAAGAAGAGGCTGCGGTGAGGAAGAAAGCTGGGCTTCTCCGCTAGCAAAAGAGCTAGAAGAAGATAGCGGAGGAGTCCGGTGAGAAGACCCCCGAAGACAGAAGACCCCCGGAGCTGTGCAATAAACTATTTTATCTTGTGTGTTGTGTTTTTTTTGTACTTTATTTTACAGGTGAATGGGTAGGGGTACATTATACCCCATACTCATTCACATAGGGTGGGGGGCCGGTATCCAGGGGCCCCCTTATTAAAGGGGGCTCCTGGATTCCGATAAGCCCCTCACCCACAGACCCCGACAACCAACGGCCAGGGTTGTCAGGAAGAGGCCCTTGTCCTCGTCAACATGGGGACAAGGTGCTTTGGGGGTGGGGGGGCGCGCGGCCCCCCCTTCCCCAAGGTACCCCCCATGTTGAGGGCACGCGGCCTGGTACGGCTCAGGAGGGGGGGGCGCTCGCCCCCCCTTTCCCGGCCGGCCGGGTAGCGTGCTCGGACAAGGGTCTGATGTGGACCTAGGGGGAACCCCCACGCCGATTTTTTTTTGGTGTTGGGGTTCCCCTTTAAGTCCATACCAGGTGTCAGGGCCTGCGACGTCTCCTTCGCGGGCCCCGCCTACCTGGAGACCCGCTCGAATGAGCGGACTTTTCTCCGGGTGGGAAAAGTCCGCTCATTTCAAAAGTACGGCGGACTGGTATACACACGGCCGGATTGTCCGCCGAAATGCGAGTCCGGCGGGAAGATTGGAGTGCAAAACTACTTTCTAAGTCCACACGGGGGGATTGTCCGGCGGACTTGAGTTTGCCGGACTTTTCCACCCGATTGTTTGATTGTGTGTACGCGGCATTAGTAGCAAAATTGTAATTTGTAGGTAGTTTGTAGGTTTCCTGTTCCACTTTCAACCGCAAGTCCCAAAACATCCCAACTGGACTGGATATATATGTTTAATTGTCTGTCATGAGGACATTATAAGCTCTATCAGGTTCAGGACCAGGGCTGCTGTTAGAAATCATGAGGCCCTGTACAGGCAGCTCCAGCTGCATGAACAAACCACTCATTTTTTTTACAATGTTAGTTCATTTTTTTACATTTTTTGAACAGCACTGTGGAGGTTGATGAAATATCAGGGGTCTAAATAATCACCCAAAGTCAAATTTTTGATACAGAGAAAGAGATTGAGGACACAAACTCCAAACTCCAGCACCAGCTGCACAGTGAAATAATAGGAAGCACGCTATACAGAAGCTTCCTGTTCTTTCTCAAACTTAAGCATTGTAAACACAGGGAGGGCCAGAGGGATATTAGTTCCAGAAAGTGTCCCCACACCTACTGCTCTGGGCCTCCCTGTTGAACTTATGGGGCCTTGGCCCCATACAGGAGGAGAGGTTCTACCCCCTTTATTGGTGGCCCTGATCCGGACTGATGTGAGTAGTTGCCATTCAACTGGTAAGTACTAGAAAATATGTACTTACTCTGTCAGTTAAATAAATACATTGTTACTTTATGTCCACAGTCACTTCATTTTACATCCAGACATAGACTAAGAGATGTTATTATGTGACTTCCAGGGCGACATGAGAAAAACACAATTCCTAAAACATATGCTAGGACGATGCCTTTAAGTCATGTGTGGTATTATGGAAGAGTATGATTCTCACAATAAGAATCAGCAGCAGCGTATTTTGGCATAACATATTTTGTTGGTTTAATTACATTTTCTTCTAAATGTTATATATAGCTTACCTTAAATACAGCAGTAACAATCAAATGCTACCCTTTTTACTAGGCCACAATTTCAGAGACAATGTCTGGGTGATTTTAATCATAAAATAAAAAACATAATATAATATTTTATAATTGAAAATAAAAAAACACAATATCCTTCAGAAAGGATACACGTAAGCATCTTTGGTGTCCTGCAGTTTCAGCTGGAGACACTTAGCTTTTAATCTTCTGATTTATAATCAGAGAGTACTATTTCACAAAAGGTAAATAAATCCAGAAATATTGTACTGATGCTATGCACAATATTGATGTACTTTTACTAGGCCACAGTTTGACAGTGAGACACCAGGCAATGTTTAACTAAGAAATTAATGTTAGAGTGTAATTATTTCACAGAAAAAAAGCCAGAAAAGTATTGTACTGACTCTATGCACAGTACTTAAGCACTTTAACTAGGCCACATTTTGACATAAAGAGACAAGGTGGCTTTTAATCAACAAGTTAATTAGTTCACAGATAAAAAGGTTAGTAAAATATTGTATTGATTCTATGCACAGTCTTTAACTAGTAGCTGACCGCCGGCCGTCAAATGACGGCCAGGCGGCGCACCTATTGTGGCGGGAGGCCGTCATATGATGGCCTCCCGTTTAAACAGGGATGCGCGCGATCGCCACCGAAGGGGGTGAACAGCCATTCGTTATGGCTGTTTACCACGTGATCGGCCGTGATGAAGTCATGGCCAATCACAGATGGTCACACCCCGAACGTGCACGGCGCATGCACGCGATTGCGAGCACGCTGCGCGTGCATGTCGGTGTCGGCGTGTTCCCCGGGAACACTGCTCGTCACCGACGCTGGTAAACAGCCATTGGCCGGCTGTTTACCCACGTGATCGGCTGTGATCCTTTCACAGCTGATCACTAAAATGTAAACAAACCGCGGTAACGGGATGTTACCGGGCTCTCCTCCTCACACACAGTGTACACCAAACATACTGATTGCCCCCCCCAATAAAGAGGACCTGTCACCACCCCTCATAGTACCTGTCAATCACAGTCCATCAGAGTATTTGAGTACCTGTCACAGCCTATCAGAGTACCCGAGTACCTGTCCCAGCCCATCATAGTACCCGAGTACCTGTCACAGCCCATCAGAGTACCCGAGTACCTGTCCCAGCCCATCTGAGTACCCGAGTACCTGTCCCAGCCCATCTGAGTACCCGAGTACCTGTCCCAGCCCATCTGAGTACCCGAGTACCTGTCCCAGCCCATCAGAGTACCCGAGTACCTGTCACAGCCCATCAGAGTACCCGAGTACCTGTCCCAGCCCATCTGAGTACCCGAGTACCTGTCCCAGCCCATCAGAGTACCCGAGTACCTGACCCAGCCCATCTGAGTACCCGAGTATCTGTCCCAGCCCATCAGAGTACCCGAGTACCTGTCCCAGCCCATCAGAGTACCCGAGTACCTGTCACGGCACATCAGCGTACCCGAGTACCTGTCACGGCCCATCAGGGTACCCGAGTACCTGTCACGGCCCATCAGGGTACCCGAGTACCTGTCACAGTCCATCAGGGTACCCGAGTACCTGTCACAGTCCATTAGAGTACCGAGTACCTGTCACAGTCCATTAGAGTACCGAGTACCTGTCACAGTCCATTAGAGTACCGAGTACCTGTCACAGCCCATCTGAGTACCCGAGTACCTGTTCCAGTCCATCTGTGTACCAGAGTACCTGTCACAGTCCATCTGAGTACCCGAGTACCTGTCACAGTTCATCTGAGTACCCGATTACCTGTCACAGTCCATATGAGTACCTGTCACTGCCCTTCAGAGTACCCAAATACCAGTCACCAAACCATCAGAGTACCTGTCACCAGGCCATCAGAGTACCTGAGTACTTGTCCCCAGGCCATCAGAGTACCCGAGTACCTGTCACCAGGCCATCAGAGTACCCGAGTACCTGTCACCAGGCCATCAGAGTACCCGAGTACCTGTCACCAGGCCATCAGAGTACCCGAGTACCTGTCACCAGGCCATCAGAGTACTCGAGTACCTGTCACCAGGCCATCAGAGTACCCGAGTACCCGTCACCAGGCCATCAGAGTACCCGAGTACCTGTTCCAGTCCATCTGAGTACCCGAGTACCTGTCAGGCCGCGTACACACGGGCGGATTGTCTGCCCAACTTAGTCCGCTGAACAGTGTTTCAGCGGACAATCCGCTCGTGTGTGGGCTTCAGCGGACTTTTTCAGCGGACAGTCTGACGAACAAAGTCTTACGGAATTTCCGTAAGACAGTCCGTTCAAACTTGGTTTTGTCCGTCCAAACTTGGTTTCAGCGGACAGTCCGCTCGTGTGTAGGCAAGTTGGACGGACTAAGTATGGCGCATGCTCAGAAAGGGTTTACACGGCCGAAGGTTGCATTGCAGTGTATAGGACGTCGTTTTTCTAGTCCCGTCGTATGGTGCTGTACACGTCATCACGCACGCTTTCAGCGGACTGTCTGCTCATCGTGTGTGGTCCGTTCATGCTAATTTTGAACGGACTGTCTGTCGGATTGTCTGCCGAACTTAGTTGGGCAGACAATCCGCCCGTGTGTACGCGGCCTCACAGTCCATCTGAGTACCTGAGTACCTGTCACAGTTCATCTGAGTACCCGAGTACCTGTCACAGTCCATATGAGTACCTGTCACCGCCCTTCAGAGTACCCAAATACCAGTCACCAAACCATCAGAGTACCTGTCACCAGGCCATCAGAGTACCTGAGTACCTGTCACCAGGCCATCAGAGTACCTGAGTACTTGTCACCAGGCCATCAGAGTACCTGAGTACTTGTCACCAGGCCATCAGAGTACCTGAGTACCTGTCACCAGGCCATCAGAGTACCCGAGTACCTGTCACCAGGCCATCAGAGTACCCGAGTACCTGTCACCAGGCCATCAGAATACCCGAGTACCTGTCACCAGGCCATCAGAGTACCCGAGTACCTGTCACCAGGCCATCAGAGTACCCGAGTACCTGTCACCAGGCCATCAGAGTACCCGAGTACCTATCTCCAGCCCATCAGAGTACCCGAGTACCTATTCGCAGCCCATGTCTCATAGAATATACGTTGGGGTGTTTACTTTCCAAAATGGGGTCATTTTGTGGGTAATTTCACTGTCCTGGTGGTCCAGGACCTTCAAAAGTGTGATGGGTAGGAATGAAATGAGATGTGTCATTTATGCTCCTAGAACGCCTGAACGTACTACTTCAATGTTCGGCCTCTCTATGTGGCCAGGCTGTGTAAAAGTCCTACACATGTGGTATCGCCATACTCGGGAGGAGTAGCAGAATGTATTTTGGGGTGTAATTTTTGCTATATACATGTTATGTGTTAGAAATATCTTATAAATTGACAATTTTGTGTAAAACAAAATGCGTTTTAATTTTTTTCCACATATTCCAAAAACTTCTGGAAAAAAATGAACCGTTCAAAAGACTCATTATGCCTCACAGATTATACGTTGGGGTGTTTGCTTTACAAAATGGGGTAACTTTATGGGAAATTCCATTGTGCTGGTACTCCAGGGCCTTCAAAAGTGTAATAGGTGGTTGAGGAATGAGATGCGTCATTTTTGCTCATAGAACGTCTGAAGGTACTACATCAATGTTAGTGCTCTGTATGTGGCCAGGCTGTGTAAAAGTCTCACACACGTGGTATCGCCGTACTCGGGAAGAGTAGCAGAATGTATTTTGGGGTGTAATTTTTGCTATATACATGCTATGTGTTAGAAATATCTTATAAATTGACAATTTTGTGTAAAAAAAATGCGTTTTAATTTTTTTCCACATATTCCAAAAACTTCTGGAAAAAAATGAACCGTTCAAAAGACTCATTATGCCTCACAGATTATACGTTGGGGTGTTTGCTTTCCAAAATGGGGTAATTTTATGGGAAATTCCATTGTGCTGGTACTCCAGGGCCTTCAAAAGTGTAATAGGTGGTTGAGGAATGAGATGCGTCATTTTTGCTCATAGAACGTCTGAAGGTACTACATCAATGTTAGTGCTCTGTATGTGGCCAGGCTGTGTAAAAGTCTCACGCATGTGGTATTGCCGTACTCGGGAAAAGTAGCAGAATGTATTTTGGGGTGTAATTTGTTGTATGCATATGCTGTGTGTGAGAAATAACCTGATAATATGACAATTTAGTAAAAAAAAATTAAAAAAAATAAAAAATCTTCATTTTGCAAAGAATTGTGGGAAAAAATGACAACTTAAAAAAACTCACCATGCTACTTAGTTAATACCTTGGGATGTCTACTTTGTAAAAAGGGGTCATTTGGGGGGTATTTGTACTTTCCTGACTAGTTAGAGTCTCAAGAAATTAGGTACACCTGATGCACTGAAGGCCTGATCAGAAGTGATCAATTTTCAGTGATTGGCACCATAGATTGTAGACTCTATAACTTTCACAAAGACCAAATAATATATACTAATGTGGGTTATTTTTACCAAAGATATGTAGCAGTATAAATTTTGGCCAAAATTTATGAAGAAAAATTACTAATTAGCAAAAATTTATGACAGAAACGAAGAAAAAGGCATTTTTTTTCACAAAATTGACGTTTTATTTTATTTATAGCACAAAAAATAAAAAACCCACTAGTGATTAAATACCACTAAAAGAAAGCTCTATTTGTGTGGAAAAAAGGACGCAAGTTTCATATGGATACAGTGTTGGATGACTGAGTAATTGTCATTCAAAGTGTGAGAGCGCTGAAAGCTGAAAATTGGTCTGGTCAGGAAGGGGGTGTAACTGCACTGTATTGAGGTGGTTAAGCACATTTACTAGACAGCATTTTCACAGGGAGACACAAGTCAGGTTTTAATCAAGAAATCAGTAATAGAGTGTGTTTTCACATATGTTCACAGAAAAAAAGCCAGCAAAATATTGTACCAACTTTGCTAGGCCATATTTTGACAGGGAGATGCCATACAGATTTTAATCAATTAATAAACGTAGGAATATAATCATTCTGCTGGAAAAAAAAAGACAGCATAATATTTTACTGACTCTAGGCACAGTAGACAAGACTTTTATATGACTGGATTTTGACAGAGAGATAACTGGCAGCTTTTAATCAAAATTACATTGTATCATTTTGCAGAAAAATAACTCTGACTCCATGTACACTATGTAGGCAGCTTTTACTAGACCACTGTTGCGCAGGGAGACAACAAGCAGATTTTATTTGGTTCAATTATTCAAAATCATAATTAGAGAGCACTATTTCAGAGAGACAATACCCACAAATATTTTTGTTTGTCAGAGCACTGGAATAGACATCACTTTAGATGACTCAGAAATACCCTGCATCATACATTGGACATTTAGCAGCAGAGACACAACTATAACAACATTATGTGTGGAAGCTGTGCCTGATCACTAAAATAGACCACAAACTTTGAAGAACAGTGTAGTTTTGATCCTTCAGACACAAAAATAAATAAACATTTTACAACTGAAGTCCAACTGCAGAAAATGTAAACATTGCGCATTTAAAGTGCCAGAGCACCAGAATAGGACAGGACAGGATTTAGAAGTAAGCTGTTCATGATGGCAGACCAGCAGCTATGGTAGCAGCTACTTATGGTGGCAGACAAGCAGTGGTGGCAAGAGATGGAAATGACTGAAGATGAACAGAAGTAGAAGGAGCTAGTGATGGTGACAGGCTAGCAGAAATGACATTATATACTAATAGCAGCAGGTCAGCAGCAATGGCAAGGGATGATAATTAGTGATGGACGAACTTCCGACGGGACGTTTCGCGAACGCGAAACGCGAACGGACACAAACGTTCGCGAAAACGACCGTTCGCCGCGGGCTCCATTGACTTCAATGGGAGGCGAATTTCGCAAACCTTTAGGTCGAATTTGCGGCCACGGGGTAATTATTAGGGGGTAGCACGTAGTCCCACCACCTGGACAATAGCATAATACATGTATGAGGTGAATTTGGGATCGATAACTACAAGCATTTTTTTTTTATTTGGGAAATTGTTCTGACAATTCAGGACTATGGAGCTAATGAAGGCAATGGAGGAGAGGGAAGGTCAGGGACCAGGGTAGGCAAACAAGAGGGTGCAGGAGATACAGAGCACTGACAGCAGCACCGTAATACAGAGCACTGACATCAGCACCGTGACATACAGCGCTGACAGCAGCTCCGTGACATACAGCGCTGACAGCAGCTCCGTGACATACAGCGCTGACAGCAGCTCCGTGACATACAGCGCTGACAGCAGCTCCGTGACATACAGCGCTGACAGCAGCTCCGTGACATACAGCGCTGACAGCAGCACCGTGACATACAGCGCTGACAGCAGCTCCGTGACATACAGCGCTGACAGCAGCTCCGTGACATACAGCGCTGACAGCAGCTCCGTGACATACAGCACTGACAGCAGCTCCGTGACATACAGCGCTGACAGCAGCTCCGTGACATACAGCGCTGACAGCAGCACCGTGACATACAGCGCTGACAGCAGCTCCGTGACATACAGCGCTGACAGCAGCTCCGTGACATACAGCGCTGACAGCAGCTCCGTGACATACAGCGCTGACAGCAGCTCCGTGACATACAGCGCTGACAGCAGCTCCGTGACATACAGCGCTGACAGCAGCTCCGTGACATACAGCGCTGACAGCAGCTCCGTGACATACAGCGCTGACAGCAGCTCCGTGACATACAGCGCTGACAGCAGCTCCGTGACATACAGCGCTGACAGCAGCTCCGTGACATACAGCGCTGACAGCAGCACCGTAAGCAGCCCCAGGAGGAAGTCAGCACAGCACAGGGATGGTGTGATCCCCTCATAATAAGAACCCCCAGGAGGAAGTCAGCACAGCACAGGGATGGTGGGAGCCCCTCATAATAAGAACACCCAGGAGGAAGTCAGCACAGCACAGGGATGGTGGGAACCCCTCATAATAAGCAGCCCCAGTAGAAATATGACACCGCTCAACCTCTTCAAAGAGGAGGGTAGGGGCATATAGTACGGTGTGCTTTTTTGGGTCAGGGAAGTGAGCCAAATGAATTAAGAAGGTCTGTGTGCTTGATTCCAAAAATTGTTTATAGACATATACATGGTCTACTGATCACATGTGTTGAATTCCTCCGAGATCCATGCCTCATTCATTTTTAGAAATGTGAGGTAGTTAACACTGTGGTGAGCTAGGCGAGTACGCTTATCGGTCACAATCCCCCCTGCTGCGCTGAACGTCCTTTCGGACAGGACACTGGATGAGGGGCAAGCCAACAGTTCGATTGCAAATTGGGCAAGCTCTGGCCAGAGGTCAAGCCTGCCCACCCAGTAGTCTAGGGGTTCATCACTCCTCAGAGCGTCCACATCGGCCGTTAACCCAATGTAGTCGGACACCTGACGGTCTAGGCGTTCCCTGATGCTGGATCCGGATGACACCTGTCGATGGGTCGGCTGAAAGAATGACCTCATATCCGAAGTCACCAACACATCTTCAAACCGGCCTCTTCTTGCAGGCGCTGTTGGATTGGTACCCGCAAATCCTTCTCTGGGAGTGGGAATTGCTCCTCTGCCAGCGCACGCAAAAGCAGAATGCAGCATTTCTCGAAGCAAGGCCTGGAAGTGCTGCATTCTGACAGCCCTCTGCGACGGCGGTAACATTTCCGCCATTTTGTGTTTGTACCGGGGGTCTAAGTACGTTGCCACCCAGTACTGGTCCTTGACCCTCATGCTTTTTATACGGGGGTCCCTATTAAAACACTGGAGCATGAAGGCCCCCATTTGCACTAAAGTGGAAGCGGTGTGGTGGCCTGGCTCCTGCTCATCATCCAGGATAATGTCGTCCTCTTCATTCTCCTCTCCCCATCCTCGCACAACAGGGATCCCAGAAAGGTTTAAAGCATGCTCTTCTTGCTCCTGCTCATCCGCCCCGGCACCATCCTCCTCTGACTCCTCATCAGACTCCTGTTGTTGACTTGTCTCAGATAGAGTAGCCCCCCCTGGGAATTCATCCAGCATTGCGACTTCCTCATCTTCCCGCTCCTGCTCCTCCACAGCCTGATCAATGACACGACGCAATGCACGCTCCAGAAAGAAGGCATAAGGTACCATGTCACTGATGGCGCCATGGCTGCGACTGACCAGTTTGGTGATCTCCTCAAATGGCCGCAGAAGTCTGCATGTGTCGCGCATGAGCAGCCACTGGCGCGGTGAAAAAAAACCCAGCTCCCCAGAACCGTTTCTTTCGCAGAGTTCATACAGGTAGACGTTAACTGCACGTTTCTGCTGGAGCAGCCTATCAAGCATATAGAAGGTTGAGTTCCATCGCGTCGGGCAATCGCAAATAAGACGTCTGACCGGCAGATGGTGTCGCCGCTGAATGTCAGCAAGGCGAGCCATGGCCGTGTAAGATCTTCTGAAATGGGCCGAGATTTTCCTTGCCTGCCGCAAGATGTCCTGGACCCCAGGGTATTTGACAAGGAATCGCTGCACGACCAAGTTTAAGACGTGTGCCATGCACGGCACGTGCGTGATTTTGCCCTGTTTCAATGCGCTAAGCAGATTGGCACCGTTGTCACACACCACTTTACCAACTGTCAAATTGAGCGGTGTTAGCCACTCATCTGCCTGTGAACGCAAAGCTGAAAGGAGTGCCGGGCCAGTGTGGCTCTTTGCTTCCAGGCACAACAGACGCAGCACGGCATGGCAACGTCTCACCTGGCATGTGGAATAGGTTCTGGGGAGCTTGGGCGGTGCAGTGGAAGAGACGCTAGCAGCGGAAAAGGAGGAGGCAGCTGAGGAGGAGAGGGAGGAGGATGGAGTAGGAGGAGGAGAAGAAGAGTCAGGCCTGCATGCAATCCGTGGCGGTAAAACCAAATCTACACGGGTGCCACGGGTTACATGCTTGACGGCCGTCAGAAGGTTCACCCAGTGGGCAGTAAAACTGATATACCTTCCCTGCCCGTGTTTGCTAGACCACGTGTCTGTGGTCAGATGTATCTTGGCACCGACACTGTGTGCCAGAGATACATTCACTTGCCGCTGAACATGGCCATATAGCTCTGGGATGCCCTTCTCTGAGAAATACTTCCTTCCTGGGACCTTCCATTGTGGTGTTCCAATGGCCACAAATTTGCGAAAGGCCTCCGAGTCCACCAGTTTATATGGCAGTAGTTGGCGGGCTATGAGTTCTGACAAGCCAGCCGCCAACCGTTGGGCAAGAGGGTTATCCGGCGTCATCATTTTTTTACGCTCAAACATTAGGCCCACGGAAGCCTGCCTTTTTGCAGAAAAATGTGAGCTTGGCGTGATGGAAGGTGGAGTGGAGGACAATTGTGAGGAGAGAGGAGAAGGAGAAGTAGAAGACGAGGCTGGACGGTGAGAGCCTGCAGTGTGGCTTTGTGTGTTCCGTTGCTCCCACTGGGCTCGGTGATGGCTGCTCATGTGCCTTCTTAAGGCGGTCGTCCCTAGGTGAGTATTGGGCTTACCGCGACTAACGCGTTGACTGCAAAGATTGCAGATGGCAACGCTATTGTCAGCAGCGGACACGTTAAAAAAAGCCCACACTGCGGAGCCATGTGCCGGTGTCCTGGGAGCGCCAGATGTGACCGTACATGGTCGATGACTCGCTCCTGATACATTTGCAGTCTGCTTTGTCCCTGCTGTGCAATGTAAGTCATTGCTGCTTCTCCTCCCTATCTGCTGGTCCATATCTCCCTCTGAACTCCCCTCCTCTTCCTCTCTTGTGGGCACCCACGTGACATCACTAGACACGTCATCATCAACGTCACCTTCCCCACCGCTATAAGTAGAGTAGGCAGCAACACCGGGGACCAACCTCCTCCTTGGGCTGATCTGGGTACTGGCGTCAGACTGCTGAGTAGCGCTTGTTGCTACCTCCTCTTCCTGATCCAATACCAAGAGTGGCTGCGCATCAGAAATGTCCTCTTGATATGGATCGGAAAATAATTCCAGTGACTCAAGCGGAAGGTATGTGGTGGTGGTGGTGGTGGTCGTGTTGTTGGTGGTAGTGTCTTTGGGGGTGCACATAGCAGAGAGTGAAGAAGAGGGTGCAGATCGAGAGGATGAGGAGGGTGCAGAAGAGTAAGGCTGAGCGAGCCACTCAACCAAGTCTGGTGCATCCTTTAAAGTAATTGAACGCACCTTCTGCAACTTCCCACTTTGGCTCAAGCCTGTTGCTCCTGCCCTACCCCTACCACCCCTGCGGAAGGGCCTGCCTCTTCCTCTGCATGTCATTTTTTAAATGACCCTGTGACAAAACTCTTAGTCCCTATACCGCTGAAGGACTGCTGCAGTATAGGTGAGCGGTCAGCAGTGGTGCACGTCAACCCTATCTATTGTGGACCTATAGCGGTCCTTACAGAACAGCAGACTGTACCGCACTCAAGCCTATGTACCGTAGCACCCTATACCAAGTTACCAGTCCTTATAAGAACTTTTGTGGACCAAGCAGGTTGTGTATTAGTGTTTAGCAGACTGTACGTCAGTCCCTATACCGCTGAAGGACTGCTGCAGTATAGGGCAGCGGTCAGCAGTGGTGCACGTCAACCCTATCTATTGTGGACCGATAGCGGTCCTTACAGAACAGCAGACTGTACCGCACTCAAGCCTATGTACCGTAGCACCCTATACCAAGTTACCAGTCCTTATAAGAACTTTTGTGGACCAAGCAGGTTGTGTATTAGTGTTTAGCAGACTGTACGTCAGTCCCTATACCGCTGAAGGACTGCTGCAGTATAGGGCAGCGGTCAGCAGTGGTGCACGTCAACCCTATCTATTGTGGACCGATAGCGGTCCTTACAGAACAGCAGACTGTACCGCACTCAAGCCTATGTACCGTAGCACCCTATACCAAGTTACCAGTCCTTATAAGAACTTTTGTGGAACAAGCAGGTTGTGTGTTAGTGATTAGCAGACTGTACGTCAGTCCCTATACCGCTGAAGGACTGCTGCAGTATAGGTGAGCGGTCAGCAGTGGTGCACGTCAACCCTATCTATTGTGGACCGATAGCGGTCCTTACAGAACAGCAGACTGTACCGCACTCAAGCCTATGTACCGTAGCACCCTATACCAAGTTACCAGTCCTTATAAGAACTTTTGTGGAACAAGCAGGTTGTGTGTTAGTGATTAGCAGACTGTACGTCAGTCCCTATACCGCTGAAGGACTGCTGCAGTATAGGTGAGCGGTCAGCAGTGGTGCACGTCAACCCTATCTATTGTGGACCGATAGCGGTCCTTACAGAACAGCAGACTGTACCGCACTCAAGCCTATGTACCGTAGCACCCTATACCAAGTTACCAGTCCTTATAAGAACTTTTGTGGACCAAGCAGGTTGTGTATTAGTGTTTAGCAGACTGTACGTCAGTCCCTATACCGCTGAAGGACTGCTGCAGTATAGGGCAGCGGTCAGCAGTGGTGCACGTCAACCCTATCTATTGTGGACCGATAGCGGTCCTTACAGAACAGCAGACTGTACCGCACTCAAGCCTATGTACCGTAGCACCCTATACCAAGTTACCAGTCCTTATAAGAACTTTTGTGGACCAAGCAGGTTGTGTATTAGTGTTTAGCAGACTGTACGTCAGTCCCTATACCGCTGAAGGACTGCTGCAGTATAGGGCAGCGGTCAGCAGTGGTGCACGTCAACCCTATCTATTGTGGACCGATAGCGGTCCTTACAGAACAGCAGACTGTACCGCACTCAAGCCTATGTACCGTAGCACCCTATACCAAGTTACCAGTCCTTATAAGAACTTTTGTGGACCAAGCAGGTTGTGTATTAGTGTTTAGCAGACTGTACGTCAGTCCCTATACCGCTGAAGGACTGCTGCAGTATAGGGCAGCGGTCAGCAGTGGTGCACGTCAACCCTATCTATTGTGGACCGATAGCGGTCCTTACAGAACAGCAGACTGTACCGCACTCAAGCCTATGTACCGTAGCACCCTATACCAAGTTACCAGTCCTTATAAGAACTTTTGTGGAACAAGCAGGTTGTGTGTTAGTGATTAGCAGACTGTACGTCAGTCCCTATACCGCTGAAGGACTGCTGCAGTATAGGTGAGCGGTCAGCAGTGGTGCACGTCAACCCTATCTATTGTGGACCGATAGCGGTCCTTACAGAACAGCAGACTGTACCGCACTCAAGCCTATGTACCGTAGCACCCTATACCAAGTTACCAGTCCTTATAAGAACTTTTGTGGAACAAGCAGGTTGTGTGTTAGTGATTAGCAGACTGTACGTCAGTCCCTATACCGCTGAAGGACTGCTGCAGTATAGGTGAGCGGTCAGCAGTGGTGCACGTCAACCCTATCTATTGTGGACCGATAGCGGTCCTTACAGAACAGCAGACTGTACCGCACTCAAGCCTATGTACCGTAGCACCCTATACCAAGTTACCAGTCCTTATAAGAACTTTTGTGGACCAAGCAGGTTGTGTATTAGTGTTTAGCAGACTGTACGTCAGTCCCTATACCGCTGAAGGACTGCTGCAGTATAGGGCAGCGGTCAGCAGTGGTGCACGTCAACCCTATCTATTGTGGACCGATAGCGGTCCTTACAGAACAGCAGACTGTACCGCACTCAAGCCTATGTACCGTAGCACCCTATACCAAGTTACCAGTCCTTATAAGAACTTTTGTGGACCAAGCAGGTTGTGTATTAGTGTTTAGCAGACTGTACGTCAGTCCCTATACCGCTGAAGGACTGCTGCAGTATAGGGCAGCGGTCAGCAGTGGTGCACGTCAACCCTATCTATTGTGGACCGATAGCGGTCCTTACAGAACAGCAGACTGTACCGCACTCAAGCCTATGTACCGTAGCACCCTATACCAAGTTACCAGTCCTTATAAGAACTTTTGTGGACCAAGCAGGTTGTGTATTAGTGTTTAGCAGACTGTACGTCAGTCCCTATACCGCTGAAGGACTGCTGCAGTATAGGGCAGCGGTCAGCAGTGGTGCACGTCAACCCTATCTATTGTGGACCGATAGCGGTCCTTACAGAACAGCAGACTGTACCGCACTCAAGCCTATGTACCGTAGCACCCTATACCAAGTTACCAGTCCTTATAAGAACTTTTGTGGAACAAGCAGGTTGTGTGTTAGTGATTAGCAGACTGTACGTCAGTCCCTATACCGCTGAAGGACTGCTGCAGTATAGGGCAGCGGTCAGCAGTGGTGCACGTCAACCCTATCTATTGTGGACCGATAGCGGTCCTTACAGAACAGCAGACTGTACCGCACTCAAGCCTATGTACCGTAGCACCCTATACCAAGTTACCAGTCCTTATAAGAACTTTTGTGGAACAAGCAGGTTGTGTGTTAGTGATTAGCAGACTGTACGTCAGTCCCTATACCGCTGAAGGACTGCTGCAGTATAGGTGAGCGGTCAGCAGTGGTGCACGTCAACCCTATCTATTGTGGACCGATAGCGGTCCTTACAGAACAGCAGACTGTACCGCACTCAAGCCTATGTACCGTAGCACCCTATACCAAGTTACCAGTCCTTATAAGAACTTTTGTGGACCAAGCAGGTTGTGTATTAGTGTTTAGCAGACTGTACGTCAGTCCCTATACCGCTGAAGGACTGCTGCAGTATAGGGCAGCGGTCAGCAGTGGTGCACGTCAACCCTATCTATTGTGGACCGATAGCGGTCCTTACAGAACAGCAGACTGTACCGCACTCAAGCCTATGTACCGTAGCACCCTATACCAAGTTACCAGTCCTTATAAGAACTTTTGTGGACCAAGCAGGTTGTGTATTAGTGTTTAGCAGACTGTACGTCAGTCCCTATACCGCTGAAGGACTGCTGCAGTATAGGGCAGCGGTCAGCAGTGGTGCACGTCAACCCTATCTATTGTGGACCGATAGCGGTCCTTACAGAACAGCAGACTGTACCGCACTCAAGCCTATGTACCGTAGCACCCTATACCAAGTTACCAGTCCTTATAAGAACTTTTGTGGAACAAGCAGGTTGTGTGTTAGTGATTAGCAGACTGTACGTCAGTCCCTATACCGCTGAAGGACTGCTGCAGTATAGGGCAGCGGTCAGCAGTGGTGCACGTCAACCCTATCTATTGTGGACCGATAGCGGTCCTTACAGAACAGCAGACTGTACCGCACTCAAGCCTATGTACCGTAGCACCCTATACCAAGTTACCAGTTCTTATAAGAACTTTTGTGGAACAAGTGAGTTGTGAATGTTTAGCAGACTGCAGCAGAAGGGCAGCAGTCAAGTATAATATCCTTTCTATATTTGGAAGAAAGAATATTATACATGTACAAGCCTATTACTGTACCACTGATACCAGTCCTGAAAAGAACCTTTGTGGAACTAATAATAACAGCAAGTCTTTAAAATTACCCTCACTGCCTGACAACACTGCTTCCTTCCTGTCCCTATACAAATTGGCAAAAAAAGAGAACGATTAGTGGTTACTGGAACAGCTCTTTTGTGGACCTTGATAGTAACAGCTAATGATGATGATGATGATGATGATGATGAAAGACTAATCTGGCTGTCCCTGTAGCATACACCGTCCTTTCCCTTTCTCTAAACTAACAAAAGACACTCAGGCTGCTGCAAGAATCAGCAGCACAGCAAACCTATCAACACCTAACACCTATACCAGTCCTGAAAAGAACTTTTGTGTACCAAATAGCTAGTGGTTTATCTCTCCCTACTCCACACAGGAACCTGTCCCTATCTTAACAGAAGAAAGAATGTAAAATGGCCACCGGATCGGGTGTATTTATAGGTTAGGGGGAATGTACAAGTGTCCATGTGCTGTCATGTCTCAATTGGCTGTCCTGTATCACATGATAAACGTGTCACCAAAGGTTAAAGTTCTTGTATACATTAAACACGTAAGTCCGCCGCGGCGAACGACGGAAAAAGGCGTTCGAACGTGCGGACCGCGAATGTCGGAAATTCGCCGCGAAACGACCGCCGGGCGAACCGTTCGGCCATCACTAATGATAATGGCAGCAGGCCAGAAAACGTGCAAGGTGCTGGCAATAATAGCAGATGAGCAGAGTTGACAGGATATGGTAATAGTGACAAATGAGCAGCGTGAGCAGAATACGGTAATGGTGACAGGTCAGCAGTGGTGGAAGAAGTTGATAATGGTGGCAGACCAGCAGTGGTGGAAGGGGTAGATAATGGTGGCAGGCCATTAGTGGTGGCAAGATATTGGTGTAATGATGTAGGGTATACAGTAATTACTTTCTGGGGCTAAGATTATGGGAAAAAATTTAGCCATTTGCATTAGCTGCAGGGATTTTATAATCATTACTTATCCAGAACTGGTTCATTTTTATGATTGGTCAATTGTGTCTCTCTCTGCCATGCACTGAATGCTCTCTCAGACAGCAGGCCAGCTGCAGTACGACCCAACAGCTGCATTTCATACTGTGTAAACTCTGATCAGTGGTCCAGCCTGCAAACCCAAAAGTCTATGGCGTCCTCAGTTTCAAGGGTGTGTGCATCAGCCCTGGACCCCAGGTAATCTGAGGTCATAAGGTTTGGGCACTGCCTGCAACTTCTGTGTCACAGTGTCCTAAACAATCTTACCCCACTCATTTACAAAGTCTAGTGTTAGGAGGAGTGAAACTCCTCCTCACCATTGCCATGCTATCTCTAATGTTCCTCATACTTCTTCTATGCCTGTTGCTGTCTCTGCCTCACACAGATTGAGTCAGTAGTCAAAGGATCCTGCTGACACTGAAAAAGAAGTAAGTTCTTATCTTCCCCCACTGCCATGCTCAGTCTATTACATAAGGCAGAATGTACTTTAGCAGGACCACCAGAGGGATTTTATATCCTAACCCCTTCCTTATCACAGTCCACCACTTTGGTCACGTCTGAGTAGATGGTACATGTGCCTTGAATCAGAAGCTATTGATGTGCTGAAAATAACCTCATATCTCCTAAGCCCCATGTCCAGTACTTACACAAATACTTTTTGACATCCCACTGTTACAGATGCAGCTGTTGCCACATGGTCAACGTCAGGTTCCATAACATGGGTATATCACATATTAGATGGTTGACAGGCAACTTGTATTGCTGTGTATTTCTGTTTTATTATGTTTATTGTGTTTTTTTGGAAATAAAAAAGAGATTCATAAATAAGCTTGTTAATCGCCTGCGCATGGGCTAGAAAATGGGTAAAAATGACCAAGGAACAATAATGATCATATTTATACTTAACCAGATCAGAAGAGAGGGTCATAGGCAAGAGAGAAGGAGAGAGGGGGAAAGGGGGTAACTCAGACTCGGGAGCCTCACATGTAGAAATCAGACAAGACCCAAACAGGACAATTTGAGTGATGGGAACTCATAAGAGATCCACGGTTCTCAAACTGAGAAATTTGCAAGTGAGTCATCCACAATACTGGACATTTGTTCCTGAAGCATCATAGCGGTCATTTGTGTCTTCACCCCCTGGAAAGCCATGAGTTGGGTCCTCCAGGCTTGAGGTTGCTGTGTATTTCAGCCAGATGGCTGTTCATTGGGTACAACCATCTAAAGTGGTCAAACACTCTTGCACCATAATGGAAATTTAACATCCCTGCCCAGAAGCACAGCGACATTAGCTTCCACATGCTAATGGAAGACAGGGATGGACTTCTTGGCAAACGGATAGTGAATAGGTATCTGCCTCTGTGGTATAGCACAGACCTCAAACCTGCAGAAGGGTGCTGATTCTAAAAGCTGAAATAAGAGCAGCTGTAAGACCAGCACATTTTCCAAGCTGGCATTGAGCTCTGGGCATAAGTGTGAATGGGTGACATTTTTTCCTACTTCAGAAGCAAGGTAAGAGACACCTGCCTGCCCAGGTATTCTACTAGGAATGGAGGGGTAGGGTAAGGAGACTTCAAGCAAGATTCAGGCTTACACTTAGCTCTATTCTGCACAGCTCTATGGAGACCCTCTTTCCCATTTGATATGCTGTAAAGTTAGTTTACCAAACCCATTGTCAGACTTCCCTCCCTATTGCTTGAGGCCATCAATGTTGCATTAAATGTAGGCAGAGAATGTTGTAGTGTGTGTGTGGTGGGGGGGGGGGGGGAGTAGAACGAGAGAGAATTGAGAAGAAAGAGGAGGCTTTTGCTGCCAACCAATATCATTAATGTGCTGTTTCCATCAGGAAATATGGTAAAAAATCCTGTGTCTCAAGGAAAGGGCTGGTATACTTGCCGTATTTGATATGCTGCAGACAGATGCTATAAAATATTATGGTGCTGTCAGTATCAGGTGGAATAGAATGACTGCCCCCTTCATTTCTCTGCAACCTTACGTTCCTCCTCTGCAATCTCTGACACCAGGTATGGCCTGGTACCCACTCTCCTCATTGCAGAAAACTACTTGTCAGTAATCTGCAGTTGCAGGCACATCAATGGAATGTTCTGCTCCCTGAGTGCTGCCCCCTCCCTCTCTGCTCCTGGTGCTCTCCTCCTCAACATTCAATCAGAATTCTTTAGCATCCTCCTTCATCATTTTACTCATGCTGTGTTGAAATAATTGTACTGACTCCTCCATGACAATTTGTGGGTAATGACAGCATTAGTTATAGACATTTTTATTCCTCCTATTTGTCGAGTATCAATCGATACTAATTATCCGCTGGTGGAGAGGCAGTGTTTACAAGTTTTGGACAAGATCTGGATGGGCCATCCATATGTGTTAAGGTGCTGACATGTTACACTCCAGCTGTCAGTGTACATCATAAAGCCCTATCGACTCATAGAATATACGTTCTTTTTGAGTCCAAATTTTCCGGTAAGCTCATACTCTCACCGGTGGTGGTGGTGTTGTCACATGGACTATAAGAACATATCTTAATATTTGGTGGATTTGAAGATTATCACGTTTTTGATCACTGTGGTGGACTTTTTTCTGCACTAATATTTATGGACTTTCTTAGTTTATAACTTTTACACATTTTATTTGATGTATGTTATTGCGATTATAATATATATCCTTCTGTCACATTTCACAATGTGTACAGTTCAAATGTGGTAGCAACATTATCTTATATAGGTTTTTGTTGGTTTTTGTTACAATATTTATATATATGCACAATTTGGTTATGCGAATCTGGTGAATTTTAGTGCTACACTATATGCACTTTCTTTAGCTATAGACATGGAGGAAGAAGGGTGTATTTTTTTTTTTTTTTTTTGCTAGGGTAAATTAGCTGTGCCTGGGAGGATATGGATGAAGATGGTTTGATTAGCCACTCAAAACCTGCTGGGTATGTTCTGGCTGTATATCACATCCATTGCCAGAAAGCAAAGGAAGACCTTCCCTATTTCTGGCTGAGCCACTACTTTGATGCAGAACCTGCTCGCCCCTTACTGCCTGTGAAAAAGAACTTCTGCCTTTATGTTTGGGCTTCCCAGACATGATGATCATGGGAGATTGTGTAGCTTTTCTAAGCAGCTAAAGCAATAAGGGAATTGAGGATGTGGTGCTTTGGTTCACGTAACAAAGTGGTGATTTGGTGCACTAAACTGTATGCAAAAAAAGGACAGCTTTTCCTGTGTTAGGAATAAGTTAATTCTGTTGACCCCTATATTAGCTACTTGCGACTGCCTAATGTACATGTACTGTGGCAGGTCAGCTCTATTGTGCAAAATCACAAACCTGTACGTGATTCTGTACAATAGCCACTGTCTGCTGCAAATAAATAAATAAAAAGGCCATAAAAATATCCCATAGTTTGTAGACATAATAACTTTTGCACAAACCAATCAATATGCGCTTATTGGGATTTGTTACCAAAAATATGTAGCAGAATACATATTGGCCTAAATTGATGAAAAAATATGATTTTTTACATTTTTTATTGGATGTGTTTTATAGCAGAAAGTAAAAAAAATTTTTTTTTCAAAATTGTCTGCTTTTTTTTGTTTATAGCGCAAAAAATAAAAACTGCAGAGGTGATCAAATACCATCAAAAGAAATCTCTATTTGTGGGAAAAAAGAGCATTCATTTTATTTGGGTACATCGTCACACGATCGTGCAATTGTCAGTTAAAATTATGCAGTGGCGTATCACAAAAAAATGGCCTGGTTATTAAGGGGGTAAAACCTTCCAGGTCTGAAGTGGATAAATAAAAGACCCTACAAATATTATATTAAAATAATATCTATAGACCTCAAAAAATAAAACTTACAACACTAGACCCAAACCTGTTTTTTAAAGTGATTGTAAAGACTGAAGGTTTTTTTTTAAAATAATGCATTCTCTGCCTTAGTGCCGGTTCATATATGTGCACTCTGCGAGATTGCTTGTGATTTGCACAGCACTGCAGTGCAAATCACATGTGATGTCTGTGCAATGTTATTTCAGCTGTACAGATAGTATGGCTGATATTGTATCACATTCGGACACCAAACTCACACAGGACCCTTTTTTTGGTCCGCATCAGAATCAGATGCCATGGGTGTTCCTACCCATGTTATCCAATTCATGACTGAACTGTCAGTTTGCAGTGAGATATTACAGCCTGAAATGGGGGTGTCATTAACAATATATTGACACTCCCAGCAGTTCTCATATGGCAGGGTTCCCACATCGCACAAATGTGAACTGGCAATTAAGATAGAAAAATCTGTGTGCAACCCCCCCTGCCCCCCCCCTGTTTTTAACTGAGCCCCATTTCGATCCAGCAATGTGCATGAGAGCAGCAGCTCACTCTGCTCTCTCCCTCCTCATTGGCCACTGGCTCCTGATGCTGTCAATCACAGCCTGTGAGGAGGGCACATGGGTGGGGCCAAGCCAAGCTCTGTGTGTATTTTGGACAAACAGGCCACCTTTGTGTGCTCAGGAGTGAGCACACAAAGGTGCCACCATAACAAGTGGCTTGCTATAGGAGCACTCAGCGTGAACTAGCAGTAGTACATAACATTTAAAAATGCCCCTTGTTCTTCACATGAACCCCACTCATCATTCATGTTTCCTTTTTTCCAAAATGAAAGCAGGGACATTAGATGCAAAATACTCCAACTAGAAATGCAGTTCACCAATAATCCAGTAATATAAATATACACCACATTGCAACCTAAAAATGTTAAATTAAAAATCTTGGGATGCTTATAGTATGTTCTGTGCAAAAAAACCTGTGTATTCTTGAGGGCTACATTCTAACCTCACTTCTCTTTTGTAGCCTAGCTCTTTTTCTATTCCATGTTACTGATACACGTATGTGAGACTGGCTATAAACTCCCATTATAGAAAACAAACTGTCAAAAAACTGTCAACTACATTCAAATGATGGATACACTGTATCAATAACTCAAACTGCCATAACAGTGATTTGGACGGGCAGTTAAATCTCCTGGCAGGCAAGGATAGCATGCAGAGATGTGTGTCCTATTAGGGAGTACAGTATATGAATTTCATGCTTAAACTACCACTAAATATAGATTGCCAGTTTGTCCACATAATAATGTTTTTAAAACATTAAAAGGTATGTAATGGCTATTAATGTTTCACATAAAACGTTATACTGAATTAAAGGTATTTTAAAACTAAAATGAAACTTTAAAAACAGACACAAATTATGACCACATATTGTATGCTATATATTACATGGAATTAACAAGCATGCTAGGGTTTTAAAGTGGAAGTAAACCCATGGATTTAAACAGTTAAAAAAAAAAGGCATGCCGGGAATATTAACTGCACATTGGCTGTGCTCTCAGCCAAACTATCAAACCATCCAATGGCTGGTGTCATAACGAATCACATGCGCAGCACCATGGCAGTTGAAGATTAAACAGAGGCAAAGATGGCAGCTTCCTTGGCTGAAAACGATAGGGGAGTTTACTTCCACTTTAAACCTTATTTGCAGGCATAATATTCCTCTCAAAAGTATTTATCAACAAACCTAACTAAAAATCAAGGGTCAAACTGGTGAAATCAACTTAAGTACTCAAGGTTTGAAATAGAAACAGCTGTAAAATGATACATTGAACTCCCTAATAAGGTAGAGAACAAAGTCTGAATCCAAATTGGATTATATTCCCCTATATGTCCTAATGAAGATAGGGATTCTGCCTGCTAACTATAGAACTGCAATCCTGTAAAAGTTGTTAGAGCAGGGTCTGTGGAGGAATCAAGGTCAGAGATTAGAGAGACATTGCTGTCAAACAGGGTTGGCCTTTACAAAGGTGGAATTAGGTAGTGTTAGAAATTATGAGACACCCATAGGGTAAGACTACACAGGGGAAGGAATGTGACACCAGTTGCTCTACTCTTCATCAATGGAGTGATGGTGTTAACTATAGCATTATTTTTTGGGGAAAAGGGCAATGTGGAGGTAAGCAGACATCTTGCTTTAATAAACAAACTTTATTTGCCAAACGCTAAAATGAAACAGCTTAACTTCAGCATAAAAAAGTCCACACTTCTGGTACACAAAATAGGACTTTGAAATAAGCTTGTCTCACCACAGGGTGAGAAACTCCTGTTTCTAACGCATTAGACAGGTCATATTGGTTTGTCGCTGGCTGGTTGGTAAGTTTGAGCTTGGAAATCTCTTTGTATTTGTTTGACATGCGTAGCCCTTCCAGAGCTTCTTGCTGCAATAGATCAGTTTTGCGTGGGGACAGTGGCCACTTGTTTGTATTTTGTTTATATTGGTCAGGCAATGCACTCATATCTTTGCTGTCCCCAGTTGAGATCTACTCATGACAAGCAGTTGTCAACCGTATTTGCGGAAGGCATACTCAGTTCAAACATGTGCCACAGAGAGGTTAGCAATGAAGAAGTTTTATAGGCAAATCTTTTCTGCAATCAGGGATCACAAAAAGAGACATAGGAGGGTTGACATACACCTTTTCTTTATTTTTTAACATAAACCCACATCACGGACAGCTGTTCCTTGATAACTGAGAAAATTTCCCTTCAGATTACTTATTAATTACGGATTACTTATCAATTAAATATATGGTAGTAAAACTATAACTTGAGGCACACATAAAGCAAATGAGTCATATTAGTCATGACTTCAGTCATACATTTTAAATGTAAAAATGTCAATATTATCATTGGGCTGCCTTTTCAGGAAAAAAAAAATCAGGATTAAAAGCTATGATAAATGAAACTGCGGTGATTTCCAAATGGATACTATTATCCCTTTGCAGTAGTGAGCAGGTGCATACAGTGGATTCACAGTAACCATTGTACCAGTCCTTAAAGGCTAGCACAGAGGAAATTAATAAGCAAGTCAGCTGCATACCCAGATGCTGCTCTGCTGCTCACATACTATATACTTTTTCCAACTACCATCTGTAGCCTATGGCAGCCAAGTAGACCTTACAAGTGGTCACTGACATTTACCTTTCTTTTCAAACATCTTGAGCAGAATACACAGAAACTTTGAGAGCCTAGTTTGGTGTCAATTTCAAAAAATCGAATTCTACAGATTTTTATTTCATTTACTTCAAAATGACGTTTGGCTAGAAAAAAAAATGGTATAATGTAAGACAATAAAACGGTGTATTGATTTAAACTACTTACTCTGCACTCGGTCTGCCCTAACAATGGCACCCGGAATGCATTTATCACTTGTGTTCCCACATCCAGACTCTGATTCTAAGTTCAATACTGTATTTTTCTTCCCTGCTTTTTTTTTAATCATGAAAGCCAACTGTATGTTTTTCATAAATTCTATCATAGCTAACTAGTCCACAGTACTACTGGTATATAAAATAAGACATAAAAAGGCAAAATACAGTGCTGAGATACACTGAGAAAAAAGGCAGAAAGCCCTCTGCTCCCCAAGGACTGAGCTATTTGGGGCAATGAAGTCAGGCCAAGGGCTACGTTGATTTCTGTTATTAGTTGCACGTTTGAAAATATTTTAAAGGAGATCCTGACAACGGCATACATACAATGCACATTTGATTACTAACAGATTTATATGAAAGATTCCTACAAAGATTTTTACATACTACAATCCAGTTAAACAAAAGCATTTTGCATGAAAAAAAAAATTGTATGCATTAATTCAGATGATTTGTCTTTTGTTTATGGCAGTTGTGCAATCTATATAAATATCATCCCTGGTATTTTTTTTGTCTTTTGGCAAGCTCTGAATATAAGCCTGCAGCCAATGCAAGCCAATATGTTTAATTAATTATAAATTAACCACCCCCTCTCCAACCCACAGACACACATGAAGAAAGCGGGGACTTAAAAAAGTGTGCATCTTTATTTTCCGTTTGCATTTTTTGTTGTGAATGAGTAGTGGTATATAATCCTATGGGGAAGGGGCAGGTATTTCTGGGCCCCCTTATTTTTGAAGGGCAAATCCAGATTCTGCTAATCCCCCGCTTGTAGACCCCCACAACCACCAGACCAAGGTTCTGGGGATGAGGTTCTTGTCCCTTCCTCATGTTGAGGGCACATGGCTTGGTATGGTTCAAAAAGGAGAGGGGTACATGTTTGTCCTTCCTGGGGGGGGGATTGAAAAGAACCCACAATGTTTATTTTTCCATGGGGTCCTCCTTTAAAGACATACCGGATCTGAAGGGCTTGAAGGGCCAGACCAGTTTTTATACCCAATTCCCGCCCATTTGTTTACAATCATCTGTCAGCCAGGAATCCCAAGTGGACAACTGAATGGGCCAGGTCACCATGAGTGCCTGACTTTTAGGACTCCACCAACAGCCTGCTCCTTAATAACTAGCAGCCCTGAGCCGGAATTGATATCAACAATACTAATACCGCTGCTAAATGTATTACTTACTGCTGCAACTGGAAGTTCTTCAAACCTCCAAACAGCCAACATTTGCTCTAAACATTGATTAAGCCCAAACCAACAGCTCGGCCCTAGTTCTGAATAAGGAGGCAAATGGTAATAACCACTGACTGCCATCTGAAGCTCTGTTAAAAATATTTTCTCCTATTCTCTGTCTACTACCAAGCAAAAAGTAGGTGGAATTCTCCAACAACAGCACAGACAGAAATAGAAATGCTTTTTAAAGTAGAATAGGGGAAAGCTAGAGCCCCATCATCATTTTATGTTTGTGTTCCTGTTGCATTGTATTTTTACCTGCCTGGTAAAGCCTTGGTCGCTGGGATAGTAAGTGAGAGAGAATCTTCTTAACAGACCCCTGATAGAAGTAAAACCAGACAGGGGTTCTAATCTTTCCACACTCTAAAATTGAAATTAAAAACATTATTGGCTTAAAATACACTTTAACATTGTAGAACACTCAAAAAAAAACTCTAGAAATCCCATTGTGCCCTTGCTTCTTAATTTATCTCATTCATGTAAAAGTTTAACCTTTTAACAGAAAGTAATTGCAAAGCTATAAATTAAAAAGCATATGCTGGCAGCCAAAACCGTGAGCTACCCATTCTGTCAGAAAAAAAATTGCAACTATTCTATAATAACAAATTTAATTTAGTTAAACGTAAAATGACCGTGACCAGATCATGCACTTTAAAGTTTTCACATATTTTATACAAGCCTGAAAACTATTTTTTACTTCTGGTTCTGGCACCACATGTAAAAGGAGCTTGGAATGGCCACTCCGGAAACAGCGGCTTACAAAACCCAGCCATTCACAGCCCACGGACGAGAAATGGGCCCGCCCCCTCGTTTGTGACACCCCCAGGATTGGCAGGGATGGACCGGTATGTGGTGCATGGCACCTGTGGCCCCCTCCCACCTCAGAGCCCCCACGGTCTGCCTCACATGCAGCCAATATGGCCGATGTTATGGAGATGTCAGCGGACTCCATGCCACCAGCATCTTCAGCTCCTATACTGCCAGAGGAACAGTATAGTGGCTTGGCCCAGGCAGTGGCAGCCCTCCTGTCACCCACCATTATCACAGCAGTTGACAGGGCTATAGCAGCAGGAAGGAGCTGAGGGACCATGCTAAGTTCCTATCCAAATTAGAGCATCGCATGTCTGACTTGGAGGATGAAATTCAAAGCTCACATGCCACAGAACAACAATCAAGACACACACAACAATATATCCTGGACAAATTGGATGATCTCAAAAATCATTTGCATCACAACAACTTAAGGATCATAGTCCTTCAACTCTGACTCCCTGTACCGTACGCATCCTGGGAGTGCTGGGGATTTCAACTCTCTGCATAGTGAAAAGAGCTCACAGTCTCAGAGCCCCTTTAAACGATAGACACATGCCACGTCCCATTATAGTCTGCTACCTGAACTTCTCAGACAGAGTGAATATATATCCTGAGGTCCTTTTCGAAATTCCAAATCCCTCCAGCTGGATGGCCACAAACTAATAATGTTTGCAAATTACACCGAACAATTATTGTGTAGACACAAAGCATGCCAACCAATATGCACTGCACTCTACCAGAAATGCATCAAATTTACTCTGGCTTACTTGGCTGTACTCCGCTTCACTAATCCCTTCAGCGACCCTAAGTCATTCTCCCATCCCGAGGAAGTGACCCAGTATCTGCAGGCATAACTACCTATTCTCATTGACTCTTCCACATCGCTGGCTTTACCATGCTTTGCAAAACCAAGGGATCAGTGCAGCCCAAGGAAAGGACCATCCAAAGAAGCTGCAACTCTCCAACTTCTCAGGTCATAATAAACCATGCTGAATCTTGACTCTGACATACATGTCTTAGTCCCCCATCCCTTCCTGAGATACTTATCTGCTCAGGCTTTACTATGCCAGTATATGTTGCTCAGTTATTAGTTAACTTATGTTGTTGTTCTTCTTGTTTACAGGTATTATTAGAGCACGAGCACACAGCTTCACCATGGGAAAGACACTCTGTTCTCTCTAGATGCTGCCTGAAGCCACATGTTAATCCCAGTGTTTTGCTCTCATAGGGCTCCCCCCAGGGATTGGATTGTGTCAGTCTGTGGGCAAGTGCCAATAGTTCCCCCCGGTAATGTTATTTCTTAGTGTGTGTTTAACATCTGGGGAAAAGTGAAGTCAAGGCTTCACCTGATATGTTGTTTTTTTTTGTATTCCTAGACCCGTGTTGGGTCATCATCCCTTCTAAACCTTACTCTCTAAGATTCAAGTCTTTCATGAATTGTCCCAAGTATCTAGACAGTACCCAATCATGAAAATTGTCTCTTGGAATAAGCATATGGCAATTCTTCGCCACCTCAAATGCCCCAAGACAGACATAGCGATACTCCAGGAAGCCAACTTATCAGCAGAAGATGTTGGTCATGTGCAGAAGCTCTGGGTGGGATAGGTTTTTGGGTCTTCAGCAACTAGAAGGAAAGCTGGGGTTCTCCTCCTTATCCACAAGAACCTGCCATGAGAGGTGCTCTCAGTGGACGCTGAAGACGAGGGCCATTTTTCCATAGCTAAACTCACAACTTCCACCCAGTAATGGGTATCATCAAATGTTTATTCCCCTAATTCCCCTCCTAAACAGTTCTTCCAAGAACTAACTCCCAGCCTAGCTCCCTTCATCCACCTTTACCTACTATTAGGTGGGGATTTCAATTCGATGCTAAACCCCCAGGAGGACAAATCCCTAGATAACCGTTCCCTGGGTTCATCCCCTTCGTGCACCCCTACACCCCTATATCACTTTGCGGACAGCTGCCACCTAGTGCATATTTGGAGAATGTCTCATCCAGAGAGAAGGGGACATATCTTTTTCTCCACCCACACAACACTCCACCCAGGATAGATTATACTTTCTCTAATTCCATTCTACTTGAACATATTATAGACCGCCACATGCATGATATTGAGATCTCAGATCATGCCACGATCTCGGCGGAGTTGACTGGATATGAACTTAGCCAAAACATGGCATTTCTTGTCTTATTTGGCACATAACAGAGATCTCCAAAAGGTCATTCGGGGAGACTATGCAGCTACTAACAGCTACTAACAGGAAAGCAGTGTTGTGAGGCAGAATTATTGGCAGGGAATATTGCTTGGCCAGCAAGGCTCTTCATGGTACCCAAGCATGATTAGTGCAACACAACTCTCTGCAGCACAGGGAGGCTTGGCGAGTCACCAAAAGCCAATTTGATATATGGGCTGAAGCACAGGAAAGCACAGGAAAGGATACACCAGTCTCTCCTAGCTCTCCAGTACCGTAAGTTGTTCCTGTCAATGGCCCCTGATAGACCTGCCTGGTCTGGGGTCCGTTCCCGGGTCTCGGACCCGGCTGGTCCGAGGCGCAGTAACTGAGGGAGGATTCAAGGTGTCCAGGTGTGCTCTCGCCTTGGAGGGACACCGCAGCTCATGGAAGTGACCGAGGGAGGACTCTTTGGAGGAGGGTCAGCAAGTGGCATCCTGGGAAGTGCCTGGTTACTGAGTTGGGAAGGACATTGACGAATTCACACTTTTCCAGTACCATTGAGAAGACAGGAAACGTTCCAGGTACGGAGGAAAAGGGTTCCTGTTCACCCTTAGTTGATTGTTTTGAGTCAACGTGCTGACTGCCATGCTGGCTGGAGATCTGTTCAGCCTCGAAGTACCCAGCTGCGAGTGGCTACTCTCTGGGTGGAAATAGACACTTTGCTAGACCTGCAGTTCAAGGTGCCTGAGTTCTTCCCCCGTGCCCTCTGTCCCTAAGAGACTGTGTTATTGAAGTTGTTGCTGCAAAATAAAACCTTTTAAAGAGGACTTCATCAGTGTCAGTATTCAAATCATTGGGCATCAACCCTGGGAACTCCTAGGCGTGGAAGTGCAGGCCAAGAGAAGGTAACTGGTAAGCCCAATAAGTCAACGGGTTATGGCCGCTACACCAGTATGTCCCCTTTAAGAGCCGGGGATAGCAGGCCCACGCGCCCAACACGTACAGCATAACTGTGCCCGCAGGACCGGCAGACTCAATGTCAAGGAGCCTCAAAATGGGGAAGTGTAAACAAGGCATATTGAGAATATTTGTTGGACTCATGAGCTGTGGCATGTTATTGCCATCATCCCGGAAATAGTAAATATAATTGATTGACACCTCAAATTTATTTGGGATTTTTAAGGCAATATAGAAAAAATTATACTAGATGTATATAAAAAAATAAAAATTTTATTACAGATATCAAATAAACGTTACAATAACAAAGAAATCCATAAAATAACAATGTTGTGCTGACATATGTATATAGCATAAAATAATACCACATGCGTAAACTTTATGCAACAGAGCAAACGGCTATTTTCCTATGCGTTTCGAAAAGTATGTATTAATAGTTTCTTCTTCAGGGAAGCCACTATCTGTAAATACACAACAAGCAATAAATATTTCGAAAAATACACTTATAAACATAACATAATACATTTAAATCCCAATACTTGAATACTCACATGCTTATTTTTTGTGCCATAAAAGGCATTTTCTCTTATTCTAGCGGCCGTCCCAAAGACGGGAAAAACGGGCCAAAGGGGAGAAGGTTGAACCAAAAAGTGAAGATGGTGAGGGTCTGCTACTATGTCACTGCACTCAAAGCCCTGGAGTCAAACAGACTCAACAAAGGATGGGAATGAAAAACTCCTTTACATATGTGTCCAATGGCCCAGCAGATGGGGAAACATTACATTGTATAAGCCCCAGTCTTGTCTGAGGAACCTAAGGCAAAGAGAACCAAAGAATATTTTAGTCTAACCCCTATCATTGCATTTATCATAAAAAGAGGTTCCTAAATCATAGCTTACCGCTGTATCAGGGTTCCAAATTCCTAGGTCTATGTTTCCCAGTTTTCCTACCGATGTCATCAGATCTGGAAAATCCAAAGGATATGAGGAGAGTTCCCACCTGAATAGGACTTCTGGCGTCTGCCTTAAATAGCCCCTATTGAGTAGATTGGCGCCAAAATATCTCCCAATGGGAGTAATGACCCCTCCCATCTATCCACCAACTCTTTCTGATAGGAGGGTCTTTAAAGAGCTCCTCCTCGTTATTAAAAATACTTTTTTTTGATTGGAGGTCTCACTTGGAGATTACTCCAAGTACAAGGGCCATTATTGGTCTAACAGCGGCGTTATTGCCGCTATTTGACGCACGAAGTGACGTCATTTTTACCCGGAACCAGACATGACATAATTTTCCCCAGACCCGGAAGTGACACTTTTTTTGAACTTCCGGAAGTAACAGCCTCTCCACACTAGGAAATGACTGTATGCAACAACCGCAGATAGTTTCAACATACATTCTGAAGGGAATAAATGAACAGATGTTGGAGTCGTTCCCAACAAAGACGACACCATCCATATTTCCGGATTATATCCAACAGGAGAGCAATCAAATAATGAATGATAGATCGCTAAATGTATTGCAATCCACTTCAGGGGGCCTGTCCCAATCAGCTCTTTTTGATGGGCATATGGAAATTAATCCACAAAAATTACTATAAATTCACAGATGAACACCAATTAAATTTGTCCCCTGTGATGTGTCACTAAAGGCAAGAACTAAAACCACCGACACAGAGATAAATTGGATGAACCCCTGATCGCCACACAAGGTGGCCACCAGGAGTAAAGCCAGTGCCCACGTGAGTGGCCAAAAAACAGGAAGGGGAAAGAGGGTAAAATATAACCCCAACTACCTCCCTCCTAGTAAGGTCACACAGGTGGGCTTACCTGTGCCGGTAGTGCGGTGACTGCAGATCCTATCAAAAAATAAGTCCACTTATAAACATGTATTAAAGGCATCAAGTATTGTTCACATAAAAAAGAAAAAAATCTATACAAAAATACAAGTATATATTATTATTTTTAAATTTGAAAAAGAAGGAAAGAGAGAGAGAAATTTTTTTTTTTTATATTTGTAAATCCCAGAAGATCACGCCTAGGAGAGGAGCCCAATTGTCCACCAACCAACTTATTATTCAGTTTTTCCTGAAACATAGCCCTCTAAAAATGGCCTAAAGCTCTCTGTTTCATTAAGCCCTGGATAGATTGTAGCTTCCAAGAGTTTAATCCAGCGCATTTCGCGTTGCAAGAGTATTTTGTTCCAATCCCCCCCTCTAATTGGTATATATACCCGATCTACCACAGTAAAATTTACAACAGGCATCCTATGCGCATGAACCTCTGCAACATGTCTCCCTAAGGGGAGGTAGAGGTTGCAGATCCTCATGGCGGACAGATGTTTACTTATACGTTGACCAAATTCTTGTTTGGTCTTCCCAATATAGAAAGCCCCTCACTCACATTGGAACAGGTAAACAACGCCTTTGGTTTTACAATTAGCAAAATGCTTTATTCGGAAACTCTCACCATTGGGTAACTTGAAAGTTGTCCATTGCTTTATGTATTCACAAAAGGAGCAAGACCCACATGGGTATGTTCCCCAAGTTTTGCATGGATCTAGGCATTGGTTACCCTTATACTCACTTTGTACCAATGAGTCTCCAAGAGAGCCGGCTTTACGAATTGAGGTCTTGGGGTGACAACAGTCGATAGTACTGGATCCTCTGTCAATACTGACCAATATTTTGTGAGAATTCTTTTTATTTTTTCATATTCCTTGGTTCTCTTTGCCTTAGGTTCCTCAGACAAGACTGGGGCTTATACAATGTAATGTTTCCCCATCTGCTGGGCCATTGGACACATATGTAAAGGAGTTTTTCATTCCCATCCTTTGTTGAGTCTGTTTGACTCCAGGGCTTTGAGTGCGGTGACATAGTAGCAGACCCTCACCATCTTCACTTTTTGGTTCAACCTTCTCCCCTTTGGCCCGTTTTTCCCGTCTTTGGGACAGTCGCCAGAATAAGAGAAAATGCCTTTTATGGCACAAAAAATAAGCATGTGAGTATTCAAGTATTGGGATTTAAATGTATTATGTTATGTTTATAAGTGTATTTTTCGAAATATTTATTACTTGTTGTGTGTTTACAGATAGTGGCTTCCCTGAAGAAGAAACTATTAATACATACTTTTCGAAACGCGTATGAAAAAATAGCCGCTTGCTCTGTTGCATAAAGTTTACGCATGTGGTATTATTTTATGCTATATACATATGTCAGCACAACATTGTTATTTTATGGATTTCTTTATTATTGTAACGTTTATTTGATATCTGTTTATCTTTTTATATATACATCTAGTATAATTTTTTCTATATTGCCTTAAAAATCCCAAATAAATTTGAGGTGTCAATCAATTGTGTAAACAAGGCATTTCCCCATTCTGGCTTGTGTTATGACAGAGATCACTGCTCCCTGTCATCGGGAGCAGTGATAGCTGTCATGTGACTTGAAGCCCATCCCCCACAGTTAGAATCACTCCCTAGGACACACTTAACCACTTCATTGTCCCCTAGTGGTTAACCCCTTCACTGCCTGTGTCATATACACAGTAATCAGAGCATGTTTATAGGACTGATCGCTGTTTAAATGACAACGGTCCCAAAATAGTGTCAAAAGTGTCCGATGTGTCTGCCATAATGTAACAGTCCCGATAAAAATCGCCTCCATTACGAAATAATAAAAAAATAAAAATGCCATAAAACTATCCCCTATTTTGTAGACACTATAACTTTTTGCGCAAACCAATCAATATACGCTTATTGCGATTTTTTTTACCAAAAATATCTAGAAAAATACATATTGGTCTAAAGTGAGGAAAAAGATTGTTTTTTTTTATATTTTTGGGGGATATTTATCAAAGCAAAAAGTAAAAATAGTAAAAAAAAAGTGCTCAGGTCAGGAAGGGGGTAATATATCTCCCGGGGCTGAAGCTGTTCATTTACTGTCAGTGTGCATAGCTAGGATAAAAAAAACGAATTGCACACTACTATGAGTTTTCTACTACGAGTGCAAACAATAAATAATGTATACATATGCAATGTTGGCATGAGCATTTATTTATTTTATTTTTGTTGGTGGTAGGTCATGATAATGGCAGGGAATGTACAGCTACATTTAAAAAACAAAAATTTGGCCTGTATTTTATTTATAATATATATATATATATATATATATATATATATATATATATATATATATATATATAAAAAGACCAGGATATATCCATACCATTTATCACCAAATGAAGGCCTTATTTGTCATGAAATAAATAAGGTACTAATGCAATATGCTGCCTTTTTCTTTTGTAAAATAAAAAAAAATGAGCAAACAGATACCAAACATGTCAAGCCTTATTACCCTATTTTTATGGACTAGATCGATCAATTAGATTGATTTCCCATTTGTTTATACGATATATATATATATGGTATCTCACAAAAGTGAGTACACCCCTCACATTTTTGTAAATATTTTACTATATCTTTTCATGTGACAACACTGAAGAAATGGCACTTTGCTACAAAGTAAAGTAGTGAGTGTACAGCTTGTATAACAGTGTAAATTTGTCCCCACAAAAGAACTCAAGACACGGCCATTAAATTGGGTATAATTAGCCACTTTCTCTCCCCGGTGTCATGTGACTCATTAGTGTTACAAGGTGTCAGGTGTGAATGGGGAGCAGGAGTGGTAAATTTGGTGTTATCGCTATCACTCTCTCATACTGGACACTGGTTCAACATGGCACCTCATGGCAAAGAACTCTCTGAGGATCTGAAAAAAACAAATTTTTGCACTACATAACGATGGCCTAGGCCAGTGATGGCGAACCTTGGCACCCCAGATGTTTTGGAACTACGTTTCCCATGATGCTTAGGCACTCTGCAGTGTAGTTGAGCATCATGGGAAATGTAGTTCCAAAACATCTGGAGTGCCAAGGTTCACCATCACTGGCCTAGGCTATTAGAAGATTGCCAAGACCATACAGCGGTTTAACAGGACAGGTTACACTCAGAACAGGCCTCATCAAAGAAGTGCACGTGCTCAGCGTCATATCCAGAGGTTGTCTTTGGGAAATAGAAGTATGAGTGCTTCCAGCATTTTGCAGAGGTTGAAGGGGTGGGGGTAAGCCTATCAGAAAGCCTGCAAACAGTTTGCTGAAGACAAGCAGACTAAGGACATGGATTACTGGAACCATGTCCTGTGGTCTGATGAGACCAAGATAAACTTATTTGGTTCAGATGGTGTCAAGTGTGTGGCAGCAACCCGGTGAGGAGTATAAAGACAAGTGTGTCTTGCCTACAGTCAAGCATGGTTGTGGGAGTGTCTTGGGCTGCTAGAGGGCTGCGGCACTGGGGAGCTACAGTTCATTAAGGAAGCCATGAATGGCAACATCTACTGTGACATACTGAAGCAGAGCATGATCCCCTCCCTTTGGAGACTGGGCCGCAGGGCAGTGTTCCAACGTGATAACAACCCCAAAGACACCTCCAAAACGACCACTGCCTTGCTAAAGAATCTGAGGGTAAAGGTGATGGACTGGCCAATCATGTCTCAAGACATAAAACCTATTGAGCACCTGTGGAGCATCATCAAATGGTGGAGGAGCGCAAAGTCTCTAACATCCACCAGCTCCGTGATGTCATCATGGAGGATTGGAAGAGGACTCCAGTGGCAACCTGTGAAGCTCTGGTGAACTCCATGCCCAAGTGGATTAAGGCAGTGCTGGAAAATAATGGTGGCCACACAAAATATTGACACTTTGGGCCCAATTTGGACATTTTCACTTAGGGGTATACTCACTTTTTTTGCCAGCGAGCGGTTTAGACATTAATGGCTGTGTGTTGAGTTATTTTGAGGGGACAGAAAATTTACACCTGTTATACAAGCTGCACACTCACTACTTCACATTATAGCAAAGTGTCATTTCCTCAGTGTTGTCACATGAAAAGATATAATAAAATATTTACAAAAATGTGAGGGGTGTACTCACTTTTGTGAGATACCATATATATATATATATATATATATATATATATATATATATATATATATCTTATAAACAAATGGGAAATCAATCTAATTGATCGATCTAGTCCATAAAAATAGGGTAATATGTGTAGTCCATATATCTCAATGCGAAATTATATTATCACAGAATCCACATATAAGAAGAAAGATCCTTTTTTTGTGGAAAAAACAGGGATATAGTGACAAAAGACACCAAGAGATATCACCTCCACGCGTGCAGAAGAAATAACCAGGGGGGCCTGTGAAAGCACCCCCCCCCCCTCTGGTAGTGCTCTTACCGGGATCACCCAGTTACACAGGCGTATCTGTACTTCGGCTTTGGTGTGAGTCATCACTGCTTTCTCCACCCATAAACTTGTATCATCTCAGTATCTCAGTAAAAACATATAAATACAAATGGACATAGTGTAACCCTGTAAAACACTGATTTATTTAATAATAATCCATAAAAATCCCATCAGGATATGTACTCACAAAAGATACAAAAACAGTTCACATATCATCGCTTCACTTTACTGTCACTTTACTACAGCTCACTGCAGCTTGTCACGGCTGACCGCAACCAATGGGAGACCAGTCCACCTATCTGGGAACACAGCCGTTGTCCAGCTCGTCGTGTGGCTCCACACTGACGCGTTTCGTCATTCCGACGTCATCTATATATATAGTATATATAGTAAATATATAAATAAATATTATATATATATATATATATATATATATATATATATATATATATATATATACTACTGTATCTCTCCCACAAGTCAGTACACCCCTCACATTTTTGTAAATATTTAGATATACATCTATCTTAGGATTGGCTTAATGCAGGTTATACAAAGAAACATATACATATATATATATATATATATATATATATATATATATATATATATATATATATATATATACATATGTTTCTTTGTACAACCTGCATTAAGCCAATCCTAAGATGTTCACAATGTTGACAGACAGCACTGTTAGGTTGTTAAGCAGCAAAGCTTTGTCATCTCTCTGTCTCCAACCTGTGATTGGACAGAAAAGGGTTCTGGGCAGGGGATCACAAGTTTTATATCAAGACTGATTTAGTTACTTACACTAGTTTAATTTAAACATATATGTATTCGTTTTTAATTGAAAACAAAACTGCATGTATTTTCATGTATTTTTTAAGCTGCTTAGAATTCAGCTTTAAACAGAAGAAGTATGCTAGAATAACCATGTAAAGCAGTGTCGCTGATGAAATGCAGCATCTGCCAAACTCAGGTGGCTTCTGTCCCATTTGCTTATTTTCCAGCCACTATGCATATAGTAGTTTGGATCAGGTACTGGAAGTTGGAAAGATGACAATACTGAAACTTAATGGATTTCAATATTACTTCTCTGTCACTTCATATTATTACATGCTTTGTTTAAATCAGATTGTAAGCTAGTATGACATGATACAGGAGTCCACTGCCAAAAAACTCAATGATCCATGAACCATAGCCCTTAAACAGTGAGTAATATTGAATATTTATATCAGATACATTTTGTCAACTTGGCATTTATCTTGGTCTTCAGATTGGAGTTAGTTGCTAAGAAAAGGAGAAAAAGGATGGCTTTCGTGTTTGCTGATTCAATGCTTTTTAAAAGCCACCACTAAACAGGTTTGTTTTCAGAGTGGTAAAGATCACAGAACATGAGATCCTCTTACTGTTCATATGCCTTAAAGTGGTTGTAAATTCTCACATATACCCAGTGAAGTGAATAGCATCAGATGATACACAGAGATGAAACAAATCCTTCTACATAAACTTGTATATCTGCAGTCTCCCCCTTTCTACACCCTCTCAAAAGTGCAGATCATGTTAAAAATCTTTCTTCATCCTTCAGCAGTACAGAGCCGATTGGAGAAAAGGGACACACCCTCTCTAAACATAGGCAGATGTGCAAAGGAACATGCAGAGCTGTATTCTTAATAGACAAGCTCAGTGCTTATCTCCCTCTAAGCACCCTCCCAGATGCAAATGTTTAGCTCATGTTATCTCTTGTGTTGAAAGAACTTGACAGAAGGAAGTGACTTATGCTGATAAAAGAGGAAGGAAGCACTAGAGAGAAATTACAGTTAGAGTTTTGGAACAGGACAAGTAAACACTACAGATATATGTAATTAGTTCAAATTTCACAAATGGAGTTTACAAACACTTTAATATTCTAACCCACAGAGGATTCTTTTTTAATTCCATGTCCTTATTCCCCATACTCAACTACTGCCTAATTGGCATGCTCAATGAAATAATATTCATACATTGTTCCATGGACCTTCAGCCCTGCTTCTCCTGTCACATAATATTTTGACGCTGCATCTCCTGGTGTAACATCTGTATATGGCAGAATGGACTTTGATATGGGGTGATCAAGACTTTTTATCAGTGCAGGGGTGACAACACAAATGTTGCCACCAGCAGCTACTCTAGTAGTGGTAATGAGTGAGCTCCAAAGATAGCACTGGCCCATCTCTGCATTATCAACAAATGTCAACAAGAAATGTATTATTCATCGTGTCTATTTAAGGTTCAGGTGCTGGAGATTATATGTGATCTGCAGTCATATTCTTGTGAAATAGCACCAATTCCAAATGTATTTGCACTGTTTAAAAATCAAAGTGCATTTAGAGCTACCTTAAAGGATAACTGGAAAAAATAAGTATTTCTTTCTAAAATGACCCACAAAAGGAGCATATGTAAAGGACCACAACATAAAAAGGTGATAGTTACATGCATAAACTCAAGCACACAGGCAAATCAATGAATAGACGAAAAAAGATAACAACGGACTAATACAGCAAAGAAGTCAAAAATACAAGTATCTGAATGTCAAAATCAAAACAAATAATTTAAGTATTTCTATTAAAAGTTGCATTTAAAACTGTTCAATAACCAAATTTCTATATTTTGTATGCATTAATAACCTATTTTGTTCAGTGCAGAAGAATATGATTCAGCATGCATCAGGAGAATTAAACTGAATTACCAAATTTCATATTCACCAGATTAAAATGATACAGTATATGCTGTATATTTTTAGTTAATACCTTAATTAATAAAGTAAGACAATATGAACAAAAACCAATAGTCAATCCGGTCAGCTTATTTTTTTTCTTTCCAATCTACATTGTTAAGTGGGTTTCTAACATATTTTTAAGGATTTCTGAAAGAGATATCTCCATCTACATTTGTGGGCTTATCAATTAACATTTGCACTATAAAGTTATAACAAAGCACTGTTCCTAGACAGACTTATTTTCCATGGCAATACAGATAGCAGTTATGATGTACAAAGTGCAAGCCTGCAATGGAAACCCAGGAGATCAGTAAAGAGATGATTACTGTCTGAGTTGGTGCAGCTTGCTCATGTTCTTTGCACTGTTTTATTCAATAAGCATGTTAACATGTGTATTGGCGGCTCCTGAGGAGCACACACTATGTGTTTTTTTCTATTTAAAATTCCTAAAACTACAGTTGAGTTTTAGGGTCAATTATACCAAATTATGGTTTCAGTACCAGTCTAGCTGGATTGCACTGGGTTCTGCTTGGCCACGGGTGGCACTGTTACTACTGGCAAGTGTGAGAACAGTGTGTTTAGCTAGGCACATTGAGTGCCATTCTTTCTCGGAAGCAGCCCAATGGGAGTGTCATCTTGCTGTGCATTCTGGGAGAGGGTAGTTAAGGTACTGACATCACGTGCTTCTGTGTTTTCCGGTCCAGAAGATCTTTCTGTCTGTTTGGTCCTGGTCCTCCTGACCATCCCTCATGGCCTGGGGTGTGGATCCATCCAATTCTGAGTCTCGGGGCTGGCTAGCCCGAGGAAAACTAACTGGAAGGAGGATTCAAAGGTGGTCCAGTGCTGTCTCATCTGGGGAGAGGCCCAACAACTCGAAAAGCAAACAGGAGAGGACCCTTCGGGAGAAGGCCACACTGAAGGCTGGCTTCTCAGAAAGAGCCTGGAGGCTCAGTTGAAAGACACCAAGTGAATCTACACTGATATGGAATCGCTGGATTGGCTGCAAGATACTGGTACCATATGATAGCTCTCTAAATTTGTCTACGTCCTTCAGTTGCATTCAAGTCTGTGGCAGAGACTTTATTCACAAGTGTTCTACATCCAAGTCTGCGGCAGAGACTTTATTCACAAGTGTTCTACATCCAAGTCTGTGGCAGAGACTTTGGTCAAGTGTTCTATATGCAAGCCTGTGGCAGAGGCTTTGCTTTATTCAGACACTATCGGCTGCTAGGCCTAGTGAGAGGAGGTCTATCCGGTAGCTGTGAGAATCCAGTTGTGAGCGGTAATTCCCTAGATTTCTATAGTAAGAGACTTCCTATCTTTTGCAGTTCCAAGAGTACCTAAACTTCCTACCTAACCCTCTACCCTTCATTGAGAGACTGTTCTGTCTACTTGTTGTCAAATATATATCCTAAAAGTGGATTCAGTGTTAGTTTCTGCAGTTCTTTGGGCCATCTACCTCAGGAAACCCCTAGACGTACACAAGGTCAAGAAGGTAACGGTAAACCCAACAAACCAGCCGCTCTTTCGGGTGTCAGTGTTACACATGCATGCAGGAGAAATAGAGGTTTATTTTTCATTATTTTCTTTAGGCATCACAGACAGTTCTCATTTCATACACTGGTAAAAAAAAAAGGGCCATTATATTTTCTGACAGCTGCCTTGGACTAAACTGAAATAGGGTACACATTTTAGGGTAAACTAAGGTTACCTTTCCACAGCAGAATGTTAATAAAGATTAATAGCCGATTTAAAAAAAAAAAAAATCACTTTGCCAATACCATAATTACCATATGTCTGAAAAAAGCTTGTTCATCCAATGTGTCTTTTTACTGCAAAGTACTTTGTTCCTTTTCAAGTCTTTCATGTGTCAGCCTGAAAACTATGAAGTGTTAAAAAGAGCTAAGGCTAAGTATTGTGGATGATCAATTCTAATGAGATGACTCTTATTTCTCAATGTCATTTATCTTTCACATTTCTTTATGTCAAGGTCTGATGGCTGAAACTTTTCTGATAAGATGATTATATAAGACGTTCCATTTCTAACATTTCTATGCTGCAATTAATATTAGAAAACCTTGCCAGATCCTTTCTGCTAGCCCATAAATATTATGTTGTATAGAGTTTGACTGGCAACATGCCTTTTTTGTGATATAATAAATGTCAACCAAGAGTTTTCCACTAAACCCCAAGAGTGAAGTCTCAAATATGGGGACCTCAGATATTTTCACTACAGGGTCCTGCTCCCCCATTCAAAATGTTTCTTACACTGGTTTTAGAAATGTGTAACTGAACTCAGGTTTTAGAAATGTGCATTTTAACTCATTTGAATTGCACTGTATATAGGACATGCCACAACATCTATATTATCCCCTCTGTTCCCCACACTTCTCCCACCTCTTCACATAACATACATCTGGAGAGACATGCATCAAACATCTGGCACCTCATACACAGTTCATTCCACCTCACACCTCCTGTGTGTGAGGCACCAGGCTATCAGATCTCCTGCTGCTCCCGCTATGTGAATCTGAGGAAAACAGTGTGTGATTCTTCTTCTTCCAGTCCCCATAGATTCTACATGTATTATTGCAAATATTCCAGACTGAGTTTTGGCCTCCGGGAGCCGATTCTGCCTCCCATTGCCCTGCCTGTGCCCTCTGCTCTCCTCTGCTCCCCTTTTATGACCAGGGTGCCCAGCGCTCCTTTTACTCTTGCTTTAGACCCAGCATTCTTTCCCTCTTTCTCTAGATGCAGCATCCCTCTCACTCTAGACCCAGCATCCTCTCCCTCACGCTCTAGACCCAGCGTATGCCTGCCAAGTGACCTGCCTCCTTCTGAACCAATCATCCATCACCCAGACCATCCCTCCAGTTGTTTTGGGGCCATCACGTGTCCTCAGCTTGAGTCCCTGAACCATCCTGTCACTCCCCCTGCAGTGCCATTTTACCACCCTGGGGACCATTTCCTCTTGCTGTGCCTTCTTGTTGCCCTGTGGACTGTTTCCATTTGCTGTGCCATAATATTTCTACTCCATGGACTGTTAATCCTTTCTGGCCCATTCTACTGCCTTAAGGACCATCTCCCCTTGCTGTGCATATTACATCCCTGAGGATCATTCCTCTTTGCTGTGCCTATCTGTTGCCCTGTGGACTGTTTGTTCTTTGCTGTGTCATATTTTTGCTTTATGGACTGCTAAACCCTTGTTGTGACTATTACCACCCAGAGGATAATTCATCCTTGCTGTATCATATATCTACCTGTGAGCTGTTTATCTGTGCTGTGCAATATCGCTAACCCATGAAATGCCTCTCTGTACTGTGTCCTATTGCCACCCCTCCCCCACACCCAAGCTCCTCAATAAATTACTTTTGATATTTTAAAAACATTTTTCACAGTTCATATATTGTATGGCTCCTGAAAATTTTAGAAGACCAGATATTTAATACCCAGGTATTCAAACAATGATCTGCACATATAGCCATTAAATATACAGGGCAACCAACCACATTCCCTAATTTATGTTTATTACTTTTATTTTCATCTTTACTAATTGCAGAACTTCATAAAAAAATCACGACATATATATTGTTGTGTGTGTCTTTAACCTCTTAGGGCCCATTCACACTAGCCCACAAACTATCCCGCAATGGTTTAATGTACGTGCAGCAACCATTTTGGGCTATGAAGCTGTGCAGCAGGGTGCCGTGTGATGCACATTTTATCGCATCACACAGATCCCTATTTTTTCTTTGTTTGAACCTTACGTAAAGTGCACATATATACACTTCCTTAATGTCACGGCACAGCAGAGTGGTGCACTGCACTTACTGTGCAGTGACATGCAGGCCCATCTAGAGAGGTATGCTATTATGCAACCACGTCACATAATATCACACAGCTCTGGAATGCAGAGAAAACCCACATTCTGGTGTGAACATGACACAGAGAAAAATACTCGTTTCTGTGTGTCATTGCAGTTACCTGTATTCATCCATGAGGAAAAACATAGGTACCTGCACATAGTGTGAACAGGCTCTGAAGGACCAGCATATTAAACCCCCTACCTGTCCAGGCCATTTTTTGATACATTAACTGACAATTACTATTCATGTAAAACTGTATCCAAATTAACTTGATATATAGTTTATTTTTTTAGACAGATAGGGCTTGATTTTGGTTGTATTTAGAAACCTCCAGGGTGATCTGATTTTTTTGCCACAATTATTTGGAAATGTAGAAACATTCAGGTAATGAGGGGGTTACAACATATCTGCCAACAGTCTCAGATTTGGCAGAACAGTCACACTTTTTAGTCTCCTGAATTTTGAAGGCTGACTCCTGGATTTTGTACCAAAATCACAGCAGCAAGTCGCTACCTCTCTCCAGCCCTGCCTTGTCACAGTGGGCTTTATTTACTTTACTAAAGCTGGAGAGTGCAAATTCAGGCTAACTTCTGCATAGAAACCAATCAGCTTCTAGGATTTTTGGCAAAGCTTAATTGAAAAATCTGAGGTTAGAAGCGGATTGGTTTCTATGTAGAAGTGAGCCTGATGTTGCACTCTCCAGCTTAGTAAATAAACCCCAGTGTGACTTCTGTTGAACAGGCTTGTTGGAAACAATTTCTCGATGGGCCATCTAATAGGCTGCAGCCACTGATCAGTGTATTCTGGCAGTGGGAAATCAAAGCTGTCAGAATACAATGTCTCAGTGAGGAGGATTCCTCTAACCACCTCAATTGTGTGGATGGGGGGATCTGTTTATTCAACCCATCTATGGCTAACCACAAATTGTTCTTGTTCCTCTTCAAATGAGAGAGACCACTCGATTACCCTATCCACATTAAACTGATGGCTATTGTAGTCAGAAATCCTCAGCAGCCCAACTGTCTGCATACTTGAAAAGTGACTGCATCTGATTGGATGATACATGTGATAGCATGCAGCCACTGGCCCTTCAATTTTGAAACCAGCTTTTGTTTAGCCAGGTGGTGATGACACTGCCACTTATGGTTCTAATTTCAGCAGGAGTCCTATATGGCCAGTTTAAAAGTTGCAGTTAGCTAAACAAATGCATAAAACATGTTTTGTAAATGAACAATACATTCTTAGCTATGTTTCTGTCCTTATTATGATAAATCTTCTAGAGAATCTTTCTAAACAAAGAGCCAATTTATAGTTCTTTAGTTCTTCAGACTTTGGGGGGGGGGGGGGGGGCAGACTGTGGCCAGTTGCAGTGGCATTTTTAGAATTCATCAGTGGGCATAAACATCATCATATTTGGTATTCGAGGAAGGAATAGTGCCCCATTGTTGGTATCATTGGGAAGAATAATGCCTTATTATTGGAGTCAGGGGGAGAAATGTTGTCCTGCTGTCGGATGTCAGTTGGACCAAAGATATGTCTCATAACAGTGAGAGGAATATTGCCCCAAGGGCAGGATAAAGGCAAGCAAAGGGCCACATCCGGCCTCAGGGGGGCAGTTTGGAGACCACTGTTCTAGAGTATTTTAAAATTAGATTGGTAGGTTTTGGATATTCCTCTTATAGAACCACGGCTATTTTTAAGTATATTCTGTGCCTACTTGCTTGCTGGATGCACAATGGTGTCTCTTTTTTTTTTTTTTTATTGCAGGGACAAGTTCTAATTACTGTAGTAAAATGCAGTTATACCTTGAAATATAACACTTGCTTAAAAACAAACACAAGATAATTTCCATGCCTATAAATATATAGCTACTTTTTAGTGTACTTTATATAGACCAAATAACCTAAACATGCCTACACCTTCCAACACACATGCATACAGAAAGAACTCCAACAAGTTTGACACTTGACATACTTTATCTTGCGTGATAATCCAATATCTGTTAATTATTGGTTTAATAGACATGAATCATCTTAATATTATGATAACTAGTAATTCCTGCAATCATTCAGCTCCAGGCTTACTGAAAGTCATAATTCCATAACTTCAATAATTACTGAATTATACATTTTACATGCAATACTTCTCAAAAATTGCTTCTCATTCTAGCAGGAGAAAATAGCAGACGCTGACTGATAGCTTATTACCATAAAGGAAGTAATTGAGAACCATTTACTTCCATTATGGTTTGTAATTTATATAGTGCTCTTTTAAGTCTTTCACAAAATATACCTTACATTCTATTTTAAACTGCTAGAACATCCAAGTTGTTTACAAGTTGCTTGTAATATATAGCCTTAATGAGGCTGTAAATGCAATGTTGACTAGGTTTTCCAGATATTTTCAGAAAAAATAAGGTTATGAGCAATTAAACCTCTCTACTATTTTTAAAATGGTAATTGAATTGTATATACTATGAATGCATTCACATGGCAGCTGTCCAAGGCAGGCAGATGCTAGTTTTTCGGAACGATAATTTAATACATTTGGTCTTCGTGGACAACAACTCTACCCATTCTGATATCTTGAGGATGATTTGTAAATAGATTTTTTATTTACACTTTTATGACCAGAGGTCATTAAACCTAGATACCAAGGCCACATTTAGAGTGTCAGTTTGTTTTGGTTACGGAATTGGAATCCATGAGGAACACAGTATATGTATTGTTGTGATCTATGAATAATACATTTGCATGTGAAGATATATCCATGTAGAAGTTTGATGCTTTTTCTTTTTAGGCTATTTTAAATGTTATTAAAGTATTTTTAAACTGAGAATTTAGTGGCCTTCTGACATTTACTATAATAATATACACTTTAAATAAAGGCACTTCCATTCAGTAGTTACCCTGTATTATATGTCCACCCCCATGTATATCCAACTTCAGGTCCGGTATGAATATTAAGGGGAACCCCAAACCAAAATGTAAAAAAAAAAAAAAATGGCGTAGGGGTCCCCCTCAAAATCGATACCAGACCCTTCAGGTCTGGTATGGATTTTAAGGGGAACCCCGCCCCAAAATTTAAAAAAAAAATGTTGTGGAGGTCCCCCCAAATTCCATACCAGGCCCTTCAGGTCTGGTTTGGATTTTAAGGGGAACTCTGCCTAAAAAAAAATTGCAGTGGGATTCCTCCAAAAAAATCCATATCAGACACTTATCCGAGCACACAACCTGTCAGGCCACCTACCACTTGCCCAGTGGTTATGGGGGTCTGTGGGTGGGGGCTTATTGGAATCTGGAAGCACCCTTTAACAAGGGGACTCCAAGATCCCAGCCTCCCCGCTGTTTAAAATGGCAATGGGGTACAAATGTACCCCTACCATTTCATTAAAAAAAGTGTGAAAATGGAAAAAATGACATGACACAGCTTGGGGACAAGTCCTTTATTAAAAAATTAAAATAAATAAAACCGTCCCAAGAAGTCTTTGTTTTCTTCTCTTGCTCTGCCTACGGACCGAAAAAGGAAAAAAAAAACAGGACCGACCTGCCTCCATGGGAGGCACCCATCATATTGACCATCCTCTCAGGTGACAGCTCTTTTATAACTGAGGGTGGGGCCACACGGTGACATCGCCGGGTGACCTCACACCCTCTGATGCATGGAGACATCCCTATGGCTTTCCCGTAGTGTCGGAGAGGGGCGTGGTCACCCGGTTATGTAAAAACAGCATGGGATTCCGCCACAGTCAATTACCAGACCCTTCGGGTCTGATATGAATATTATTTTTTTTTCAAGGTTCCCCTTAATATTCATACCAGACCCAAAGGGTCTGGTAATGGACTGTGGGGGAATCCCATGCTGTTTTTTTCAATGACTTTTATGTGTATTGCCGGGACCCACAATTCATTATAGCTGTGAGTACTTTTAAATTACTTATTTTTTCCTTTAGAAATGTCATTTTGTGCAGGGACTGTTGTAATCACGGCAAACGGGCACAACGGGTGCCAATTTACAGGCATACTATAGACACCCCCCAGGTATGAAATTTAAAGGAATATTTCACTTTTATTGTTTCATTTTAAGCATTATTAAAATCCCTGCTCCAGAAAAAACGGCTGTTTTAAAACTTTTTTTGCATTGATTCATGTCCTCTGGGACAGGACCCAGGTCCCCAAACACTTTATGACAATAACTTGCATATAAGCCTTTAAAATTAGCACTTTTGATTTTTCATGTTCGTGCTCCATAGACTTTAACGGTGTTCACTTGTGCGAACACATTTTTGCCTGTTCGCATGTTCTGCTGCAAACCGAACCGGGGTGTTTGGCTCATTCCTACTGGAGAATATGATGTATAAGATTACCATCTGTATACAAGAACACACATTTTCAATGTAAACTAATTGAATACTTCTCATATGTATGGTCTATCAATGTTGCTTCAATTATCTGTAGTTTTTTTTTATTTCTGTCAGTAAATTGTGTAAATAAGTCATTTTTCTCCTTCTCTGATGGGCGCTGATAGGCTGCACTGATGGACACTGATGAGGTGTCACTTATGGGCACTGATGAGGCAGCACTTATGGGCACTGATTAGGTGGCACTGATGAGGAGGCACGAATATTCCACACTTATGGGCACTGATAGGTGGCACTGATAAGCACTGATAGGCGGCACTGATGGGTGGCACTGGTGGGCACTGTGCACAGATAGGCAGCACTGGTGTGTACAGATAGGCGGCACTGATGAGCACTGGTGGGCATTGATGGGTGGCATTAATAGGCAGCAGCGATGAGCATTGGTGGGCAGCAGTGATGGGCATTGATCGGCAGCACTGATAGCCAGCAGTGACTGGCATCACTAATGGCCACTGATTGCTGGCACTTGTGGGCACTGATTAAATTTTTTTTCATGAAACCCACTGCTATAAAGATCAGTTAGAGCCTACTTCCAGAAGACTGCACTGTGTAACTTTACCTCTTTCTGCTTCCGGCATCACCAATCCTATTCAAACTTTGAAGGCACGTTTGATCCTAATTGGTGGCTTCTTGGTACTAACATTTATCTTTGTGACTTTCTGTATATGCAGGAAAGCAAGGACGGTGTCCTAGCATCAGAAACAGGTGTGTTTCAAGATCATCAAATTACTGACATATTGAAAGTGGATAGACTGATACATAACATTAACACCTGGATGAAAAACTGCAGTAAGGAGCGTATAGAGTGTGCTCTCCTTGTAGATTTCCCACCTTTATTTCAGTTTTGAATCGTATCCTTATTGAAAGAAAGCCAGTGAGTGTGGGGCCCCTGACACATTGATACTAGCCTGTATCTCCTTCAGTTCTGTGTTCAAGAAGGGACCTGGTGCTGAAGGGAACCAGACTTTTTGCCAGGTTTGTCTGACTACAAGTAGCGCCTGTAAAGTGCGTGAAACCTGCCTGAAAACTGCCTCACCTGCAGTCACAGTGTGAAAGCCTGAGTGCTTTCACATTGGGGAGGTGTGCTTGCAGGACAAGAAAAAAATTCCTGCAAGCAGCATCTTTGGGGCGGAGCAGGAGCAGTGTATACAATGCTCCTAAACCACCCTGCCCATTGAAATCAAAGGGCAGCCCTGGCAAAGTGCCTGCAAAGTGCTTTGGCAGCGGCACTTTGCAGACACAGCTTAACCCCATTCAGGGGAGTTAAAAGCACACTGCTAGTGGTGACAAAGTGCTGCTTAAAGCATCCCATTGGGATTGCTTGATGTCGTCAGGGCTAAAATAAGGGAAAATTCCCTTGCAAAGTAAACATTTGCTGGAAATTGTACAGTGTATTTGTTTTTGATAAATCAATCCCATTGTCTCCTGAAAGCTACAGTAGTTTAGTATTTCCAGGAAGCTCATTAAAGATGTAATACAAAAGTGAATGTGTGGCACTGTCTAATCATGTCTAAACGTGTGTAAGCTGAAAAATTGTGCTTTAAGACAGGTTTATCTTTTAAGTACCGAAAAGATGAAGGAGGTGATAAATATCCCTTTAACAACTTCATATATTTACAACTGAGATAAATAATTCCACAATAAGAGATTCCTTGTAATTTTAGAATAAAATGACTGTATTTAACATTGTAACACAGTTGCCTCTATCATTCTATTGTGGTTTCAGGATGCACCTTATAGTATTATTAACCTCTCAGTTACTTCATTTTACTGTATTAAAGGACTTTGCTCTACTATACAGTACATTATATATTATACATGTTATAGCATTCATTATAATATTATCTACACAGATCAAAGTTGAAAGTCTTTTTGGTTCCACATCATAGAACTAACTATAAAACAATTGCATTAGAGTAAGTAATGGTAAAAGCCATGTACATTTTTTGCTATCAATGGTCCTTTAGGGAGATCTCACTTAATTTCCTGTCTAGTAAACATACCTGGTGATGAGAAGAAATCTCTCCAATAAAGTTTAAATCCCCTTTTAGAAAGTTAATACTGGAATGTGCATCCCTTATTGATACAGCTATGCAAAAATGACACCACCACTAATATGATGATATTGTACTGCACTGGTGGCAGTATGTAAAAGAAAATTGGAAAAAAAATTATATTTAACTTCTACATTTTCCAAAAAATGACAACTACAAGTCAGTCTTATGCCACGTACACATGATCAGACTATCCAGCGGACCAGAGTCCGCCGGACAATCCGGCTGTGTGTGAGCTCCAGTGGACTTAGAAAGTAGTTTTGACTCAAAAATTTCCACCGGACTCGCAGTAGAATCTGGCCGTCTGTGTGCTAGTCCGCTGGACTTTTGAAGTGAACGGACTTTCCACACATAGAAAAAAGTCTGTTAATTTTAAATGCGGCTCCAGGTAGCCGGGACTAGCAAAGGAGGTCAATGTCACTGTATCCATGGGTGAGATTGACACGTCGCTGGCCCCGTCACTTGGTATGGACTTAAAGGGGAAGCCCTACGCCGAAAAAACGTATCAGACCCTTATCCGAGCATGCAGCCCAGCCGGTCAGGAAAGGGGGTGGGGACGAGCAAGTGCCCCCCTCCTGAGCCGTACCAGGCCACGTCACCGGGTGATGTCCCTGCCCCTTATGATGTCACGGTCCCAGAGGATGCTGGGACTGTGACATCATAATGGGCGGGGGCATCACCCGGTGACCCCGCCCATTGTCCCTATATAAGTCACCGCACACCGTATCCCTGTCATTGTGGCCAGAGAGAGCATCGAGTCAACATCTTAAGGAAGAAAAAGAAGAACAAGAACAAGAAGAACAAGAAGAAGAGAAGGCAGCGGCGGTGACAGAAGACCGGGTCACCGCTAGTAAAAGAGCTGGAAGAAGGAGCAGATGCCCGGCAAGAAGAACGGAAGAGGGGGACAAGACCCCTGAAGTCGGAAGAAGAGGCGGCGACGACAGAAGACTGGGCCACCGCTAGTAAAAGAGCTAAAAGAAGAAAGTGGAGACCCAGCAAGAAGAACCAAAGAGGGGGGCAAGACCCCTGAAGAGGGGGACAAGACCGCCAAAGTCGGAAGAAGACCCCCGGGCAGCGACAAAGAAGAAAGCCGGGCTCCTCCACTATTACATAGGGTGAGGGCTCATCGGAATCTGGGAAACCCCTTATTAAAGGGGGCTCCCAGATTCCGATGAGCCCCCCCGCCTGCAGACCCCGACAACCAATGGCCAGGGTTGTCGGGAAGAGGCCCTTGTCCTCATCAACATGGGGACAATGTGCTTTGGGGTGGGGGGACCGCACGGCCCCCCTTCCCCAAAGCACCCCCCATGTTGAGGGCACGTGGCCTGGTACAGCTTAGGAGGGGGGCGCTCGCTCGTCCCCACCCCTTTCCTGACTGGCCAGGCTGCATGCTCGGATAAGGGTCTGATATAGACTTTGGGGGGACCCCCACACAGTTTTTTCAGCGTAGGGCTTCCCCTTTAAGTCCATACCAGGTGACGGGGCCAGCGACGTTTCAATCTCGCCCATGGAGGCGGTGACACTGACCTCCTGCGCTAGTCCCATCTACCTGGTGCCTCGTTCAAAATGAACAGACTTTCCTCCGTGTGTGGGCAAGTCCGTTTATTTCAAAGGTACGGCGGACTCCCGCCATAGTGGAAAAGTCCAGTTGTGTGTGGGCAGATACGCTCGTTCGGAAAGTCCGGCGGACTTTCTGGCGGTTTGTCCGCCAGACTAAGTCCGTCGGATAGTCTGATCGTGTGTACGCGACATAAGAGTTGAGGCTTTGTAACAGCGGCTGTCAAAAATGTTAGATCCAAGCTGGGAGATTGCGGGAGATTGTGGCTCTGCATGACACACACAAGGAGAGGATGAGAGAGGGGAGGACTCTGACAGAGGTGGGTCTGGGATTACAGCCACCTGACCCCCCTCTAATGTGTGCACCCAGGGCGGACCACTCCCCCATTGGTATGCCACTGCCACTTGAGCTTTGCCACCCCCTCTTCCTCAGCTTATGGTGCCTGGGCACTGCACGGTACACCCTGTGCACCAGCCCATGCTCGACCCTGAACGAAGCCATAAATGTGCTGTTTGCTATAACCTTTTATTTTTCATGTGACTGTTCTTTGCAACTGTCATGCAATGACATTGCTTGTTTTATAAGATGATTGTAATCGCTTGGGAACCTGAACCTACCAGCCCTTTCTTCTACCCATTGGCATAAGACACAACACTATATAAATGAGCCAAAATATGAAGACATAAATTATCTACTTATTTTGCAGCGACACAATTTGTACAACCATCTAAGAAGTTCCTTAAATAGTTTTTGACAACTGAGAAAAGCTGTGTTTTTTTAAGTTTGAAATTAATGTATTTTGAACCTGATTTCTGAAATGTCAGTATGTTTTCTGGTAAATAATTTTTTATATAAACCATACTCTTTTCTTAACATAGGTAAATTGAATGTACCATAAATTCTAATGATGAGCCTGTACGCATGCATGTTATTACATGCTCCACTGCAATTCACGGTGATACACATTGGGTGTGTTGGTTGGTGCCATGCAGCACCATTCATTTGATCGACATCCAAACGCACCTTGTTGATAGACTTTAGGTGTTAGGTGGTTGGAGGAGCAGTTTTAAAAAAAAATTAACTAAATTAATTGAAATAATTTGAGCAAGCCAATATAAATACATTTCTATAATTATTTTGCAGAACCCAAAAAAATAACCAGTGAATTTTCCATTAGCATTTTTATAATTAACCTGGACTCCAAGCAAACAACTAGATGAACAGCCAAATACTCATTTGAACTGTGGCGGCCCATCCATAGGGGGCGTATGGGTACTGCCTCCCCCCAGGCAGTCACAAAAAAATGGCAATTTTTTTTAATACTGGCCCATAATACAAAAAGAGGTCCTTAAGTGCACTGTGTTCGGACGCCAGACATAATGCACTTATGGGAAGTGCCACGTCTATGCAATCACGAGATTGCAGACGCGACGCTTCATTTGTGGGCTTTTGTCCCGCCTTGCTTTCCAAAGCGCCGAGTAGCTTCCGCCTGGTGCTCGTAGTATCTATTACTACGGCCGGGTGGTTATACATCTCAGTTTGATGTCACTTCCTGTTTTCTCTCTCCCATTGCACCCGGGAGAGAGAAAACAGGAAGTATGAGAGGCGCAGACCCCTCCATCGCCCCCTGTGAAAGGAGACACTGCAAGAGAGGACAGCACACAGCAAGGTAAGTACTGCTGTGCTCCCTAAAATGGGGGAGGGGGTTTGATGTGACACAGGCAGGCTGCATTTGGGGGACACAGGCTGCATTTGGTGGACACAGGCTGCATTTGGTGGACACAGGCTGAATTTGGTGGACACAGGCTGCATTTGGGGGACACAGGCTGGCTGCATTTTGGGGACACAGGCTGCATTTGGTGGACACAGGCTGACTGCATTTGGTGGACACAAGCTGCATTTGGTGGACATAGGCTGCATTTGGGGGACACGGGCTGCATTTGGTGGACACTGGCTGCATTTGGGGGACACAGGCTGCATTTGGTTGACACAGGCTGCATTTGATTGGACACAGGGTGGCTGCATTTGGTAGGACACAGGGTGGCTGCATTTGGTAGGACACAGGCTGTATTTGGGGGACACAGGCTGCATTTGGGGTACACAGGCTGGTTGCATTTGGGGGACACGTGCCTGTATTTGGTGGGACACAGGCTGCATTTGGTGGGACACAGGCTGCATTTGGTGAGACACAGGCTGTATTTGGTGGGACACAGGCTGCATTTGATGGGGCACAGGCTGCATTTGATGGGGCACAGGCTGCATTTGGTAAGACAGGCTGCATTTGGTGGACACAGGCTGCATTTGGTGAACACAGGCTGCATTTGGTGGAACACAGGCTGCATTTGGTGGGACACTGGCTGTATTTGGTGGACACAGGCTGCATCTGATGGGCACAGGCTGCATTTGGTGGACACAGGCTGCATTTGGTGGACATAGGCTGTATTTGGTGGGACACAGGCTGCATTTTGTGTGACACAGGCTGCATTTTATGGGACACAGGCTGCATGTAAGAAGGGACTACGTTGGGGGCACCTGATGTAAGGACGGACTCCACTGGGGACACCTGATGGCATCTGGTGGCAGGCAACATGGCTAGTGACACGCTCAGGGCTCCCACTGATTCTGCATTATGGTGAGTTGAATGATTTAATTTTATATTACAATGTAATAATATAAATAATGCACTTCAATCACGCTTGAAGTGCTAACACCAGGTGTTTGGAATATCTTTATCTGCTGATTAAACTTTCTAGAATACACATATTTCTATTAGACGTGTGCACACTGAAATATTTTGGAATTTCGTTTTCATCCGAAAAATACATTTATTTATTGACTCACAGAATTTGTTTTTATTGCATTCATCCGAAAATCCAAATTAATTAAGGTCGAATCTGTCATTGAAGGCTTATGGTGTCTGTCGAATGTTCAAAGACGATTCAACGGAGCAGCTCAACTGTATGACTCCGTATAGTTTAGCTGATCCATCGAATCTTCTTAGAACTTTTGACATACACCATAAGCCAAAGATTTGATGTTTGTATGTTTTTCACTGCTTTGTCGAATCTTTGTCGTTCACGTTGAATGTATATAGTTCAAACAGAAAATTAACTGGTGACAGTGATCACTGATCAGACCGGTAACAAGATAGGGTATATAGAATCTATATAGAATCTCAATCTATAATATAGAATCTATAATAATAAATTCCCCCCTCCCCACAACACGAGCAGCCTCTGAGGCTATGACAACACTAGCAACACTAGTATCACAACCAGGTTCACAACACTAACATGATAGCAGCAGATTATTATGAAAAAGTTAAGTTAAACTGTGGCTTGCTTCATTATTGTTCTGCTGCTGTACTTATGCTTAATTGCTAAATAATTTAGGTTCTCGGACAAACAGACCAGCTAAGATTGACTGAAATGTCCTCAGAATTGTCTTCTGAAATGATTCAGTGTGTGTGTCTCTCTCTGCTAGCAATCGTAAGTGAAAGTAAGTTGGCTGTACATGTGTACTTAGTTCTAGCTATTTTACTGCTCCTCCTCTTTGGTTATAATCAGCCAATAACATTCATCATCATTATTATTTTTATTTTACTTCCCCCACCCAATTCCAGCAGCGATCTTTTCTCTCTATGTCAAATCTTTCCTCTCTATATCAAATCTTTTCTCTCTATGTCAAATCTTTTCTCTCTGTGTAGAATAATCCTGGACTAATAGAGTTAAGGTTAGGCACATTTGGCCACAAGTTCGATAGACACAGATTGTTATTGTCAGCTTCATGTTGGATCCCCTATCCATATCGAACTGTTGTCACAATGAAAATGAAAATAAAGCATTTGTTTATGTCGGAACTTTCGTTTTTCGGATTCTGCACTTTCATCATCGTTTGTTAAAACGATAACGAAAATACTTGAAATTCGGATGAAAATGCATACACATGTCTAATTTCTATTGTTGTGTAGGATCTGGGCCTGCTGTCCCTACATGACTATCTCCCTCTCCCTCCATCCCTCGTTCATCTCAGATGCTAACCACACCACCTTAGAGCCACGCTAACTATTTTGCTGAAATCATGCCCATTTTCACCAAGTGGGAGGGGTCAAAAGGGAAGGGAGGGGTTGGGCGCACCCCCAACCTAAAACTTCACCAGCCGCCACTGCATTTGAAATACATATATGGCAGCAGCAGTGATCACATCCTTCTGTTCATTCTGTCAGCATGTCCTTCTTAGCCAATGTACAGTATGTGCAATACATCTGATTGGCTAATTGTGCTGCCTCTATCTCTCTCACAGTCAGAGTTCTGCTTAAAGGGGAGTTGCAAAGAACTGACATTTGCTTTTGCTAAATACATAACTGCTTTAATTATTATTATTTTTTTTTTTTTATATCCACCTGGAGGTCAGTTTTCAATATATTCAACATAATAGAGGGATTACACAAAAAAGGTTTCTGCATTGCACTGGAAGTTTACTGGTACTGGTGTCAGAAACAAGAGTTTGAATACTGCAGACTTAGCAGTGTTAACCAGCAAAGATAAGGTACCAGAAACTGGGCACTGTATATTACATTACATACCAGGGATGGGCAAAATACCTTATACTGGTTTGCAGGGATGCTATATGTGTGTATAGTTAATCATTTTTATGTAAAACTATTCTGCTGTGAAATGTTTACTCTGTGTACAGATACCATGTTCAGCATAATAGGCAATGGGGTTTATTTTTTTTTAAACGGGAGAGTGCAAAATCAGTCTCATTTCTACAAAGAAATCAATCAGCTTCCAGGTTTTATTGCCAAAGCTCAATTGAAGAAGTTCAGGTTAGAATTTAATTGGTTTCAATGAAGAAGCGAGCCTGCTCCAAGCATCAGATTCCATTGCTCAAATATTCCACTATAAGAGAGGGTGCTGGCGTGAGTATGCTCATCCAGAAAGCTCTATTAATCTATAGTGGTTCAACACAGCACACCACTCAGCTCCAAGATATAGTAGAAGAAGATCAGCCTCAGACCCAGATCCTCCTATACCTTGGAGTTGATCAAGGTGCAGTGTTGAACCACTATACATTCTTTACAGTAGTGATATGCAAAATGCAATCTCTGACATCAAATTTTGATGAGGACAGGCTCAATAAGCAAAGGAGTATTTTGGTTCCTGAATCTGTCAGCTAAGAAAAGTAGGTTACAATCTGCATGATATCTCCAAAACGGGAAGATTAAAGTTTCAAAAAATAATACCTAGTGTAGTGTAATATGGTCATAGGTGTAATATGTGTATAGTGTAATATGGTCATAGGTATGGTCAGATTGCAAGGTTTATACTATTAATCCATGGATCAATTTATGTCATGGATCAGTTTATGTCATGTGTCAGCAATTTAGGTTGGTGGTGGTGTAATGGTGTGAGGAATATTTCCTTGGCACACATTCGACCGTATAAAGCCAGTTAAGTACCATTTGGATGTCCAGACATTCGCATTGTTGCTCACCATGTGGATTCCTTTTGAGTCAAACTACCCATTTCTTTGGCTACTTTTATGAGGTAAATATGCCATATTGCAATGCTTTTATCATTTCTTAATGACATGTATTTTAAGTGTATTAACTTTCACAGTCCTGAGATTTTAATTCAGTAGATCACCTTTGGGATAAGTCTGAGTTTGGGAGTTTCAAATGAGAATTGTATGTCCAAAAAATATACTGCATGCTTTTATAAAACCAGCATAGATCAAAATCGCTAAGATACATTTCCATTATCTTGCTAAATTCAGATCACAAAAAACCTACAATGTTCAGAAGGCTAAATAGGTCTGGTTTGTTTGAGATAGGTATAACTGATAAAGTGGTCACTTAGGGAATAAGTACCAGCATAAGTGTATAAGCTCTAAAAAGATTTATTTCATAACTCGTCTTAATACACTTTTTTCCTAAAAGATAGTATAGTGTTTCTTCAGTGAGCATACTGTATATTTATTATATTTTTTAGTTATTGTGGCTGTGTTTAGTCATTTTTGATATGACTTTTACAGTTTACATGCCAGCTCTTCCATACATTTTCTATTGCATTAATAATAAAAATAAATAATATAATACAAATTTTTGCTGATAGACCACCAGAGGAAAATCTGTATTTTACAACTAATGTTGAAGTAGGAATTATCTTGATTCCCCTATTTTTTGAGTTCCCTGTTTTTTTATTATTATTGAATGATGTAATGTTAAGAAAAGATACAAACCACAAGTAGTGCATTTATTTTCAATGGGTTGGCAGAACCCCTCCACAGCAGTTAAATAAGTTCTAAAGGCAAAAGTTTATTTTAACTTAATGCAATTTATGTATTAGAGTGAAAAACATTCTGTATGCAGCTCCCCTCCTATGCAGTATCTCACAAAATGCGTACACCACTCACAATTTTGTAAATATTTTTTTCATGTGACACCACTGAAGAAATGACCCCATAAAATAACTCAACACACAGCCACTAATGTCTAAACCGCTGGCAACATAGTGAGTACACCCTTAAGTGAAAATGTCCAATGTTAATATTTTGCGTGGCCACCATTATTTTCCAGTACTGCCTTAATCCCCTTGGGCATGGAGTTCATCAGCGCTTCACAGGTTGCCACTCGAGTCCTCTTCCACTCCTCCATGATGACATCACAGAGCTGGAGGATGTTAGAGACATTGCACTCCTCCACCTGCCATTTGAGGATGCCCCACAGATGCTCAATAGGGTTTAGGTTTGGATACATGCTTGGCCAGTCCATCACCTCAGCTTCTTTAGCACGGCAGTGGCATCTTGTAGGTGTGTTCGGGATCATGTTGAAATACTGCCCTGGGGCGCAGTCTCCGAAGGGAGGTTGATCATACTCAGCTTCATACATGTTGACATTCATGGTTCCCTCAATGAACTGTAGCTTCCCAGTGCTGGCCTCACTCATGCAGCCCCAGACCATGGCACTCCCACCACCATGGCAAGCTATGCCTACTTGTCTTTGTACTCCTCACCTGGTTTCCTTCACACACGATTGACACTATCTGAACCAAATAAGTTTATCTTGGTCTCATCAGACCACAGGACATGGTCCCAGTAGGCCATGTCCTTAGTCTTCTTGTCTTCAGAAAACTGTTTGCGGGTTTTCTTGTGGTGCATCATCTTTAGAAGAGGCTTCCTTCTGGGACGACAACCATGCAGACCAATTTGATAAAGGGTGCGGCGTATAGACTGAGCACTGACAGGCTGACCCCTCCACACCTTCAACCTCTGCAGCAATGCTGGCAGCATTCACATGTCTATTTCCCAAAGACAACCTCTGGATAGCACATGCACTCAACTTCTTTGGTTGACCATGGAAAGGCCTGTTCTGAGTGGAACCTGTTTTGTTAAACCCTTGTATGGTCTTGGCCACCATGCTGCAGCTCAGTTTCAGGGTCTTGACAATCTTCTTATAGCCTAGGCCATCTTTATATAGAGCAAAAATTATTTTTTTAGATCCTCAGAGAGTTATTTGCCATGAGGTGCCATGTTGAACTTCCAGTGACCAGTATGAAAGAGTGAGAGTGATAACACCAAATTTAACACATCTTTTCCCAATTCACACCTGAGACCTTGTAACACTAAGGAGTCACTGACAACGGGGAGCAAAAATGGCTAATTGGGCCCAACTTGGACATTTTCACTTAGGGGTGTGCTCACTTTTGTTGCCAGTGGTTTATACATTAATGGCTGTGTGTTGAGTTATTTTGAGGGGACAGCACATTTACACTGTTATTCAAGCTGTACGCTCACTACATTGTAGCAAAGTGTATTTTCTTCAGTGTTGTCACATGAAAAGATATAATAAAATATTTACAAATATGTGAGGGGAGTACTCACTTTTGTGAGATACTGTACATACCTGAGCCTGATGTCAATCTAGTACTGTGCCTGAGAGAAGCATCAGTGTTCTTTCTATCCTTAAAGGCTCAAAGGCAGCAGCAGGAACCATTGAGGAGGAAGAGGGGGAGTGTGTCAATGGCCTTGCTACTGCAAAGCAGAAATCTGAATTTGGGTATGTAAAGGGAAAAATGTCTCTCCCTATGCACATATACAATAACTTCAAACTATGTATGTACAACTGAGGTTTTTAAAACAATAACTTCCATTGCTTAGATGTAGTTATTTATTTGGTCTCTTTTGCATGTGTATCTAAAAACAAAGACAATGCATTTGAGTTATTAAAATGTATTGGGGATATGAATGTTATTAGGAAGCAGATGGTATTCTCTATAAATTAACAAAAACACAAACAAAAAAAATCCTAGAATCCTAGAAGCGATTTGAAAATGCTTACATTCTCTTTGTGAAGACCAGACTGAGTATCTTCCAGCAACCGTTTCTTGTAACTTCACTGATAGCTACTCTTAATTATTCATTATACTAACAGCTATATCAAAATAGCTTCGGGAGTCATATTTTAAAACATCTAGGGAGAAGAAAGTAGCAAAATATAATAACTGCTTATGATAAGTACCATTCATATATAAATCGGTATTATAGTATCCACCAGAAATAATTACCGCAATATCCAGAAAACTTGTCAGTGACACGATAGTCACCAAAAAGGAAATCTGAAAGGTGGCATCCTGTGCATTTTTAAACAAAGGAGGGCTGCAATAGTTATAGTTTTTTAAGTTTAGAAAATGTCAACTATAACTAGACTTAAAGAAAGAAAGTCACACCTAAAAAGTTGCTACTATTAACACTATTCACACAAGGCACATCCCTGCTTTTATAATAGGTAGGGATAGACCAGCAATTACAGATAAAATATTCCTAATTTCCACAGTTCAAAAATGTACAAATCAGGGTTGCCACCAAAAAATTGAGTTTATTTTTTTATTTTTTATTTTTTTTAGGGAAATGTGTTGTAAAGGCAGGCTGTAAATACTGTGTAAAAAATATGCTACTAAATTATGGATACAGTTTATCACAGCATTAAGCACCTGGTTTATGGAATGGGAGATTATACATGGCCAAAGTCAGTATTGACTAATTTCTTAGTAATCCTTTGACCCTCAAAAGCTTGCCAAAGGCATGAATGCAATGAGCAGCATGAAATCAAATATGCCATATTGCCTGGCATCTGTTCCTAACTCTATTTGAAGTCTTCATATAAAGTACAAAGAAATGTCAGCTTTGAAATTCTCTGCATAGATAAAACTGAGGGATGATCACCTTTTGTTTGATTGAATTTGCATTCAGAATTTTCACTTATAAAATAAATTGCTGCCTTGATTCTGTCAGTTTAATTTTCACATACATGCTAAAATTACAATCATTTTGCAAAGCCAGACAATCTTTATAGAAACAAAGAGAAAAGAGAGAAAAAAAAAAGTCACAATAAAATTTCAATTGGTTGAATTCATTAATATTCAAATACTCTGGCTGGTATTAGCAAAATAACTGTTGCTCATTTATAAGCACTGAGCCAAGATAATACCCATAGTTCACTTTTTTGTGCTGTATATATTACAGTGTTCACAGCAGTGACTGTAATCCTCTGTTAACTCTAATATTACTTAACCTCCTATATTTAAATGGCCATTATAGCAAAAAAAAAAATGTTGTACTGTAGTAACTCCACGTGATTAATACCTGTAAAGATAGTATTCAGTGTGTGATTTTATTTTTGTAATTTGACATTCCTGTATTCATATTTTCCGAACATTTACATGCAAGACCAGCTGTCCAGTAAAAATACAGTTACAGGGGTTGTGACAAACCATATTACACTGCCCATGATGCTTAGATCAGTAAGCTTTTTTTCATATCATTTAAACCTTTCATATAGTGTAGAACTTGCAGCTCTTACAGCTTAACATGTTAGCTGGAGATAGGCTTTAATGTGTCTTTAACTTTCATTGTTCACATGATAACAACACAGCTAGCTATATGATTTCACATGATAACAACACTGTTGTATAATTTCACATGATAACAACCCTGCAGCATGATTTCACTGCAGACCACGCAGGGATAACTATTGTTAAAATTAAAAGGTAATAATACTATATAGTAGTTGTGTTAATGGTAGTGACAGACTACTTCTTAAAATAAATAAAAAAACATGGTAAACGTACGTGCTCTATGTAATAGCATTGCACAGAGCAACCCCAAACATCCTCTTGGGGTGTCACCCGTGGGAGATCTTGGCTTGTGAGAGAGGAGAGAGGTACTGCAGATGAGCACAGCACTCGATTGATACAGGACTCAGGAAAGTATAAAGAGGAGTGAGGAGGATAAACAGGCACTGAAACATTTAGCAATGCACAAATAAAATGCATTAAGGTAAAAAAAACCTTATGACGTTAAATCCACATTAACTCATGTAGAAATCAGTTAGTACTGAATAAAAAGAAGTTAAACATGAAGTGGCTGTTTTACAACTAGGCTACAGCAGTTGAATGACATAAAAGCAATATTATCATAACATTAGATAATCTGTTAAACTAAATGTATAACCAGTGACATGACAGAACATGCTTATATGAAGCTGAAGCTTGATTTTATCTAAAGTCATGATGTCACCACAAGTTTTATAATATGAAACCCTTAAAAAGATTTCTCAAAGTGTGTTCATAACCAAAACTTTTCTCTCAAGTTTTGAATAGAGTAAGAAAACATTAAACCCCATGTCAGTTAATTTTTTACTATCTGTGCTCTGTTGAGATTACCCTTCACTTCCTTTCCTGAAGAGACAAGAGGAAGTAAGAAATAATCTCTAAGAAAAAGATTTTGAATTCCCTTCTTGGACTGCTGTCACTGGAACAGATCTACCAACTGTCTTCTATTTCTGTTTTGTTAAAAACAGAAATATTTTGTATTTTTCATCACGTTCTGATACAAAAAGAGTTTTGGCTTTACTTTAATTTCCTGTAAAAGTAGATCTGGATAAATAAATGTTAGTAGTAATATAATTTAGAAATATAGTATGACTTACATTCATTTGACCTTTTGCTAGCAGGCCCCGTGCTCTGCTTTTAAACTCAGGTGGCTAGACCATTTTTGCAATTTTTTCTTTGATTTTTGATTTTTCACTTACAGCATAAGAAAGCATAGGAGCAGCAGAATAAAAAAAAAAGGTGCTACTGATTTTTTAAAGCCCTGCAATATATAGTGATCCAAAAGGCACCCCCATACCTCCTTGAGATCTGAGTGTAAACATCAAATTTCTGGACAGCCTATGCCTCTTATATTTTCATACAAGTCAAGAAGTTCAGATTGCATCTGTTTAAGGTCTGAGGCAGGGACCTTGACCCAGAGGTTCTCAAATAATTATAAAAGTTTTCACTGTGGCTGTACTGCCTATTAAAGAAGTATGGCGAGTGATCCATGAGCAAAGCAAATTCAGAATGTCCTTATACAGCAGTGGAAAATGTTGCTTATAAAGGGATGAGTAGATGGGTGTAATATCTACCACAATATATTTAAGTGTATCAGTTTTACAGCTATGGTCAAATGGGGCTTGGAGCTGAGCTAAATGAGATTTGGACTAGACTCTGTCAAGTAATCTGGGTAAAAGCTCTTTGAAGAGTGCAGATATGGGAGAGTGGGAATGTTACAGGGATAGTTTCCAGGAAAAAAAAAAAAACATTTTGATATAATGGACATGGGAGTAATATTGGTGCTCAGGTACTCCAATGAGTTTTCACACATGATTAAGGGTAATTGGCCTATAAAAGAGACAGTTAGACTTCAGAAATGTGTAGGGGCAGACTCCGGTCTGGTGCATTTGATCTTGTAACCCAGATAGAAACTAAGCTCATCCAATAAAGCATGAGGACTAAGGAGGGTTAGATGAAGATCTGTAAGTGTGAATAAGATACTCCCTTTAGTGGGGTTAAATTAAATTTCACATATGCTCTAATGGCTTCCACCAGGGGTTCTAGGCATAACATTAACAGCATTGGTAAAGTCAGAAAACCCAGAAATGTGCCAATAAATATGACAAACGATTGGACTATTGCTTGTGGAAATTTAACATGAGCCATTGTATTGGAATAAAAACCCATGAGGAGACAGATGGTGAGGCCATCTACAAAATATTTCAATGTGTAGTTAATTTTAGACTGTGTCTCTCATAACAAGGAGGCATAGGAATGGTTAGTTTGATAGATAGACTAAGCAGGGGCCAATTACAATGCTAATAGCTAAGGGACAGGGAGGTGAGATGAGCAGACCTTTGGCAGTGTTCTCTGTTCAGATGACAGCCATGTTTCCTGCCATGCATTTGCCCCCAAAATGACTATATTACCTTCATATTATTAGTTGGGGGAAAAAAAACACATAAACATTTGAAGAATAAGCAGTCTTCCTCTATAAACTGTTGTTAATTGTTACAGTATGTGCATTACCCAGATAATACTTTGAACACTTTGTATCCCTAAATTCTGTGTTAGCAAACATGTATGGTTTTATATTGGTACTAAAAACATTAAAGTTGTATGAGCTACTTGCTTCTTTGTTGTCATTTTTCTAGAGCCTCCTGGACCTGTCCTCCCTGCAAGTCGGAAACCCAAAACAAAATTAAATTTGCGTACATAAAGAAATCCATTATTTTACATATGCCTTTTGGATGCTTATGGCTCAGCATGCAGAGCTGCATGCACCATTGGTTTTTAGGTTTGGAGGGAAATGTCTACCTTAAGGAAAACATGAATATTCCTTTAGCACAAGCTTGTTTATTGTGCTTCAGAATACATTACAGCAATATTAGTGTTAATATCTAAATGGTAATAGGACACAAGGTATAGAAATGGCACTAAAACACCACTAATAATGTTAATACGTCTCAATAAATCACTGCTGACAGTTCTCAATGGACCAGCGATACCAAATCTCAATAGGGCACTGCTAACAATGCTCAAGGGGGCACTGTTAAAAATTCTCTTGAACACAGTTAGAAGTCAATTTATGAAAGCATAAAGTGCAGTAGTTTGAGCACTTGAAGCAAAACCACAGTTTAATGAAAAAAAAATATAGCAAATAAAAAATATTATAGTGTCTATTTTTCCTTTGCAAGACATATTACATTTTTTGTTATTTAAAATTACCTTTCCTTTTTAAATTTCAGCACTGTAATTTTCTGTAAAATTAAATGCAAATTTCATCCCGGAAGTGTTATATACACAGTTGGTGTACAGAATTCCTCCAAAAATTTAATTTCCTGCTTGGGTGAAGATAGTGAAGTTAGGTTCTATGCATCATTTGCAAAAAAATATAATTTTATTTGAGATACTTCCTAAGATTTTATCACTTCCAAAGGGATGCAGAAACTTTTCTCATCAGTACATAGATTGTACACCAGGGAATTAAAGTTAATTAGTCATTTCCATTCAGAAACAGTATACAAAAGACATGGGGACAGGGGTTGATTTACGAAAGCCATGCGCCATCAGTAGAGGCGAACAGCGAGGCGCAACGCACATTTTCATATTTAAATGAATATTTAAAATGGTGCGCTGGTAACAGAGCACAAATCCATTTACTATAGCAATCTTAGTGCACGGGAGAATGCAATAAGTGGGCCACAATGGACATGGCGCATGGCATCTTCAATTCAATATTAACAGAAGATGGAGGTGCCAATATTATGGGGTGATGTGGGGTTATGTGAGGAAGTTTAGTAACAACTGCCCAAGTAACAAATATGTCCAAAATAGAATTTAAAAGAAACTTTTTCAGAGTAAGCCTGCAAGTACATTTAACCACTTGAGACCCGCGCTATAGCCGAATGACGGCTACAGCGCGGACCTCCTTTGCCGGGACTACGTCTATTGACGTCGTCCTGTGCACGAGCGGCCTGCGCGCCCCCCGAGGGGCGTGCGCGGCGCGCTCTGTGATCGGCGAATCTATGAGACTCGCCTGATCACTGATCTGAGCAAGGGGTCAATCCCGACCCCTTATCACGTGATCAGCTGTCAGCCAATGACAGCTGATCATGTGATACAACGGAGCCGGTAAAGAGCCGATCACCAGCGGCCGTGATCGAGACATCAGTCCGGATCACGGCCAGCCCTGCCAGTGCCCACCTGCCCCCTGCCAGTGCCACCTCATATAAAAATAAGTGTTACCCAGCAGTGCCCACAGTGCCACCCAGCAGTGCCCACAATCTGCCTCAACAAAGGTGCTGCACCCCAGTGCCACATATCTGTGCCCATCAGTGTCGTCTACCAGTGCCCATCAGTGCCCAGCAGTGCCGCCCATCAGTGCCTAGCAGTGCCACCTATCAGAGCCACCTATCAGTGCCCATCAGTCCCATCTATCAGTGGTACCTATCAGTGCCCCTTAGTACCACCCATCCGTGCCACCCATCCGTGCCACCCATCCGTGCCATCTTATCTGTGCCCATCTTTGCCCATCAGTGCCGCCTTATCTGTGCCCATCGGTGCCGCCTTATCTGTGCCTATTAGTGCCGCCTTAACTATGCCTATCAGTGCCCACCAGTGCAGCCTATCAGTGCCCACCAATGCAGCCTATCAGTGCCCACCAGTGCAGCCTATCAGTGCCGCCTCATCAGCGCACTTCAATGAAGGAGAAAAATGACCTGTTTTCAAAATTTTATAACAAACTATTAAACATGATATTTTTTTTTTTTGCATCTTTTTTTGTTTGTTTAGCAAAAAATAAAACTCCCAGCTGTAATTAAATACCACCAAAAGAAAGCTCTATTTGTGGGAAAAAAATGATAAAAATTTCATTTGGGTACAGTGTTGTTTGCCCGCGCAATTGTCATTCAAAGTGCATCAGCGCTGAAAGCTGAAAATTGGTCTGGGCAGGAGGGGGGTTTAAGTGCCCAGTAATCAAGTGGTTAAAGAACTGTGTGAGATCAATGTAAGCATGCGCAAGCGGCTCTTTCAAATTTGTTCACTGTGCGGCCAAAATCTTAGCAAATGTCAAGCAACATAAATGCAATTGCATGGGTTGAACGGACGCACCTCTAAACTTGACTTTTTTTTTACACTGGTTCACCTTTATGGAATTGTTTAAGGAGATTTGCACACAGGTCATGTCATGCCAACATGTGACATCCACCTTGTTAAAATTATTTAAAAAGACTCGCTTCTCTAGCTCTTCCTAAAAGGGCACTTAATCTTCCCCCTCTAATGCATATGGTTTCTTTGGGCTAGTTTTTGCTTTTAAAGAGAAACTCCATTCTCCAATGCTCTTGTCTCCCCCTCTAAACCCTTGGATTTCCATGGGCTAGCTTTTGCTTTTAAAGGGGAACTCCACACTTCACTCCATTCTTAAAAGGCTGTGAGCTGAATTCACCAATCCAAACCACATGCTTATTCAGAGCATACAACAGGGCCAGCTAGGAAAGGGGCGAATAGAGTGATCCCCCCAACCCAGTTCTGAACCATACAAGGCCACATGCACTCAACATAGCTGCCCGCCTTTGGGGTATGTTGGGCTCAGCACCTTGTACCCACTAGTTTAAAGGGGCTTTCCACATTCCATAAATACCCCTGTCTGTAACCCCCCACAACTCCAGCCTAGGGTTGTGTGGAAGAGGCCCTTGTCCCCCTGAATATGGGAACAAGGTGGTTGAGTGTTGGGGTGCCTGAGCCCCTCCTGCCCAGAGCATCCATCCCCTTTTCATGGGCTGGCTTGCTGTGTGTTTGGCTAGGGGTTTGTTAGTGTGTGGGAGGGGAACAATATTGTATTTTTTTTTGGTGGAGGGATATTTCCCCCTGAAATATTTTTGATGTTGTCAATGTGTGTCGTTTGTAGGTTGTTTCACTTTGATTTAATTGTCTGTGCTGAATTATTTGGCAACATCTTTCTCTAGATGTTGTGACTAATTAATGTTTAAATCATTAATAGATGTACGTTTGTGGGCAGAGTCCTTTTAACTCCTGTTAATTTCCTCTGCAAAATGGTCAGATTTCAAAACCATATTCTGTATTCTGTGTCTCAAATTAACATACATGTGTTTTTTGCTTTCCTTGCTCTTTTCCAAGTCCTGTTTAGTTGACCAATAAAATTTGTAGCAAATTTGTATGTTTTATGTGTTTTGATGCAATCTTCATGTAACAGATTTCCCAGCTGCAGCTTAACTAGGCTGATTGGCATGGAAAAATAAAAAAAGGTGTGTTTTGTCTAAAAGCTACTTTCCTGGTGCCTTCATGGCAGATACGCATGGCCTGTGCGTATGTTGCCATGGATAGACACCGGGAAAAGAAAATTACAGAGAGGTAAGTATTCAATTTTCCATTTTAGCGCAGTGGTTCTCAGCCTCAGTCCCCAAGTACCCCCGACCGGACATTTTTTGGGAATTTATCTTAAGCCCCATATACACTATCAGTTTTTCTGCTGAGTTTTTCCTTCAGATTTATCAAAACCATATAATAGGAGGTCAAACCTTAGGAATTTAAATTTGTATGCAATCAGGCAGCCCCTTGCACTGCATGGTTTTGGTAAATCTGAAGGAAAAAGTCAGCAGAAAATCTGATAGTGTGTATGGGGCTTTTGTTAAAATAGCTGTCCAAAATACCAAGCCATTGACTGTGATTTAAAGCATCTGTGCAAGATGAAGGAAAAACTGAAAACTGAAAACATGGTCTGTTGGGGGTACTTGAGGATAGGGTTGAAAAACACTGATTTAAAGCACTGTGCTAAAATCTAGCTCAAGACAATCCTATTCTAATTGTGGGCATTAGAGGGAAACCAAGTGAGTGTTAGAACCCCTGCTTGTCTTTTTTAGGTTGGGTTTTCTGAAAATTGGCTTGTCACAGCCAAACAGGAAGTGAGGGTAAAACCCTACCAATGTCTTTCCTTGGTGACACACGGGTCAATCTAATTAGTCTCCCCATTAGGCAAATTGCACGCTAGCACTTTGTTGTGTACACCCCAAATTATTAGGTATTTTGGGGTTTAGTAAAGGCAAATCCACTCTACAATACAAGTGTAATCACTGTAAATCTGAGGGAAAGCACTGATGATTTTAGCATCCAATCATGTAGATGCAAAGATGCTTTTTTTAATTATCCTTTCATGTCTCCCCCGGATCTCCAGCAACTGCACCTCCAAGTGCACTTGTAGTGAAAAGTGGATTTACCTTTAATAAATAAACCCCAAATTCCAAGATACCTAAATAATTTGGGGTGTAAAGAGCAAAATGCTAGAGTGCAATTTAGCTAATTGGGAAACTATTTAGATTGACCTATGTGTCACCAAGGAAAGACAGTGGTAGGGTTTTACCCTCACTTCCTGTTTGGCTATGTGACAGGAAGGGAATCAATTTGAAGGAAAAAGTGGCAAGATTTGGGAGGTGTCTTCACCCTCTCAGGTGTGCAGACATCCCCAAAAACTGACAAGACTTTTAATCCCTTTGCACTCTATCCTCAAGCAAAAATAAAAAAGGTTTTAATTTAGTTTAACTTTGCAAAAACACATTCCTAAATTCAACTATGGTCCATTTAGACCTTGTTTAATAGAAAACACCAGTTGCCTTTCACTAGAGACATTTGTTAGTCCAGTCCTGGAAATCCGTATCTGCTTTACTATTAATTTCCCTAAAAATTGGGTTCCTGCAGCTAGATGGGCAAAATGTATCTAGATGCGTGACAGCTGTGTATTTGACATGCACAACTACTGTGTGCATGTATGTACCCGTGGTGCATATCTGGTTCCCGGAAGCGGTGGCTAGCACACAGGAATGACATCACTCCCCCTACAGGAATTTGCTTGTACTGTTGCTAATTTCTTCCCACCACCATGCCCCTCTCACTGTTCTCTGAGGAAGAGATGATCCTTATTTGCAAATTAAGAGAAAAAAACATTTTTAACATGGGGTGGTGTTTGTGTGGGTCCCTAGCACACATTCATACATATTAGGGCCAATTTACCTACCAGCATGTTTTTAGAGTGTGGGAAGAAACCAAAGTACCTGGAGGAAACCCATGCAAGCACAGAGAGAACATGCAAACTCCAGGCAAATGGTGTCACAGGCAGGATTTGAACCAGCAACCCTTTTTGCTGCTAGGTGAAAGTGCTAGCCACTATACCACTGTGCTGCCCAAATATAGATCTATAGATTTAGGTTCTTGTGTCTACCAGCAGAGAGAAGTTAAAGTAGAAGTAAACTCCCCTATCATTTTTAGCCAAGGAAGCTGCCATCTTTTCCTCTGTTTAATCTTCAACTGCTATGGTGCTGCACATGTGATTCGTTATGACACCAGCCATTGGATGGTTTGATAGTTTGGCTGAGAGCACAGCCAATGTGCAGTTAGCATTCCCGGCATGCCTTTTTTTTTTACTGTTTAAATCAATGGATTTACTTCCACTTCAAGTAAATGCCACACTCCCAATTATGGAGGCATAATAATGGTCTAGCACAGAGGTCTTCAAAATACGGCCCTCCAGTTGTTTAGGAACTACAATTCCCATCATGCCTAGTCATGTCGGTGAATGTCAGAATTTTAGAATGCCTCATGGAATGCGTAGTTCCACAACAGCTGGAGAGCCATAGTTTGAAGATTCCTGATCACTCTAGCATGTCTTGAAAAAAGGTGGTTTCTCATGTGCCTTATATAATGCCCAAGAAATATTGTTAGTAAAATACAAGTGGGTCATGGCACATCTACAGTCCTAATTTGGCACTTGAGATGGCCATGCACTATGCAATCTGATTGCCCAATCACTGTACAACTCGATATTTTAGCAAAATAGGTAATAGGAAGACGCACTTGAACAAATAATTAAAATGATAGGAAACTCTTGCACTAAATCTATATTTTTTTAAAGATCTAACTGATTGCAGTGTATGGTCACCTTTAAAGATCAAGATCTGAAAATATTAATTTATTGGGTTTAGAAACACTTCTCTGCTCTTTGTAAGGTATTGAAAGATTTGAGCAAAAATAGAAAAAAATGAATTTCAAAGATATATTAGAAGTAATAGGAATGAGATTCGCATCAAAAGGGTTAATTAACCGAGAACACCTACTAATTGCCTAACAAGACACATCCAATGAGATGAAATTAACCAATTGTATTGGGCGTACTCTATTATCAATGAGAAAACCACATCTACCCTATCACCAGTTTCAGTTTATATATTTATTATCGTTTTGCGCTTCAAGGCATGCCGGTTTGCACGTTCGGTTAAAGACTTTTCCAGCGCACCAATTATGGTCTGGCACAACGCATTCTTCTTAGTAAATCAGAACCATTGTGTACTATTGTGATGATCTCTATAATTGTTCACAGTGATCACATAGTACAGACAGGGCCAATTACAGAACATCCGTACCATGTGACATGTGCCATTCATGAAATTGATTGCTTATGACAGTAATCATTTTATAAGAAATCATAGTGTAAAAAAAAAAAGACCCTGATCGCTTGCTCAGAGTAGTACAGTGTCACTGTGGTCAAAGAAGTGAAAATCACTTACCTCTGCGATAAGTGAATAAATTATAAGAGAGCTTTCCCTCTCTACTCTCTAGTGAAACAATTATATATATACAGTATCTCACAACAGCATATGATGCAGCATATGGATATGACGCTCAACACGTGCACTCAACTTCTTTGGTTGACCATGGTGAACCTGTCCATGCTGCAGCTCAGTTTCAGAGTTTTGGAAATCTTCTTATAGCCTAGGCCATCTTTATGTAGACAAATAATTATTTTTTTCAGATCCAGAGAGTTCTTTGCCATGAGGTGCCATGTTGAACTTCCAGTGACCAGTATGAGAAAGTGAGCGCGATGACACAAAATTTAACACACCTGCTCCCCATTCACACCTGAGACCTTGTAACACTAACAAGACACATGACACCGGGGAGGGAAAATGGCAAATTGGGCCCAATTTGGACATTTTTAATTAAGGGTGTACTCATTTTTGTTGACAGTGGTTTAGACATTAATGGCTGTGTGTTGAGCTATTTTGAGGGGACAGCAAATTTACACTGTTATACACACTGTACACTCACTACTTTACATTGTAGCAAAATGTAATTTCTTTGGTGTTGTCACATGAAAAGATATAATAAAATATTTACAAAAATGTGAGGGGTGTACTCACTTTGTGAGATACTGTGTGTATATATATATATATATATATATATATATATATATATATATATATATATATATATACACATATGAATTATTACATATTTAAAGAGGAAGTAAACCCTGATGTGTTTTACTTCTTCTTTGTTTTCCTGCAACCAGGGGACATTGTGGGCTTTGTTTGCAGGTAAGTAACATAATGTGCTAGTATGCTTACTAGCCTATTAAAGCGGGAGTCCGCCGTTTTTTTTTTTTTAAAAGCCAGCAGCTACAAATACTGAAGCTGCTGACTTTTAAAATAATGACACTTACCCGCCCAGCGCGCCCGTGATGTCGGCACCCGAAGCCGATCTCTCGATCATCTCTCGGGTGCTGCCCCATGCCAAAATTTTAAAAAATGGCGTGGGGTCCACTCAAAAATCCATACCAGACCCTTATCCGAGCAACACAACTTGGCAGGCCGCAGGAAAAGAGGGGGGACAAGAAGCGCCCCCCCCTCCTGAACCATACTAGGCCACATGCTCTCGACATTGGGAGGGTACTTTGGGGTACCCTCCCAAGCACCTTGTCCCCATGTTGATGAGGAGAAGGGCCTCACCCCCACAACCCTTGCCCGGTGGTTGAGGGGGTCTGCAGGTGGGGGGGATTATCAGAATCTGGAAGCTCCCTTTAACAAGGGGACCCCAAGATCCTGCCTCCCTGTGGGAATTGGTAATGGGGTACAAATGTACTCCTACCATTTCACAAAAAAAGTTTCAAAAATGTTAAAAAAGATAATAGATGGTTTTTGACAATTCCTTTATTAATGTCTTATTCTTTCCCCGCTTCTTCTTCCATCTTCTTCTAGTCTTTCTTCTGTGTTCTTCTTCATCCTCCATCTTGTTCTTCCCCCACTTCTTCCTCTATCTTCCTCCGCTTCTTCCTCTGATATTCTTGTCCAGCATCTTCCTCCAACTTCTTCTCTGCTTCGTCCTCCAATCCGCTTCAATGGGAGTCTCCCACTGTGTGATGCTTCTGTTCAGGTGACAGCTTTTATATAACAGAGGGCGGCGCCACCCAGTGACCCCGCTCCCCTCTGACACACGGGGACTTCCCTATGGCTTTCTCCGTGGTGTCAGAGGGGGCGGGGTCATATGTTTATTTGTACTCCATTAACAATTCACACAGGGGGCCGGAATCAGGCGGTCCCCTTGTTAATAACCCCAGATGATGCTTTTGGAAGCGAAACATGTCGGTACTGTATGCTGATCCACCTTTTATCACTGATTTGTTCTTTGAAGAGCTTTTTATCTTTTTGGAGTATGTAAGTGCAATTCTTATATTACCTTTTAATAAAATATTCCTTACAGAATTACACTATGTGCCCCTTTTTCCTTCTTCTACATCTTTCTGGCTGGGTTCATTCTTCCATACATCTTTAATTTACCATAGTCAACGTCTATGAGAGTGATTGCCTGGAGGTTACATCCATGCTGAAAACCTGGATCTTCAGGGTCATCATATTAAGCCTGTTTGACTCACCAGGTGTATACCTGGGTGGGTCCACACTTTCTGGTAAGCGCCTAGTGCTTTTGGTGGTGGATTCTTCTCAGCATTTCTATTTGGATATTCACTTAAGGACTTATTTTGTGCATTATTCACGTATCATTGGATATCACATATTTTGACTTTTTATTATTATTGAATTTTTTTAGAACTTTTAGTCCCTTTTTAGGGTTAACAGTGGGCTTTATATTACTATCATATATGTCACTATATATATATTTGTTTATTTTCATTTATTTGTATATATATTTACTTCACATTTGAAGTTGTTTTTTTTAACGCTGCTCTTTGTTTCACAAATACTTTTATCCATTTACACCTTTTGTGCTGGCTGCTAATATTTGGACAGTGCTGTATATATATTTGCTTTCCCTTGTTAAAGGGGGCTCCCAGATTCCGATAAGCCCCCCGCCCGCAGACCCCCACAACCACTGGGCAAGGGTTGTGGGGATAATGCCCTTCTCCAACATGGGGACAAGGTGCTTTGGGGGGCTACCCTAAAGCACCCTCCCAATGTTGAGGGCATGGGGCCTGGTATTGTTCAGGAGGGGGGGTGCTCTCTTGTCCTCCCTCTGTTCCTGCGGCCTGCCAGGTTGCGTGCTCGACTAAGGGTCTCGTATGGATTTTAAGGTGGACCCCACGGTATTTTGAAAAAAAAAAATTGACACAAGGTTCCCCTTAATATCCATACCAGACCTTAAGGGCCTGGTATGGAATTTGGGGGTGCCCCCATGCATTTTTCTTTTTAATTTTGGTTCGGGGTTCCTCTGTGCGAAAATCCCATGCCGTTTTTATCAATGAATTTTTATGTGTATTCCCAGACCGACAATTCATTATAGCCACGAGTAGTTTTAAATGACTTTTTTTCCTTTAGAAATGTAATTTTGCTGTTAGACTGTTCTAAACACAGGAAACATGTGCCACTTTACAGGCATACTATAGACATCCCCCAGGTATGAAATGTAAAGGGATATTACACTTTTATTGTTTCACTTTAAGCATAATTAAAATCACTGCTCCCGAAAAAATGGCAGTTTTTAAAACTTTTTTTTTGCATTGATACATGTCCCCTGGGGCATAACCCAGGTTCCCAAACAATTTTTTATGCTAATAAATTGCAAATAAACCTTTAGAATGAGCACTTTTGGTTTTTCATGTTGATGTCCCATAGACTTTAACGGTGTTCCACGGCTTTCAAATTTGCTGCTAACACAGCATAATGTTCACTGTTCGACGAACAGCCGAACACCCGATGTTTGACTCAAACTTCAGGCTCATTCCTTTTTCCAGGCTCCCTGATTGCCTGGACACCATATACAGCCTGGATAGCAGCAGTGTGCTATGAATTTTAACCCAGGCAGTGGCTAAATGGATAAATGGAACTTAATAGCACCACTATTTTATATTACATACACTTTCCATCTGGTTCTGAGCCAATTGTCTTGTGCTAATAACAGTTTTCTCAGCTGTTACAGGTTCTACATTTGCCAATCCTTTGTGTATGCCTTGATGCCTTGCCTTTGTTGAGACCTGGATCTATGATCGATGATAAGCACAATTTTACAGATTTCATGTCAGTTGCCATTTAACGATTTTAATGAATGTACTATAATTACGCCATCTGCTGTGTGTAAACTACTTGACAACCAGCTGCCATCATTAAAGGGCAGCTGGTTGGCTCCCCTGCGTGAATCACCGTAGCTGTAAGGGCTGTAGGGGGTGCGCAGCTCATCCCCGGATAATGCGTGTAGCTGTGATGTCCGCCAGTGACCCATGATCGCTCCTCAGAGAGACAGAACGGGGATCAGTCAATTTAAACAGACAGATCCCCATTCTAACAGGGAAGTAGAGAGAGATTTCTGCTGTTCCTAGTGATCAGGAAGAGCAATCTCTCTCTACTCCCAGTCAGTACACTGCCCTCACAGTTAGAAACACCTTCCAGGGAACACATTTACCCCCTTGATCACCCCTAGTGTTAACCCCTTCCCTGTCAGTGACATTTATACAGTAATCAGAGGCTATTTGTAGCTCTGATCGCTGTACAGATGTCAAAGGACAAAAAGTGTCAAAAGTGTCTGATCTGTCTCCTGCTATGTCGCATTCCTCCTAAAAATCGCAGATCGCCACCATTACTAGTAAAAAATAAATAAATAATAAAAATGCCATAAATCTATCAATTACTTTTTAGACACTATAACTTTTGTACAAACTAATCAATATATGCTTACTGCAATTATTTTTTACCAAAAATATGTAGAAGAATACATATTGGCCTAAATTGGTGAAGATTTTTTTGGGATATTTATTATAGAAAAAAGTAAAAAATTATTATTTTTTTCACAATTGTTGCTCTATTTTTGTTTATAGCGCAAAAAATAAAAACCACAGAGGTGATTAAATATCACCAAAAGAAAGCTCTATTTGAGGGGAAAAAAAAGGACACATACATTTTGTTTGGGTACAACATCCCACAACAGTGCAATTGTTAGTTAAAGCGATGCAGTGGTAAATGGAAAAAAATGACCTTGTCATTAAGGTCTAATCTAATGCATGCTTTACAATCTTACAAGTTTCAACTTTTTAACATACAAGTTCTAATTTTTGCATCGGATGACACAAATAATTGTTGTCTTGGGACTTCTTTTGTCTTACAAGCATTTCTTTTGTCTTGAGTGAAGTTGTAAAGTCTATTTAAACTGTTGACATCGAGTATGAAAATGAGAGTTTTGAGGTGCAAAATTTTGTATTAAATAAACATTAACCCCCTAGCGGTAATCCCGAGTCTGGCTCGGGTTAGGAATTTACTGATAGGAGCGGTAACCCAGAGCCAGACTCAGGATCGCATCGCTGGATGCAGGGGAGGACACAGGGAGAGTTACTTACCTTGTCCCCTGGATCCAGCGATGTCCTCCGCGCTGTGTGATCGAGCTGTCCTCCGCTCGATTCACAGTGCCGAATGCCGCCGAGCTCCGTTCTCTGCGAAGTTACGGCGCACGGGAGCGGAGAGCGGCGGCAAATACAGATTACCGTGCTGTATTAAAAATTACACACCCCCTTTGTCCCTAGTGGTTTGTGCAGTGCCCTGCATGCACTTTTATATTATAAATACAGTTTTTTCTGCCTGGAATTTGGAGATTGCCCATAGCAACCTAAACATGTCCCTTTTTTCAGTGTTTTAGGATTTGATTACATTATTGAATAATTTTTATTATTCTTTATTATATTATAAACTTTATCATACCCGGGATGTCCGCTAGACTCTGGTTTGAAGAGATTTAAGAGAGTTATTCCTAAGAATTACAGGACTACAAAATAAAACGCCAAATTTCCATGCAAAAAAATTGTACCGCTTTCAGCACCTAAAACCAGACTGAATCATACCGCCAGGGAGGTTAAAAAAATCAACATGAAAAATAATACAATCGTGGTACAAAGTATTTTCAGCTCTACATGTTTCGCCATCAAGATGGCTTCCCCAGGAGCTTATTGTGAACCTTGTGTGCAATTTCACAAAAAATTTACAAAAAGAACATTTAATATATTCAATCAATATAAAAATAACAATTCATTTATAGACACCATAAAGGTCTAATAAAAACATTACACAAAATATATATACATAATCATTTCATAGATTATCTGATGAAGGAACTCTCACCTGAAATGCAAAGTGCATTTCAGGTGAGAGTTTATTCATCAGATGATGTATATATATTTTGTGTATTATTATTAGACCTTTATGGTCTCTATAAATTAATTGTTTATCTTATTATATTATTATATTGATTGAATATATTTAAAAAAAAAATTGTCTATTTTTTGTGAAATTGTACACAAGTTTCACAATAAGCTCCCGAGGAAGCCATATTGATGGGGAAACATATAGAGCTGAAAATCCTTTGTACCATGATCGTATGAATTTTAACATTTTTAATGTTTATTAATAAAAAAATTGTATATTTTGATTTTGTTTCTAGTTGAGTAATTTTGCACCTCAAAACTCCCATGTTCATATTTTTTTGAGGAGGTGATGCATTCTAATTAAAGCTCCCATCTTTGGATCAAAAATGTATTGTTTTTCTATTTAAACTGTGCTGTGATTGCTGTTCAATTAGTATACGACAACTATAGTGAAAAATATCATATTATAATAACTGTATGTGGGATATACGTATGTGGATATAGATAATGTTCAGTATATAAATTCATTTTTTATATTATGCCTTTACTTTTAATTTTCTCCACATTCACATGCAGACCAAGTTGTTTGGCAAAAGTGACAATAACAGCGCTGAACCATGTAATACTGTAAGGGTTACTTACAATGGTCAGATTTTAATTATTTGTATTTCTAAAAAAAGAAAACCAGTTGCTTACAAAACCTTAGCTGATGTTAGACTTTATTTTGCTTGTTTCTTACTTCAAGTTAAAAATAAGATTACTCTACCCATAGGGTGACAATGCTGCTGCAATAACTGTAGGAGAACAAAATTCACTTTGCTATAGAAAGGGGGAAATTGAAGAGCTACTGAAAGGGTCAACAGGTAATACAATTATGTTTTATTATTCAGAAAAACAAACACTCCAGTGTTAATGCTAGTTACAAGCTGCAGCGTACACATTTTTTTATATTGCCCATACTTCCACTTTTATGAAATATTTATTTTTATATCAGCTAAATGAAATAGCAATTCTAAATATTAGAATTCAACTCAGCAAAACAAAAGGGTCAATAATTGGAACATGAACATAAAATTGTTGGAACATCTGCATTCCGCTTTTTTAGGCTGTTGCATGTCCCTTCAAGTACGTGACTACGTTTAAGGACAGGCAGTGATAATTGCATCATCATTAAACAGCTGAAATAAAAACACAAATAACTATTCTTTTTAAAATATTTCTCCTCTGCAATACATCTTCATCTATCAACAAACATGTCAGCAAAATCAGGTTATGTTATTTATAAATAAAAAACCTGAGTAAATACAAAATAAGCTTAAATTTCTAGAAAAAATAATATCTAGACACTGATGGATCTTTGGTTCATGGAAACATAGGAGTTAATTTACCAAAACAGGAGTACTCAGAATCTGGTGCAGCTGTGCATGGTAGCCAATCAGTTTCTAAGTTAAGCTTGTTCAATTAAACTTTGATAATAAAACCTGGAAGCTGATTGGTTTCTATGCAGAACTGCACCATATTTTGCTCTCTAAAGTTTTAGTAAATCAGCCCCATAGTGTTATTTTATTTATTAAATGCAAGACTACACAATTTGTGAAAACATTTATTTCATTTTTAGTCATGTAAATATTAAATGTTCCATATGACTATTTTCTTTTTACCACTTAGAGAGACTAGGAAGCTAGAGTGAATGCACATTTAGAAAGGTTTCTGTAATCTGTTTTTATCCAAAATGATTTGAATATTCTACAATGTAACCAGATGTGATCAACAAAATGTCACAATTCCTTCTTTCTCCTGCACGTAGGCATGCGGCCTATCTGCATCCATATCTTTCTTTAAGATATGTTTAATTTCCTTGTTATTTTAGATGTGCATTAACAACATTAAATATACATTCACATCGATTTAAGACCTAAAATGTACTTCCTTGTACAGAGTATAAATTATAATAATGGTTAAAGGGGGATTCAATTTATAGGTTACAAGTTCATATGTTGTTCTAAAATGCACAGCTTATTATAGCTGAAACAGAATGGAAATGTATGGCATGAAAAATTGTCATTCTGGTTGGAAAGTATGCAATTTTCCAGCTGTATACCTATTTATGTCTAGTCGATAAAACAGTATTGAAAGCAAATATTTGCCAAAGATGGATTACACACATTCTACAAGTAAGTCGAATTGCTTCCATTACATTTGTATTCAATCAATGGAATAGTTTTAAAGAAAATACTGTAATAACTCTAAGTAATGAAAACACTTTTTATCTTGTGTCATGCATGCAAATGTTCAAGAGGACCCAGTCTATTCTCCTCAAAGCAACAAACAATATTATCCCCATTAGGATGATATACTTGTTTAGTGATTTCAATTAAAGGAGAACTCCCAATATATTTTTTATTATACTTTAGCACTCGTGTCCTAACTATTCATTAACCACTTCAGCCCCGGAAGAATTTATTATCCTGATCAGATCACTTTTTGCGACACTGTGTCGCTTTAACTGACAATTGCGCGGTCGTGCGATGTTGTGCACAAACAAAATTGACATCCTTCCATAAATAGAGCTTTCTTTTGGTGGTATTTGATCGCCTCTGTGGTTTTTATTTTTTGTGCTAGAAACAAAAAAGTGCGACAATTTTGAACAAAATGCATTATTTTTAACTTTTTGATATAATACATATCTCCCAAAAATATATATAAAAAATATTTTTTTTTTCCTCAGTTTAGGCCGATATGTATACTTCTACATATTTTTGGTAAAAAAAAAATCACAACAAGCGTTTATTGATTGGTTTGCACAAAAGTTATAGCGTCTACAAAACAGGAGATAGATTTATAGCATTCTTATTATTATTATTGTTTTTACTAGTAATGGCGGCAATCTGCAATTTTTATCATGACTGAAATAAAAAATTTCTGCGCTAAATAAGTAATAATCCAAAAATACATTTTTCTTAAACCAATAGTCCATTTAGTGTTCAAACAATTAAATTAATCATAACGAGCAAACTAAAAATTAAGTCCTTGAAGTGGTGTCCAAAGAAAGTAAATATCCACCAAATGCATGTCCACCGTGATAATTAATAGGATGTAGCCTTACCGGATCTATAGACTCCAGTCATTATAAGAGTCTAGGCAGGCATTATACTATAATCCAGCTATCAAAATGAATCCCTCGGTAGTTGGAAGGTATCATGGCTGACCAGATAGACTCCTAGTAATCCTCATACTTGACCAAAATGATGCAGGCACTTGGATTGGAAAACTTATTTTTGGATTATCACTTACTTAGCACTGCAATTTTTTATTTTATATGTTTTTACACAATTGGTTCTGTTGTCACATTGTAAGTAGCTTATATGTCACTTTTGTTACTACCTGTAAGTTCAGTTGCTACTAACTTTTAAATTTTTTGTAAAGTTTAGCTAGTGACATGCTCCATTCTCAACAGTCAAAAGCATATTTCAAGAAAAGGCTAAATAAAAATAGAGTGTAATGCTTTTAGGCACTTTAAAAAAAAAAATAATTGGGCTGTGAGTCTACCTATTATTGGTAAAAATAAATGTTATCTTTTTTTTCTCCTAAGTAAAGTTCTAAATCACATACTGTATCTGTTGGAAATCTAGCTTGATCACAATAACACTTTATCAAGTTAGATACTCTACTCCAGATAAAACCAAATTACTGTAGCCACTTCAGCCCCATAAGAATTGGCTGCTCAATGACCAGGCCATTTTTTGCGATACTGTACTGCGTCGCTCTAACTGACAAGTGCGATGCTGTACCCAAACAAAATGTACAGTGGTGTGAAAAAGTGTTTGCCCCCTTCCTCATTTCCTGTTCCTTTGCATGTTTGTCACACTTAAGTGTTTCGGAACATCAAACCAATTTAAACAATAGTCAAGGACAACACAAGTAAACACAAAATGCAATTTGTATGTCCTTTTTTTTCCACAAATAGAGATTTCTTTTGAAGAAATTTGATCATCTCTGCTGTTTTAATTTTTTGTGCTATAAACAAAAAAAGAGCAACAAAAAAACAACACAATATTTTGTATTTTTTTCTGTAATTAATAGCTCCATTTATTTAAAAAAAAAGCTATTTTTCCCTCAGTTTAGGCCAATATATATTATTCTACATATTGTAATAAAAATTGCAAAAAGTGCATATTGATTAGCTTGCACAAAATAGGGGATAGATTTATGGCATTTTTATTATTATTTTTTTTTTACTAGTAATGGTGGCGATCTGCGATTTTTATTGAGACTGTGACATTATGGTGGACACATTGGACACTTTTGACATATTTTTGGGTCGATTGACAATTATACAGCGATCAGTGCTATAAAAATGGACTGATTACTGTATAAATGTCACTGGTAGGAAAGGGGTTAACACTGGGGGGATATCAAGGGGTTAACTCTCCTCTCCTCTCCTCACAGAACTGGAATGTGTGGGTTTACACCCACATGTCCCTGTTCTGCCTCTCGTGCCCGCGAACACTCGTGGCTGGCAGTCATCGTGGCCGCGCGCACACACCTGCTATCCCGCTTATGCTGGCCTGCCGCAGTATAATGACTTTGGCTAGTTGGCAAGTGGTTAATGCTTGCCATACACGGTTAGAAAATAGTTTGCAGAAAAACACTTGGAATTCTAAAGACCTGTTGAACGTGCATGTCATTCTATGATTATGGTATGGTGGTATATAGTCATAAATATTTTCATGATTAGACTTTTGGAATTACACACAAACACACATATATATATAGATATATATATATATATATATATATATATATATATATATATATATATATATATATATATATATATATATATATATATACAGTATCTCACAAAAGTGAGTACATGTGACAACACTTAAGAAATGACACTTTGCTATAATGTAAAGTAGTGAGTGTACAGCTTGTATAACAGTGTAAACTTGCTGTCCCCTCAAAATAACTCAACACACAGCCATTAATGTCTAAACCGCTAGCAACAAGAGTGAGTACACCCCTAAGTGAAAATGTCCAAACTGAGAAAAATGTCAATATTTTGTCTTTTTCCCCCTTGGGCATGGAGTTCACTAGAGCTTCACAGGTTGCCACTGGAGTCCTCTTCCACTCCTCCATGATGACATGGATCTGGTGGATGTTTAGAGACCTTGCGCTCCTTCACCTTCCATTTGAGGATGCCCCACAGATGCTTAGTAAGGTTTAGTTCTGGAGACATGCTTGGCCAGTCCATCACCTTTACCCTCAGCTTCTTTAGCAAGGCAGTGGCCATCTTGGAGGTGTGTTTGGGGTTGTTATCATGTCAGAATACTGCCCTTCAGTCCAGTCTCTGAAGGGAGGGGATCCTCCTTTGCTTCAGTATGTCACAGTACATGTTGGCATTAATGATTCCTTAAATAAACTGTAGCTCCCCAGTGCCGGCAGCACTCATGCAGCCCCAGACCATAGCACTCCCACTACCATGCTTGACTGTAGGCAAGACACACTTGTCTTTGTACTCTTCACCTAGTTGCTGGCACAAACACTTGATACCATCTGAAACAAATACGTATATCTTGGTCTTATCAGACCACAGGACATTGTTCCATTAATCCATGTCCTTAGTCTGCTTGTCTTCAGCAAACTGTTTTCGAGCTTTCTTGTGCATCATCTTTAGAAGAGGCTTCCTTCTGGGATGACAGCCGTGCAGATCAATGTGATGCAGTGTGCAGCGTATGGTCTGAGCACTGACAGCCTGACCTCCCTACCCCTTCAACGTTGGCAGCAATGCTGGCAGCACTCATACATCTATTTCCCAAAGACAACCTCTGCACATGCACTCAACTTCCTTGATCGACCATGGTCAGGCCTATTCTAAGTGGAACCTGTCCTGTTAAACTGCTGTATGGTCTTGGCCACTGTGCTGCAGCTCAGTTTCAGGGTCTTGGCTTTTAGCCTAGGCCATCTTTATGTAAAGCAGCCATTCTTTTTTTCAGATCCTCAGAGAGTTCTGTGCCATGAGGTGCCATATTGAACTCCCAGTGATCAATATGGGGAGGCACAGTGGTGTAGTGAGTAGCACTCTCACCTAGAAGTAAAAAGGGTCACTGGTTTGAATCTCAACCATGACACCACCTGCCTGGAGTTTGCATGTTCTCCCTGTGCCTGCATGGATTTCCTCTTGGTACTCCAGTTTCCTCCCACACTCCAAAGACATGCTATTAGGTTAATTGGCTTCTGTCCAAATTGACTCAGTAATGTTACAAGGTCTATGTATATATAAAACATTTTTCATTTTTTTTAGGAATAATATTAGCTATTTAATTACAATTATCATTTTATTAAAGTCCTGTTTTAATGGCTGGTAAGAGCTTGGAATTTCCATTTTTTGGAACAATGAATTTTGTTTAGTATGCAAAGAATAGCACAGATTACTTTACTTTGAATTAATTTCAATATAAAAAAAATACAACAAAGACTTTTAAAATGCTTATCTAAGATATTCTTTACCTTTTTGCCATTTCATAGAAGAACTAAAGGATGCTTAGGTGAATTGTCTGGATTTAAAATGTTTTGCATGACTTTGCTTTATTTAATAAAGGCCTGAAAAATATCTGAAATGTGCTTTGAGGAACAAGCTCCAATTTTACCTCCAAACCTGCTTGTTTTTTTGTCAATAAAAAAATTATGTTGATGTATGGTGAAAAAACACAAATTGAAACAAAAGTAAAAAATACACCACCAGGAGAAAAAATCCCTTTCCAACTTCTTTCTATTAAAAGGCTCAAGGTGGCATAAACGACAAATTAAAGCATACAATCACTTCAGGTGCTAGCAAGCCATGCATGGATGACACTAGATTTGCACAGAAAAATACATGTACCAATGGAAGAAGCTCCAGACCATGGGGATAAATACAAATACAAATATTGATTTACACCAAAAACATCAACAAAAACATGGAACGTCAGAAAATACTCCTTCATCAGGTCTACAACATAATGATATATATATATACAAGGTCTCAGGTGTGAATGGGGAGCAGGTGTGTTAAATTTGGTGTTATCGCTCTTGCTCTCCCATACTGGTCACAGGAAGCTCAACATAGCACCTCATGGCAATGTCTCTGAGGATCTGAAAAAAATAATTGTTGCTCTACATAAAGTTGTTTAACATCATTTCTACATAATTTCTACATAAAGAAGGTTTAACAGGACAGGTTCCACTCAGAGCAGGCCTTGCCATGGTCGACAAAAGAAGTTGAGTGCAAGTGCTCAGCGTCATATCCAGAGATTGTCTTTGGGAAATAGACGTATGAGTGCTGCCAGCATTGCTGCAGAGGTTGAAGGGGTGGGGGGGGTCAGCCTGTCAGTGCTCAGACCACACACTGCATACTGCATCAAATTGGTCTGCATGGCTTTCATCCCAGAAGGAAGCCTCTTCTAAAGATGATACTCAAAAAAAGCCTGCAAACTGTTTGTTAAAGACCAGCAGACTAAGGACATGGATTACTGGAACCATGTCCTGTGGTCTGATGAGACCAAGATAAACTTATTTGGTTCAGATGGTGTCAAACGTGTGTGGTGGCAACCAGATGAGGAGTACAAAGACAAATGTGTCTTGCCTACAGTCAAGCATGGTGGTGGGATTGTCATGGTCTGGGGCTGCATGAGTGCTGCCAGCACTGGGGAGCTACAGTTCATTGAGAGAACCATGAATGGCAACATGTACTGTGACATACTGAAGCCAAGCATGATCCATTCCCTTTGCAGACTGGGCCGCAGGGCAGTATTCCAACATAACGACCCCAAACACACCACCAAGATGACCACTTCCTTTGCTAAAGAAGCTGAGGGTAAAGATGATGGACTGGCCAAGCATGACTGCAGATCTAAATCCCTTTGAGCATCTGTGGGGCATCCTCAAAAAGAAGGTGGAGGAGCTAAGGGACTCTAGCATCCACCAGCTCCATAATGTCATCATGGAGGAGAGGAAGAGGACTCCAGTGGCAACCTGTGAAGCTCTGGCAAACTCCATGCCCAAGAGGGTTAAGGCAGTGCTGGAAAATAATGGTGGCCACACAAAATATTGACACTTTGGGCCCAATTTGGACATTTTCACTTAGGGGTGTACTCACTTTTGTTGCCAGCGGTTTAGACATTAATGGCTGTGTGTTGAGTTATTTTGAGGGGTCAGCAAATTTACACTGTGATACAAGCTGTACACTCACTACTTTACATTGTAGCAAAGTATCATATCTTCAGTGTTGTCACATGAACAGATATAATAAAATATTTACAAAAATGTGAGGGGTGTACTCACTTTTGTGAGGTACTATATATATATATATATATATATATATATATATATATATATATATATATATATATATATATACACACACATGTATATGTATATATATATACACACACACATATATATATATATATATATATATATATATATATATATATACACACATATATATATATATATATATCAGTTATACAGAAAGGCCGCGCTTAGGAGATGGATTATAATAAACAGGATTATAGGTATATAATATAGGTCTTTAACCACTTAATAACCGGCCTATAGCCAAATGACGGCTACAGGCCGGTTTGTTATCTGTGGGAGGCCGTCATATGACGTCCTCCCGGAGAATCGTTCGTGCGCGCCCGCTCGGGCGCGCACACCGGAACATCCGTGCTCGCCGGGTTCACGGGACCCGGCGCAACACGGATCGCGGTAAAGGACCAATAGCAGAGGTCCTTTACCACGTGATCGCTCCGTCCAATGACGGAGCGATCACAAAATATAAACAAAAAACGTCATGGGTCATGTAAAGTTCACTTCTCTCCTCTCCTCACACCGATGCAGCGTGAGAGGAGAGGAGAGCTACATAGGTATACGTGAGTGGAAAAAACAGTGCCCAGCAGTGCCCCAGCAGTGCCCTAGCAGTGCCCCAGCAGTGCCCAGCAGTGCCCCAGCAGTGCCCAGCAGTGCCACAACAGGGATCAGCAGTGCCACAACAGTGCCATCTGTCACCTCTGTGCCATCTGTCACCTCTGTGCCACCTGTGCCACACCTGTGCCACCCCTGTGCCACCCCTGTGCCACCAGATCCACACCAGTGCCACTAAAGTGCACACCAGTGCCACACCAGTGACACACCAGTGCCACCTGTGCCCATCAGTGCCACCTGTGCCCATCAGTGCCACATCAGTGCCGCCTGTGCCCCACCAGTGCCGCCTGTGCCCCACCAGTGCCACCTGTGCCCGCCAGTGCCGCCTGTGCCCGCCAGTGCCGCCTGTGCCCGACAGTGCCATCTGTGTGCTAGTCAGTGCCACCAGAGCCACACCAGTGCAACCAAAGCCACTATAGTGACATCAGTGCCGCCTGTGCCCACCAGTGCCGCCTGTGCCCACCAGTGCCATCTGTGTGCCCACCAGTGCCATCTGTGTGCCCACCAGTGCCATCTGTGTGCTAATCAGTGCCACCAGAGCCACACCAGTGCAACCAAAGCCACTATAGTGCCCAGTGCCGCCTGTGTCCACCAGTGCCGCCTGTGTCCACCAGTGCCACCTGTGCCCACCAGTGCAGCCTCACCAGCCACCAGTATGGCAAAAAAATATTTTACTAGCGAGGAGGCCTACCAGCTTTTAAGTATAACCGATGAGAGCAGCAGGGAGCTCTCTGATTCTCTGTCCAATTCGGATTCTGCCTATGAACCCGTTACAAGCAGCGGGTCTGATACTGAATCAGAAGAAGAATATGTGCCCGTGAAAAGAATGCGTTCTGGCGTGGAGCAGCAGCCTACTACCAGCAGTGCAGTGCCGTCCACCTCGAGAGCAGTGCCGTCCACCTCGAGAGCAGTGCCGTCCACCTCGAGAGCAGTGCCGTCCACCCCGAGAGCAGTGCCGTCCACCCCGAGAGCAGTGCCGTCCACCCCGAGAGCAGTCCCGAGAGCAGTGCCGTCCACCTCGAATAGGGGCCATGCCAGCCTTCCCTATGCCCTTCAACACAACCTGTGGCTGCCCTCTAATTCCGGAGAAGCAAATATCCCCCCCTTCACCGCCCAGCCAGGTGTCCAGGTGAACACCGATGATTTTTCAATGCTAGATTTTTTTCATTTGGCTTTCACCGAAGACTTACTATCATCCATTGTGGCCCAGTGCAACCTCTACGCACAGCAGCACATAGTAAGCAACCCTGGCTCTAGATATGCCCGTCCCTTTCAGTGGAGAGAACTAACTGTAGAGGAATTCAAAATTTTCTTAGGCCTAACATTTTCTATGGGACTTTCAAAAAAAAACAATTGTACTCCTATTGGTCTACCAAACCTGTCCACCACATGCCACTCTTCTCATCCCTTATGCCAAGATCACGATACGTAATGATTATGCGGTTCCTCCACTACAATGACAACACCCAGTGCCTTCCCCGAAATGACCCAGCTTTTGACAAACTATTTAAAATTCGGCCACTCCTAAATTATTTCTCTGAAAAATTTCCCCAATTATATACCCCCGAACAGAATATTTCCGTGGATGAGTCCCTTGTAAAATTCTCAGGCAGGCTTGGCATCAAACAGTTTATCCCCAGCAAAAGGGCCCGATATGGGGTTAAAATGTACAAACTTTGTGACCGAGCCACGGGATACATCTACTCCTTCCTTGTGTACGAAGGAAAGGACTCCCAACTGCACCCCCCTGAATGCCCAGAGTACATTGGAGCCAGCGGAAGAGTGGTCTGGCATCTTGTCTATCCACTCCTTGGAAAGGGATACCACCTTTATGTGGATAATTTTTATACGAGCTTGCCCCTCTTCCGCAATCTTCACCAGAGAGACACCCCAGCATGTGGTACAGTGAGAGCCAATAGAAAGGGCTTCCCGCAAAAACTCGTCAATGAAAAGCTACAACGAGGGGAGACTGCATCTTTGCGGAACCAGGAGCTATTGGCTGTCAAGTGGAGGGACAAACGAAACGTCCACATGCTGACGACAATACATAATGAGACCTACATAGAAGTCTCCAGAAGAAACGGCCCAATCCAGAAACCAGCCTGCATCTATGATTATAATTTGTTTATGGGAGGAGTGGACTTTAACGATCAGATGATTGAACCATACCTTCCCACAAGAAAATCCCGCCACTGGTATAAAAAAGTGTCCATTTATCTTTTCAGTTTGGCCATGTATAACACTTATGTCCTTTACCAAAAATCTACAGAGAACCCCGTATCCTATTTGTACTACCAAGAAGAAGTTATTTCCGCCCTTTTGTACCCTGAAGGCCCACCAGAAACTATTCGCTCTGATTGTGTGAGCAGACTCCACGAACGTCACTTTCCTGACAAAATTCCCCCCAGTGAAACAGGCTGCAGACGTCAGAAAAAATGCCGGGTGTGCTCCAGAAGAGGAATTAGAAGAGACACCACATTTTATTGTCCCGATTGTCCTTCCCAACCAGGCCTCTGTATAGGTGAATGCTTCCGCCGTTACCATACTTCTCTACATTATTAGGGAAGTATGGTAAACGTAATTCTCATTTCCTGTCATTTTCCTCCACACCCCTTATGCCACTGCACTGAACTGTACATACCTCTGCCTTCTCCAACACCGACCCTGGCCTGTTATACGACCAAGCTTTTGCCTAACGCTAAACATACCTCTGCCTTCTCTGGAACTGACCCTGGCCTGTTATACGACCAAGCTTTTGCCTAACGCTAAACATACCTCTGCCTTCTCCGGAACTGACCCTGGCCTGTTATACGACCACGCTTCTGCCTAACGCTAAACTGTACCTGCCTCTGCCTTCTCTGGAACTGACCATGGACTGTTTGACCACGTTTTTTGCCTGCCTCTTGGATTGATCTTTTACCCTGCTATGCTAGTGGGAACAAAAGGGGTCTCACATATGTGAGGGGCTCCAGAATAGTTTTTTCTGGATGAAGAAAACTAATTTTTTAGTTTTCTTATTCCCAAATTAGGGACTGGAGACTCAGAGGCTTCAAAGAGATTTGGGCGGGAGAAGCCTCTACCCCTTTCCCCATTATTTCATAGCCTGCTACTTGGACCATGTTCCTGCTTACTACCAGGATGGACAATATTCCTGCCTGCTACCTGGACAATTCCATTTACTGTCGCTGACCATGTCCCTGCCTGCTGCCTGGATCAGACTACTAAAACCACAGGTAATTTTTTGTTTACCCCTTACTTGGTATGTATGTGCTATGTTAGAAATATGAAGGGCCTTCAAAAATGTGATAGATTGTAAGGAAATTGGATGCGCAAGTTATGTTCCTAGAACACCTGATGATGCTTCTAAGATGTTGGGCCTCTATGTGGCCAGGCTGTGTAAAAGTCTCACACATGTGGTATCGCCATACTCAGGAGTAGTAGCAGAATATATTTTGGGGTGTCATTTTTGCTATGTACATGCTATGTGTTGGAAATATCTTATAAATGGACAACTTTTTGTAAAAAAAATGCATTTTCATTTTTTTCCCACATTTTCCAAAAACTTTGGGAAAAAAATGAACCATTCAAAGGACCCATTATGCCTCATAGATTATACGTTGGGGTGTTTGCTTTCCAAAATAGGGTCACTTTGTGGGCGTTTCCATTGTCCTGGTGCTCCAGGGCCTTCAAAAGTGTAATAGGTGGTTGAGAGATTAGATGGGTAATTTATGCTCCTAAAATGCCTGAAGTTGCTACTTCAATGTTGGACTTGTGTATGTGGCCAGGCTGTGTAAAAGTCTAACACATGTGGTATCGCCATACTCAGGAGGAGTAGCAGAATATATTTTGGGGTGTCATTTTTGCTATGTACATGCTATGTGTTGGAAATATCTTATAAATGGACAACTTTTAGTAAAAAAAAATGCATTTTCATTTTTTTCCACAATTTCCAAAAACTTTGGGAAAAAAATGAACCGTTCCAAAGACTCATTATGCCTCATAGATTATACATTGGGGTGTTAGCTTTCCAAAATGGGGTCACTTTGTGGGCGTTTCCATTGTCCTGGTGCTCCAGGGCCTTCATAAGTGTAATAGGTGGTTGAGAGATTAGATGGGTAATTTATGCTCCTAGAACGCCTGAAGTTGCTACTTCAATGTTGGACTTGTGTATGTGGCCAGGCTGTGTAAAAGTCTAACACATGTGGTATCGCCATACTCAGGAGGAGTAGCAGAATATATTTTGGGGTGTCATTTTTGCTATGTACATGCTATGTGTTGGAAATATCTTATAAATGGACAACTTTTAGTAAAAAAAATGCATTTTCATTTTTTTCCACAATTTCCAAAAACTTTGAGAAAAAAATGAACCGTTCCAAAGACTCATTATGCCTCATAGATTATACGTTGGGGTGTTAGCTTTCCAAAATGGGGTCACTTTGTGGGCGTTTCCATTGTCCTGGTGCTCCAGGGCCTTCATAAGTGTAATAGGTGGTTGAGGTATTAGATGTGTAATTTATGCTCCTAGAACGCCTGAAGTTGCTACTTCAATGTTGGACTTGTGTATGTGGCCAGGCTGTGTAAAAGTCTAACACATGTGGTATCGCCATACTCAGGAGGAGTAGCAGAATATATTTTGGGGTGTCATTTTTGCTATGTACATGCTATGTGTTGGAAATATCTTATAAATGGACAACTTTTAGTAAAAAAAAATGCATTTTCATTTTTTTCCACAATTTCCAAAAACTTTGGGAAAAAAATGAACCGTTCCAAAGACTCATTATGCCTCATAGATTATACGTCGGGGTGTTAGCTTTCCAAAATGGGGTCACTTTGTGGGCGTTTCCATTGTCCTGGTGCTCCAGGGCCTTCATAAGTGTAATAGGTGGTTGAGGTATTAGATGTGTAATTTATGCTCCTAGAACGCCTGAAGTTGCTACTTCAATGTTGGACTTGTGTATGTGGCCAGGCTGTGTAAAAGTCTAACACATGTGGTATCGCCATACTCAGGAGGAGTAGCAGAATATATTTTGGGGTGTCATTTTTGCTATGTACATGCTATGTGTTGGAAATATCTTATAAATGGACAACTTTTAGTAAAAAAAAATGCATTTTCATTTTTTTTCCACAATTTCCAAAAACTTTGTGAAAAAAATGAACCATTCCAAAGACTCATTATGCCTCATAGATTATACGTCGGGGTGTTAGCTTTCCAAAATGGGGTCACTTTGTGGGCGTTTCCATTGTCCTGGTGCTCCAGGGCCTTCAAAAGTGTAATAGGTGGTTGAGATATTAGATGTGTAATTTATGCTCCTAGAACGCCTGAAGTTGCTACTTCAATGTTGGACCTGTGTATGTGGCCAGACTGTATAAAAGTCTCACACATGTGGTATCACCGTACTCAGGAGGAGCAGCAGAATGTATTTTGGGGTTTCATTTGTGGAATGTATCTGCCGTGTGAGAGAAATAGCCTGGTAAAATGACAATTTGGTGTGAAAAAAACTTAAAACAAAAAAAAAAAAAAAATCTTTATTTTGCAAAGAATTGTGGGAAAAAATTACAACTTCAAAAAACTAACTGTGCCATGTACTAAATACCTTGGAATGTCTACTTTCCAAAAAGGGGTCATTTGTTTTTTTTTTGTACATTACTGGCTTGTTAGGGTCTCCAGAAATGAGATAGACTGTCAGTACATCAGCTGTGATCAAATTGATACATTTTCAGTGATTGGCACCATAGCTTGTAGACCCTATAACTTTCACGCAGAATAAATAATATCCACTAATTTGGGTTATTTTTACTAAAAACATTTAGCAGTATACATTTTTGGCCAAATTTATGAAGAAAAATTACTTATTTGCAAAAAAATTTTTATAGAAATGAAGAAAAATGCTTTTTTTTACAACATTTTCGGTATTTTTTCATTAATAGCACAAAAAATAAAAAACGCAGAGGTGATCAAATACCACCAAAAGAAAGCTCTATTTGTGGAAAAAAAAGGACGAAAATTTCAGATGGGTACAGTGTTGCATGACCGAGTAATTGTCATTCAAATTGTGAGAGCACCGAAAGCTGAAAATTGGTCTGGTTATTAAGGGTGTTTAAGTGCCCAGTGGTCAAGTGGTTAAAGGGTTTCTCCCTTATACTTTATTGTTATTCTTCCTTTAGAGGTTGCTGCCACCCTCAAAATACACGGGCTGAATTCAATAACCCATGTTTAAAAAGATGAGAAACAAATATGGGCTAATGGCGCTACCTCAACACTTATTTGTATTACAAATGTACAACCTTTAAGTCTATCCTTGATTTAATCCCTTTCTCTGGCCCCAGGGCCTATTGCACGCCCAGATAAGGGGATTCTATGAAAGACAACAGATGTATTTATATTTATATATATATATATATATATAGCAGACTTTCTCCTTTTCTATTGGGAATATCCCCACTAAACTACCCGTTTTAAGCAAAACCGACTATATGAAATATTCCGAGTACCCCATAGCGGAAAATACACAAAAATTATGAAAATATTATATATACAAAAATAAAAAATAAAAATTATGTAAGATATATATCTCCAAGTGGTGTGTGTGCCAGAAAAAAAATGTTTTTGTTATATATATATATATATGTGTATATATACCCCAATCATGCACCTTCCTTAAATGGCTCTTAAGTACTTCTATTATCGCAATATTATGCTATACAATCATATATGTGAAAAATTATAAACCAATGTGTGTATATAACAAATTATAAAAATATAATATTTATACTGTGATTATACAGTGACGGATTTCTAAAAAAACCCTTAACCCTAAAAAAACTTTTTTAGGAAAAAAAGTGTTTTTTTATACATATAAAGTCCTCAGTGATGCTGTTTATCAAATGTCCAGAATAGTGCAAATTATTTCTGCTCCCAAAGGTTCAGCTGTGACTTTTCGTGATTATGACAGTTTAATCGTGACTTCTGTGCTCCTTCCCCCTCAAGGGTCCCCACTCACCAAATCCACTCACCCCCTAAGGGGTTATGCGCAAGTAAGCTGTATTCCACTTTTGTTGAGGATTTCACCAATCTGCTGTGTCTTCAAAAACGACTCCCCGCAAACACTTTCGTAGTTTAGAGAGAATATTCCGTGGTGGTTCCTCAAAGGAAAAAAGATCCACTCATGGTGCAGTATTTTTGATGCATAACGTGCTTCTCATTGGGGGAGGGGAATAAGCTGTTGCTCTGTTGTGCTTATATCAGAGCCAAAGAGGTTTTTTTTTGGTCTTTATATATAGTGGGAGGCTTATGACCACTATTTTTAAAAATTCAATATTTTATTACAAAGGTAAAAAATTCTTCCAAACTGCAAAACAATTTTATCTCGGCACTTGTACAGCCAGTAATAATTGTAGAAAAAATATTTTGCAGAAATTTTTTTTTTAGATACAAAATCATACAAAAAAAGGAAAAATACAAATTTTATAAACAATACAAAAATAGATAAAAAATATATATAAAAAGTAACGTACCAAAAAATATATATAAAAGTTTTTTTAAAAAATTTATATGTTATAGATAGCCAATCTAGTAATGCCTATTTTGTTCCCTTGAGAAAGTGGGGATTTTTTAAAAAATCTTATCCTCCATAAATAATGTGTCCCTCAGCGGGACCCTTTCCCAGGTTCTAAAGGCTCTGTCTAGATTGTTTCTACCTTGGTAATGTCCTTACGTCCCTTGCGCAACAAGGGGAAAGCAAAAAAAAACACTGGTTCGCCAATGCAAAAATGCTCCGTTGAGCGAGCGGCGTGCGCTCCAGCTGTGCTCCAACGGGCCTGGAGCGCCGGAAGTGACGTGGTATGCTTAATGACGCTGTACGCGTTTCGTCAGAGACGTCCTCAGCAGCGTCCTCAGATCGTTGTCTTTCATAGAATCCCCTTATCTGGGCGTGCAATAGGCCCTGGGGCCAGAGAAAGGGATTAAATCAAGGATAGACTTAAAGGTTGTACATTTGTAATACAAATAAGTGTTGAGGTAGCGCCATTAGCCCATATTTGTTTCTCATATATATATATATATATATATATATATATATATATATATATATATATATATATATATATATATATATATATATATATATATACACAGCGGGTAAAATAAGTATTGAACACATCACCATTTGTCTAAGAATTTTCTCCACATGTCTGTAACAACTTATGCGCCACATGTCTGTAACAACTTATGAAATCCATTTTATTTCAATCAAATAATTTTTTTTTTACTTTTATTATTAAACATACATACAAACAAATAACCATATTTAAATCATATAGGGATAAATACCGACCCCCCCCCCCCTCAAAAAAAGGAAGAAAATACATTCAATTACATATATTATGTCAAATTAATCCATAAAGTATCGAAAATAGAAAAGCACACAAAACAAACAAACTTTGCACCTCTCGGACTAAAATAGCTTAGCATATAGTAAACAAAACATAATATTATATAGAGACATGGATACATTTTACACATCAAATTGTTCACCCCTAATATCAAGCATCAGACTATAGAAACTTCCTCTATGCAGCATTAAATTAGTAGGGGATTTTCTTTTATTATAAAAGTGGTGAGCTACTATTAATTGAATTAAAGGGTATTTTTTGAATTGGGATATTATTATCTACTGCGTGGGGTCCTGAATGTCCACTACTTCCCAGCTGTGCCAATGTTGTAATTGTGATACAATAAAGTATAATCTTGCATTAGGTATCGCAACTCCCCTCTTATCGATGGCCAATTGTAATGTTTCAAATCTAATTCTAGGTTTTCCATCCTTCCACACAAAATCCCTAAAAACAGAGTTGATAGTCCTAAATAATCGTAACGTCAACCATATGGGGCAATTATGCAATACATATAGCATTTGGGGCATCCACACCATCTTCACCAAATACGTTCTTCCTACCATAGACAATGGGAAATTACATGTTTTGCTCAGTTGTCTAAATTTGATAATATGAAGGAGTATATTTGTATCTGTATATTCTGTAACATTCAGTGTAATTATCACTCCCAAATATTTAAATGATGTAACCAGGGCCATCTGTTGAGCCTGGTGTGGATGCTCCAAATGCACAGGGTTCAAAAGCAGAATTACAGACTTGTCCAAATTAATATTGAATCCTAAAAAGGATCCATACAAGTCTATTAAGGACATAACTGCAGACAGGGATCGGCCTGTAAACACGAAAGTGTCATCTACATAGTGCTATCTTATCTTCACCTATAGATTTACAAAATCCCACAACATTTGTAGAAGAGAGAATAGCCTCAGCCAGTGTTTCAATGGCCAGAGCAAAAAGAAGTGGGAACAGGGGATCCCTTCCTTGTCCCTCTGGTCAATGAAAAAGAGGCCGATACATAACCATTCACCTGTATCCTTGCACTTGGGAAGTCATATAAAAGTTATATCAATTTTATAGATCTAGGGCCAAACCCATATCGTTTTAAGCAATTCCACAAAAAGATCTAACGCTATACATTAATTATGGTGTAATTAAAGACATCGCACAATTCAGGTAACAGCACATCCCCTTATTTTTTATATATTTCCCCTGAAAGACCATCTGGCCCTGGTGCTTTATTATTAGGTAAATTAGATGCTGCATTTCTTAGCTCGTTCAAAGCCACCCTTTCATCATTTGAAATGCTTGGTAAATCAATAGTATCAAAGAATCTATTCAGGGACTCTTCCAGGTAAGATAACCTACTCTTATATAGTGCCTGGTAAAATTCCATGAATACCTCCAATATCTCTGGGGTAGTATCAGTCCTCTTACTTGAAGATGATTGTATTTCAATTATATATGATGCTGCCCACTGAGCTTTTACAATAGTTGCCAATCAGTGTCCTGTCCTGTCCTGGTTGTTGTAGGAAGAATGTTTTATTTTCTGCCTTCTTCTTAACCACTGCTGCATAATGTAGTTGGCTATGAAGCCATTCTTTTTTTAGTATCTTCATTTGGATTAGTTATTTATAGGAATTTGGCCTTCATCTATCAGCTAGAGTTTTTTTCCCACTGCCTAGAATGTTTCTTAATTTTTGATACCTGCACAATAAGGAGATCTTGGAGATATGCTTTCGATGCATCCCAATATATTAGAAGTGAGACCGAGGTTCTGTTTTTATTCTGGTAAATAATTAATTTAGTCATAGTTCCTTCAGATGGAGAAATAAGTGACAACCAGTATGGGTTAACCTTCCATAGAGTACATCCTGGACTAGTCCTTAAAGAACAAAATTGCACTATAGGGGAATGGTCTGAGATACCCCTTGCCCCATACTTAATATCAAAAAGATATGGGAGCAAGAGATATGTTCCCAATGCTAAGTCTATTCTAGAAAGAGTTTTATAGCTACTAGAAAAGCATGAAAATTGCCTATTTGTTGTATTATGCTGTCTCCAGAGATCTATCAATCCAAATTTCGCTACATATCTGGCAAAAACCGTAAACTTCAATGAAGTTTGCTTATCGGTTATATTGTATTTATCTATTGCAGAATCCATGGCAGGCTGGCAGCAGCAGAAGGTAACCTGGCCAGGGGCAGGTGTGTGGGTCGCAGCATCGGTGACCCACGCCATCACATTCATTAACCACTTGCCGACCGACTCACGTCGATATACGTCGGCAGAAGGGCTCGTACAGGCAAACAAACGTACCTGTACGTTGCTCTTTAAGAGGCAGCCAGCCGGCGCGCCCGTGGCAAGATCAGTGTGTCGGGTTGTGGGTCCTGTGAACTTGATCACCGTGGGGATACCCGTGATCATCTCACAGAGAGGAAGAATGGGGAGATGCTAATGTAAACAAGCATCTCCCTATTCTGCCTAGTGGCAGTGTCACTGATCTCTGCTCTCTGTGATCCGGAGCAGAGATCAGTGACATGTCACACGTAACCACACCCCCCACAGTTAGAATCACTCCCCAGGACATACTTAACCCCTACATTGCTCCCTAGTGGTTAACCCCTTCACCGCCAGTGTAATTTACACAGGAATCAGTGCATTTGTATAGCACTGATTGCTGTATAAATGACAATGGTCCCAAAATGTGTCAAAAATGTCCAATGTGTCATAATGTCGCAGTCACAATAAAAATCACTGATCGCTGACATTACTAGTAAAAAAAATATTAATAAAATGCCTTAAAACGATCCCTATTTGTAAACGCTATAACTTTTGTGCAAACCAATCAATAAACGTTTATTGCGATTTTTTTTACCAAACATATGTAGAAGAATATGTATTGCCTAAACCGAGGAAAAATGTTTTTATATAACTAGCACTTACCCACGAAGGAGCGGCTGGTTTTAATGGGCTTACCATTACCTTCTCTCGCTCGCTCCTCGTGTCTAGGGGTTCCCGTGGTAGATGGCCCAGAAACTTTAGAGACTGACGACAGATCCACTTAAAGGGATTTTTATTTGCAAAAATGTAATTAACAACAGTCTCTAGTGTAGGATCAGAGGGTTAGGTGAAAAGTCCAGGTACTCTTGGTGTCAAAGTCAGCAATAAAGAACTTTTCTTACTTTGAATAAATCCAGAGAATAGCCATTCACAGCTGAATGTTCACACTAGTTGGATAACCCCTCTCTCACAAGGCCTAGCAGCCAACAGGGTGCTTAAATCAGGAACAAGTCTCTGCCACAGACTTTGTTGTAGAACACGTAGGAAACTAGAAACTTGTAGAACACTCGTGTGGTACCAGTATCTTGCAGCCGGTCCGGCGATACCGCACAAGATAGGATTCACTCAGGTCCTTCAGCTTTACCAGGCTCTTGCTAAGAAGCCAACCCTTGCGTGGCCTTCTTCTGAAGAGTCCTCCCCTGGATAACTACGAAGTTGTTGGGCCTCTCCACAACTTGAGATGGCACCGGACCACCTCCAAATCCTTTCCTTAGTATCCTCGCCTCGGGCTAGCCAGCCCTGAGACGTAAAGTCGGGTGGATCCGCATCCCAGGCCATAGGCACCCTGGGGGCTTGTCAGGAGGACAAGGACCATCGAGTCAGAACATAATTCTGGACCGGAACCCCGAACCATGGGACATCCACATCTTAAGTACCCTCTCCCAGAAAGTACAGCAAGAGTGACACTCCCATTGGGCTGGCTTAAGAGAGAAAGTAACCTTAAATCAGCCAACCAGACTGTGTTTTCATGCCTGCCAGAAGAGACAGCACCCCCTATGGCCAGGCTGAACACCCTATAATCCAGTCAGACTGATGCTGAGGTCAGAACTTGGAATAATTATACCCAAACCAAACTGCATTTCAGGTGTAATGTTAAATTTCAAAAACATAGCACATGCTCTTCAGGAGCCGGTGCTACATATATTTTTGCAGGATATTTATTATAGAAAAGTTTAAAAATAATGCGTTTTTTTCAAAATTGTAGCTCTTTTTTGTTTATAGCACAAAAAATAAAAACCACAGGGATGATCAAATACCACCAAACGAAAGCTCTATTTGTGGGGAAAAAAGGACATTAATTTTGTTTGGTAGCCATGTCGCATGACTGCGCAATTGTCCATTAAAGCAACACAGTGCAGAATCACAAAAAGTGCTCTGGTCAGAAAGGGGGTAAATTCTTCCGGGGCTGAAGTGCTTAATGGAATTGATGGCCCCGGTTTCCGTTGGAGATTGAACAGCACGGCACCCATCTTGGTACACCCTGGACTCGGCCTCTATATGGGCTGGGTGTAACAAGAGGTCCGATGCTGCCTTACGACTGCTGCTTACGGAGGCCGAGTGCAGGGTGTATCAAGATGGGCGTCACAGCCCTTGTATACTGGAGTAAGTTTGAACTGTTATTAATTGTCTCACATCATTCATTTATGATGCAGGGCTGGCAGCAATTGCCAATGCAATCAGTGCTGCATTTCAGTGCCACTGCCTGGCTATCAGTTCCACCTATTATTGCCCATAACTGCTACCTATCATTGGCCATAAATGCCACCTATCAGAGCCAGCATAGAAGTGCCTATCAGTCAGTGCCACCTATCAGTGCTGCAAAGATATCATTAGTCTGTATTGTGCTTTGAAAACTATCACATGACATAAAAAAAAGTATTGGTAATCGGTATTGGCGAGTACTAGAAAAAGTAGATATGAGCAAAGAAAGAATGAATTACTCCTGCGCTTGTGAATGTGCTGCTGGTATAGGGTGGTAGTACTTTCGAAAGCAGTAAATTAACAAATGATTGTGCGTGTCCCGCTGCCTAAACTGACCAGGGGTGGTCTGTAGAAAGCCAGGTGAAGGAGAAAAGAAGGAAGGTGCGTGATCCGATGCTTTGATCAAAAAATGTATGCAATTTATCCACATAAAAAGATGATAAAAACATATGCAAAGTATCTATGAATTCATAAAAACAGGTTTACAACATATTCACTTTAAAAACTTAGTTTAAAACTCAGACATGCCCATACAAGGACAAGTATTCAAAAAAGGGGACTAATGCGTTTCAAGGTTGTCTTCTTCATCAGAGCCTTCAATAACAGCAATAGAAGTCTGTACAAAATATATATAGATAGTCGCCCAACATAAGAGGGGAATGGTCAGTTGGTAGATGTCACATGTTACGTGATGATTACTCCTTAGCTTTGCAGCTGACCATATCCCAGCACTCTATACAATGTAGAGAGATGTAATTCATATAGTCTTTATATATATATATATATATATATATATATATATATATATATACACAGAGTGTTTCCATATGTGTGAATAGGTTAAGCCTGTATCTAAGCATGCTTCATAAACTGAAACCACAACAGTGTGTTTTTTTTCTTGACACTTTTTTCCCCCAGGTGAATAGGTAGGGGTAAGATGTACCCCATGTTCACATAGGGTGGGGGGCCGGGATCTGGGGGCCCCCTTATTAAAGGGGGCTCCCGGATTCCGATAAGCCCCCCGCCCACAGACCCCAACAACCAACGGCCAGGGTTGTCGGGAAGAGGCCCTTGTCCTCGTCAACATGGGGACAGGGTGCTTTGGGGTGGGAAGGCCCGCAGGGTGCCCCTCTTCCCCAAAGCACCCACCCCCAATGTTGAGGGCATGCAGTCTGGTACGGTTCAGGAGGGGGGGCGCTCGCTCGTCCCTACCCCCTTTCCTGACAGGCCGGGCTGCGTGCTCAGATAAGGGTCTGGTATGGACCTTGGGGGGACCCTCACACCGTTTTTTCTGGCATAGGGGGTTCCCCTTAAAATCCATACCAGGCGACAGGGGTTCACAAGGTGTCATTCTGGCTGATAAAATCGGCAAGATTGACTTCCTTTTCTAGTCCCGTCGTAACTCACCACGTTCAAAATGAACAGAATTTAGTCTGCATGTGTCCGTTCATTAGGAAGTCCGCTGTAACTCCGTCAAAAGTCCATCGAACCTAGTCTGCCAGAAAGTCCAGTCATGTGTACGCGGCATTAGAGAGAAAATATCCATTTTGATTTCTGGAGCTGTGAAATAGGCCACAAACTAGGAGATTAAGAATATGATTTACTCGGCTGCAAACATTTGCAGCCTAGAACCAGTTGAGGAATAATTATTGGTAGCACCTTAAGGCCTGATTCACACTTATGCATTTTTTAGTGCGTTTTCATTTTTGCAGAAACATACTACAGTCCATTTAACATGGTTTCCTATGGGTCATATTCACATCTATGCATTTTATGGAAAGGGCCAGGGACTTTTTTCTGGTTTTTGGTTCCATAGACTTCAATAGATCAAAAACATGTATTGAAAAATGCAAACTGCACCTGGAATATGCAAACTACAACTTGCATAAGTGTGAACCAGGCCTGGGAGCCTATTCACACTAGTACGCAGTGTGGGAAACCTGCGTTCCATGCTGGTTTCCCACACCATGTTTAAAATGCACTGCAGTTGTGATCTCTAGCAAATGTTGAGTTAATGACACCCCAAACACAGGTTGCAAACACACTGCATTTGTCTGCAGTAGACTGCATGGTAACAATGTGCAATATGATCCAATTGCAATCCATTCTCTAAAGTAGTGCATTTCAAAATGAATGGGCTCAAATGGCACTGCACTGTATTACTGCAAGTTTATGTGTGATTCCTTGTGTGAACTGGCCCTTATAGTGCATGACACTTAGGTGCAATACAGGATTTAAACTGCAGAAAACATTATATATTTTATAGCTGATGCCTAGTTGTGGCATCTTCACAGTGCTAATAAAAAGATAAAAATTAATGACTGTGACATAAAATTATACATGCACAAAATTAGAACTATACTAAAAATAGTGCAAATATAAATCCAAAATACTGTTAACCCTGTGTAATTAAATAGTATCAGTGAGATATTGTGCACAATATAAAATGATAGAGTCTGTGCTCTTTTTTGAAAAAATACCACCCCCGTGCTCTATATCTCCTGTAGAGGTAAAAGGCTTACCAGATAATTAAATTTAAATTAAATTTAAAATAAGTGAGTCATGAAAATGCTTCTCACAAAAGGGTTATGAATGTCAGGACAACCAGGTTTTTCCCTTTTCCCCAGATCTTTCACATTAGGCACAAACAGATCAACTGAACATGGGTTAAACTCCTCTCCTCCTCCTCCACAGTGTAGCATCAAAAACATAAATGACTCCATAGTGTAGTATGTACCCAAAACGAATGTAAATCACATATAATGATCTAATCACAGGACAACAAATATAACAGAATTTCAACTCACGGTGCTATGGGAAGATAGAAGGCACACCCACTAGTTATGAGTAAGTTGAAAGTGCACACATCATATATAATAATCAATATATACTAATTGTTCTTCTCTTCACTGAAGCATTCATTGTGCATTCAGAACCATAATAATCACCACTAATTTTCTGCTCGGACCTGGCATCAAAGCATAAGCAGAACCAGAGTATAGCATATTTTAACACCCAATATAGCAATATTCTGCTGGGGGAAAGCCAGCAGAGGTGAGAAAGACTGGTAAAGGTTGTAGTGATAAAAAAACAACACAAGATACTAGCGCTTTAAAAGATACTGGTGTGTCCTTTTCAGTTCAGTCTGTATTGTTCATTAAAATAAATTCAAAACAGTTTTTATCAAAGCAAGATGTTTTTAAAAAAAGTTATCTGAGAAAACAGTACTTGGAATTTGCTGAAAATCCAGAAAGGTTGCTTGCTGTCCTTAGAGGATAAGGGATGTATGTGCACAATCACCTGCGGCAGCTGCTTCTTTAGAGTGAAGTCATCCCATGAATAGGATACCAATAAAGGAATATATAGAAGAGCGCCAAATCAGTAAAAAGTGCATTTATTTTATACAATTAATAAAAGTCTCACTTACATCCATAATTATTATTGTCCTCCGTTTGATAGTCAAATCACTGTTCCCTTTTGCTGGTGCTGTTACTGGATGAATCCTCCTCCACAGCGCGCTAGGGGAAGCTCTGCTGTGTTCTGTGATGCACAGAGACTCAGACTGGCTCATAGACAGCGTGTGATGTCAGCCGAGGGGGGAACCCAAAAGCACAACGCGTTTCTGAGCTTGCGCAAGCCTCGTTCGGGCATGTGCACTCCTTTCTCAAGTGCAGGTATCCAGTCTGAGTCTCTGTGCATCACAGAACACAGCAGAGCTTGCCCTAGCGCGCTGTGGAGGAGGATTCATCCAGTAACAGCACCAGCGAAAGGGAACAGTGATTTGACTATCAAACGGAGGACAATAATAATTATGGATGTAAGTGAGACTTTTATTAATTGTATAAAATAAATGCACTTTTTACTGATTTGGCGCTCTTATATATATTCCTTTATTGGTAAAGGTTGTAGTAGCAGGCCTAGAGAGGTGACTGAAACTGGTGGCAGGCAAGCAAAGGAGACAGGAGCTGGTAATGCTAGAAGGCCAGTATAGATGGCAGGAGCTAAAAATGGTGGCAGGAGATGGCCAAGAGAGGTGGCAGGCGCTGTTAATGATGGCAGGTCAGGAGAGGTGGCAAGAGCTGGTAATGGGAGCAGGACAGCAGACTTGGCATGAGCTGTTAATGGTAGCAGACCAATAGAGGTGACATTACCTCACAACATTGTCAAGCCAGTAGAGGTGGCAGGAACTGGTGATCTTGGCAAAACAGCAATGGTGGCAGGAGGTTGCAATGGTGGCAGGCCAGCATTGGTGGCCAAATATGGTAATAGTGGCAGGCCAGCAGAGGAAGATATTTTTAAATAAAACTAATATTGAGAATACAACTCATTTTATTCTGAAGTCTCAGTATACATATACTGTTTTTCTTTAGGCCCACCACTGAAACATCTGTAAGTTGTATTGCTCTTTCATGTAAGCCAATCTGTGTTTTACATAAAACTAACACCAAACTTAGCTTAGATAATAGAAAAACAGCAGAGAAGATGTCTTAAAAGAATAATTATACATAATTATAAATATAGTAATTTTCCAGCATATAACAATACCTGATATTCCCATGCTAATGTGTTACTTTGTTTCACATTATAACCTTCATTATATAATAGAAATCATTTCAAAATCATAATTGTAATAAAGCATCTAGACACAACTGAGTGCATTTTGATATTACTTGTATTACACTTCAAATGTTATTTTACTGAAGTCATTAAGCTTGAAGTGCTGTAATTACTTGAGCCACATACTTCACAGGTTACTGAACTAATGCCTCAAATTTTCAACAAGTTATAAAGAAATAGCTCAATGCACAGATGTGTTTTAGTCACTAAGTTTAACATTTCAGTGCATACAGACTGTTTGATTGAAAAGAATTAGTTCTGCACTAAGAAATGCATTTTAAAATAATTTTCTCTTTAAAATATTGAATTGCAATGCAATGGGGCGTACAGACATACTTTAGTAGATATAATACAGGACTTAATCGTACCACATTAAAAAAAAAAATTGTTTTTCTTTCACTCGTATAGTGATGATACTTTACGTTCAAACAATTGTTTATTGATGAAGCATAATATGCAATTAAATGCTGGATGGAAACATAGACATAACCATCAATGACAAAAGTTAAAAACTGAAAAAAATAGCAAATATACAAGATTGGAAAAAAGCCAAAAGCATTTAACCTAGCAGATAATCTATAATACACATATATATTATCTAAGTAAAAGTATTGTACACTTTCACATTTTTTATTTTTTTTTGCTTTAACTTATTCGTATTTGTGTAGTTATATTCCCTGTGGCATTTGTTTGTCTTACCTTGTAATGATGGGCTCACATGTTGTGGCTACAGTTGGTAGTGTCATGGCTGGCCCTATGTCCATGTATTCATTCACCTAGCTTGTCCCTATTTATCAAAGGGATAGGCAAATTTATGATCTGGGTCACAATATATGCCTGTCCATTACCTATGTTTTCCTGTGCTTCCTTTGTGCTGCATCACAAATGTGGTAGTGCTAATGTGATGGAAGACAGCATGGTGATCTTTATGTTGTGTGTTCTGCCTGTGTCCTATCTAATAACTGTGTAGTTCTCACATAAAGAGCATATGACTGAGACCCTGGAATCGTGGGATATATTGTTTCTTTACAGGAAGTGTCAGTTCTTAGACTACAGACAGAGGTCATGCATTACTTGTGCAGTGCCATGTAGCATGCCTCATGTTTGAACACAAACAAAAATTGCCGACAAAGGAATGTGAAGATTTACTCAATTATGAACTATGCATACAGGGTAACAATTTATGCCATCAAACAGCATGATAAATGCACATCACAAGATGAAAAAACAACGTGCATTTAGAAAGGTTTATAACCTTTAAATAACTAAATATGGGGACTTTGAAGGTGCCAAACATTATACTTTACACCCTTTGAGCCCCTATATGCCTTTCCCCTCATAATTGCCTGCATTCTGGGCTGTGAAGGTGGTACAATAGGAGGGTAGAGCTAAATATTTATTTTGACACTGGGACTCTCCCTATACTCATGGACTGTCATGGTAGTGTGATCACGGAGCATGTCATGTACATTGCTCTCTTGCACACAAGCAGAGGTCATCGGAGCACAAAGGAACACTTGAAAGAAACTTACTACATTATATGTGTTGTTTTCTTAGTATTGGTGTGCATTGCAAGAATCAGCTTAATGCATCTGAACACTTTATAGGAAGCATTGGTAGACCTGTTTTAAAACCTTTGTGATCTATTTGGTTTAATCGTACACTCTGAGATGCATTTTGGTCTCACAACATCTGATTTATAGGTACATTATACAGAGAGAAAGAACTATACAGATATTTGATTACATGGGGACAGATTGATTACAGTTGAATACTAATTATGATTTTTGGTTATTAATAATTAAACTTTTACCTTTAGGGTCTATAGGAATGGTCCAAGTTACCAGTCAGACAGCATATACATTTTGTATATAGTAATATACATATTAAAATAGCTATATAGAATGTCAGAGTCATATATTTGCATATACTGTATATAGCTACATAGAAATATACACATATGTGTTAGAGTGGATGCGCTTCCATTCAACAAGGATTCATATGATGTAATAAACTTTTTTTTTGAATATTCATATAATAAGATATTAAAATGTTATATAAGTGTATACTTGTAAATAGAAGTGTCATATTTGGCACCTTAAAAGTTCCAATATTTAGTGATTCTAGTAATTTTCAAAGTATGATAGACTCATTAGCCCAAAATTATAATTATTTGAAGATATTATTTCATTAACCTTAAAGTGGTTCTTAAGCCTAAACCTTTAGAACCACTAACCTCCCTTTATACTCACCTTGTTTAATTTAATTTAAATTGTGTATAATGCAGTAACAGCATGTCATTTATTACTGCAAATATATATACTTTTTCATAACCAGTAGCTGTGCATTGTCTTCCCTTCCTTTCTTGATTACAGCTACCCATAGGATTTTAGTTTTGATGTCATTTTATTTTATTAAAATTCATATATGGATTGTAATATCATCATTTTCATGTTTTGTAGCTCTGAATATATTTATATATTTTTTATGTTTATGTGTATTTTTTTAAATTGACTTTTGATATGTATATATAACTTTTTTGGATTCTCTAGTGTATATGTCATTATATATGAGTTTTATTTGCATTAAATATTCATAAATTTTTACAATTCGTATATAAAATGTATGCAACATGGCTGAGCAATTTATATTTAGTTTGTGCATTGTTGTATATGCATACATCCAAAAGAGGGAGCTCTTTCATGCAGGATTGCGCTTTTTAATTCTTACCGTATGTCTGTTTAGTTCATAGATAATTTTGCAATTTTTTAATAAAATACTTTTTTTATTTATCTCTTGCCACAGTTTATTCATTCTTTAGTAATTCTGAATAAGATAAAATGTTATTTTTTATATACTTGCATGAGTCATCTCTGTTCTGAGAGGCTGCATGTATTCGCCGAGCATTTCTGGTGTCACTGTTCCTTTAAATGGATGACTGCTGACGTTACACACAGACCTCCAATCCCAGAGGACGCCAGTTTGAGGAAACACATCGGGCGGAGTGTGTGTATGATGTCATCACATACAGGTTGTGAGATACCGCGGTTGGCGTTGTTAACATTGATGCTTTTTAAACACTGCCTAAATGCAAGTGCAGCTCTCTTTTTTAATAAAGATGTTATATTGCACTTGAGGTTTTCCTTGCATATATCTTATATATGCTGATGCAGAGATCGATTCTCTGATGCCAAAGGGGCTAATTCTCACAGTCCGTTGCAGCCTGCTAAGGAAACACATCATTGGGGATTTGTTGTCACTGGCAGCTTCTTGCATGGAGTTTGAGTTTTATGCTAGTTTAATCTCTGTAATTTTGGATCAATTTATTTTGGTAAGAAACCCCCTTTTTTCTTTCAAAGGAGCAGGTTTAAACACTGAAGCATAATACATAGAACTGAGCACTTTATTCACCATCAATTGCACAAGACCTCTGTATTACATCAGGAGATTGGTGTGTTGGACTCCTATTATTAACCACTTCCCGACCAGCGCACGACGATGTACGTCGACAGAATGGCACGGGCAGGCATATTGGCGTACAGGTACGTCCAATATTCAATGCCGCCCTGCCATCGGGAGCGCGCTGCCGGCGGCGCACTCCCGCGCTGGTCGGGACCCCCGTGAGTCCGGTCGCGAGACCCGCGGACTCGATCGCCGCGGGCATCCCCGCGATCGTCTCACGGAGCGGCCGAATGGAGGAAATGCTGTGTAAACAGCATTTTTCCATTCTGCCTAGCAACTAGTGATGCTGATCTCTGCTCCATGTGATTGGAGCAGAGATCAGTGTTCACTAAATGAAAGCCCAACCCCCTCACAGTTAGTAACACACCCCTAGGAACACTTAACCCCTACACTGCCACCCACTGGTTAACCCCTTCACTGCCAGTGTCATTTACACAGGAATCACTGCATTTATATAGCAGTGATTACTGTATAAATGACAATGGTCCCAAAAATGTGTCAAAAATGTCCGATGGGTCCCCCACAATGTCGCAGTCACAATAAAAATCGCTGATCGCCGCCATTACTAGTAAAAAAAAAAAATAATAAAAAATTATTAATAAAAATGCTCTAAAACTATCCCTATTTTGTAAACGCTATAACTTTTGCGCAAACCAATCAATAATCGCTTATTGCGATTTTTTTACCAAAAATATGTAGAAGAATACGTATCAGCCTAAACTGAGGGAAAAAAATGTTTTTTTTATATATTTTTGAGGGATATTTATTATAACAAAAAGTAAAAAATAATGCGTTTTTTTCAAAATTGTCGCTCTATTTTTGTTTATAGCGCAAAAAATAAAAACCGCAGGGGTGATCAAATACCACCAAAAGAAAGCTCTATTTGTGGGGAAAAAAGGACGTCAATTTTGTTTGGGAGCCACGTCGCACGACCGCGCAATTGTTAGTTAAAGCGACGCAGTGCCGAATCGCAAAAAGTGGTCTGGTCTTTGACCAGCAAAATGGTCCGGTCTGCAAGTGGTTAAGAGCTATTGTGTTTTATCAATTTGCATGTTTTTGATTTTATGTATTCGTTTATTACTCTTTTGAACTTTGCTTATTTTGTACTTATTTGTAATTTCACTTATTGCATCTATTCACCAGTTTATACCAGTTTATAAATTTAAAGAGACAGTGCACCTTTTTTTCATTTTAAATTCGTTTTTGGCCCAGTATCTGGGTTGCATGAGCTGCAGCAGTCATTTGGTTTGAAGCTGAACACATGATTTTTCCTTACTTTATAACCATAAGAAGCCACTTCCTATGGTGGCACACAGAGAAGAAGAGCTTTGAATGCCGTAGGGGACCCAGAAGAGGAGGTTCTTGGCCACTCTGTTCAAAATCATTACACACAATGGGTAAGTATAATTATTATTATTCAGGATTTATATTATTATTCAGGATTTATATAGCGCCAACAGTTTGTGCAGCGCTTTACAACATGAGGGCAGACAGTATACTTACATTACAAATCAATACAGGAGGGATCAGAATTATAATGCATGTTATACTAAAAGGAAAAAAAAAGTCTTTACAAATGGTTTAATATTTTGGAAGGAAATGTGTAATATTAATATGCTGTGTGTGTGTATATATATATATATGTATATATATATATATATATATATATATATATATATATATTATACTTACTCATACTAGGCTGAAATTAAAAGAGAGGAAAAAAGGGAGAGAAAACACCTTTATTGTTCAAAGCTCACCTCAGGCTATGAAAATAATTCAATGTACTTGACATTGATTGATTTACTAAAGGCAGGTGAAGCTTCACTTTGCTAAGAATACTCAATCACATGCAAGGAAAATACTGAATTTTTGCTTGCACATGATTAAATTATGGAAGTCAGCAGAGCTTCACCTTATTTACTTAGCTCTGGAGCAAATGCCCTTGCAGAGTGCAATTGCACTTACAAAGTGCACAGTCTATTTGCAGTCTATTTAGTAAATTAATCCCATGGATTGTTTGTATAGTACTAGCATATAATAGTAGCAGTAACCGTGTGTCCAAGCTAGTCATACATGGATCAAATTTGGATGGTTCAGCAGGGACCCATGTATGGGCTATTTGGTTGTACACAAGTTGATCTCTCTATTGACTTGTGTACAACCAGCCTGTTGGGTTTTTCCTGAACACTCAATGCTTCTGGCTATAGCCGCAACACTGATCATTATATTCTGCAGCCGGGGAGCGTTGCTGGAGTGATTCCCCCATCCATTACAAATGTGTGGTTGGGGAATTGGCACATGTTTTTCATTTAACCCGTTGGTTGAATGCAAAAAAATGGCTAATGTATGGCCTGCCTAAGATTTGCATATTGTATTGTGATTTTAATGAGTGTGGGTATGTTTACAAATGTGTGAGGGGGGTGGGTGGGTGCACCCTTATGCATGAATGTTTATCTATGTGCAAAGCACACTGAGAGCTATTTTAGCCACTTGGCAACCGTCTCCTGTAGCTTTATTGCTACAGATGGCTCGACTGTGCAGAATCACATAAATATACATGATTTGCATATCTGGATAGGAGGTGAGTGTGCATGCACCCACCTGCCCCACCTGGCTGTGCTGTCATTCGCTACAGCACAAGAGGATCAGCGGGTTTTGGCCAGTGATTTATGGCTGGCACCTGCTGATTGGCTGAGCGAATGACAGAAAAAAGCCCTGTGCAAAGCAGGGAGTAAAAACCATCACATTGCTTAGTAAAACAGCACACAGTATATACACTAAACATTGTTAGGGACACAGTTAACCCATTGATTGTCCCTAAATGTTAACCCCTTTCCAGCCAGTGTCATTAGTATAGTGACAGTGTATATTATTAGCACTAATCACTTTATTAGTATCACTAGAGATATCAGTGTTAGTCAGTTCCCACTCAGAATCAGATAGTGTCAGATTCTACCACAGATTCTACCACACTATCACAGCCCCATTAGAGGTCGCTGATCACCGCCATTACTAGTATAACATAAATAAATAAATGATCCAGTTTATATACCATCATTTATGAATGCTATAACTTTTACACAAACCAATTAATATACACTTACAGGCATACCCTACTTTAAGTACACAATGGGGTTTATTTACTAAAGCTGGAAAGTGCAAAATCAGGCTCACTTCTTCATAGAAACCAATGAGCTTCCAGGTTTTATTACCAAAGCTTAATTGAACAATCTGGGGTTAGAAGTGCATTGGTTTCTATGTAGAAGTGAGCCTGATTTTGCACTTTTCAGCTTTAGTAAATAAACCCCATTGTGTACTTGAAAGTGGGATATGCCTGTATTGGGTTTTCTTCTTACCACAACATGTAGCGGCAAATAAAAATAAACAATAAAAAAAAGAAACCCAGTGGTAATCAAATTTTCAAATCAAGTTTTGTTTGAGTACAGTGTTGCATGACCACGCAGTTGCCTGTTAAATTAGCACTGTTGAATAGGAAACAATGGCCTGGTCATGAAGGGGGTAACATCTTCCAGAGTTGAAGTGGTTGAAATTCTAAACCTTTAACCAAAGACAAATTCGTTGTATGCTGTACATATTTGGCAAACAAAACTGTCTATGAGTCTGATTATTCTATGTATACAGAGTCTGATCATACACACAATACCCAATGACTGATATAAAGAGCATGAACAAAGCATTAGTATTTTAAAAAAAAGAATGGTTGTACTTACCACTGTAAAATTCATTACTTTCAATATCCATATCGTCATTGCTAAGTTAACAATCATGGTAACCAATAGCAAAAGGACAAAGAAGTATAAACACCTCTTCCGCCATCCGTAAATGCCCACTGGGTAAAATTGAGTGTTTTCAGTCCGTAGGTTATTTTGTTGTGTGGCCAAAATGTACTGTTCTCGTGTCATCTAAACCAATGAAAAGACAGAAAAAATTAAAAATTGTGCAGCAATACAAATGTATTTTGCATGTTAATACAAATTTATAAAGTTTAAGAAGAATTTGTAAATATGTGGGACTTTGCATATCTTTACAGACAAATTCCTGTTCATTGTGCTACAAAGTAAATCAAAGCAGCAGGATTCCTCCATCCATACAAGTGAGGTGGCTGGAGGAATCCTCCCCACTCTACTATTATATTCTGACAGCAGGACTCTTTCGCCCTCAGAATCTACTGAGTGATTCCTCTTTGCTGGACAGGGAGAGCCACGCACAGATCAAAATTTGGCCAGTCCCTAATGACCCTGCCGAGTTTCCATCTGTGTGTTATCAGCTTTGAACTTTTGGTTAATAAAAGCATTTTTGTAGTAAATCAACATTACAAAAATAATGGAAAAGTCAATATTACAATGTTTTTCTGTTATTAAAAAGTAAACTGCATAAATCACACACACACACACACACACACACACACACACACACACACACACACACACACTTGTGCCTTTTTTGTGAATGTGTTAATTACCACATCTTCTTTGTATAATCTTTAAGAGTAGAATAATTTGAGCACTATTCACAATCCAGCAATGGGGAAAAATAAAGCCTTAGCAGATTGCTCTTTACACATTCTAATTACTGTTTCTAATACTGTGCTTCTTAAAAAGATTTCAAATGTGTGATACTTAGCTAGGAATACATTATCATGCACATCAAGCAAACAGGCTGTACATATTACATTTTCACACTGACCCATACTTATTTTTGCCCTTCATTATTGACTCACTCATGCTTTTCAAGCAGATAACAATACATTGCATGCTGTGAACTTAATGAATTCCTTTAGTACTTATTCTGCGCAAATTGACACATTCATATATGTATTAACTCTTTCATAAAATTATGGAAAAATTTTAATAACTTGATAGCATAGTTATAAAAAACATTAGGTTCAAAGGGCTTTTTAACCTTCTGAAAGGAATGAATGCTTCTCTTGATTATCTCATTGGTAATACCATAATTCCTAGTTCTTCTACCACCTGCTTAGAAGTTTTTGGGAGGTTCTTTGTGTGACATCATTCCTTCTATTGTATTCTTCATAGTTTAACAAAAGCAAAGCAACCCCCAACAGGGTGAGTGTTACCACTGTCATATGGTAGCCCGAGATCACCACCCAGGGCCACTGATAGGTCAATACAACTGGCCCTGTTGTCCTGGGCCCGGCCAGCAGGGGAGCCCAGGGCAACCTGAACAGATAAATAATTATTGTTAAAAAAAATAAAAATCCTCCAGCCATGACCAATCAGAATCCTAAATACCGCCAACCCCCAACCCCCATCCCCCCATTTACTTTTTATGCTTTTTTTTACTGATAGCTTTGTGGAGAAAGGATGGTGGCAGGGGAGGGACTATTTTTCTATTTCGGACGCGAAAGAATGCCTCTACTGTGCCCGCTCATCTCCTCATGCTGGCTCAACTGGCTAGTGCTGTCCCTATGGCGTCACTGAGTGATGCGGTGATGACTCAGGCGAGCAGCCATGGCAGAGGACAAAAAACAAGCAGCTGACATCTGCATCCCATCTGACTGGAATCGTTTGTGGACACTCCGGTCCAGGCAGCAACATGATCAGGGAAGAAGTGATTGCTTGGGCCCAGCTAACAATGACACAGGTGTGTGCTTGCTTGGGGGGGGGCTTCAAAATCTACTACTACTGCAGAAGTATCTATACATTATGGCATTGGCGGCATGGGTGGCACTGTCTGCAGGTAGCACATGCGTTATGGGCTGGCTGCAGAGACAGTGCCACCCATGCTGCTAATACCATAATGGGCTACAGACAGTGCCACCTATTACGTTAACGCACGTGCTACCGGCAGACACAGTGCCACCCATGCTGCCATTGGCATTATGCCATTGGCGACATGGGTGACCTTGTCTGCAGCACAATAATGCATTGGCGGCATGGGTGGCACTGAAGCAGTTAGCACATGCATTATGGCATTAGTGTCATGGGTGGCACTGTCTGCAGCACATTATGGCATTGCCAGCATGGGTGGCACTGTCTGCATTCTATAGGATGACAACTCTCTTGAACAGATTCCTGCACTTGACTCCATGAGACTTACAGTATATGACATAAGTAGGTTAGTTAACCTTTCAGAATTTAACAAAACCGAACTGACTCTTTGGGTTATAATTATGGTATATGCTTGGGTAGTTCATGATCATTTCTTTTTATAGGAAGTGGCAAACCAAAAGCAGTCAGTTAAGTTCTATTTTTAGAATTACATTGCTGTGAAAAAATATTTGCCCCCTTTCTGATTTTTTATTTTTGTTTGCATATTTGTCACACTTAAATGACTCAGATCATCAAACAAATTTTATTATTATACAAAGATAACCCGAGTAAATACAAACTGCAGTTTTTAAATTATGGTTTCATTTATTAACCACTTAAGCCCTGGACCATTTGGCTGGCAAAAGACCAGACCACTTTTTTCTATTTGGCACTGCGTTGCTTTAACTGACAATTGCGCGGTCGTGCAACATGGTTCCTAAAAAAAATTGACATCCTTTTTTCCCACAAATAGAGCATTCTTTTGGTGGTATTTGAGCACCTCTGCGATTTTTATTTTTTGTTATAACTTTTTGCTACAATAAATATCTCCAAAAAAAATATAATTTTTTTTCCCCTCAGTTTAGGCCGATATGTATATGTATTCTTCTACATATTTTTGAATAGTTTTATGGCATTTTTTTTTTTACTAGTAATGGCAGCGATTTTTATCATGACTGCGACATTATGGTGGACACATCAGACAATTTTGACACATTTTTGGGACCATTGGCATTAGTACAGCGATCAGTGAGATTAAAATTGCTTTGATTACTGTAAAAATGTCACTGTCATTGAAGGGGTTAACACGGGGGGGGGGGCAGTGAAGGAGTTAATATGTATCCTAGTATGTGTTCTAACTGATGGGACTGTGCAGGGAAACGAACTGATCGAACTGATCGCTGTTCAGACGATCTGTCAGTTCACTGCTTTAGAGAACTGGAAACCGTGTGTTTACACACACAGCTCACACACAGCTCCCCGGTTCTCTGTGTGCCCTGATTAATCGCGGGATCCTGGCGGAGATGGAGACCGCCGGGCACTTTTTTGCAAACGAACCATGCTGCCGCAGTACAACTGTGGCGACTGGTCGGCATGCAGTTAATGCAACAAATCTGTCCAAACCTGCCTGGCTTCATATGAAAAAAGTTGTTGCTCTCTAAACCTAATAACTCATTGTGCCACCCTTGGCGGCACCAACTACAATCAAGAATTTGCAATAACTGGCAATGAGTCTTTCACATTGCTGTGGAGCAATTTTGGTCCACTCTTCTTTGCAGAATGAAATAAGAAAGGGTTTTTTGTGACTTTGAGTGAGGCACAAAACACATGGTAGGAGAAATTATAAAATTGTTTAAGTGACCTTTGAACAAAGCATACAGTGCCTTGCAAAAGTATTCAGCCCCCTTGAATTTTTCAACCTTTTGCCACATTTCAGGCTTTAAACATAAAGATATAACATTTTAATTTTTTGTGAAGAATCACCAACAAGTGGGACACAATTGTGAAGTGGAACGAAATTTATTGGATAATTTAAACTTTTTTAGCAAATAAAAAACTGAAAAGTGGTGCGTGCAAAATTATTCGGCCCCTTTACTTTCAGTGCAGCAAACTCACTCCAGAAGTTCAGCAAGGATCTCTAAATGATCAAATGTTGTCCTAAATGACTGATGGTGATAAATAGAATCCACCTGTGTTTAATCAAGTCTCTGTATAAATGCACCTGCTCTGTGATAGTCTCAGGGTTCTGTTGAAAGCGCAGAGAGCATCATGAAGACCAAGGAACACACCAGGCAGGTCTGTAATACTGTTGTGGAGAAGTTTAAAGCCAGATTTGGATACAAAAAGATTTCCCAAGCTTTAAACATCCCAGGGAGCACTGTGCAAGCGATCATTTTGAAATGGAAGGAGTATCAGACCACTGCAAATATACCAAGACCTGGCTGTCCCTCTAAACTTTCAGCTCAGACAAGGAGAAGACTGATCAGAGATGCAGCCAAGAGGCCCATGATCACTCTGGATGAACTGCAGAGAACTACAGCTGAGGTGGGAGAGTCTGTCCATAGGACAACAATCAGTCGTACAATGCACAAATCTGGCCTTTATGGAAGAGTGGCAAGAAGAAAGCCATTTCTCAAAGATATCCATAAAAAGTCTTGTCTAAAGTTTGCCACAAGCCACCTGGGAGACACACCAAACATGTGGAAGAAGGTGCTCTGGTCATATGAAACCAAAATCGAACTTTTTGCCCACAATGCAAAACGATATGTTTGGCGTAAAAGCAACACAGCTCATCACCCTCAACACACCATCTCCACTGTCAAACATGGTGGTGGCAGCATCATGGTTTGGGCCTGCTTTTCTTCATATACACATGTACGCATCTGAAATTGCCATTATCGCACACCTTTCTGTTTTCCTCAGTTTTCCTCCTTTCTGGAAAGCTGCATGATCTGCATGATATGCGATTTTTCACCTTTCCATTCTCTTTTCTCTTTTGTGGTATATGTTTTCTTTCACTTTGTATCCACTATACTTTTTACTTTTCCAGGCAACAATAGGTGTTGGTTTCTTATCCATGATTATATATGGGAGGAGCCCAGGGAGTGTGTCGGGTGTTACTTATACCCACACTGGGAGTCTTGTTCACACTTTGGCTTCTATACTCACACAAGCACATCATGTCTCAGAACAGGTAATGTCACCAGGTAACTATCCCTGTGATTTCCTCTATCACCAATGCCACGTACACATGATCGGAATTCTCATTGGGAAAAAGCCCTGCAACTTGCAACACTGCTTATTTGAAACAATTTATAAGTAAATATTCCAGGGAGATACACATCTTGTTTTCCCCTGCCCCACCTTCTTTTTTACTATCCAGGCAAAATATCAGATCCTATTTGGTACCTTTTTTCATTTTTTTGTTCAGATATGTTATGCCTTTGCTTCTGATGAGTGCCACCTGACCACAAAACGCATTGAGCGTATGAATGTCATCATGTTCCCAATACATGATACATGAGCTTGTCCTCAACTATGATTCATTTGAATCTTATAACCTATTTGTATCCATTACTCAATAAGCATTTGGCTTTTTACATTAATTACTTCCATGGGATACTATGTGATTTCAGATGCATGTGTATATACATATACGAATCCTTCTTTTCTGTATGCCATTGCTTTGTGTATAGATAAAAACACTCATGTTCAACCATGTATCATATGTTTATGAGGTATGCTTTGTTCATATGTCAATTAAACAATTTTAGAATTTCTCCTACCACATGTCTTGTGCCTCACTCAAAGTCCCAAAAACCCCTTTCTTACTTCTGAATTAGGGATGGAGGCACATGGTATCATGCACCTCATGTAAAGTCCCAAACCCCCCTTTTGCTTTCCTTCTTTGCAAAATAGTTTTAAGTCAGCCCCATTGGAGGGTTTTCCAGCATGAACAGCCTGTCTAAGGTAATAATACAGCATCTCAATTGGATTTAAGTCCGAGCTTTGACTAGGCCACTCCAAAAAAAAAAAAAATTTTGCTTTATTTGAACCATTTGGAGGTGGACTTGCTGTTGTGTTTCATATCATTGTCCTGCTGCATAAGCCAAGGGCGCTTGAGGTCACAAACTGATGGCTGGGCATTCTCCTTTAGGAATTTCTGGTAAGGCTCAGAATTCATGATTCCATCAATAAAGGTAAGTCGTCCAGGTTCTGAAGCTGCAAAGCAGCCCCAGACCATCACGCTACCACCACCATGTCTGACTGTTGGTGTGATGTTCTTCTTCTGAAATGCTGTAATAGTTTTATACCCGATGTAACGGGACGCACACCTTCCATAAAGTAAAATTTTTGTCTCATCAGTCCACAGAATATTTGCCTAAAAGTCGTGGGGATAATCAAGATTTTTTTTGGTAAATGTGAGGTGAGCATTTGTGTTCTTTTTGGTCAGCAGTGGTCTCATAAACGCATGTAAAGTAATAATAGTAAGATTTATTAAAAGGATAAGTCATAAACAATAAAGTAAACCACCAAACAACAATGGTGGCACACAATAATAACTTTCTAAACCAAACATGAATACAGGAATATTGAGGGTCTTTCTGCAAGTAATAGATGAGTGAGTATGGCGTGAAAATATCAGTAACCTTGGATATCAGGAGAAAAACTGTTGGCCAAAAATCTTGAAGTATTGGGCGGGTCCACTACATGTGAACCAGACATCTTACAGCTCCACATTTTCTTCAAAATAAAATGGAATGGTCAGGGAAGATGCATGCTAATTTATTTGGGGTATAATACCATTTGTGGAGGATTTTTTGGGCAGAATCCCAGTGCAAGATGCATTTAGACAGCTTAAGGGGCCTGCAGAGTGCAAAGTGCAAGTGTGCTGGTTAGGTAGAAAAATTGAGTGCTCAATACCAAGCTTTTATGGTAGGAGTATTAGAGGGCTTTCACATCGAGCCGCCCCGGGCATCGGCGGTAAAGTGGTGCTATTTTTATTGCCTCTTTACTGTTGTTTTAGCAGTTAAATCCACCCACAAAAGCAGTGTTTTGCCAGCGGTATCGCAGGCTGCCCCATTCATTTCAATGGGGAGCAGCGGTGGAGGAGCGGGGAGTTCACCACTCCTTCACCGCACCAAAGAAGCTGCTGCCAGGACCTTTTCTGATGCTCTGCCAGTGCACCACTCCAGTGTGAAAGCCCTTACATTAGTGAGTGCATTCAGGGCAACTGGGGTTACATTTCTTTTGTTTTTAAAACATTACATTTTAATTATATTTTTTTAAATGTTTTATTCTATTTTATGTTTTAACTTTATTGGGCAGGTGACAGGTGCTCTTCATGGAGAAATGTGTGGTCTATTAGATCCACTGTCTTCCCTGCCCGCCTAAACTAACTGAGCAAAGAGCTGCTTGTTTAGATGCTTTCCTGGCTGTATCAGCCAGAGAATGACTGCTCTTAAACTGAAAGTGACAAAATTATCATCGTTTCCAGCTTCATTCACTGCAGAGGAGATCAAGGAATGGATGTTCCTTGGTTTCCTCCCATTCGGCATCCTGAAGAGGTTTGATGTGTTCTCAGTCCCCTGGAAAGGTTTAGGAATTGGGGAAACCATGCGGGGGGGGGGGGGGGGGTTAATGGGGTAAGGAACAGCACCACTCGCACTATGAAAGTACTCTATAGCTGCCCGGACCACTTTCACTTTACAGGCAGGAGCTTCTTGAAAAAAAACATGTGCAGGCTTGAGGCTTGAAAACCTATAAAAAATAACCCCCCCCCCCCCCCCAAAAAAAAACTGCAAGACAAAGGCATAATGAGCTAGTATGTATCACATACTAGCTCATTATGCTCATACTTACCTTAAAACGCAGCTGTTGCAGCAGTCCCCACACAACAGCAGCGGATATTCTTCCAGGTTTGCGAAGTGATTGGCCGAAGCCACAATGACGTCTCTCCTGCGCTTGCACACAGGAGCCAAGCTTCACGGCACAGGCTCCGAAGGAATGGCACCTGTGGGCCATTCCTTCAGAGAGCATGCTCCAGTGATGTCACTGGCTGCATCCACTGGAAATATATTCTAAACTGTACAGGTTTAGGAGTTATTTTCAATACCTATAGGTAAACCTTATTATCGGCTTACCTATAAGTAAACGTTTGTAGAGGAAGTTTACTTCCTCTTTAACTCTCTGGACATACTACGCATATCCACAGACATGAAGTGTTTATACAGCAATGAATCTGACATTCACCAAACATGTAGTGTAGATGAATCTGTAACTGCATTTGTTTTAAATGACAATGAGTGTTTCATCACTGCTTTAAAAATAGACCCCTTATATTGTGTATTACTGGTACTATTGCTAACTCAATAGTATCTTGTGAACAACATGTATATGGTCTACAATTAAGTTTATTATGTAATCAATATAAGACTGAATCTTAGCACCATATAAAGTTACACAACAGTTTCTCATATTTCTTGGACAGACCAATGTTAATTTTAGCACATGCCACGACTAATGCCGCAAGATTAACCCAATTTATAGCTTGCGTAATAGCTTCCTTAAGCGCTAACAATGTTTTTACTATGTTGCAACATGTAAAACTAGCTGAAAAATTTTCAGGACTTAAATAAATAATGTGCTCCTGTGTCACCACTGTGCTTCCCAGTGCAAACAGACTGTCATGTGGTCATAGATCAATATACATACAAGGTTGAATCCCAAATAAAACTGATAAGTGCATTTGCATGTGGCAAAATGCTTCAGAATCTTTCCTTATAGACTTGCATAAGATGTGAAAAATGCCCTTCTGCCATGCTGAAATTCTACAACCATAGAATCCACAGTATGCTTTCTTTGGGCCTTGTTTTTATTGCCATGTTACTGTATATATCCATCACATTAAAGGATCACAGACTCTGGTATATATTTTCAATATACGAATTGCACATTAACAGAGATCTGCAAAACAAGGTCAACATGGAAATAGTAGCAATATATTCAAACACATAAAATACACTTTATGGTGGTGGTAACTGGTAATTTATTCTGCAATAATAATAACAGAGTTTTTTAGAATTTCAGGACAAAAACACTATCACACTGGTATTGCATTTGTACGACCCATAAAACAGTATTATTTTCTAACAATAAAATAATGCACATTGATTTGCATTTTAATTAATTTGTTACTGATGGTTTTCTGAGAGCAATCTATGGCAAAGCAACATCCAAGGATTTACCTCGATCCTTTAGATTCCAAAGAAAAGTACAGGCATAACCCCACTTTTAAGTACACAATGGGGTTTATTTACTAAAGCTGGAAAGTGCAAATCAGGCTCACTTCTGCATAGAAACCAATGAGCTTCCAGGTTTTTTTTTACCAAAGCTTAATTGAACAGGCTGAGGTTTCTATGCAGAAGTGAGCCTGATTTCCAGCTTTAGTAAATAAACCCCATTGTGTACTTAAAAGTGGGGTATGCCTGTAATACAAGCTGTTGACAAATAGCAATAGCTGCATTATAGTGTCCGTCTTTCAAATCATATGTTAGGCAGGAAGTACCATCCTGGATAGAATTAATCGCCATATGACAGCATTGGATTTCTGTATAACCAATCGACAAGCACCAGTGCCTTCCTTTCATGTGGAATGAAGGAGAGTGAGTCACAGCATAGCTTTTTTACACTAACTCTCTTTTGCCCTTTATAAGGGGGTTAATGGGAGGGTAGTCCACTTTCTTTAACTACATGGCTATCTTCAAAGCTGACAAAAATATTAATCCATAGAATAGTGAAAGAGTGTGCACCCATGCTTGGACAACTATAATACCACATTACACAGCAACTTCTTATGGATGTAATCCCTTTTACATGTATTACCACTTAAGATGCAAATTTAAGGTTGAATATATTTTATTGTAGTTTTCAGAAAAAAATAATTACAAAACATCGACGTTGTAACAAAGTCATTATCAAAAAGACATATCTGGTGAGGTAAAGGAGAAGAGGTAGGGAAGGGGGAAAAAGGGGGACAAAATAGAGGGAGGGTAAGGGGGAAAGAGGAAGAGGAAGCTCCCTGCTGTAGTCCTCTCCTCAGTGCAATATATAGCAAAGTGCAATAACAGATAATCTTGTAAACTAGAAACAGTCTCCAATAGCGAGAAAACCCAGCTCCGAGTAGGGCCATCAATCTACGGGCCCAACCCAAAGTTAAAATCCAACTTTTACCCTGTCTCCAGAAGGAGAGTACCAATGGCATTAAAGAGGGGGAAGAGAGGAGAAAAAAAAGGGGGGGAGGCTCAGCATATATGGTCTTGCAAAAAGTTTGTCTAGGTCACCTATTTAATTTGAACCAGAGTATAACAGATAATCGCCACCTAGAGGAGAGAAATTGCACCACCTTTCACAGAAGTATGATTCAGGATTCGATCTGCGTCTCCATCCTCCATCACCCCCACAGCCTCTGATCTTAACCTTATGTGGTTAGGCTGTTGAGAAATAGATCAGAGGCAGAATGATGGCGCCATAGAGACGACCATAAAGTATTAAACTTGTCATATGTATCATCCGCTTTCGCTTGCATCTCCTCCATGAGCATTATATCATTCAGGATGTCCACCCACCCTGAAATGGGAGGGGTGCAGTCCTTCTTCCAGTAGAGGGTGATAACATGGCAGGCCGCGAAGAGAAAGAATCTCAGGAGGCATTTTTTTGATGATTGGATTGAACCTGGAAGAATGGACAGGATAGCCACCAGAGGCGAGGGCGATAAAGAAGTCTCATACATAGCATTATAGATGACAAATATTTTTAAGATGCAAATTTAATAGCAGTGCGAACAACAAAAGTGCTCAAATTAAAAGTGCAAACATGCTGATATTCCTCTCACACAAGATATGACACATATTTATCAATTACTGCAGATTTTGAGTTTACACCGTAAATTACTGACCACCAAAGTGGAAGTTAACACAGATATATGGGCATACTATTCTACTACATTGGAGGTTAAGAAAGGTATTACATGGTTTTATAAATATATGATATGTAGTAAACCATTACCTTCACCAATTCATAAATGGGAAAAAGATCTAAGAGAATAATTCCCAATCAGTATATGGAATAGGGGGTATCTACAGGGGATATCTACAGTGATGGGAAAAAGTACTATTTAGGCTTATTTTAGACATGTGACCTGAAGATTACCACACATTTCAACCTGGAGGCTGAATGTTCTTGTTGTGTTAGCGTTTTGTTTTTGTTTCTTTAAATTTTTTTGTTGAAATTTGTTAATTTTTCATGACTGATGTACAACTTAGTCCTACTTTAAGCAGTGTACCAATGCATATACCTGTAATCCATGCAAATGATTACTAATATATTATACTGTCAAATCTTTTAATAAAAAATATCGAAATGAAAAAAAGTGCAAAAGTGCTAATTTATCTGCGTGTTGTAGAGGATATTAAGCTTATATATAATAGTATGCATTGACCTTATTCGTAAGAGGTCTATGATTTTCAGTCAGTGATTTATTAAGGGGGGGACCTATACAGAAGCACAAGACAGCTGAGACACTTTTGATTTGCTGTAAGTTACAATTTAGAGACACTTTTCTGCATGAATATGAACTTTGGTGTAATTTTTTTATTCCCAAATGAGCTATGTGGAACACATATGAATTTTGGTGTAATTATTTATTTATTGTCATGCTTATGTATACACAGGGATGTGCATATTATCTATGTATTATAGTACTATTGCAGTTCACATTCTTGGAGTTTTTTTTTGTTTAGGAGTGAATAATTTCACTAGATAATTAACACATTTTTTTGGTTGAACTTAATGTTATTACTTTTGCATTTTTAATTCATGCAAATGAATTAAGATAAATTATTTGTATTTATGAAGCATGGTTAGCATAATGTAAACTTTTTCTTAGGCTGGAATATTTTATCAACACTTGGCAAAGCATTACTGGAGAATTTCCCTAAGAAATGAAAATTCTGATACCAGAAACTAATACACTGCATGCAGCCATACTCCAGAGTATGATTACTAAGCCCTTGTACACACGGTCGGAGAATCTGTCGGAATGTGTCATATCGGACCGTTTTGTCGGATAATCCGACTGTGTGTGGTATGCATCGGACTGTTTCCGTCGGAATATCCGTCGGACGAAATTTTCCACCTTGCTGGAAATATTTTCCGACAAACTGGTCTGATCGGACATACTCTGATCATGTGTAGAGAATCCTGATCGGACAAAGTGCCATGCATGCTCAGATCACATTCCTACATCAAAGCTATTGTCTACTAGCCTGAACGTAGTCCCATCGTAACGAAATTACGTCATCACGTTCTGAAAGATCGGATTTTCCGACAACTTTGTCTGACCGTGTGTATGCAACAGTTTCGGACACAATCTGTCAGACAAAATCTGTCGGAAAAAATCTGATGGATTTGGTTGTTGAAATGTCCGACCGTGTGTACAAGGGCCAATAATGAATTAAAAATTAGCATAGCTGGATATCTCACCAATGGTGATTGTATGGCATTTTACCACTAGAATAATGGTCTCCCATCACAAAATGTTAGTTTTATAATTAATGTACATATATTTAAAAAGAGAAATTGTTTCAAAATAGATGCATTTTATCACTGTCCGTTTTGTTGAGGCATTTATTAAACTGAACGTTGAACTAGATGTTAAGGAAGCACACAGAGTTTGTTGAATATCAAATGATTCTGTTAATTTTAATTAGATGATTGCGTTACATAATCCCCTTTCCATTATAAGCAGTCATATAAAGTTTTATTGTGTACTGTTGTAATATCAATATAAATCTGTGATTTTATTTTGTATCCTCTAGTCAATGCCTTTGTTTTCATACTAATATTAATTAAAGTATACATATTTATAGAAGCTTAATAATTTAGAAGATCCCAGATTTTCTATTAAACCTAAAGTAATAGTTTTGACATCGGTGTCAACTAGGCTTAAGTCAGCATGTCTTTTTTGATATGGCAATTTACTTGGCTTTATGTTGTCAATTAGAATTCCACATTCCTGCTAAGTCAATACAATTAGATTACTACAGAGACTTCATTACAGCCACAAGCAGGACCACAGCTGAGGTGTATACAATTTTCTCCCTATGATGCCAACAAAGCTAAACTGCTTTTTAAAACAACTGCCATTAAGCTACAATATGCCTTCAAACAGAAAATACAATCAGCTGGTAAAATGTGGTAATGAATTCATAAATATGCCAAGCCTTGTAAAGTTTTCTAAAGACATTTTTAATAAAGTACCAGTTAAAAGTATTTTTTTTTAAATATGTAAGAATAGAGGGGCTCTCTGTAGACTTTATACACTAACTGAATGTTATAGTTTGTTCCTATACATTTTAAAACTTAATTTGTTGACTTTGGCTTAGTTTGTTGTCTTTCATCTATTTTTTTACCATTAGTTTCTAACTTGGCATTTCATACTGACATACTTTCAGTAGATGAATATAGTTCTTAATTTCTTTTGTCAGCCTGCTTAAATCTTTCTTGTGCCTTTGACCAAACTATCACTACCTGAGTATCAAAACCCTTTGATGAAGATGAAAGGTGTATTGATGATGACCTAGCTATTCCCATCTCATGACACTCAGTCATGTTTGATGTGTAGTTTAATGTGAAAATACAAAATCTCTGTTTTCAGATAAAGCTGCATTATCTTGGTTGATGCTAAACCATGTTTGGTTTATCCTCAACTATCATGAAGCATGATAACTATCAGTTATATAATTGACACATTACGATCTGGTGCATGATGAAGTTTATTAACATTCCACATCACTATACATAATCCCAGTTCTTTATTAAATAATTATACAATATTTAACATTGCAATATTTGCTAATTGTATGTCAATAAAATACACACATTGTTTAAATAAATATGTAAAATATTTCATAATGTGTATAGCCAACTATAAAAAAAACAAAAAAAAACAAAAAAAAAAAGATTTATACAATGTTTCTGAAAAGGAATGCATTTTCAATCCTTCCTTGAAAAATTACACACATTTTTTTTTTTTTTAACTCAAATTATGTTTATAGACATAAAGCAAAAAAGATAATGTAAACCCCAGTTTGAAAAACATAATCTAGCTGATTTGAGTTGGAATTTAATCATTATGTTGCCCATTATAATTCCATGAGTGAAATGAGCTCCTGAAATTCTCACTTGGTCCCACTTTGTACAAATGTAAATACAATTTGAATTTCAATCCATTTGATTGACTTTTTTCAAAGGAGTTCGCTAGAGAACTTTTGACTGAACAGCAGCTGCATCCAATCAGATTGCAATACAGTAGTCCAGCTGGGAGATTCACCCACCCATGCTGTTTAGCAAGGATGGAGGAATCAGCTGCACCAGCAATGTATGGCTGGTTTTATTGTACAGTGTTCCTGTCAATGCACAGTAGCAATGAAGTGAGAAAGAGAAAATAATATCATCTGAAGGTAAAAAAAAGTTAGTAAAATGTAATAAGTAGTATTTCTGGTATATTCAATTCACCTTAGATTTACTCAGATGTAGATATAATTGACTTAAATGGGTTGTAAAGGCTCCTGTTTTATTACCTTAATGCATCCTATGCATTAAGGTGAAAAACACCTTGCAGTCACGTCCCCCTAGCCCATAATTTTACTTACCTTAGCCCTGAATTTCCGTTGGCACATTCCCATCATCCTTCTCTCCTTGGCTCTCACAAATCCAATGACGTGGGCGCTGGGGGGCAGGGCCGAGTCCTGCATTTGGCCTCTATGGACGCCGGATGCTGAACTCTGGAGAGTGCCTGCAAGGTAAACCCCTCGGGAGAGCACATCTCCAAGGGGGTTATCTAATTCAGGGAGGAGCCGCAAGAGCCACAGAGGGATCCCAGAAATGGATGTTTGGGGCCACTCTGTGCAAAACGAGCTGCACAGTGTAGGTAAGCATGACATGTTTGTTATTTAAAAATAATAAAAAACTATCCTTTAGTATCACTTTAGACAATTGGGTAGCATACTTCATAGTATAGCACAGAATAAGCCCCAGTTTTCCAGGGAATCTCAGACCTGATCAGGGTCCCTTTCACTGTGTTTGCATTTAAGAAGCACCAGACAGGGAGATGTCATTGGCAATGGGAATAGTGGCAGGGCAACATTGTCATGGCAGTGGGTCAATGTCGTCAATGGCAATTGTGAATGACATGGATGTACATTGCAGGACAATGTGATTGATGATAGATTTACATCAGGGGACTTTGTTAATTTTTTTAATAAAGAACTTTTTCAATGGTGTGGGTATTTTTATTTGATATTTATCTTTACTGATTGTGAATGAATAACAAGATGTAGTGTATACCTCTTATTCATACATGAGGGGGTGGATGCCGGGGATTCCCTTGTGATGATAATGAGTTACATAGTTACATACGGTAGTTACACAGTTTGTTTGGCTGAAAAAAGACACAAGTCCATTTGGTTCAACCAATAGAAGGAAAAGAAAAAAAGAATAATATACACATATACATATATATATATATATATATATACATAAATATATAAATATATATATATATATATATATATATATATATATATATATATATATATATATATATATTCTAAGAACCCCAATGGGGAACCCCAATGGCAGCCAACCACATAGCCAGGCAGCAATTTCCATCTAAAAAATATAATGCCAGGAATTCATCACCAAGACCTATAGTACAAAACTTTGCAGAAGGATCATAAACCCTACTTATCCTAGACCTGATAATAGCTAAATAATTATTAATTAATTGAATGTTTTAACAAGATATCACAAATAGAACACGGCAGTCTTTCAGTAGTTCATTATTATCGTAATGTCGTCATGTCTGTTAGCAGTAAAAATCTACAAAATGTTATCAGCATGTAGATGATCACACTGAAACTCACAGAATTGGGCCCATGATAAATGTATTAAGAGTATTGCAGTCTTGTCATAATTTACATGATCCACACCTATAGCTGACTTGTCTGACCTGCAATAGATCCCTTGAATACACAGTTTCAAAATGTGCACGCAGTTCATAACATCAGATATGATAAAGCTATGTTAATAAAGATTAAATATTCAAATGTTCAAGGGTAAACACATCTAGACTACCGCGTATAGAGGGCTAGAGGGCTCTATTAGACACATTCCATCTCCTGTGTGTCCTAGCTCTAAGGTATATAATTTTTAGTCTCTATAGATTAAGAAATTGCTTGCCGCACAATAATATGTGGGTTACCAGAACATGATAATCAGCATGGTCCCCAGGGATGGGTCAGTTGTGTAGTAAGTTCAAGCTGGCTACTCTGTGTCATCGATAAAATGCAAATCTTTATTTACTACATGATAAAATACAACTGTAGCAGGTTAACACATTTCGGCTATAGCAAGCTTCCTCATAGCACAATTACATATGGATAAAACACACAATTAAAAAGTGCTTAGCCCCTAAACAAGTTAGGAGGACAGAATTTATAAACTAAAATTTATTAGAAACAATGGCATGACAAGTACCAATATGAAAAAAATAATGAAACTGCAAGATCAACAGAACTTGTATAATCATATGGTCATAAACAGGAAACATAAAGTATCAATATGGACTGGAGTGTTGTATCATCTGCATACCTGCACTATCCTTTCTGAATGTCTTGGCAGTGGCGTATCTAACATATGACAGCCATGGCAAGTGCCATGGGTGCCATGGGGGGCGCGTGAAAAAAAACACCTTTCCTCCCGCGGACCTCTCCTGCACTAATATAGCCCCCAGCACAACGGCTGGCCTGCTGCAATGCGGCACAGTACTTGCTAATAATTATTTGGCCTGCCTGGGGAGGGGAGCATCAGGCACCCCCATGAAGGCCGATGACTGGCCAGACCGGGTCCATGCATAGGGTAGGGTAACTATGTGTGGCATCATCTTCTCCCCGGAGTGGGAACTGTGACGTTAGGATGAGAAGAGACGAGAGAAGGAATGGACCATGGCCCAACGGGGAACCCCCAGGCAGCAGCAAGGATAGCAGCCTAGCAGTAGCAGCTACTAGCAGGTACTACTTCTTGATCATCATCATGTTCATGTCATGTGCGATTTTGTGTGTGTGTGCCAATTGCCAAGCAGAAGCAAGCACCCAATGAAATATAGTGCTCAATGGATTAAAGAAATATGCATAGCCACTTCCATAGATATCATAAATAAAGTGTAATAAAGTGATTTATTTATGTATAGTACCTGCTGTTGCACAAATCACTTTATTACACTTTATTTATAATATCTATGGCTATGCATATTTATAATTTAATTAATCCATATTGAGCACTTTATTTGATTGGCTGCTTGCTTCTGCTTGAGCCTGGCTCACACGCACAATCACACATGATGATGACTTAAAAGTTTAAAGTCGTCATCGTGTGCGATTGTGCGTGTGTGCCAAGCAGAAGCAGCCAATCAAATATAGTGCTCAATATGGATTAAATAAATTATAAATAGGCATAGCGATAGATATCATACATATAGTGTAATAAAGTGATTTGTACAGCAAACTCATTAAATAGTCCACATTCAGTGAAAGTTCATGCACTACAAAGTTTGCAATACTTTGAGGTACATGAACTTTCACTGAATGTGGACTGTTTATTGAGCAGGGGCAGACTGACCCATCAGACACTCGCACACTGCCTGAGGGCTTCTGTGCCCTGCTGGCCCCTCCTTCCCTCCCATCCATGCCAGGTGCTTGTACTGTACATGACAGCACCCAGGATGGACAAGAGAAGAGGGACCAGCGGGGAACAGCACACCATGAGAGGTCTTATTATTACAGACATCAGGTGAGGCTGTGTACTTTTTATTTTTTACAGGAGTCTAGAGACACCAGGGCTGCCACCATTGGGGGGGGGCAACCAGTACAGATGTAGGGGGTTTGAGCCCCAACAGAACCACAGGAGGCCCCATGATACTCTCCTGGCCCTTCCCCCCACTGTGTCCAACCTTTTTTCCCACCATCACACAGTGTCCTACCCCCTGGAATCCCCCTGTCCTCACCGCATCCCTCTCTGTCCTCATTGCCCTGTGTCCCTCTGTCTTTCCCCAGTGTCCCTCTCTGTCCTCATCACACTGCATCCCTCTCTGTCCCCATCGTCCCTCTCTGTCCTCATCATACTGCATCCCTCTCTGTTTGTCCCCAGCATCCCTCCCTGTCCCTGGCATACCCCTCTGTCCTCATCGCACTGTGTTCCTCTCTGTGTGTCCCCAGCATCCCTCCCTGTCCTTGGTGTCCCTCTCTATCCTCTCTGCACTGCATCCCTCTCTGGCTGTTCCCAGGGTCCCTCTCGGTCTCTGGTGTCCCTCTCTGTCCTCGTCGCACTGTGTCCCTTATTGTCTGTTCCCAGCGTCCCTCCCTGTCCCTGGCATCCCGCTCTGTTCTCGTTGCACTGCGTCCCTCTCTGTCTGTTCCCAGTTTCCCTCTCTATCCCTGGTGTCCCTCTCTATCCTCATCTCACTGCATCCCTCTCTGTCTGTTCCCAGGGTCCCTCTCTGTCCCTGGTGTCCCTCTCGGTCCTCGTCACACTGCGTCCCTCTTTGTCTGTTTCCAATGTTCCTCTCTGTCCCTAGAGTCCCTCTCTGTCCTCGTCACACTGTGTCCCTTTCTGTCTGTCCCCAGCCTCCTTCCCTGTCCCTGGCATCCCTCTCTGTCCTCGTTGCGCTGCGTCCCTCTCTGTCTGTTCTCAGTGTCCCTCTCTGTCCCTGGTGTCTCTCTCTGTCCTCATCGCACTGCATCCCTCTCTGTCTGTCCCCAGTGTTCCTCTGTGTCCCTGGTGTCCCGCTCTGTCCTCGTCACACTGCGTCCTCTTTGCATCAGTTAAAGCAAAGAAGGTGTAGTTATAATTTTTATGTAGTGCCAATCCATAATTTGTTAATTGAAAGAGTAAAGAGCTTGACTTGTAGTTTTGTTAGCTGTTGTTTTGTTAAGGTTTTCTGAAAGTTGGGTTTGAAATGTTTTGAAAGGAGCGCAGTTTCAGTGCTTGCCATAGGCGCCATTTTCACTAGATATGCCTCTATGTCTTGGTGTTTATAAAACCAGTACTTACATCTCCTATCAATACAATTTCCAAATAATTGATGGTTTATAAAAATTCCAAATTTGAGTCATTCAGATTCTTGTCATTGTCATTCTTACATGGTTTAAGGTGGGAAAACAAAAAACTGTTCCTCTCACAAATCCATGTGGATATTAGCTAGCGAGGTGGGAAATTTCACCCCCATAGGTGCCCCCCCCCCAACATTGTACGTAGAATTTGTCATAAAAAAAAAATGTGTTTTAAGACATTCCACTGCTATTGATATGATCTGTTGAAGTTCTGAAATATAATGGCTGCAGTATTTTAAATTATGTTTAAAGGCATCTAAAGTGAGGATACAATAGTTCAGGGATTTTATGTCTCCAGTGACCAACCAAAAATTCCAATGCCTTTGGCTCCCGGAAGTAAGAGGGGTGAACATGGATGCGGCCACCAGCAGGGACATTGAGGGCTTTGTTTGCAGGTAAGTGGCATAAAATTAGCTAGTATGCGATGCATACTAGCCCATTATGCGTTTACTTTGCAGGGGAAAAAAGAGGAAGGAAAACCCTCTTTAAGCTTTGGCAATAAAACCTGGCATCTGATTGGTTTCTATGCAGAGCTGCACCAGATTTTGCATTTTCCACTCAATACCTTAAAAATGTACCTTACACAGCCCCAATTGGGCAGCCCCTTACAGGAACGTCCCTCCTGTGGATTTTGGAAAGGTGATGGAATACAGGGGTTAATATGATTATCCACCATAAGATATTCAGCAGTTTTAGGGCTAAGAACCTCCGTCACCTTTCCCAATTCAAGTAATTGACCTAACTTTTATTTAAATGTCAAAGTAGGATCAGAATCCAGTAGATGGTAGGTATTAGATTCACTCAATTGATGGAAGGCTTCCTGTTTATAATCATTCAAATTCAAAATGAATACAGCGCCCCATTTATCTTCCTGATGGATTACAATATCCGTATGCTGCTTTACATTTACTGAAAAAAAACAAACTGAGTGCTTCAAGGGTAAACACATCTAGACTATGATAGACAGGAGGCAGAATAGATACATTCTACCTTCTGTGTGACCTGGCTAGCTGAGGTATATCATTTTAGTTTCTATAGAATGCCAATTGCAAGCATGCTCTCCAGTGATGTGTCAAATGTACTTGAGTTTGGTTCAAAAAGGCTTTGGCGTACATAGAAATCTTAACTGTTGAAATAAGTGGGAGCCAAATGTTAAAAAAAAAACAATGATGAGCATTTTCTAGGTTAATAGGGTAAGGATTGTCAAAAAATGGCATAAGGGGCTGGGCACTGCCCTGGGGAACATATATCAAAGCAAAACAAATGTTTTAAATTCTGTTTGGCAGGGAGCTGTGATTTTAAAAATGATTTAGGAAAAAAATCAAAAAAGCAAAATTCATTTAAATACCATGCTTTTGAGATGCCCTGAACCTGCCTGCATAGTGGTCTGTTGCATCACTGGGGGGAGGCAGAGGGAGCCATGGCCCCATCAACATTATACTGTATCCCCCTCATGTGCCCCCTCCAATTAAAATGCCTTTTTTGTGTAGCGGGTGGCGACCCCCCCTCGCACATTCCATCAGCCTTTGGACACAGTGCAGCAACACCAAAACTGAGAGTCTTTGAGAAGAGACACAAACAGAGCCACAGCTACAGGGGATTTCCACCCATCCTTCTCCTCCTTGAGCCGAGCAGTTCTCATTCACCTGGCCCGGCAACGTTCACTCCTATTGGCTGTATTCAAGGCCAATTGCTGGGAAACTAGAAGCTAGAGGATTATGGGACATGTAGTCCCGGATACCAGTGGGCCCAAGACAATTCCCTAAGACTGCACTGCAGCCCCCAACATACAGAGAAGGAGGGGAGAGAGAATTGTGAGTGGAGAAGAGGGACCACGAGGCTGTTGGGTGGAGGTGAGCCAGAGAGAAAGTGCCAGTCATTCTATTATATATCCCCCAAGGTAAGAACTTACCTCCAGGTGGGGGGATAAAGGCTCCCATAGAGGGACAGAACCTAATCACTGGCTGCTCCACCCTGTCCTTTACCCTCCACCTGGCTTCTCCACCCCGTCCTCCCCTCCACCTAGCTGCATCCACCCTGTTCTTCCCGCCAACTGGCTGCATCGATCCTGTCCTCCCCTCCACATGGCTGCTCCACCCTGTCCTCCCCTCCACCCGATTCCTCCACCCTGTCCTTCCCTCCCCCTGGCTGCTGCACCATGTCCTCCCCTCCACCTGGCTGCTCCACCCTGTCCTCCCCTCCACCCTGTCCTCCCCTCCACCTGGCAGCATCCACCCTGCCCTCCCCTCCACCTGACTGCTCCACCCTGTCCTCCCCCCTGGCTGCTGCACCCTGTCCTCCCCTCCACCTGGGTGCTCCACCCTGTCCTCCCCTCCACCTGGCTTAATACACCCTGTCCTATCTTCTACCTGGCTGCATCCACCCTGTCCTCCCCTCCACCTGGCTGCTCCCTCTGTCCTCCCCTCCACCTGTCTGCTCCACCCTGTCCTCCCCTCCACCTGGCTGCATCCACCCTGTACTCCCCTCCACCTGGCTTCTCCACCCTGTCATTGCCTGCATCTGGCTGCATCCACCCTGCCCTCCCCTTCACCTGGCTGCTAAACCCTGTCCTCCCCTCCACCTGGCTGCTCCACTCTGTCCTCCCCTCCACCTGGCTCATCCACCCTGTCCTCACCTTCACCTGGCTGCTCCACCCTGTCCTTCCCTCCATCTGGCTGCATCCACCCTGCCCTCCTCTCCACCTGGCTGCATCCACCCTGTCCTCCCCTCCACCTGGCTGCATCCACCCTGTCCTCCCCTCCACCTAACTGCTCAACCCTGTCCTCCCCTCCACCTGGCTGCATCCACCATGTCCTCCCCTCCACCTGGATGCATCCACCCTGGCCTCCCCTCCACCTGGCTGCATCCACCCTGTCCTAATTTAAGTTGATAAGCAGGTATCCTTAAAAATTCAGAACACAGAACAACTGAACCATAAACAAATGCCATGTGTAGTACAAAATTAGGATCCCTGCGGTTAGGATACATAAAAAAACATATGTTGTACAGGCAAATAGGTAGTGTCATGTTTACCATTGTATATACTGAAGTTACTAAATGTAGTATTGGCCACCTTTGGTCATGAAGGGGTTACAAAATATGCAACATATATAAGATCTGTAAATACATAAGAAGAAACTATGTAATATAAAGATAAATATCATTATATTTATATTTATTTTCAACTTTAAATTGGCACATTAGACAAGCCATGGCTATAGACAGAAATTTACCATAGCATTCTATCATGTTTTTTTTTCATTTGGTTAAAGAAGCCGATTATATTTTCCAACTAGAATGTTAATTACACAAATTTTATCTGATATTGTTATAAAAAGTATTTTTTTTTCTTTTGAGTAACTGACTAAAGCATGCCATTAAATGCCCCAGGGCATGCATATTTTGGCTACATTTGTTTTATGGATAAAGTCTGTCCCTGTAGATGATGAATTTTAAATAGCATGTAATTTATCTCTGGTTTGACACTATATACTGTATCTGCTCTTGAGAAGACAGCAGAACATTTACCATGGTATTCTACTTTCCTTGAAATAACTTTGTTTCCACAAATCAATTGCATTTTCTGCTAAATAAGGAACACATTACACTCCGAAATGTTACTCTGGTAGGGAAGAAGAAGCATCTATGCAGCGACTTCTCAGTAATCTAGCAGTAGATGATATGAGATTAGAATTACAAACTGACTTTATCTTTAAAAAAAAAACATCAATGATATGTTAATTTGATGCATCATTAATGTGACAATATGGTGCACAGAAACTGCATTCCAAGTGGGGAAATATTTTTACTAAGTCTCGGTCTACAAAGGACCTATGCATGCAACACTAAATACTGCAGGAATTTCCTGGTTTTCTTACCATGTAAGATGAAGGGAAAGAAGAACTTACATACATTACTCTCTTAACAGTCTTCTCCTATAAAATCAGACTTTATATGAAAAATGTTTTTTGGTATTTCTGCTCTTTCACAAATTCAAGGTGCAGGGACACCCAAAACCATTGGTCATATACAATCCTATGTACCATTAACTTTTTGAATATAATTTAATTGAGCATTTAAGCAGTACAGAGCGTGACTTGAAGATCAGAGCCAGGAGAACTGAGGGAGCCAGGAAAGCTGAATAAACATATAGGTACTGCATAGGATTGTCTGAGGGACCAACCGGAAGTCTAAGGCCAAGGTTTGGGACCTAATCAGCAGTGCTGCTGAAGAGACAGCCAGAATTAATGTTGTTGCCTCTTTTTCACAATGAAAATCCCCTGCGTGGGCATTTGTTTTTCTTTAACAAGTCTTTAACCACAGTTTAGACTGGCATTGACTACCTAAACCAATGTTTACCACTGGGATAATTACCCCAAACATCAAAGGATACAAAAAAAATATGCACAGAGTACACTTTACAAAAATCTGCTCTCCCGGTGATTCTACCAGAGTTGATTCTCGGCAGTAAAAAAAAAGGGTCTGTTTAATAGAAGTAAGACAGTCCCACCATCCACAAATGCCTCAGTTGAACTGTTAATTGTAAATCTTTTAAAATAAGTAAAGACTTTTTGGCCACATTGGATCAGAATGATAATAATACTAACAATTTATCTGTTGAGGAAAGCCTGCCATTAAGTTGCCTACATAAGAGTTGTGATGTCAACCTGCTGATAAGTGGGAAGGCTGGCCGCAGGCCAGCCTGTATTTGTGGGAGGAGTCTGAGGGACTATGTAACCCTCCTTCTCTGTCAGGGCCTGGGTTGGGGATTTCTAGGTGGGAGCTTGTCTTTGCAGAGCGGCGGTCGGCCGCCTCTCTCCCTCATCCCTGGGTCCACTGGCTTGTGGTGGCCGCCCTGCCGGAGGGGGGGTGCTTCTCCCGGCATTCGGGTATGGGGGAGGACGGGACAGTTCATCCATCCATCCGTCCGTCCTACTTCCTCCCTTTACCACCCACAGCTCTGGCTGACGTGCCGCCCGCCTCCTTCTCCTGGTGCTCATGCCGGGGGGAGAGGGGGGGCGTCCCTCTGTTATGTTCCGCCTCTCGTTGGGGGGATGTTCACCTGCTCCACGAGGGAGCCACCCGCCAGCTCCGCTCTCCAGGCATCTTTTTTCACAAGGGAGCCGCACGCCTGGTGAGGGGAGGTGGAGATAGTCGGCCTCCCCCTCTCTCCTTGCAGGTACGGAGCACCTGCCGTTTCTCCTCGTGGGGGGGGGAGATAATCGACCGCGCCGCCTCCCCCTCCCTCACATATGCTCTGTTCCGACAATTCTCCTGGTGGGGGGGGGGGGAGGTAGTCGGCCGCCCCCCCACCCCCCCATACACACATATGTTGTACACCCGCCGATTCGGCTGTCCTTCACTCTCCCCTCCGGCGGTCGGCTCGGTGTTCCTGCGGGGGGAGGGGGGAGGTGATCGGCCGTCCTTCGTCCACATTCTCCCCTCCCTCAGCTCTCCTGCGTGCAGTCCGCCCTTCCCACCGGGTTTTTCCCGCGGGGGGGGAGGGGGAGGTAATCGGCCGCGCCGGCTCGCCCTCCCCCCCCCTCACATATGCAGGATACCCGCCGGTGCTCCTGGCGGGGGGAGGGGGAGGTATTCGGCTGCGCTGCCCCCCCACATAGGCGGTTTCCTGTAGTAAGTTTTAGCACTGTGTGCAGGCTCTCCATCACAAACTGCATTATGTTTTCATTAATGCTGCTTTGGTCATTGCTTTTCTGTCATAGCGTCCTGCCAGCGGTTTCTGTCATAGCGTTCTGCCAGCATTTTCCATCACTGCGTTCTGCCAGCGTTTTCTGTCATAGCGTTCTGCCAGCGTTTTCTGTCATAGCGTTCTGCCAGCGTTTTCTGTCATAGCGTTCTGCCAGCATTTCTGTCATAGCGTTCTGCCGGCGTTTCTGTCATAGCGTTCTGCCAGCGTTTCTGTCATAGCGTTCTGCCAGCATTTTCTGTCATAGCGTTCTGCCGGCGTTTCTGTCATAGCGTTCTGCCAGCGTTTCTGTCATAGCGTTCTGCCAGAATTTTCTGTCATAGCGTTCTGCCAGCATTTTCTGTCATAGCGTTCTGCCAGCATTTTCTGTCATAGCGTTCTGCCAGCGTTTTTTCTGTCATAGCATTCTGCCAGCGTTTTTTCTGTCATAGCGTTCTGCCAGCGTTTTTTCTGTCATAGCGTTCTGCCAGCGTTTTTTCTGTCATAGCGTTCTGCCAGCGTTTTTTCTGTCATAGCGTTCTGCCTGCGATTTTCTGTCACAGCGTTCTGCCTGCGATTTTCTGTCACAAGCGTTGGGCCCAGCAATTTCGGTCACAACGTTCGGCCCAGCATTTCTGTCACAGCGTTCTGCCCAGCATTTCTGTCTCAGCGTTCTGCCCAGCATTTCTGTCGCACCGTTCTGTCCAGCATTTCTGTCGCACCGTTCTGCCCAGCATTTCTGTCGCACCGTTCTGCCCAGCATTTCTGTCGCACGGTTCTGCCCAGCATTTCTGTCGCACTGTTCTGCCCAGCATTTCTGTCGCACCGTTCTGCCCAGCATTTCTGTCGCACCGTTCTGCCCAGCATTTCTGTCGCACCGTTCTGCCCAGCATTTCTGTCGCACCGTTCTGCCCAGCATTTCTGTCGCACCGTTCTGCCCAGCATTTCTGTCGCACCGTTTAGTCCAGCATTTCTGTCACACCGTTTAGTCCAGCATTTCTGTCACACCGTTTAGTCCAGCATTTCTGTCACAGCGCTCAGTCCAGCATTTCTGTCACAGCGCTCAGTCCAGCATTTCTGTCACAGCTTCAGTCCAGCATTTCTGGCCCGTCGTTCTGCCCAGAATTTCTGGCACAGCGTTCGGCCAGCATTTTTCTGTCATAGCGTTCGGCCAGCATTTTTCTGTCATAGCGTTCGGTCAGCATTTTTCTGTCATAGCGTTCGGTCCAGCATTTTTCAGTCATAGCGTTCGGTTCAGCATGTTAGTCACAGCGTTCTGTCCAGCAGTTCTTTTTAGCGTTTCTGCCCGGCATGTCTGTCATAGCGTTTCTGCCCGGCATGTCTGTCATAGCGTTTCTGCCCGGCATGTCTGTCATAGCATTTCTGCCCTTGGATTTCTGCCTTAGCGTTTCCGCCCCTGGATGTCTGTCTTGGCGTTTCCGCCCTTGGATGTCTGTCTTGGCGTTTCCGCCCTTGGATGTCTGTCTTGGCGTTTCCGCCCCTGGATGTCTGTCTTGGCGTTTCCGCCCCTGGATGTCTGTCTTGGTGTTTCCGCCCCTGGATGTCTGTCTTGGCGTTTCCGCCCCTGGATGTCTGTCCTGGCGTTTCCGCCCCTGGATGTCTGTCCTGGCGTTTCCGCCCCTGGATTTCTGTCTTGGCGTTTCCGCCTCTGGACTTCTGTTGTGGCGTTCTACCCCTGGACTTCTGTTGTGGCGTTCTACCCCTGGATTTCTGTCGTGGCGTTCTGCCCCTGGATTACGGTCATGGTGTTCTGCCCCTGGATTACGGTCGTGGTGTTCTGCCCCTGGATTTCGGTCATGGTTCTGCCCCTGGATTTCGGTCGTGGTTCTGCCCCTGGGGTTTGGTCGTGGTGTTCTGCCCCTGGATTTATGTCGTAGTGTTCTGCCCCTGGATTTATGTCGTAGTGTTCTGCCCCTGGATTTCTGTCATAGTGTTCTGCCCCTGGATTTCTGTCATAGTGTTCTGCCCCTGGATTTCTGTCATAGTGTTCTGCCCCCGGATTTCTGTCATAGTGTTTCTGCCTCTGGATTTTGTCTCGGCGTACAGTTTTCTGCATTTCTGTCTTAGCGTTTCCTGCCCCAGTATTTCTGTCAGTGTTCTGTCTTGCATTTCTGGCTCAGCGTTTCGGCCCCAGGTTTTTCTGTCATGTCATTACTGCCTCAGCGTTTCTGCCCCAGGATTTTTTTTGTCATGTCATTACTGCCTCAGCGTTCTGTCATTGCATTCTGCTTCTGGGTTTCTGTTCGTTTCTGCCTCAGCATTCGGTTCAGCATTTCTGTCGCAACATTCTGTCATAGGGTTGCTGTCCTTGCATTTCTGGCTCAGCGTTTCTGTCACTCATGGCATACTACGGTACCTGTTTTCATATTTGTTGTTTGTCATGTCTCATTGTGTCTGTGTTCATGTGGTACCTAGGGCAGTTAGCTAGGGCTCACACGTCAGGATCTGTCACGTCTACAGATCCATACGGGCTGAGGTTTCGTTATTAATGATTGTTGACCACAATCTTCTCGCCCGTATACCATACGTCATACGATGCATGTTTCATTCACCACGGCTGTACGTTTACCCACCACGGTCCGTGGGTACTCTAGGCCTGAGTTCTGTTAATTACCTGTCTCTACGCTGCAGGTTACTCGGGCCAACTCACTACTCACACGGGGGGGGGGGGGGGGTTCGTCATCAGGTTCATTTATGCGCTGTGGTCTTGTTTTTCTGTCAATGTTCTCATTCTTAAGTAGGCAGAGGGGCGTTGTTGTTTTCATGTCTGGTTGTCTGTCTTTCCTTCTAGTTGCGTTCTCAGGTTGGGCCGTCTTGGCATCCATATCAATATCACCATGCCTGCACTCACTTACAGATGTCGTTTCGCCATCGGGCTCACCCTCGGGTCGGAAGCAGACGTAAATTTTCTTCATGCCATGGGACTTATTTCCCTGGGTTGGAGTCTGTTTCTAGTTCTTCGGTGCAGGACTCGGTCTCGGTTGGTAGGTCTCAGGCAGTAGCATGACCTGTTCACATCCGGTGGGACCAATCTGTCTTGGTGTCTCCATGTTGATGATGCTCATTGCCATGGCACCTACTCCATCACATCAATCGGGCAGGCAGCTTTTCCTCTCCTATCACTGGTATTTTTTGGCACTCACCCTCTCACTTCCGCTTGCCAGGTATGGGTGTTCCATGGTGCTTCTTCTTCTGGTGTCCGTTGTGGGTTTTTCAGTCTGCTCTGCCATCTTCTTGCAGGGGATCCTCGGGTCAGCCCTCGTTCCCTTTTCCCATGTATCCTCTCATTCGCAAGCAGTTCATTCTCATGTCTGGGTTACCTTGGGCATCAGGCTCATCCTATCCTTCACAGGACATTCATTTGGGTTTGCATAGCTTGCAGGCTTTAAGGGGGTTCCTTCTCATTTCCAGGTCAGGAGTCGGTGGGTTCTACTCTCACAGCGGTTACTTATCGGTTATTTACAGTTGGCGTTTGGGCATACGTCATTTTTATGGCTGGGATCTTTACCTTCCCTTTTCCACCTAAACTTGTGTCTTTTTGCCCTCTTTTTAGGCATACTGACCAGCCAGGCCATGGCACACCTCAGGCCTTGTTTCTTAAGTAATATCGCATTTCCCACTTGAAGACTCCGATTACAAGTGGGAAGGCTGGCCGCAGGCCAGCCTGTATTTGTGGGAGGAGTCTGAGGGACTATGTAACCCTCCTTCTCTGTCAGGGCCTGGGTTGGGGATTTCTAGGTGCCCACCCACCCGTTTCCCCCAGCTTTGTCACTCATACTCATAGTATTTTTTCTTGTTCTTACATTCAGGGTATGCCCTCTTTTTAGGCATACTGACCAGCCAGGCCATGGCACACCTCAGGCCTTGTTTCTTAAGTAATATCGCATTTCCCACTTGAAGACTCCGATTACAAGGGGGAGTTTTGTGGTATTTATGAACCCATTAGCATGCAAGGAAACAATTCTGGGACAGTTAGGAAATGCAGAGGTCTAATAACAATTGCAGAGGTATTAAATCAAGCATTAAGAGTGGATATCATGAATAAGATTTTTGTTGAATTACTTTTAGCCCTTACATCCATGAATGTCTGTGCTTTAAAACCTACACTAAATACACAATGACCATGTGGCACCTCTGGGAAGACTGATTGTATGGAGCAGAGATTTAATCTGTGTCCCTATAGCTACACCAGTAGTTTTTTAGGTAGCATGGTTCTAGAGCATTTTTGTTCTTTTTATTTTCAAATATAAAAACGTGCATTTCTGGCCAGAACATTATATATAAGCCCTGTACAATAGTAATTGTAATTTTAAAATATGTGTACAACTCTCTATCAAACATATTTTCAGGAAAAAAATAATACAATGAATATTAGTGGAATACACAAAATATAATACCCATTTTGGGTAGAATATAAAACATAGAGTTGCATTGAGTAAATAGATACCAAACATGTCAAGTTTTAAAACTCTGTGTGCCTGTGATATTGCAAAAAAAACGATGGTACTCAAAAATAGGCGACAATTTGAAAGCTTTTACTGCTTATGAGTTTACAGTTAACTGTGAGATGTGGTTCTAGAATTATTGCTCTCATTCCGATGTTCAGGGCAATAACTACATACGTGATACAATCACAATTTGCATACGTGTGCACACCCTGGATTGCATTTGTATTTGTGGGTGTGTGCAGGCAACAGGGATTACATTTATTTTCTTAGTATTTTTAATACATTTTATTATATTTTTTTTCATTATTTTTTAAATTACGGTAACTTTATTGATATCAAAAGGGGTTAACAAAACCCTATGCAGGTTGGTGGGGCAGGTGACAGGTACTCTTTTGGAGACATTGGGGGCATACTAGATCCCAAAGCAGTTAACCAAGCACAGACCATGCTTGGTTAGCTGCTTCCCTGTCTGTAACTGCCAAGGAATGTTACCTTTGAAACCAGAAGGAACAAGATCATTGTCACTTCCAACTTCAACCACTGCAGAGGAGATTGAGAAATTCAATGTCCTTGCTCTCCTCCTATTCATCATTCGGGATGAGCTCGGTGTTCGACTTGAAAGCATGTTCAACACGAACATCGGCCGTTCGTCTGTTCGGCGAATTCAGAACTTTGTGGACCGTTCGCACCAAATTCGTGTGGTACGAATGGCCCACAATGCACTACGCCATCGCAGTGCATTGCTGGCTCATGATTGGCCAAGCATGCACTGTGACCCCACATGCTTGGCCAATCACAGCGACGGCAGCGAGGAGAGACATAATTGGCTACAGGCAGGATGCCTGTGGCCAATTATAGCTCGGGGGTTTAGTACACGCCCTGCACTATATAACGCCGCCAGTGCGGCGGCCTTGTGTAGTGTGTTCCGGCGTGCAGGGAAAGAGCAAGACAGGCAGGGACATTGTTCTTTTCTCAGGCATCTGCAGGAATTAAAGTGGGTGTTGTGTGTCTCCAGCACAGTATACACCTGTATCTACCCTTTTTTGCTGGTGTTCCCTAATACAGGCATCTGCAGGAGTTAGTGGGTGTTGTGTGCCTCCAGCACAGTATACACCTGTATCTACACTTTTTTGCTGGTGTTCTCTAATACAGGCATCTGCAGGAGTTAGTGAGTGTTGTGTGCCTCCAGCACAGTATTCACATGTATCTACCCTTTTATGCTGGCGTTCTCTAATACAGGCATCTGCAGGAGTTAGTGGGCGTTGTGTGCCTCCAGCACAGCACAGTATACACCTGTATCTATCCTTTATTGCTGGTGTTCTCTAATACAGGCATCTGCAGGAGTTAAAGTGGGTGTTGTGTGCCTCCAGCACAGTAAACACCTGAAGATACCCCTTATTGCTAGTGTTGTCTGTTGCATATCTTGCATATTAGCCTTTAAAATTAGCACTTTTGATTTTGAACGTTCGAGTCCCATAGACTTTAATAGGGTTCTAAAGTTCGTACAAATTTTTGGTCCGTATGAAGGTTCTGGTGCGAACCGAACGGGGGTGTTCGGCTCATCCCTTTTCATCATCCTGAAGCTGTTTGATGTTGTTGTGGGCTCCTGGGAAAGCCCAGGAACCACGGAGGGGGTGGCGGCAGAGAAAGGGGAACCACACAGCCCACACCATAAAAGTGGTCAGGTGGCTCTATATAGTCTCAGTAAATACACTTCAGCTCAAACTGATTTCAGAAGCTTTTTGGGTTAAGTTTAACTAAAAACATGTTTTTGTTTCAGAATAAGTTTGATTTGTAATGCAGTAGCATCGCTATGGGATCCAATGTTGCCCTGGCCTTTGTGGGCTGTATAAGTTTCATGAAGTTTTGAAATGCTTTTAATCCTTCAATTAAATTCATTTTGACAGTATATAGTGGCAAGATTCCATCAGCTTAAGACAGATTTATATTCTAAACCCACAGTTTGCAATAAACTACTTAGATATGACAGTTTCCATCCCCTTCACATTTTTTGCTCAGTGGCTCAGAGAGTCAAACGAATAGTAAATGTTCCAGACAGACTAAAGAAAAGATTACAGGAGGTGCAAACCGAAAGATAAAGGATATCCCTAAAAACTATTGGAAGCAGTATTAAACCTAAAGGAATTCTAATTGCTTTACACCTTTTAAGAAGGATATTTTCTACTGTGAAAAAAACATATATTGACAGCGATATATAGATATAAATTATACTTGGCCCCTATGCAGGATTTTCACTGCAATTGTAACCTGAAAGTTCAGCAGGTTCAGGCAGAATTTCAGTATCCAATTGTCATAAGACCAGTGACGTTTTAGGTAAAAAGAAAAACAGGATTGTTCCTTGTTTATCTGATTCTGAATGGGACTAGTTATATTAATTTCAACACAGGTCTAAAATATGAGTTTTAATTACATTATACTTGTTTTTCATTGTTTGGGGTGCATGCTCTGATTTGTCCATGTAAAATTGATTTGACAGGGAGACGACACAAAAGGTAGATGATTGCATCTCACAACACCGACACTCCAGGGGATTTTTCTGAATGTGTATACAGTTTGATTTTCGCTTTTTAGTTCTCAATGATGTAGTCAAACAAAAAGAGACATGTGGATAGCATTCTTGTGTTAAAAATTAGCCCTTTGGGGATTAACATATTAAAAATATAATACCTTGAAGGATTAAACAGAAATTATGATTTATACTTATTATGTAACATCAATGTTTTTATCTTTACATTTATAGACAGCTGACAAGAAACTGAGGAAGAATGTGGGGAAGGTATTTTCTCTGACACATGTAATGCTTTTATTTTTCAATTACTGCTTAACATGAACTAGAAATGTAATGACTTGTACACACGGTTGGAAATTCAGACAGAAAACGTCCGATCGGATTATATTGTCAGAAAATCCAATCGTGTGTCGGCTCTATCAGACTTTTTCTGTCGGAAATTCTGATGGAAAAAAAATTGAGAGCAGGATCTCAAATTTTCCCACAAAAAAATCCGATCTGACTTTTTCTGATCGTTTGTAGAGAATTCCGACCGGACAAAGTGCCACGCATGCTCAGATCAAATTACGAGACCAAACCTATTGGCTACTAGCCTCAATGTATTCCCATCGTCACGAACGAACGCCATCACTTTCCGAATGATCGGATTTTCCGACAACTTTGTCTGACTGTTTGTATGTAATACCAGCTTAGGACAAAATCCGTCTGAAAAAATCTGATGGATTTTGTTGTTGGAATGTCTGAGCGTGTGTACAAGGCATAATAATACATCCTTGGTGTATAATTGTTTTACTATAATGGATTCACATTTTCCTAATGTTGTCTGTGGCAGATTTAACTATGTGCTGTTAATTATTTGATATATAGTGTATGCAGGTTTTTGTCTAGTGATAAGTAGAAATCCCCCTCTCCCAGTTTTCCTCTCTGCACAAATCTCCTCCATTCCCAGATTTCCTCTCTGCACAAATCTCCCCCTTTCCCCAACTCTGCTCTCTGCACAAATCTCCCTCTTTCTCAACTCTCCTCTCTGACAAATATCCCCCTTTCCCTGCTCTCCTCTCTGCACAAATCTCCCCCTTTCCCAGCTCTCTATGAATATAGAATGAAGTTATAACCAAAAACTGGGTGACTTAACTCAAATTAAAATTGAAAATTATGCATTATCAATAATGAATGCTTTTATTGATAATGCATAATTTTCAATTTTAATTTGAGTTTTTTGCTCTGTGTTTTCTTTGTTTGTTTTATCCGATTTTCATCTTAGCTTTATTTAATTTTTTCTTTTATTGATTTTTCTTCATATTTTTCTTTATTTGATCTATTTCCTTTTTTATCTCCTTATCAGGGATTAAAAGTGTATTTGTATTTTTGTTATGAATTTGGATGATTCAATTTTTTAGTAATTTTTTCATATAATACATTTTTTTTTATATATGACATTTTTTTTTAATACTCTTTTGAACACATTTTTATATTGTTATTTTTGAGAAGGCTAATTAGCCATATTTCATTAATATTACAACATATTGATCGTTTTGTGACATTGGTGTATCCTTTTAGATTGATTTTTGGGAGAGCTTGGCATCCTTCCTTGTTTTTCCCCTAACCAATATGATTTGCACTTCTGATGGAGCTCAGATTGAGGCATGGTTGTATCGTTTGTTATTTAAGCGGTGAGTCAGGGCGCCGTCCCGTATCCCGTGATCACGTCCGTCTAGTGACGAAACGCATAGGACGGAACGGCGTGCTGATGTCATCGCGCTCTACGCCAGACCCCGAAGTTCGGGTGGTAGCCAAGAGTAGGCCAGCTCGATTTTGAAAATTGCTGTTACGTTCATTGAGCATGTGAGTTTACTTGCTTTTATCTGTATTAATTAATTAAAAGGGTTTTATGCTATGCGTGTGTCCCCTTGTCTTTTCATATGGATTGGGGCATTAACGTTTAACCGTTTGGAATACTTGGAGAGAGATGTCCGGTGTGGTTTCCCAGAACAGTTCATCTAGACCATCTAGAAACACGATTTTTGATCTCACTTAACACTGAGATCTTACGCTCTGGTAAGCGGCCTTAACTATTCATTGGTGGAGGTGCTTCAGCGAATGTTCTTTCTACACAAATCTTTGTTGGTGTCAGTTTTCACTTCACATCGGATTATTTGTCAATTTTTTTTTGTCTGGTATTATCTATGGGACTCGTGTGGACTATTTTCTTTTCGTTTTATACACTGAATGAATTTTGCATTTTGTTATATCTATTAATTTTGTTAAATTCATTTATTTTTATGTTTATACATTTATATTTATTTTTAGGTATTTATCACTTATTTAAATTAATTTATATTTATTAATTCATTGATTATTGAGGTGGCACACCTGGTGGTGTTAATAAGTGGTTTGGTCTCTTGCACATTCTAATTAGTTTGGATTGCATTTTATTGTTTCATTTATTCACATAATCAATTTAATAATTTATTCACTTAACAAATTAATTTATCCCATACACTTTAATTCACATAATCAGTCACTTGTTATTGATTTATATATTCACTTATATGAATGTATGTGGGTAATAATACTTGATATTCAGTATTTTTGTTTTGATTTTATAGTTTTTGTGGCCACAGAAAAACTTTTTTCATTTTATTCAGCGCAGCTCCCCATTGCATACTGATGTTGGACAAGAAGGCGTGGCACTGATGTTGGATAAGAAGGCCTGGCTCACAGGCCCTGCTCTAATTCATCCCAATGTTGTTCTATTGGGTTGAGGTCAGGACCAGTCAAGTTCCTCCACCTCAAACTCGCTCATCCAAGTCTTTATGGACCTTGCACCAGTCCCAATACTTTTGACAATATAGTGTATATAATGTGATACTCAGGGGATCTAGCATTTTAGGACCACGTGCAACAGTCGATTTTCTTAAACATAAATGTCTTTATTTTCCTTAAGCAAACAAAAAGGAGTTTCCAGCAGCCAAACAAAACCTCTATAATTGTAACACAAATGTCTGCTTATTTTCAGCACAACTCCAAATGTTAAACATGCACAAGTCAAATAAGGGTGTTTACCCCAGAAATAGCAGTGTCCAGCTTCAGACGGTTTGTTGCACACATGCAGCACAAAGCCAGGTCTCCTCTAATCTTCTACTCCACCCACCAAAACTGGGAGTTTCCTGCCTTATGTGCTGCTTCCTGGAGGCTGCTTACCCTGTAGGGACAAGAGTCCTTGTAGTCAGGAGTTGAGGTCCTTTTCCACCTGAATGCCACTCAGGGCCTCCAAAATTCTGGGTCCCAAATAAAGCACTGCTAATGCAGAGAGGACTGCAAGTCAGTCCTCTCTTCTGTACAACCGTCCTGAAATCCTTCACCCTTTACGGGTGAGACCCCTGAGTACACCAACCTATCCCCCTAAAGGGACCACAACCCAAATATCGGTGCCACACAGCACCCATCCAGGACCCACTCTTGGTGCCCTGTACAATATATACAGTATTTATATATATAACAGTGAAACAAAATCTCCTGCACTCAACAGTAGTGCGATGGCAACCTGGAGAAGCCTGGAATACCTATGGCTCCCAGTACATGCACAGGCCTTGCTGCCCTCCAAGGGTCAGGGGATACCCAACGGGAACACTATAAAAGAATGAAAAGAGGGTGCACCACCCTTGCCCATTACCCAAGTAATATTTATTAAAATAAAAAAAGAAGGAAATATAGTATATATAGTATAGTATATAAAAAAGCTTCAAAAAATGTTTGCTCTCAGCAGCTCAGCTTACACTGTTACCCCATACTATAACTTAGTACTTCTGTGTTCAATGGCATTTAAATGACAGAAGTAATATCACTTGATAAATGTATAATGTTGTAAAATATGGAAGAAAACTGTATATGGTTGCTCCACAGCAAAAAATCAAATCACTTTGCATTCCCTAGGCAGGTACCATAACTAACACAGCAACCTGTCAGTTACTTCCATTGTTATCTGATAGGCAGAGAGTCCTGAACTATGTAAAAATTCCTTTTGTTTAAACCAATATACCGAATGCTATTTCTGAAGGAATTCTCATCATTATAAAGCCAGGCAATACCGGGCTGCTGGAACCCAAAGAAATTGTATTACATATTATGGCTACAGTTGTGCCCTTGGTTGTGCCACCAACTGTAGTGTAGTTTTACTACACCTACATGGCTAAACTGAAATGTTTGTAATTAGATGATTCAGCGCATATTCTCGTTCACTTTGATGTGTTGAAAAACATCAGCCATTATTTTTTTTTTTAGGAATATATAACTTGTTAACATGCTTCTCTTATACATGGATGAAAAAATAAACACAGTATGAAAACAAACCACATCCTTTCAAAGCACAGAAATACTTTCAAAATACTGATAAATGGATGGCTTTTGTGTTATTTTCAGCATTGTTAGACATCATTGTTGTTTGCCTGCAAACCAGAACATTTAATTAGAAGCAGACAATGTTTTGTATGTTTTTACATCAATCCACAGCAAGAATTTGTCTCACTAATTTGAATCTCTGTTTGCTTTTTTGTATATTGGTATATGCCTAAGTTGATTCATAGGTCTAGGTTTTATACACTTTCAGCATTTGTGTTGTCATGACTGTCTGATAGCTTAATTGTCATTATTTCTGCTTGTCAACTTGTCTGCTTAATAAGCCTTGAAAGATTCTTCCATTTGCATCAACAGCAGCTCTCCAATGTAACATTTACAACTGTGCTACACCATCTCTTCAAAAAAGTATCTAGTTTAAAGTAAGTCAAACAAGTCTTTAGCATGATTTGGGGAAAATGTTTTAATATACTGTACACTGTTTTAATCCTATTCTACATAGTCACACATTTGTTAGCTTGAAAAAAGACATGGGTTAATCTAGTTTAACCTGTGTGTGTACATGTGTGTGTGATTTTTATTCTCTAACAATTACCATAGCTCTGCATATTCTGCTTTATAATTTTTTTTTAAGTTGACACTAGTACAATTTCCTGCGGAAGGGAGTTTTACATTTTATGTATTTGATAGAAAAGAACCCTTTCTGCAATCTAAGATTAAATCTCTTTCCTTTTAACCTCAAACCATGGCAGGGACCTTAGAGGTACCTTAGAGTAAACAGTTCATCACATTTACTGGAGTCTCCTTTAATATATTTGTACATTTTAATTATATTATCTCTTAAATATTGCCTCTTCAGAGTGAATAACTAATCTATGTAATCTGCTCTCGTAGCTGAAGTCCTCTATCACCCTAATTTTGTTTCCCTTTGCTAAATTCTTTCTAATTGAACACTGCTTTTCCTAGGGATTGGTGACGAAAAGTGAACTGCATGTGCAAGACCAGTCATGTCATTACTGATTTTTGTAAGATGGTACAGAAGACAGTCCATGAGTTTATCATCAAAGGGGAAGTCAGCAACATGCACCAGTCCTGTTTACATCCCTTTAAATCAAGTCCTCCAGAGGGGAAGGCAGCATCATGTATAAGTGGGACAGAAGCGTTTAAAACAGTAAGACATCAGCCTGGTTTATGATTTCACATAGGTGTTGAGTGTAACAGTTAGTACTGGGCAAATGGTTCGGCGCAAGCATGAGTTTGGCCCGGTTCATCATATTCGGGGAACACCCGAATTTGCAGGGTGTTCGCCCTGCCGTGTAACTGTTTTAGCTCTGATTTCCTTGTTTCAAATGTTATAAACTCAACAATGTCAATGGCTAATACGGTTGCACAGAGTTCAAACCTGCACTTACTTGTTTCTTGGATCTATAATTTTTAGGTTGGCTACCGCAGTTATTGTTTCATTGGGATATATCTTCTGGTGACATGTGGGAAGTATCCCACAGTTGTTCTAATACTTTCAAGAACTCATTCCATGTTTCTCATCTTTGTTTTTTCTCCCTGGGTAATGGAGTATCCAAATCTGTGTTTTAAGAAGTAAACTGTTTTAGCAGTATCGTACCCTGAAAGCTAAAGTGTGCTATGGAACCCAAATGATCAGATACTGTTCACAGCAGACAAAACTCTTTGTTACATGAAGCGTGGTCACAGGTTGATACTTGAAATGTGAACATGTCTTGTTTGACATTCCAAAGTAATCCAAGGCTACATTTTATAAGGGGAAAAAATGTCCCTAGCTTGAATTTACATTAACAACATAATCATTAGAGGGAAATGCCTTCATTACTTTCTGTTAGAGATAATTTTGTGAAGCTTAAGGTGATTGTAAAGTTTTGTTTTTTTAAATAACAAACATGTTATGCCGCGTACACACGACCAGACTTATGTCCAACAGACTTCCGAAGGAGTTCTGCCGGAGTTCTGCCGGAGTTCTGACAGAGTTCTGACAGAGTTCTGACAGAGTTCTGACGGACTTTCCAAATGAGCGGACTTGGCCACACACAATCACACCAAACTCCGACGGATTTGAACGTGATGACGTATGACTGGACTCGAATAAGGAAGTTCATAGCCAGTAGCCAATAGCTGCCCTAGCGTCGGTTTTAGTCCGTCGGAATAGCATACACACGAGCAAATTTTTCGGTAGGAACTGGGTCCGGCAGAGTTCTGGCGGAAAAATTTGAAGCATGTTCCATTTCTAAAGTCTGTCAGACTTTTGCGAATCAAAAGTCTGTTGCAGCCCACACACGATCGAATAGTCTGCCGGAATCATTCCGTCAGACTTTGGATGTTGAAAAGTCCGCTCGTGTGTACGGGGCTTTATACTTACCTCCTCTATGCAGTTGGATTTGCACAGAGCAGCCTGGATCCTCCACTTCTCAGGCCCCTCTTTGCTGCTCCTTTCCCCTCCCTCCTATCGAGTGTCCCCACAGTCAGCAGCTTCCTATGGGGGCACTGGAGCAGAGTCACAGCTCCCTGTGTCTATTCAGACATGGAGCCTGATCCTGGCCTATCACCACTCTCCCCTGATTGGCTGGATGACTTTGGCAGCTACAAGAGGCAATGGTGCCACTACTGTGTCTCAGCCAATCAAGAGGAGTGTCCTGGATGATTTTGCCATTTGGGAACATCGCTGGAGAGAGATGGAGCTCAGGTAAGTAATTAGGGGGTGCTGGGGAAGCTGCTACACACAAAAGTTTTTTTTAGCTTAATGCATAGAATACATTAAGATATAGAACCTTCTGCCTTTACAACACCTTTAAGGTGGCAGCGGCAAGTATAAATTATTTTGAGAAGATCAATTGCTTTTTCTTCTGTAGGAATTTGAGCCCATTGTTCATGTAGACATTCTTTTTTTTACAAATTCATGTGCATCAGAATTATTTTTCACATTTTTGAGCTGTCCTTCTGAGTCCATCTCAGGCTGTCGCCGAAAACATGCACCTTAATTCGGTAGTCCGTGACTTCATCACTGATATCATTGTTGAGATACCATTGTAATCTGATGAAGTTTCTGTTGTCTTCCCGATCAATGAAACAGTGGGAAATTTGCTGAATGTATGCCATAACAGCAATTGGTTCTTGACTGAAGTGGAGCAAAAACTCTATAAGGTCATTGTTCAGATTAGGCCCAGTGAAAAGGACATTGAGGGAAACAGCTTCAAATCAAGCACTTGAGTCAAAGACCAATCTCATCTGATCTGGCTTTCAAAGATGATGTATGCCAAAGCAAAGACGGTACCAACATTCCTCTCTTCCCTTGCTAGGTGGTGCAGATCAGCATTATCTCTCACAAACACCTTCTGAATAAAATCAACAAAGTGTTTTTTTCATCATAGATTTTTTGTTTAGAGTGCATTGTAACTAAATAACTCATGCTTCTGCATGCTGATTATTATTTTGCACTTATCTGAGGAAAACAATGGAAGTGGTGCTACTCAACTGTTGGAGTTGTCCTGATAGAACGCCCTACAAATAGTTCTTAGAAACCCCTTGTTTTCTATGATGGCTGCCGGCTCATTGTCTTAGTGTATCTTCTGTCCTGGCTGGAGCGCACACCTATCTCCAAACAAAAGCCCTAAGATATGGCCAGCTGTTGGCTTATAATAAATGTGCACACCTGTGCACTTACACAGACTGCAGGACTCCAGCAAGACACAGAGACAGGACTGAGGGCTTCATCCCATCTATGACACTTTAAAACTTTCAAGCCCCAGGCACTAATCCAGGATTACCAAACTCAGAGAAAACTGAGTTTCTCTGATAATAAACAATGCTCTGAGGCTGTGCACTCTGTTTTAGTGCAAACATGTGTGTGTTCTGCCTATCCTGGTACAGTGGTATCTCCTAGCACTGTCACGCAGGATAATTAAAATCACCTATATTAAAGTGGAAGTAAACCCATGGATTTAAACAGTTAAAAAAAAGGTATGCCGGGAATGCTAACTGCACATTGGCTGTGCTCTCAGCCAAACTATCAAACCATCCAATGGCTGGTCTCATAACGAATCACATGTGCAGCAACATAGCAGTTGAAGAATAAACAGAGGCAAAGATGGCAGCTTCCTTGGCTGAAAATGATGGGGGAGTTTACTTCCACTTTAACAGCATTGCCCTTCTTTCCAGCCATTTCAGTCTGTGAAAGGGGGGCCTATACCATACTCCCACAAGTAATTTAATATTTGTTGCACTTTTGTGAAGCTCCAGCCATAATGGCTCTGCACCATTACAGTTCACGTTAGTGATAATATCTCTAAAACGTACTTTCAGATTGCTCTTTGCATACTCCTTTGCCTCTTTTGCCAATTCTGTCCCCCCAAATGAGAGTTTACCATCAATATTAGCAGTCCAAGTTATGTGATCTGTCCAACCAGGTTTCTGAAATTTCCACAAAGTCAGAGTGCACCTCAAAAACAGAAGATCTAGTTCATCTATTTTTCTTGCCAGACTGCTTATATTTGTGAGCATACATTTGCATTATTTTGTATAGTTTTAAAACTTTTTGTAACAACTTTTTATGTTAGAGCTACACTAGCATTTTAGTGCTAAATTACTAACTAAAATATCTAGCAATGAATTTCTAAGAGTGACATCGTATTACTAAACAATCACTAACTATGATGTAAGCTACACAGGTAGCCCGTAGCGATAATAACCTGTTTGATAATAACACATGGCTACACAATGCTCCATTTGTATGTCACTCACAGCTATGTGTGTAGCTTATACTAATAGGTGATAGAGAGAACTTTTTAAACACTAAATAATTACCAGTGACTTTATAAAGAAAATAAATAATAACAGAATTCTTTGATTTAAAAAAATAAATGTTTTAGGGCATCAGATCACCAAAGTAAAGCATGGATGAGGTAGGATCATTTACAACGAAAGAGGACTTTATTTTATAAAAACAAAAATGTGTTTTTTGCACTTAGAATAAAATGTTTTTCTTGAAGTTCATTGAGGGAAATTTGAAAAGTAAAAATCTTATACAACTGGGTTATACTGCTGCTTTCAGGAGATTCCAAGTGATAGGCAGCTAGAACCACCCTTAGCTAGCAAAAGCAACTCATGGTTAGGAGTACTACTGGAGTAGTGTAAGGGGTCTTTATAAATGCCAAAAATGTGAGCCACAGAAATAAGCCTGGGCTTGCAATCTAATAAGAAAAAAAACAACAGGAAAAATGTTTATAAAAGTTCTCAATAACCGAAAAAAACTTAACAGCAAAATCACACTAACCAACAGATGTGCTGTTAATCAATTAAGGATAAGCAGGTGTGAGTTTTTTTTACTAGAGTGAAAGCCAGACTTTGAGTGTCTTTGAGGAAAAGGAGCAACGGATTTGAGGGAATGAGGGAGTTCTGTTTCATCAAAATATCTTCTGCATTGGAGTAAGCTTACAGAGTGAGAAGCAAGAAACTCGGGCACTCCACTGTAAAAAGATTGGCTAAAAATATACCATATATAACATTCTATCTAATACACCAGAATTCTGTTTCCAGTGGAGGTAACAGTAAAACACTCATAGCAAGGAAGTGAGAAGTGAGGTCACCTATAGCAGCAGAACTGTCTTTAGGATGTCTAGTAAAAGATGTGTTGCTTTGATAAAATAGAGACAAGCAGAAGATAGAGGTGAGGCCTAGCATACTCATGATATGTACTAGGTGTAGCAAGGATCAAAGGTGGCCAAACCACCAAAGGCAGGCAGAATAGCAAGGCTGTAGCCCAGAAGGACAGCTGTGTTGTACTGTGCTGTATCAGCTAGGTTGTACAAGCAGGAAAGCTTCTTAGATGCCAGAAAGATGGGAGAGAATGTAAAGTGTGGAACAATGCATCTAGTGGAAGACATAAGCACAAAGATACCCAATGCTGAACCTTCCTTCAGAAAAAATGGGGCGGAGTAGTTTAAAAACAATAGCACCTCCTTGCAAAATGAGAAGTAGTTTCAGCACTGAAGCCTGGCGACCTATTTGGAAATGCAGATAAAGGTATAGGACCAGCTTAACCACTTCCCGACCAGCGCACGACGATGTACGTCGACAGAATGGCACGGGCAGGCATATTGGCGTACATATACGTCCAATATTCGTTGCCGCCGTGCCATCGGGAGCGCGCCGCCGGCGGCGCACTCCCGCGCTGGTCGGGACCCCCGTGAGTCCGGTTGCGGGACCCGCGGACTCGATCGCCGCGGGCATCCCCGCGATCGTCTCACGGAGCGGCCGAATGGAGGAAATGCTGTATAAACAACATTTTTCCATTCTGCCTAGCAACTAGTGACGCTGATCTCTGCTCCATGTGATTGGAGCAGAGATCAGTGTACACTAAATGAAAGCCCAACCCCCCCACAGTTAGTAACACACCCCTAGGAACACTTAACCCCTACACTGCCACCCACTGGTTAACCCTTTCACTGCCAGTGTCATTTACACAGGAATCACTGCATTTATATAGCAGTGATTACTGTATAAATGACAATGGTCCCAAAAATGTGTCAAAAATGTCCGATGGGTCCCCAAAATGCTATAAAACTATCCCTATTTTGTAAACGCTATAACTTTTGCGCAAACCAATCAATAATCGCTTATTGCGATTTTTTTTACCAAAAATATGTAGAAGAATACGTATCGGCCTAAACTGAGGGAAAAATATGTTTTTTTATATATTTTTGGGGGATATTTATTATTACAAAAAGTAAAAAATAATGCGTTTTTTTCAAAATTATCGCTCTACTTTTGTTTATAGCGCAAAAAATAAAAACCGCAGGGGTGATCAAATACCACCAAAAGAAAGCTCTATTTGTGGGAAAAAAATTACGTTAATTTTGTTTGGGAGCCACGTCGCACGACCGCGCAATTGTCAGTTAAAGCGACGCAGTGCCGAATCGCAAAAAGTGGTCTGGTCTTTGACCAGCAAATTGGTCCGGTCTGAAAGTGGTTAAAAGCTGTATCACTTCCTAAAGACTGGAAAATGCTGGCTGTCGTTATCACACAAATAGTGATAATCAACAAGGGATTGAACACAGGTAGAAAGGGAAGTACGTAGCAAAATGTAAACCTCAAAGGAATGAGAGTAGAGGGAGAAGGTTAGACTGTCTTGCTGCAAACCATGGAATGAGAAGTTAAGACACATACAGGGCTGAAAATTTTGAATGTCTCTGCAGATGGATGTATGCAACAATATCTTCAATGATTATAAAGTCTCATAGGAAGCTGAGATGAAAGTGGGAGCACCAATAATAGTACGCCATGCCACAGGGGCCATAACCCTTACTGTATGCCTGCATCATAATTTTAGGCTAAATAACATAACCCAGGCGAAACATGTTGGGAATAACATAATTTTCACAGCTATAAAATGCTGACCCTGTGATACAGAATATTGTTTTATTGTCATAATTCTGACATGTATACCTTAATAAAAATGTTTTTAATCTTTTACTACAAGGTGTGATCTGAATCACTCTATTAAGCACCTGAAAAGTCCCGTAGCTTTGACATTTATGTGGATTTGTGTAAATTGGGATGTGGTGTAGATCTTTCCATCAACTACCCATACACACAACTGTATTTTGTATAATTTAAAGCTAGTTACAGAACAAAATAGCAGATGCCGCAACACAGAAAAAGGTTGCGTCATGCTCTGAAACTAGAGAATATCTGTTAGTGGTGTAATAAGAGTCACCACAAATAAGCAGTTAGAATTGGTTGCATTAGTGATTGTACTGATGCTCTAAAAGATGAGAACACTCTGTGACTGATACAATTTCCACAGAGCTGGAAAGTGTCATAATGTAATGCTAATAGTAGGTAATTGTTGCCACAATTAGAAGCAAACTTACATACGGGTAGAGACATGGTAACATTTGGGGTCATCAATAGGATTAGTTTGACTTTAAGTCATATCCAGCAAATGAAGGTCGCATACAAATATGTGTTAATCATAAACACACATCTAATGATAGAGACAAATTTAGGATATGCAGTAGCTGTGCCATGAGTTTGGGTTTGAAAATAATGGCCTGCCAGTGGAGTGCCAGATGCAAAGGCAACATAAAAGAATGCTTATTTCCTTAGGTACTGTACACAGAAAAAAAATTGAGACTGAATATTCTGGAGATAGTACTTCTGCTTCCAATATTGAGAATGTTCTTAGCTAATAGAGTTAGCCACACAAGTCTGGAAAACAGCACAATGTAGATGTCAATGTGCAAAGGTAACATATAAGGATGCATTCAGTATTTACTGAGGTAAATTTCACAAGAAAAAATTGAGCAAGACATGGATTTTGATGTGGGAATCCCTCCCGCAGACCTATTATGTTCTCCTGATAGAGGGGCACTTAGAGTTTTCCCTGCCAGAAGAGCAAATTATTATTGCTAGTGGCTATCGTCACTGGCAATAATCACATCTTAAAAATCCAACATGTTGGTTGTACCAAAGTCGATCAATGGATTGACTAGGATACAATCAGCCTGCCAATAGATGGTTTGAATCTCAGCTTGTCCCTGCTGAACCACCTGCGATTTGAACCCTCTATGGCCGGCTTTAGGGATTGTATAACCCAGAATGCGGAACCATTTGCTCTAATATATCAGGTAAATTCTATGGCTAACTGATCATAACTCACACAGGAGTGGACAGTGCCCCAGCCAGAGCGTATATCACAGACATCACTTATCAAGATATCTGGGTCACAGGGAAACACTAGAGACTAGGTACATCAGAGGTGCAATGCACTTTCTGGTTAACTAACATACTAAACCTCAAGCTGGAAAGCAGAGATACCACTCACCAAAATATCTATGTCAGAGGGTGACACTAGATACTGGGGAACAATAGGGGCTATACAACTGTGCTAAAATTGGAAAGCACTGTGCGGCTGACTGATACAGTATTCACATGCCAGATGGCCCAATAGTCACATTCAACATACCCCGTCCATGGTCTCACTCACAGAAAGAGTCCTCAAAGTCTGATATAGTCTGTGACACAGCTCTGGACATTTAAAACACATTGAATCTAGGAAACCAGTACACTAGGTGTCTGGGGAGCAATAAAAGAGACCAGAGCCCAAGGGTCACATTTGAGGCAGGCCCCACAATCTCTGGTCCAGGTCTGGCTTCCAGACAGCAGAGGATTAGCCAAATCAGAGAGATTTTTTCTAGAGACTAGCCCAAACAGCTTAATAAATGTCATAATTGAACACAAAGAAATCCACAAAATACTGAGAATGCCAATGGAAGAGAAAAAAAAAGTAAGATGTAGGTAGAGTTTTCTTTAGCAGAGCTGAGCAGAAAGTGTCCAACCTCTTTAGACACTAGCAAAAAATCTCAGACATGACGATTGGAGGCACTGGTTATACTCTGGGCTGGCTTAAACTTTTTTTTGCCATTGTCCAGACCTCCTGAAAACAACAGAATAACCTTTCTGGATTGGATTTATACTGTTCCTATGTCCCTCAATGGACTTAAAGAATAATGTTATCCAAGTGTGCAATAGCATACAGTACAGCATTGTTGTGAACTGAGCAGGATGCATATAAACGTGTATGTTAATCTAAAACTTTGTTTTTGTTTCCTTTGAATAGAGCAGTAAGGGATTAGAATCTCTGTCTATTTTTTTCTGTCTGTGAGATTTACCCCAACTATTGGTCCTGGTGACCATTATCTCTAGTATTGTGGAGTTGTCACCAGAATATGTTTATTTATTAGAAGATTTACCCTCACCTCTTTTTTTTCCTGCAGTAACTGGATATCCCCCATAAATGGTGGTGCAGTATTGGGAAGTATTAGGAACTAAAAATGGTGTTAATTAAAATAAACTACAAGAAGGTTGCAAAAAATCCTCAAGGAGTGAACACGTCCATGCAGTATTCCAGTATGGTCAGGTATGATTATCAGGTTAAACTCGACCTAAAAAATAGTAGGGAACTTATATTCATTAATACGTATAATTGTACCATATTGTTTTTCAGACTTACAGACTTCAGTTTATTAACCACCTGTCAGGGAATTTCTGTGAGATGTCTGGCATACAAAAATGTGCATGTGTGCAGCATTCTCCACAGAATGGTAACCAGGTCCACACATGGATGTGTGCACAGTGAATGCTGGTGCCAGAAGGACTATTTAAGGATGCTCCTGCCCATGCTCAAGGGGGCACACCTTTGACCTCCTTTGTTATGGACAAAAAATACCACTAACCAGCAATAGCTATGAGGCCAGTAGGAGGAGCTGTGAGCTCTGAGCGCATAGCCTGCTTTACAGGCTGACAGCCCTGGTTCTGACTTCCTGCCCCATTCCCATGCTGTAATTACCACTTCTGCATTCCAAGCTGGTCAGTGTGGAACTTCCTATTACAACTGGACTCCAATCCAGCCATCTACTGGGCATTCCCCCCACCAGCCACCAGGATCGCATGTGGTGTCTGTGGGGTGGCACAAGAGCTGCCAGGACTGAATACACCATGATGGGCATGAACTTCTCTTACATTAAACATTTTTACTATTACACTACACTAGTTGGCGTCTCCCCCTCCCTGCTCTATCCGCAACAGCTATGGGTCACTTATCACTAATTATCCCATCAAACACTAACCCTTAAAGGGGCACTCACTATTAACTTCCACCATAAGGAGGCCCTAATCCTGACCACAAGAATTAGAAAACTATTCTCTGCATTACATAGTTCTGATCTTGGCACTCCTATTGCTGTGTTGTGTATGCTATATCCTATTCCAAACTAAGCAATTATGGTGGTGTTTATACTGTCCTGGCATACTATGGTCTTGAGAAATGTTACAGACAGTCAGAACATTTTTTTTTCTGAAATGTTGGTCTTTTTTTAATATATAGTAGAAAATCAAACAAAGCAATTGTTAATAAATATCACTGAAAAAAACTCTCTCTATCACTATCACACAGAGTGTGTCTGGTAGGTAGTACATGATTAGTAAGAACCACATATGTTACATAGTAGCATGGTAACATGTAAGTTCATATCGTAAAAAAAAGTTAAAAATCAAACTCATTGTCGTGTGTCTCCATGATATACAAATAATAAAATCTTGATTAAATTGGTACTCTTCAGTAAGCCTAGCATATTCAGTAATGATATGATAATGGTCTTGAAATGTATTCAAAAAGGGGTATTTTTTTAAAATACACAGTAGTCCATTATGAACTCCTGATGACTTCATCACCTTTAAAATAATGGGCAGCAATTACCAGAATTTAGCAAAATGAACTGTGTATATATCCCTATTCAGCATGCACTATCAGCAAAATCTACTGCTGTGGAGCTTTATTGCTCCAATGTCTGAAAAGTTCTTATCGTTTTGATTAAACAACCACAAGTTATTATATATGGAGGATTCTTGGCTTCTTCAGAATGCTGTTAATGAGGACTGTCAGTGTCTTGCATTAACTATTAGATATATTTTACCTTTATAGAGACAAAGTATTTAATGGTCACTTTGTGATTTCATGGCCCATGATATAGGGCTATTCAGAACAAAATAATAGGGTATTTATAAGTCTATGTTTTTCTTGTTATAATTGTGTCATAGTAGATAAAATCCAATAAATGGTGTACTTTAAAGTTTGAATGCATAGACAATTCTAAAACTGTTCATCCAAACAAGGTTAAGTAAGTTAGGAGGTTTTCTATGCTGCAATAGAAATACACTTTTCAGAGGCACTTATTTTTTCTGACAACCACTTCTAAAGCACCAGTGTTTTATCTGCTATGTCTCAGTATCACAGCATGGGCAGTTGCAAGGGTCAGTGGCAGGGGAGGAATGACAACTCATGGGGCCCCTGGCAATAGGAGATTATAGGGCCCCCAGACAATCAAAGATTATGGGGCCACACAGTATACACAAACACACACACACAGTATACAATCACACAGTATACACAGACATGTTTCTATTGGCTGAGAAGGTACTGGAGAGGTGGGGCAGCTATAATCTCAGGATTTTTAGACCAAAAGGATGTCGGTAAGGGACATTTCAGAGACAGATATATAAAAAAGACAGATTTTTACATACTGTCCCTGGTTTTACTGAGGCTGACAACCCTGATGGGGCCCTCTAGTGGCCCGGGGCCCTCGGGCAGTGCCCAAGTGGCCGAATGGTCAGTCTGCCCCTGGTCAGTGGGCAGTGCTGTAATCACTTTAGTCATCAGTTTAAAGTCTCAGTCTTTATCTGCCACTGTCTAAAAATGTATAGCAGGAGAGCAGTCAGAAATGACAGCAGTAGAGGTCAGTAAGGCTTTAAGACAGCCAGATCAGTCAGGAAGTTTAATAGTTGATTACATGTCACTACATGCGGTAAACCATGTGTTACATCAAATTATTATATTGGAAACTTTAGGTTTCTACTACCTTCATGTATGAAGCACAAGGTCTTCTGGCATAGACTTGCATTATACAAGGCTGCTGCAGCCAAAGGCAAATGAAAGTGTACTACTCCATTATGTCAACTAGACATAGAATTTTGGCCACAAATTAAGTTTGCCTAACACTTCATTAATGTGCTGGAGCCTTGATCATGCCAAATTACCTTTTCCTTCTATCTGTGATGGCTGATGTAGAATGCTGCTCTGCTATCTGTCACATGTGGGAAAGGTATGTGAACTGTCAATCAAGAAGGAAGAACCATGAGGCTTTTGCAGTTCTGTTGAATCTTGAATTCCACTGACGTTCTCACACAGTAATTCGTTGGTATTTTGCTGTTATCCTGTTGTTTTTCTAACACTAGTATTAGTGGAAAATATACATACACTGATTGGTCATTTTAATTTTTTTATAAAACATTGCTATTGTGTTAACAAAGAAGACACTTTACATAAGTACTTACCAATGGCAATGTAGGAACTGGACTATGTGGGTAATCTCTTTGGATTTCATGATTCATTTACCAATATGAAGGGGTTGAACATAGATTATATACAGGTTAGAACCCTGACAGCTTGTTGCTATACAACAAGCAGTAAGATCAACAAATGGAAAAAGAGCCCAGGGCATTGTTTTGTAAAATAATTAATTGAAAGAAATACAACACATTTATTAAGGTTTTAAATCCCCTCAAATCCCCTTGTATATTTTATTATTTCAGTTGTGGCTGGACTTAATTTGAAGCTTTATGCTGCAAAATCGTATTTCATACACCAATATTACAATTAAAACTAAGTCCAGCCACAACTGAAATCCAAAACCCTCAAAATGCACAGAAGTTCTCTCAATTGCTTATTTTAAAAAAATATATTGTTTTTAACTCTTTTATGACTGGTTTGGCTCTATTTCTACTTTTTGTAGAGTTGAACATTTTCCACAAAACCCACCCCTTGTTTTGGGGGTGTTCTGTAGGACATTCAGGATGGAAAACAGGTAGCAAAACAACATGGAATATCCAGTTTAAAAACATGGACTTTTTTTAATTTTTCTTGTAGGGTAGGATGGAAAGTATTGGTTCCCACTCCATTACTCCAACCATTTAATTTAGTTCTTGCTAGAGTAGAAAAAAAGTTATGATTATTTTCAATCAACTTTTTTGGAATCTTTGTGATGGTTTGGAAGATTTAATTTCTCTTACTGTCTTTGATAGGTTTCAGATTATTATTATTATTCAGGATTTATATAGCGCCAACAGTTTGCGCAGCGCTTTACAATATGAGGGCAGACAGTACACTTACAATACAAATCAATACAGGAGGGATAAGAGGGCCCTGCTCATTAGAGCTTACAATCTAGAAGGGAGGGTCAAGTTGAAACAAAAGGTAATAACTGTGGGGGATGAGCTGATGGAGAAAATTAAAATACAGTTAGGTGTGGGTGGGGGTAGGCTTCTCTGAAGAGAAGTGTTTTCAGGGATCGTCTAAAAGCTAATAAAGTAGGAGATAGGTGGACAGATTGGGGTAGGGCATTCCATAGGATTGGAGAGGCTTTGGAAAAGTCCCGGAGGCGAGTATGGGAGGAGGTGATGAGGGAGCTAGAGAGCAGGAGGTCTTGAGAGGAACGAAGAGAACGAGTAGGTTGGTATTTAGAGACTAAGCTAGTGATGTAGCTGGGGGCAGAGTTGTGGATGGCTTTGTACGTAGTTGTTAGTATTTTGAATTTAATTCTTTGGCTGAGCGGAAGCCAGTGGAGGGATTGACAGAGAGGAGTGGCAGACAGAGCAATTGGTAAGGTGGATGAGTCTGGCAGCGGCATTCATGATGGATTGAAGAGGTGATAGACTATGTAGAGGTAAGCCAATGAGAAGGGAGTTGCAGTAGTCGAGGCGGGAGATGACCAGCGAGTGAATTAAGAGCTTTGTTGTGTCATTGGTTAGAAAGGGGCGTATTTTTGAGATGTTGCGTAGGTTGAGGCGGCAGGATTTGGACAGTGATTGGATGTGTTGCTTGAAGGAGAGTTCAGAGTCCAGGACTACACCTAGAACCTTGGCATGTGGGGATGGGCTTATGGTTGTACCATCGATTTTGACAGTGAGATCAGGGGAAGGGGCATATGGGGGAGGAAAAATTATAAGTTCAGTTTTGGAGAGATTGAGTTTGAGGAAGTGGTGTGACATCCAGACTGATATATCCGATAGTAAATTAGTGATACGTGAGGAGACAGAGGGAGTGAGCAGAGGGGTAGAGAAACAGATTTGGGTGTCGTCAGCATAGAGGTGGTATTGGAAGCCATGGGAGGCTATCAGTTGACCCAGGGAGGAGGTATAGATTGAAAATAGGAGTGGTCCAAGAACAGAACCTTGGGGGACCCCAACAGAGAAAGGAAGAGGAGAAGAGGAAGTAGAGTTGTAAGAAACGCTAAAGGTGCGGTTGGATAAGTAGGAAGAGAACCATCGTAGAGTACAGTCACAGAGACCAAAGGTGTGGAGTTTTTTGAGGAGGAGGGGGTGATCAACCGTATCAAAGGCAGCAGAGAGGTCCAGGAGGAGGAGTACAGAATAATGTCGATTGGTTTTGGCCGTTAGTAGATCGTTTGTTAGTTTTAGGAGAGCAGTTTCTGTGGAGTGTTGATGACGAAATCCAGACTGAAGGGAATCAAGAAGGCTATTATCAGCGAGGTGGACACTCAGTCGGTTGTAGACCAGACGTTCGAGAAGTTTGGATAAGAAGGGGAGCAAGGAGATGGGGCATAGGTTGTTAGGATTGGATGGGTCCAGTGAGGGTTTTTTAAGTATGGGTTTGACAAGTGCGTGTTTTAGGGAGTTGGGGAAGATTCCAGAAGAGAGGGAGAGATTGAAGATGTGAGTTATAGAGTGTAGCATAGAGCCAGAGGGTGAATGTAGCATTTGTGAGGGAACAGGATCCAGAGGGCAGGTGGTAAGGTGGACATTACCAAGTAGTTTAGCAACTTCATCTATAGTGGTTGGGTTTAAAGAGGGAAGTAATGATTGTGCCTGTGGTAATGATGTGTAAAGCGTGGAGGGTATCAGAACAGTAGAGATCTCCACGCAAATTGAATCAATCTTCTGTTTGAAGTGATATGCAATCTCCTGGGCAGTGAGTGAGTTGGTGGGTGGAGGCGATGGAGGACGAAGTAGAGAGTTGAAAGTAGAGAAAAGTTGAAGGGGACGGGATGATAGGTTGCTGATGAGAGTGATAAAATAGTTCTGCTTGGCAGAGAGGAGGCTGGAATTGTATTTTTTGAGGGCAGATTTATATTGGTTAAAATCTCTCTGAGACTTGGTCTTGCACCACAGGCGCTCATGAGCATGACTATATTTTTTCAGACTTCTAGTGACATCTGTTTGCCAAGGTTGAAGGGGTGGGGGCTTGATTTTGTGTGTAGTGAGGGGGACCAGTGAGTCCAGAGAGGCTAGAAGTGAAGCGTTGTAGACAGAAGTGGCTAGGTTGGTGCAGGATAGGGGTGAGATTTTGTCGTAGAGGTTGTCGACAGTAAAGTAGAGAAGTGAAGGGTTGAGATGACGTAGGTTTCTTCGGGTAACTTTAATGCGGTTTGAGGGAGAGGAGCTGAAGGAGAGGGAGAGAGTGAAATGAATAAGGTTGTGATCAGAGAGAGGGAATGGATATTTAGAGAGGTGTGCACAGGTGAGAGAAAACGAGGTCAAGGATATTGCCTTCGGAGTGAGTAGGATCATGTATCCACTGCTTCAGGTCAAAGGAGGAGGTTAGGCTGAGAAGTTTGGAAGGGGCAGAAGTGTTAGTATTAATAGGGATGTTGAAGTCCCCGAGAATGATTGTGGGGATTTCAGAAGAAAGAAAGTAGGGTAACCAGGCAGAGAAGTCATCAAGAAATGTTGATACTGGTCCAGGGGGCTGTAGATCACGGCTATTCTTAGAGAAATTGGAGTGAAGAGACGAATGCAGTGTGCTTCGAAAGAGGAGAGTAACAGAGAGGGAGGTGGCTGAAGTACCTGAAAGGTGCTATGTGGGGCTAGAAGGATTCCAACACCTCCACCCTTACGTCCATTGGATCTGGGGGAGTGAGTCCAAAGAAGACCACCATGGGATAGGGCAGCAGAAGACACAGTGTCAGATTCATGGAGCCAGGTTTCGGTGATGGCGAGTAGGTTAAATGAGTTGGCAATAAAGATATCATGGAGAGAGGTGAGTTTGTTGCAAACAGAGTGGGAGTTCCAAAGGGCACAAGAGAAAGGGAGTCTGGTCTTGGGAAGAATAGAAATGGGAACTAAATTGTGTTGATTGCGGCTGCTGCCAGAGGTTGCAGGGTGATGGGTACAGTTTAATGATGGAGGCCCAGGGTTTGGGGATATATCTCCAGAAGTTAGGAGAAGCAGGAGGGTGAGGGAGGTAATATGGGAGTGAGATTTATATGAAGAGACATGCCCCAGGGGCTTGGAGATTTTAAGTGTGTGTGGATTTAGAATTAGCAGGAGTTGGTGGGTGCAGTAATAAGCAGAGGACAGAAGTGAGGGTGATATATATATATGCTGTGGGGGGGAGAAGAGGGTTGGAGTTGAGATAATTTTAGTATAGAGGACAGCGCTGTCAGAAGGAGTGGTAGAGAGTGCATGTTATAAGGAGATAGAGCTAAAGGGTAAAACTAGGTCACCTGGTGTCTTTGTGGTGTTTTTCAAAGTATTTTCTTGTGTACCTTAGCTTTGTGCATTCGCTGAAGTGCAGAGTCAGAAGTGATTCCACTTATAGAAATCCCCCCACTTGGAGAAAGAGCCCCAGTTGCAAGTGTGCCCCCTGCAATAGCTTCCCCCAAAATTAAGCTTATCTTTATACTGATAAGGGTGGGGTGTGGGTGGATTTCAATTCTCACTCAGAAGGTAATAAAGCTTGGCTGGTTAACAGGGCAAAATTCTAACTTCAGAAACAGACTAGCAAGAGGGCACTAAAGTTAGACGGGCTATAATTTTGGGTAAGACAAGGGAGATAATAAAGCATTGTAATGTGGACAGGGCTACAGACTGTTGAGCAAAAACAACATACCAGCATTTTTAAAGACACACATGAAAAGCAGATAGCAGTGTTTCAGATTTTGGGTGGAGATGGTTCAGTTAGCACATACCAGCATTTTTAAAGACACACATGAAAAGCAGATAGCAGTGTTTCAGATTTTGGGTGGAGATGGTTCAGTTAGCACATACCAGCATTTTTAAAGACACACATGAAAAGCAGATAGCAGTGTTTCAGATTTTGGGTGGAGATGGTTCAGTTAGCACATACCAGCATTTTTAAAGATACACATGAAAATTCAGATGGCACAAGATTAGGGTTGAACGTCTTGGAGACTTGGACCAATGTTAAAATTTCATTGGTTCCAGCTGTCCAATATAAATGCTGCAGTGGAGGCATGCCTCTCATATATATGTATATGCAAAGTGATTGAACAGAAGACAAATCTAAATCAAATCATTATTTGGTGTGACTACCCTTTGGCTTCAAACCAGAATCCGTTCTTCTAGGCACACACAGAACTTGTGCACACAGTTTTTGAAGGAACAAGGCAGGTGGGTTGTTTAAAACATCTTGGAGAATTAACCAGAGATATTCTGTGGATGTAGACTGTCTCAAATCTTTTTGTCTCTTTGTGTAATCCCAGACATACACAAATATGTTGAGACCAGGACTCTGTGGGAGCCAGGCCATCACTTCCAGGACTTCTTGTTCATCGTTCCTTGGACTCCTTTTTCTTCTTTACGCTGAAGATAGTTCTTAATGACATTGGCTTTATTTTTTTAAATTGTTGTCCTGCTACAGAATAAATTTGGGGCCAATCACATGCCTCTCTGATTGTATGGCATGATGGCAAAGGATCTATATTTATCAGCATTGAGGACACCATTGATTGGGCAATGTTGAGGACAGTAGATGCAGTGATCGGCCAAGGAAACTTAATGCAGCAGATGAAAGACACATCCTGCTTACTTCCCTTCAGCACAGAACTGGTGGTAACCAGTAGGACCCAGGTTTACCCATCTACTGTCTGAAGAATGTGGAAACAAAGTTAAGTGACTCAACTGTGCATGCTGCAAAATGTAGTATGTGCCTTGAACTGATGAGTCAAAATTTTAAATATTTGACTGTATTAGAAGGTAGTTTGTGTATAGTAGTATAGTCTAGATTTAAAAATGTGTTGTTGTTTTTTTTTGCAAGGGTGGTCTATGGGGTTAGCGAGGGGAGGGAGTGGGGTGGGGCAGAGGACGGGAGGCGGTAAGTTTCATTAGGGAAAGAAAAAACGAATGTATAATTAATAAAAGATATAAAAAGCAATTGTATTATAATAATATAGGATGCAATATGGAAAACATATGTATGAATATGCACCTACTACGTGGTAAGTTTAAAAAAAAAAGATAAATCGCCACAATGATGTGAAGAAGGATGAGAGGGATTCTGAGCGTTAAGCTGATTTGAGTCCTGTGGTAACAACGGAATTCACTGACGTGGTAAAAAAAAAAAGAAGGTAGTTTGTGAACTGAAAGGCTGGAGAGTGGTACAATAATGAGTGTCTGCAGGAAACAGTGAAGCATGGTGGAGGTTCCTTGCAAGTTTGGGGCTGCTGTTCTGCAGATGGACTTGGATATTTACTCAGGATCAATGGTGTCCTCAATGTTGAGAAATAAAGGCAGAAACTTCTCCGTCATCCCATACCATCAAAGAGATATGTGACTGGCCCCAAATTAATTCTGCAGTAGAACAATGACCCCAAACATACAGCCAATGTCATTAGGACCTATCATCAGCATAAAGAAGCATAAAGAAGAACAAGGAGTCCTAGAAGAAATGGTTTGGCCCCCACAAAGCTCCGATCTCAATATCCTTGAGTCTGTCTGGGATTACATCAAGAGACAGATGGATTTGAGGCAGCCTACATCCACAGAAAATCTGTGGTTAGTTCTCCAAGATGTTTGGAACAACCTACTTGCCAAATTCCTTTAAAATTTGTGTACACAAGCACTATCTGTACCTAGAAGAATTTATGCTGATTTGAAGCCAAAGGGTAGTCAGTCACACCAAATATTTATTTGATTTGAATTTCTCTTATTTTAATTTACTTTACAGGTTGTTACATTCATTTACTTTACAGGTTGTTAATTGATAAAAAATAAACTATTAAAACTTCAATTTCTGAGACCATTCTTAATGTACAGCATTATTTCACACCTGTCTAAAAGGTTTGCACATGTATATTTTAAAAAATTGGATTAGAAAGGGGGCAAATGGTGAAAAAAAAATCGAATTTTGACCAGAGCTAGCTTTAAAATATGTAAAGTTAGTTTGGTTGCAGAGTACAAATTCTGTGATTGGTCCAACTTTTCAAACATCTAAAATTAGGTTGTTGGTACACATCATTATGAAATGATTAATAAATTAAATACAGGGTTTCTGAATTTGTCATATCAGACTTCATATTTCTAAAAACCAAAAAATAAAGGTGTATCTTGTTAGGCTGGAGCATGCATTTCCCCTGTTTAACAAAATATCTTTCAGCTTACTTCTAGACAAGCAAAATAACTGTAATCAATAACTATCAAACAGGAAATCCTATTCCTCCACAGAGTTACTGATGTGTATCTAGAATATAATGGTCCTTATTATCTGTGTATCTTAAGAGAGCAATCACCACTTGCAGCTGAAAGGTAGTAAAGATAATTTAAAGTAAAAGAAAACAGGAGACTAAAATAAAATAACTTTGGGAAGAAAAGCTCTATGAAGAAAAATTGTATTTAAATAGAAGATGTCTGATAGGAAGTAATGCAAAAGGCAGTACACACATTTTAGCCATTCAAAATGCATAAAGATAGCAGAATAATGAGGATTTAGCTCTTTACCACAGCACATTATTGAAGAGAGCAGCAAATGTGCCTTGAATAAATCTGAACAACTGTCATTGCAAATGACATTATTATAAACAAATGGCATATCTAGAGTATGTGACATTCAGAGCAGATCATTTTGAACCCCCTCCTTTTCTATACAACATTGTGAAAACAAATGAATCATTACAATTGCCAAACAAGAAGCACATACAGTGGAAACGGTAGCATCTTTTAAACTGATTGTCAGTGTAGAAGAGCTACTTTACTTTGATGGTCAGTGTAGAAGTATTCCCTTACATTGGTGTTTGTTGGTGAACTTCCCTAATACATTAGTGCTCAACGAAGAAGAGACCTTTTACATTGGAGGTCAGTAGAGAAATACCACTTTACATTGTTGGTCAGTGCAGTATCTTCAAAGATGAGATTCATCCTTTCTGAGCCCTGAGGTGCAGTAATTGGAAGGAGGATTCTAAGGTGTTCTGGTGCTGTCTCGAGTTTGGAGAGGCCCAGCAACTCTGCATGCGACCAGAGGAGGACTCTTCAGTAAGAGAGCCACGCACAAGGCTGGCTGCTCAGTAAGAGCCTGGAAGCTGAACTGCCATGGACACTGATTGAATCTACAATTCTTACAGTATCACCGGACCAGCTGAAAGATTCTGGTACAGTAAGAAAAGTTCCTACATCTATCCTTCCGGTTACAACTAAGTTTTTCAACCAAGTCTGTGTGAGAGACTTTGCAAAGCTAGAATTACCTGTTGGCTGCTAAACCCAAATCCAACAGTTAAATAATCCAGTTGCGAGTGGCCATTCCCTGGATTATGTACAGAGAGAGACTTTTATTGAAGTCAGCAGTTCCAAGCACCTGAGCTAAACTTTATCCTGATACCCTCAGTTCCCAACTTAGAGACTGAGTTTGTTCAACTGTTTTATGCAAAATAAAAATCCTAACAAGGAATTCAAGTGTCGGTCTCTACAATTACTGGGTTATCAACCCTGGGAACCCCTAGAGAAGGCCAATGAGTACGAGCTGGTGGAGGTAATCGGTAAGCCCAGAAAAAGGGTGATAGAAGACCGGGCCACCGCTTGTAAAAGAGCTGGTAGAAGGCGCGGAGGCCCGGAAAGAAGAACCAACGAGGGGGACAAGACCCCCGAAGTCAGAAGTAGACCCCCGGGCGGTGGCGACGAAGAAGAAAGCCGGGCTCGTCCACTAGTAAAAGAGCTAGCCAAAGAGCAGAAGATAGCGGAGGAGTCCAGTGAGAAGACCCCCCCAAGATGGAAGAAGACCCCTGGAGCTGTGCAATAAATTATTTTAAACCCTTGTGTGTTGTGTTTTATTTACATTTTTTTCACAGGTGAATGGGTAGGGGTACATTGTACCCCATACTCATTCACATAGGGTGGGGGGCTGGGATCCGGGGGCCCCCTTATTAAAAGGGGCTCCTGGATTCCGATAAGCCCCCCGCCCGCAGACCCCGACAACCAAAGGCCAGGGTTGTTGGGAAGAGGCCCTTGTCCTCATCAACATGGGGACAAGGTGCTTTGGGGTGGGGGGCCGCGCGGCCTTCTTCCCCAAAGCACCCCCATGTTGAGGGCACGCGGCCTGGTATGGCTCAGGGGGGGGGGGCGCTCGCTCATCCCCACCCCCTTTCCTGACCGGCCGGGTAGCGTGCTCGGATAAGGGTTTGATATGGACCTAGGGGGGACCCCCATGCCGTTTTTCCCCTTTAAGTCCATATCCTGTGACAGGGCCAGCAACGTGTCAATCTCGCAGCCGAAGGCAGTGACATTGACTTCCTTCGCCAGTCCCGGCTACCTGGAGCCGCGCTCAAAATGAATGGACTTTTCTCCATGCGGGAAAGTCGATTGATTTCAAAAGTACGGCGGACTAGCACACACATGGCCGTATTGTCCGGCGGACTGCGAGTCCGGCGGACAGTTTTTGAGTCAAAACTGCTTTCTAAGTCCGCCGGACTTTTGGGTAAAAAAAGTCCACCGGAGCCCACACACGGGCGGATTGTCAGGCGGACTCGTGTCTGCCGGACTTTTCTGGCAGATAGTTTGATCGTGTGTACGCGGCATGAGTCAGTTCCTCAGCTTGAGGAGGAACTGTACCCGACTAGAATATTTCTACACCCAGTCAGTGGTTTTTAAGAATAGGTTTTTAGAAAAAGGTTATCATTCTACCCTTTTGGATGTTGAGATTGAGAGGATCTACAAGTTAGATAGGGATGCATTGTTACAGCCTGTACCTAAGAAAAGTCAGGAAGACAAATTCAGATGGTCTTTTTTCACATCCTATTCAGTTCAATCTAGACAAATAAAAAATATAATTCAAAAACATTGGGGTGTGTTACATAGTGATAGATTTTTGAGTTCTACCATCCTTACAAATGCTGGTGTCATTCTATCCAAGGGCGGATAGTACCAAATGTTATAGATCCACCTAAACGTACCCCCTTTTTCCAACAATGTAAGGGGTACTATGCTGCTGCCAGACTTATCCACCTTACCAACCGCTCAGTGTCTGCCAACCCTCTCCTCCAATCCCTACACTGGCTCCCAATCACCCAGCAAATTAAATTCAAAATACTAACCACCACATACAAAGCCATTCACAAGCTACATCACCAATCTTGTCTCCAAATATCACCCAAACCGTCCCCTCCATTCTTCTCAAGACCTCCTACTCTCAAGCTCTCTCGTCTCCTCCTCCCACACTCATCTCCAGGACTTCTCCAGAGCCTCTCCAATCCTCTGGAACTCGCTACCTCCACCGGTCCGGCTATCCCCTACTCTTGCTACCTTCAGGCGATCCCTGAAAACTCATCTATTCAGGTAAGCCTATCACATCTCAAACTAATCTCCTACCACTTCCATCAACTCATTCCCAACAGTTATAACCTTCTGTACCACCTGCCCCACCCTTTTAGATTGTAAGCTCTTCTGAGCAGGGCCCTCTTAAGCCTCTTGTATTTAATTGTATTGTAACTGTATTGTCTCCCTTTTATATTGTAAAGCGCTGCGTAAATTGCTGGCGCTATATAAATCCTGAATAATAATAATAATACTATCCGTGCCGTAGATGCAATGTCTGCCTTCATAATGTTTGTGGCAGACGTAAGACCTTTACATCTGTAGTTACACAACGTACTTATCACATGGAGCACTTTACCACATGTGCTACCAAGTTCGTCATTTATATGCTGACTTGTCCTTGTGTCAAGCAGTATATAGGACGTACGATTAGAGCATTTTTTATTCGGACCAATGAAACTTTGACTAATATAAAAAAAGTTAAGAGCAATCACAGTGTCCCTCGACACTATCTTGAACAACATGACGAAGACCCGACAGGAACACAGTTTGTCATTATCGACAAATTTGTCCCTCACTGGAGAGGTGAATCCCAACTACGGGGGTCTCGCGCCTCGAAACCCAATGGATTTATCACCTCAAAACCTACTCACCATTTGGCCTGAATGTTGAGTGGGATATTAACTCTTTCATTAATAAAGCTTAAGTTTAGGGGTTAATGAATTTCGTTCTTTATATCTGTTGACTTATGTTTTTAACTATAATTGTGCTGGAGGGTCATTATTTAGTAATAGGGTTTTTTTTTATAGGTCTTATCACCTTTTTTCATTTTTTTCGTAGGGTAGACAATATGGTCTCCTAGCTATTTGAGGGATACCAGGGTGTCTATTAACTCATCCTTCAGTGAATGCAAATATGTGTCGACTGTTGCGCTTTTTGGTGCACGTCTGACATTTTATCTTTTTTCCCTCTTGTGAATGAGTTTCTCCTTTTTTTTTCCTAATGTGCACTTCATAGTTTCCCTGTGGCACATGTGCGCACGCACGGCGACGTAGCGTGATTTGCATTGCCTTATTGTGGCGCATGCACGCTAGGTTCCGTGGCTTGCTGCATGCGTGTGTGCGCAAGTTGACCTTGTTTCCGGCCAGAGCGGTGTAACCAGACCTCGTTAGGTCTGGATAGCTGCTCACGTGCGCAGCAGCTTGTGGATAGCTGCGTGCGTGTGTTTGCGTCACTTCTGGGTTTGGCCAGGCCTCATTTCAAGGCTTGTAATATCTCAAACCAAGCCTCGTTTTTGGGGCTTATGGTATTCCCTCTTATTTCTATGTATGATGGAGCCTTTTTTTAGACTGGCCATATTGCGTTCTAGTAGGTTAGTAATATGTTCAGCTATTGGCTAATATTTATCACATGTCTGGAGGACCCATTTTTGCTGGCTTTTTGTGTGCTGATTACAGTTTTGATTCCATCCCCATATGTCCTGTGTTCATGGCTCTTGGTTAGAGGATTTTGTACAGGGTGAGTGATTGGTGTCTTCACCATGGGGTGGGAGCACAGGTTACCATGTGAGTAACTTCTTCCTATCAATGAATTTCTTGTTACTAATTACTGATTAAGATCTTTGATTGGTGTCATATTTTCTATAATGTCCAATATGATGGAGCAGTTAGATGACCCAGTAGAAGTCCTTTGGGACGAAACGCATACGGCATGGTTTCTATGTTCCCTGTATTGCTTTTATTCATGTGATCACTTTTTTAAATTTATTTTTATTTTTATATACTGGTTTTATGCCAATAAACAGCAAACCCTTTTTTATCTACACTATGGGAAGTCATTGTTCTTTTTTGTTTTACATATGATCTGCTCTGTGAGACTTTCCCCATTGTTGAGTCACTGGCTGAAGACAATTTTTCCATCATCGGAATCCCTGGATAGAAGATTGGAGCTTCTGAGGTGTTGCGGACAGTTTCTTCATTGGCTGGAAGATCTACAGCCCCTCCATTGGCTGAAGGACCATCTGTGCCCTGCCGTATGGTTCCTGTGGGGTCGAGGATATATTGGTTTATGCTCGTTAGACCTGGTATTGCCCACACACAGGTCCCATGGCTTTGGTAAGAGTACCCACCTTTTTCTTATACTCGCCTGATGTTGTTGTCCTCAGATGCCCTTTGGACCATCTTCTGCTTATTTATCATATGAACCACTGCATCTTTGATTCACTCATAGATTCTGGGGACTGATTCACTTTACTTAGTTTTATTCTTTGGACTCTTTAGTTGCACTTGTTCAGGTGCTAGTCACTTCATTACAGCATTGTTTTTGCACATATTCTCAATATCTATTGCATTTTTTACAGTATGTTAGTACTGTTTTATTATTAGCGCTACATTATAGTTTTTTCTTTGTATATGAATTTTGTCACATTCGTGTGTAGCAGCTGTTTCACTTATTTTGCACAGGTTAGCACAATAATTTATTAGTATTACACAGAGATGCAGCGGTTAGTGGGAAAAAAATGAATAAATAAAAAACTAAAATAGAGTGCCCATCTGTCCCCACTGTCACCTGTCCCCACTGCCCCCACTGCCATCTGCCCCCAGTGCCACCTGTCAGTGCCATCTGCTCCCAGTGCCATCTGTCATCAGTGCCATCTGTCCCTAGTGCCACCTGTTGTCAGTGCCATCTATCCCCAGTGCCCCCTGTCAGTGCCACCTGTCCCCAGTGCCACATATACATGCCATCTGTCATCAGTGCCACGTATAAGTGCCATCTGTCCCCAGTGCCACATATACATGCCATCTGTCATCAGTGCCATGTATAAGTGCCATCTGCCATCTGTCATCAGTGCCACATCAGTGTCACGTGTCATCAGTGCCACATAGTGCCATCTGTCATCAGTGCCACATCAGTGCCACGTGTCATCAGTGCTACATGGTGCCATCTGTCATCAGTGCCATATCAGTGTCTTGTGTCATCAGTGACACATATTAGTGCCATCTGTCATCAGTGCCACGTATCAGTGCCATCTGTCATCAGTGCCACATATTAGTGTCATCTGTCCATCTGTTATCAGTGTCACTTGTCATCAACGCCAGGTATCAGTGCCATCTGTCATCAGTGCCACCCATTAGTGCCATATGTCATCAGTGCCACTATTTTGCATTGTTTTTACCAAAGATATGTAGCAGTATAAATTGTGGCCAAAATGTATGAAGAAAAATTTATAATTTGCAAAATTTTATCACAGAAACAAACAAAAATTATTTTTTTTCAAAATTTTCGGTCTTTTTTAATTTATGGCACAACAATAAAAAACCCAGAGGTGATCAAATACCACCAAAAGAAAGCTCTATTTGTGGGGAAAAGGACAAAAAATACATTTGGGTACAGTGTTACATGACTGAGTAATTGTCATTAAAAGTGTGAGAGCACCGGAAGCTGAAAATTGGTCTGGGCAGGAGGGGGGTTTAAGTGCCCAGTTGTCAAGTGGTTAAGAAAAGATGAATGTAAACATGCACATTGTGACACTGACCTGAGCTTTTGGATTCTGGTCTGAAAGAACGGGTTAAAAAAAAATCTATGGTAGGTCGCTATGTTTCCCCCCCACAGGGCCAAGAAGATCCAAAGGACTGACAGGCTATTCTTTAAGAAATACAGTTATACGCTAATATGGGAGATATGTTCCCAGAGGAACAATAACATACTGAACTCATTAACTATGCTCATTTGACCCAAAATTGCAACCTGCACCTGCATCCTATGAATAGAATACATTATGGGTCAGAGGAAATCCCCTACTAAGGTTAAACCTGAATATGCTAAGCACAATCATATGGGAACATCATTTTCATCAGCTATCTCCAATATATGAAACAAAGTTTCTTTTTCTCTTTACCTAAATAGAATAGTTAAAAGAGCTCTCCTTATTTACTACTTGCCACCTAGAGTTGCATAATATTATCATTAAACAAAAAAGGAGACTCATTCATGACTGAAAATATATAATTTATTTCTAGGGTTGATGTATTTATACAGGCTTTAGAAACAAAGTTTTAGAAAAGTTCTTGATAAAAGACATATCCCATTTACATTTTTTAGATTAGATAGACTACTCTTTCAAGTATTGCAGGAATTTAATAATCTTAATTATTTTTTTTCAATTTTTCTTGGAAAACTTATTATAGAAAATAGATAATACTTTCATGAAGCCATAAGGGCTATAAACATGCATCCTAGCGATGCAAAACGTTTTTTTTTCTTTTTTTTAATTCATAGTTTTTGTATCTTGTTTAACAAAGCGGTTCTCCTATTCACAGAAGTTCCATGTGCCTCACCTAGTCTTCCTCGAAACCCCTCCCTTAATATGGGGGGACTCGACGAGGGCCTCGTGTCCCCTGTTGGGGGGTTTTACCCTTCACCACAAGTACATTTTGAATACCTTCATATTATATTATTAAGCTTAGGTAATGTAAACTTATCTGTCTTTTTCTTCTTTCCTATTCTAGATAACACTGGAATCTTCTTTCTTTTTTCCCTTTTCAAGTCCATGTGGGTTGAGTCGAGAAATCGTCAGGTCAGAACAACGGGTGAGTGCTGCCTATTGACTCAGCTACCATGGCCCCCTTAATAATTTTTTTCCAATTTTTCTTGGAAAACTTATTATAGAAAATAGATAATACTTTCATGAAGCCATAAGGGCTATAAACATGCATCCTAGCGATGCAAAAAGTATTTTTTTTCTTTTTTTTAATTTATAGTTTTTGTATCTTGTTTAACAAAGCTGTTCTCCTATTCACAGAAGTTCCATGTGCCTCACCTAGACTTCCTCGGATCCCCTCCCTAATATGGGGGGCCTCGACGAGGGCCTCGTGTCCCCTGTTGGGGGGTTTTACCCTTCACCACAAGTACATTTTGAATACCTTCATATTATATTATTAAGCTTAGGTAATGTAAACTTATCTGTCTTTTTCTTCTTTCCTATTCTAGATAACACTGGAATCTTCTTTCTTTTTTCCCTTTTCAAGTCCATGTGGGTTGAGTCGAGAAATCGTCAGGTCAGAACAACGGGTGAGTGCTGCCTATTGACTCAGCTACCATGGCCCCCTTAATTATTTTTTTCCAGCTTTTCTTGGAAAACTTATTATAGAAAATAGATAATACTTTCATGAAGCCATAAGGGCTATAAACATGCATCCTAGCGATGCAAAAAGTATTTTTTTTCTTTTTTTTAATTTATAGTTTTTGTATCTTGTTTAACAAAGCTGTTCTCCTATTCACAGAAGTTCCATGTGCCTCACCTAGACTTCCTCGGATCCCCTCCCTTAATATGGGGGGCCTCGACGAGGGCCTCGTGTCCCCTGTTGGGGGGTTTTACCCTTCACCACAAGTACATTTTGAATACCTTCATATTATATTATTAAGCTTAGGTAATGTAAACTTATCTGTCTTTTTCTTCTTTCCTATTCTAGATAACACTGGAATCTTCTTTCTTTTTTCCCTTTTCAAGTCCATGTGGGTTGAGTCGAGAAATCGTCAGGTCAGAACAACGGGTGAGTGCTGCCTATTGACTCAGCTACCATGGCCCCCTTAATTATTTTTTTCCAGCTTTTCTTGGAAAACTTATTATAGAAAATAGATAATACTTTCATGAAGCCATAAGGGCTATAAACATGCATCCTAGCGATGCAAAAAGTATTTTTTTTCTTTTTTTTAATTTATAGTTTTTGTATCTTGTTTAACAAAGCTGTTCTCCTATTCACAGAAGTTCCATGTGCCTCACCTAGACTTCCTCGGATCCCCTCCCTTAATATGGGGGGCCTCGACGAGGGCCTCGTGTCCCCTGTTGGGGGGTTTTACCCTTCACCACAAGTACATTTTGAATACCTTCATATTATATTATTAAGCTTAGGTAATGTAAACTTATCTGTCTTTTTCTTCTTTCCTATTCTAGATAACACTGGAATCTTCTTTCTTTTTTCCCTTTTCAAGTTCATATGGGTTGAGTCGAGAAATCGTCAGGTCAGAACAACGGGTGAGTGCTGCCTATTAACTCAGCTACCATGGCCCCCTTAAACGCATTTGAGCGTCGTCAGGAAGCTTGACGACGCTCAAATGCGAAACGCGTAGGAGTTGTGGGAGACGTACGGTCCTTGAATACAAGCCAGGAACAGGTTGGTCCAGTGGAGGGAGATTAACACCACCTGCGGAACATCAGTGGCTTGCCCGATTTTAGAACGGTTTTCTCATTGCTGGAAAGGCTTGGTGTTGGCCAATAGACACATTGAAATGTGAGTGCAATAGGTTTTTTATTGATTTTTCCATTAAAGTTAAAACGATTTTACACTATATTGGTTCCATTTAATTTTGTATGAATATATGGACGTTGAGGAATTGCTAACGGGAGGAATGCGTTGTGGATTGGTTATCCGTTGAATGAACCGAAGGCCGAAGGCTTACTGATTGGGGACATCTGGTGAGTGGCCATTCTGCTTGGTGACGGTGGCACAGTTTTGATTATTTTAGTTGACACAAGTGGACTTTTGATTAGAAGATGATCGGTGATTAAGACGGCACAGTTGGAGCAATCGAATTAAAATATCGCACAATAAGGACGCTATATTTTTTGCAATTATAAATTAATGTCTTGTGTATATATTTTGGATAATATGGGGGCACAGTGATTATTTAGTGAATATAAGTATTATTAAGCATATTCTATTGAGAAGGGGGTAGTATAAATAGTGAGTGGGAGGCGCAATCCCCTAAAGATATACATATACATCATCCACTTACCCTGGTTTTTCTGGGGGGGGGGCTAAGACTGGGATTGCAGCGGACCCTCAAGCACAGCAAGGGGGAGGTTGAGCGCCGGTACAACTTGATATTTTTGTTTTTTTATCCACAAATATTCACTGCCTCGGCCAATACCAAACAACTTGGAGCTCTTGTGGTTTTCCACCTGTCCACTCCTTTCACAATTAATTTGGAAATTAAGGATCCGGAAGGAAGATATCTAATCCTTACGGGACACATTTTGGACACAGAAGTAACTGTGGTTTCTTATTATTCACCTAACAAACAGCCAATTCCATTCTTAACACATCTAGTACAAGTAGTTAATGCACATGGACTGAGAACAATCATTGTATGTGGCAATTCCAACCAGGTTCTCCTACCATTTCTGGATAAAACACCATATACTCCACCCCCTAACCACTCTAAAATATCCCTCTGTGATAATTAGGGAATACCACAATCAGAACTATTTAGGTATATCCAGATCAAAAATGTATTTATGCCTCTTTTAACCACAGACTGTTCACTAACTAATTTAACTAACTTTGAAAAATATTGCAAAAACTACCCTCATGCTAGGGGCATAATCTCGACCTTATGTGTTCAATTATTAGCTAAACCTGAAACAGTAAAACCAGCTTATGTCCAGAAATGGGAGGTGGACTGAATGGAATCAAGTCTGGTTAACAACCAAAACAGCCTCTCCCAATAGATTAGCATTAGAAGCTAATTATAAAGTACTAATAAGATAAGATGGCACCTTGTACCGGCTAGAATAGTGAAATATGTGCATAACTACTCATCAGATTGTTACAGCGGATGCGCTGAGTTAGGAACACATTTCCACATTTGGTGGTCATGTCCCAAAGGTCAAATTTATTGGAATTAGATCTTTACTATAGCATCTAAAATGTTAGGAATATCCATTACCCCAGATCCCTCAATGGCACTCATCAATCGAAAGCCAGACTTTCTAACACACACCCAATTTAAATTAATTGTTCATTTATTCACCGCAGCAAAACAAACACTTGCAAGAGCCTGGAAATCCCTTTAATTGATTGTGGATGAGGTAGTGAATAGGATGAACAACACTATGAAGCAAGCCAAAATGGCAGCTCTTGAAGCTGACACGCTTATCAAATTTGAAAAAGTATGGCATCCGTGGATAAAAAAAAATATTTACCATCAAATTTTAACAAAGAAGTTCTATTACCATGGTAGCTGACCAGATGGGTAAGTGATTACAGTATATGGATTCTGACTGATATGCAGCCCTCAACTCGACCCTGCGGACCTCTCTTCTTCCCTTCCTAGTTTCTTCTCTTCCTATCTTTCCTTTCTTCTCTATCTATTCCTATTATGATTTTGAAGCTCTTTCCTACTTAAGAAGCTAATTCCTCTAATAAACCATACCATTAATATGCGTTATTGTTATAGTAGTAATTATAGTTGAATATATCATTTACATTGTATTGAATATATAACTCTGAGCTTCATTACTTCTGTTGTATATTATGTACTTAACCTATTGTCAAATACTCTATTGTATGTTCAATAAAATCTTTTTGACAAGGAAAAAAAATCAATGGTAAAGGGTTGTTTTTTCTTAAGTTGTTTGCTGTTCCTGCACATATTAAAATAGCTAATGGTGATTATGGTTATTCTTTAACCACTTCAGCCCCAGACCATTTTGCTGGCCAAAGACCAGACCACTTTTTGCGATTCGGCACTGCGTTGTTTTAACTGACAATTGCGTAGTCATGCGACGTGGCTCCCAAACAAAATTTACGTCCTTTTTTTCCCACAAATAGAGCTTTCTTTTGGTAGTATTTAATCACCCCTGCGTTTTTTTTTTTTTTGCGCTATAAACAAAAATAGAGCGACAATTTTGAAAAAAACACATTCTTTTTACTTTTTGCTATAATAAATATCCCCCAAAAATATATATATAAAAAAAAAAGATTTCCCTCAGATTAGGCCGATACGTATTCTTCTACATATTTTTGTTAAAAAAAATTGCAATAAGCTATTATTGATTGGTTTGCGCAAAATTTATAGCGTTTACAAAATAGGGGATAGTTTTATGGCATTTTTATTAATATTTTTTATTTTTTACTAGTAATGGCGGCGATCAGCAATTTTTATTGTGACTGCGACATTATGGCGGACACATCAAACATTTTTGACACATTTTTGGGACCATTGTCATTTGTACAGCAATCAGTGCTATACAAATGCACTGATTCCTGTTTAAATGACACTGGCAATGAAGGGGTTAATTAGGGGGTGGCAGTGTAGGGGTTAAGTGTTCCTAGAGGTGTGTTACTAACTGTTGGGGGCTGGGCTTTCTTTTAGTGAACACTGATCTCTGCTCCAATCACATGGAGCAGAGATCAGTGTCACTTGTTGCTAGGCAGAATGGGGAGATGCTGTTTACAACGGCATCTCCCAGTTCAGCCGCCCCTTGAGACGATCGCAGGTATGCCTGCGGCGATCGAGTCCACGGGACCCGCGACTGAACTCACGGGGGTCCCGACCAGCATGCGAGCACGCTGTCGGCGGCGCGCTCGCGATGGCAGGGCGGCATTTAAGATTGGACGTACCTGTACGCCAATATGCCTGCCTGTGACATTCTGCCGATGTACATCGGCGTGCACTGGTCGGGAAGTGGTTAAGAGAGAGGCAGACATTTTATATCAGCCCAACAGACAGACTATGATTAGCATGATAGCAAGGTAAATAACACTTTAGTAAGATTAGTATTAGTACATTGTAATAAAGAAAATGTGGCCATGTCAATAGGTATGCTGTCTATGCGGTGCAAAACAAACTGTAAATATAAAAAAAAAAAAGTGGTTTGCTGCAGCTGAAGTAACTTCACTGAAAGGTGAAAGTATATACAAAATGCTGCGCTAACCAATGCATAAATTATTTGTGCTCAAATCAACATATAACTCAAATACCCAAACAATAAAATTCAACACCACTGTGATGTGTGCCAAAATCAGAATTAATATTATTGTCAAAATAAAATGTCCATTAAAAAAGTCACTCTGTGCCAATAGCGATTTCTTGCATATAGTCGCTTATATGGCGGTTCACCCAGGTTAATCATGATTAAATCCACCACCTTCAAAAGTTCACACTCACCAGATAAGAGTAAAATTAGAGGCTGGTCAATTTATGGGTCTTTAGTCCCCTGTTTAGATCTTTCCTGTGGCGCCAGATATGTACAATGATATTGCACCGGGTTCTATATTCATTTTGTCAAGCTCCCCTCTCATGCACTAATGTAATCAGATAAATAGCCATTATTGCGCAACATCCAAATGTATTCAATTAAAAAATCCATAAAAAAATGTTTCCACTCACATGTAAAAGTGCCCTTAGACTGGCACTAAGTCTATACAACAATCTGCTAAGCCTGTTTTACCACTGCTCCATCCAATAGAGCCGGCATGCGATCCAAACCTCAGTTTTAGTGTGGGTCGAAGACCAGAATTGACATCAGTGTCACTCCACTATCAATGTGTTTTACATTATGTGTCATCAGGAAGGCTCCCTGGTTAAATTTATTTTATTATTTTACCTTTTTTTACCTAATTTTCTTATTCTCTCTCTAGGAGGCCGACAAGCCACCTTTGCGATAGTACTGTGGTAGTGACATGACTTTTTATTGAGACATTAAAAAATGTAAACAAGTTTTCTCTTCTATGGGGGGGGGGGGGGCTTTCAAATAGAGTGAGTCGCCAATGAAATATAAAGCATGTATTAAAAAGTATAATTTTTAATAATATTAAAAGATATATGAGCACATACAAAATAAAAGTACAATCCTATACATGAATCTTTACAGGAAACTGGAAAACACGTCATACATATTGAATTTTGTATCTGGTGCAAATCACACTTATTCCACTGCACTATACAACAATGCAGCAGATATATGTTTGACGCGTTTCAAAACTTTTGCTTATGTTGTTTTCTCTTCCTCGGGTGTGTGTGATTAACGTAAAACATAACACACATCTGTAATCAAACAATAATGCATTACATGTATATACTGTCCTAATAGAAACATTCTATAATGCATCTAGTTACATTTACTATAATTTGAAAGCATATGCACTGACCATATACAACATGGGTGTTCCAGTAACCAAATTCTATTTATTTTATTTTTTTATTGAGACATTAGGGGTCTTTTTAGAACCTTTCTTTACTCTCTGCCTTCAAAACCCATAGGAATCAGAGAAACAGAGTTTCTCATCTGTAATTTGGTCAGCCTCTATCCCTGTGATACTGATCTCCTGTTGCTCATCCTAATTTCCCTTTACAGAGTTAATTTGTAGCCTAGAATTGTTCGGTGACTGAAAATCACTTCTGCAAACCAGAGAAATATCAGCTGTCAAAGGCCAAACAAGTTCATGTGGTTGGGAGCTTGTTTTCAGTGTGGCAGTGCTTTGCTAGGACTGTATCTAGTTCTCTAGTCTGCAAGACCTATTAACAAATGTAAGGCTCAAACATATCAAAATGAATCACACACCTAAGTTATGGTCAGATTTGTATATAAGAGCTGTATACAATTTTATAAGCATTGATTTATAAACATGTTAAACATAAAAAATAAACTAAAATTGACCAAAAACCTAAAAAGAAAGGGTTGCAAAAAATTCTATAAAATATTTGTTTAGAAATATATAAACCTAAAAAGGCAAAATCTTTACCTTAAATATAATATTCTGATTCATCAGAGGTGGATTTTAAATATTAAAACCAAAATATGCTTGTTAACATGGTGCTTAATATTTGCAGTACAATTATTGTGTTTATATTATATTGTGTGAAAAAACTATATTACGTGAAAAATATCTCTAAAATAGACCAAACTGTAGACTCAAAGAAAGTAAAGATCTTTCTGGCTCACATTGAGACACATGGTCCACAAACTTAACTTCCAAAGACTGACTTTCAAAATGGATTCATTACAGTTTATTAGGTTTGTTCTGGCCAATATAAGTGCTGAGCCAACCAAACTAGAATCAAACTGATTGATTCAATTCAGCTTGTTTTCAGCACATTGTGCTTTTCAACACAAATAATGTAGTAAATAGACAAGACCTTGAAAGATAGAGAACAACAGGTCTAGCCTGATATACTTCAAGAGCACTCTCTTTCTGTACTGTAGTTTTTTTGTAAGGCTTGGAGAAAATAGAAGAATTTTGCAGAAAATAGACAATCAAACCAAAATCTATTTGTGTGCATTGATTATTTTCTTTCCTCTAGATTTATTTATTATCTTTCATTTCTTGTAAGCCAAATTGTTTTTGTAAGGTCAGATAAAAGACACTGTTACAATAAAAATATTCAATAATTTAAAGAGGAAATAAACTTACATGGCTTGTTTGTACCTATAGATAAGCCTATAATAAGGCTTACCTATAGGTACTGTAAATATCTCCTAAACTTGCACTATTTGCACTGTTTAGGAGATATTTACTGTATATGCAGCCGATGACGTCATTGGTACATGCATTCTGAAGGAACAGCCACCCATGCCATTTCTTCAGAGCCCTGTGCCGTGACCGGCGGCTCCCACACGCATGCGCAGGAGTGACGTCATGTGGCTCTAGGGAGTCACACAGCCGGAGCCCATGGATGATGGGCAAAGATGGATACGGCCTCCAGCAGTGACAATGAGGGCTTTGTTTGCAGGTAAGTTTCACATAATGTGCTAGTATGTGATGCATACTAGCACATTATGCCTTTACTCTGCAGGTCAGCTAAAAGAAAAAAAAGAAGCAGTGGTTTACTTCCTGTTTAAAATTATTGTAAACCTTTACAGACCACTTTGCGCTACAGGTAAACCTATCATAAGGCTTACCTGTAGCTACTCAGGTTATCTCCTAAACCTACATGGTTTAGGAGTTATCTGCATGTGCCAACATCATTGGCACATGCGCACTGACACAAACTGAAGCATTAGCATGTATGTGAGTGTTCAGTGAATGTACCATTTAGGCCAATTAGAGCGTTGGAGTCACGATACCTGGAAGTAACCCCTGGGAGGGATGTCGCTGGCTGGTGCTGTGTATGGGCTATGCATACTAGCTCATTATGCCTTTGTCTTGCAGGTGTTAGGTTTTTTTTTTTATGTGTTTACAACCACTTTAATATTTCCTTAAATGGCCCAGAAATAGCAAGTTGTTCCTTTGGTTTCCATTTTTGATCATTTAGAGTATGATAAGGAGCATTTCCGGGAGTCAGAGGCATATATTATTACACAATAAGTGTTTCCTACTCAGTGTTACCATCGTTAGATGAAAATCTGTAAAAGGGAAAATCCTGATACTCAAATGTCTCACTCCAGACCAAACAAATGTCCCCACCCTCAATCTAAGACCACTAATAAATGTCCCACACACATATAACACATTTCTTGTAAAATCTGTTAAAGTATATGTAAGCCCACATATTGTTTTTAATCTATTTTCACTGTGTAACTGTGGCTGTAAAGGTAAAGGTTTAACCACTTGTCGACCACCCCATAGCAGATTTACTGCTACAGAGCGGCTGCACTGAGCAGGATCATATACTGAGCAGTATATATACATGATCCTGCACTTTCGGGTATTGGACATGAGTGTCAAAAGTGTAAGCGATGCCCCATACACACAAGCAGATTTTCTGTCGGAAAAAACAAGGATGATTCAGCTGAAGCTTGGCTTGCATACGCACAATCACACAAAAATTCTCTGAACTTTCGACCATCAAGAACGCAGTGACGTACAACACTATGATGAGCTGAGAAAATGAAGTTCAATGCTTCCGAGTATGCGTTGAATTGTTTCTGAGCATAGGAATTTTACACATCGGAATTTGTACAGACGATTGGAATTTCTTGATCAGAACTTTTTCTGACCGAAAAATAGAGAACCTGCTCTCAATCTTTTACTGGCTGGAATTCTGCCAGCAAAATACCAATGGAGCATACACATGGTCGCAATTTCTGACCAAAAGCTCACATCCAACTTTTGCTGGCAGAATTTCTGATCGTATATATGGGGCTTTAGGTGTCTGATTTAAGTCCTGCTATAAGTCACTGATCACTGACATTACTGGTAAAAAATGTAAAAGAATAAAAATGTCCCATGTACAAAACAATCAATATATACTTATTGATATTTTTTTTAACAAAAATATGTTGCAGAATACATATTGGCCTAAATTGATGAAGAAATTAGATTTTTTACATTTTTTTATTGGATGTGTTCTAGAGCAGAAAGTAAAAAAAAAAAATATTGTTTTATTTTCAAAATTCTTTGTTTATAGTGCAAAAATAAATTTTCAAATACCAAAAGAAAGCTCTATTTGTGGGAAAAAGGACATATATATAATATATATATATATATATATATATATATATATATATATATATATACAGCGAGTAAAATAAGTCTTGAACATGTCACAATTTTTATAGGTAAATATATTTCTAAAGGTGATATTGACATGAAATTTTCACCACATGTCGGTAACAACCCATGCAATCCAAACATACAAAGACACCAAAAAAAGTGAGTTATGTGTAATAAATTGGAATGACACAGAGAAAAAGTATTGAACACATGAAGGCATGGAAAGCCAAGACACCAGCTGAAATCTATCAGTAATTATAAAGCAATCCTGCCACTTGTCAGTACAAATTAATATCAGCTGGTTCAGTCTCAACTGATGGCATATAAAAACGTGTCGCATCACCAAAGTGTCACACAAAAAACAGTTAATGATGGGTAAAAGCAAAGAGCTCTCTAAAGACCTTTGCAACCTTATTGTTGCAAAAAACACTGATGAGATGGTTACAGAAGGATTTCTAAACTTTCTAAATTTCTGAATGTTACCATTTCTCCATAAACCCGCCATGACCAAGTGATCTTCACATGATTTCTGACAGAGAAGTGAAAAGAATTATCAGAAGAGTTGTCCAAGAGCCAAGGACCACTTGTGGAGAGCTTCAGAAAGACCTGGTACAATTGTTTCAAAGAAAACAATAAGTAATGCACTCAACCTCCATGGCCTGTATGCATGCTCACCATGCAGGACTCCATTGCTGAAGTAAAAGCATGTTGAAGCTTGTTTAAAATTTGCTGCACAACATTTAGACAAGTCTGTGAAACACTGGGAAAAAATAGTTTGGTCAGATGAGACCAAAATTGAACTCTTTGGATGCCATAATACACACCATGTTTGGGGGTCAAATGGCACTGCACATCACCCCAATAACACTATACTAACAGTGAATTTTGGAGCTGGGAACATCATGGTTTGGGGCTATTGTTTCGCATATGGTACTGGCAAACTGTCATTGAAAGAAAGACAAATGGAAAAATATCCCAAGACATTCTTGATACAAATCTGCTGCCATCTACCAGAATGATGAAGATGAAACAAGAGTGGACATTTCAGCAAGACAATGATTCCAAACATAAAGCCAAGGAAACTCAATTGGTTTCAATAAAGAAAGAAAATAAATCTGTTAGAATGGCCCGGCCAATCACCTGACTTGAATCCCATAGAAAAGCTATGGAAAGAACTAAAGATCAGAGTTCATAGAACAGGCTCACGATTTCAAGACTGTGTGGAAGAATGGGCCAAAATCACAACTGAGCAATGCATGTGACTAATTTCTCCATAAAGGAGGCATGCTGAGGCTGTAACTTCCAACAAAAGATTTTGTACAAAGTATTAAATCAATTGAAGTTAGCGTGTTCAATACTTTTTCCATTTTATTACACATACTGTAACTTATATATAAATATATATATATATATATATACACACACAGTATATGTACAAGAGTTACATTTTTGTAACCATTTTTTTTATAGATTCAGCATATAACATATAGAAACATTCTCTTACATTTTGCAATAAAACCACGGCATTCTTTTTTGCAGGTGTTTTGGCACATTCAGGATTTGGTGTTCCTTCTAAAACAAAATATATTTGAAAGAAAGCTACTGATTGCTCATGAAAGAAACATTTTCAGATGTATAAACAGAACATTAAAGAAGATGAAATATATTTACATATACTTATCTAATGAGACTGGTAGGCAAGGAAATATTTTAACAGTCCCAATTTTCATCTTTACTGGTTCCTTGTCAAGGTGTGGAGATGGTTCTTTGCTGTGTCCTGGAAAAGAAAATAAATTATTATTTAAAGAAGAAGAAAAGAAACCAAGTTGTGGAAGAATAGAGGAGAAATTGAAAAAATGAGATAGACCAAGGCTTTAAATGATGCAGAATTAACTGAGACACACAGAGGATAATAGCCAACATATTTAGGAGTCCATTACATCCCAGATGGCAAAAAAAACCTCTTGCAATGCAATTCACCATACTGGTTATAAATTATGCAGAAATCATCTGCTTAATACTCTAGCATTCATATTCAATGTGCCTTAATACAGACATTTGGCTTTTTTAAAATGTATGTTGCCTAGCCATCATATATCAGAGTTACAGGAGCGCAGAGAAAGTTTGTATTGTCATTATGTCTATATTTTAAAATAATAATTAACCCACTATGTATGCTGTTTAACTCATTTGCTATAGTTAGAAATACAGTTTTTATTTTATTTTAATTTTTTTATTGATATGGTAGATCATGGAAAAGAAATATAAAAAACAGACGTAATGTTCATGATGCCTAACAATGATATCAGTTCTATGGGTTATTATATTTATTTGTTTTATTTATATATTGTATAGCTATTTTTTTACTAGCTGAGTTTTTTTTTTAGTTTTTTACAAAAAAATCTTAAAACACATAACAGAATAAAAAATGCATTTATGCATATTTTTTCCACATCTACCAGTTTTAAAGCTGTGTAAGACATAGATTTTTTGCTTGTCTCATTTAATTCTGCTTTTTCCCAAGTAAGCCAATTATCTCATCGTTCCATATTCTCTTTCACAGGTCTCCTTTTTTCGTTCTTTCCTCTTTAAATAGTAAGTTATTTTCATTTTCTCAAGCCAATTCAGCACCTAACTGCTAAAGCATTCTTGTGTGTCAAGATTCTGCATTAAAATAAAATAAAAATCTTGATGCAATAAAAATTGACACTGCTTCACATCAACTTAATAAATCTAAGAATGCTAAATACATTGCTATGACCAGTAAAGACATTGTTGCAAGAGAAGCCATGGATTCATACAAATTATAAGGCATTAAATACAATGCATATGAAATATTTTCCATGGCAGACTCTACTTAAAGTATGTCAAGTCTTACTTCAGAGAAAAACAATCAGAGCATGGGTAAGACTGGCAATAAAGACACAAAAAAGATAGGTGTAGGTCACTGCAAATAAAAATTATGAATCATTTTTTTTTAACACTCACTAAAAATATTAGGAAGAGAAATACAAACACTTGCCCTTTTTTTACAGTTAAATAACAATACTAGATTACAAAACAATTACATCAAAATATTGAGGGATGGTATTGTGTTAGTTGTAGAATAAACCAAACAGTAGTGTTTCAATAATTGTAAAAAGTATATTAACCTTTTTTCTTCGGATCACTGCTGTAACAACACAAGTATAGATTGGCGACACACACAAAACTGTGTTTGCAAATTTGGCTGTTTCGTAAATAGGGTTTCTGTACTGCTCATGAAACAGACAAGTCACACAGTTTTTACAGTTCCCCTGGCTGTCAATAAAGTACCCTAAATAGTGGACCAAATGTGAATGCATGTATCAGCCATCTCCCAATCATTGGCAGAATTTTAGCTACTGTGTAATATCATAATACGAGAGTTCAGGGTAAAAAAAACCACATATAACACTTTGCCTGCTATCATTATTACTTTAAAAACAGTTTCTTATTGAACATTTATTTCTGCTTTTAACCAGAATCTTAAACATCTCTTAATGCCTTTCTTGTTGGCTATTTCACATATGGCCTGAGGGGGGCAGTGTAAGGAGTAAAGGTAGTTCTCCTCCTTGAATGACCTAGCAATTTGATCACTCCATGGACCCTTTAACCAGTTCACTACCGCCGTATTATAAAATGACGGCGGTAAGAACTGTTCCTCCCTCCGGGTGGACGTCATATGATGTCCTCTGCTTCCCGGCACTGTGGAGACAGCACCCGTCGGGCACCCGTGATTGCCCGGTAACAGAGCCGGGACGTGGATCTGTGTGTGTAAACACACAGATCCACGTCCTGTCAGGGGAGAGGAAAACTGATCGGATGTTCCTTGTACAGAGGAACATCGATCGGTCTCAACCCCTTATCAGTCCCCTCCCCCCACAGTTAGAATCACTCCCTAGGACACACATTTAACCCCTGCAGTGCCAGTCACATTTATACAGTAATTGGTGCATTTTTTATAGCACCGATCACTTTATAAATGTGAATGGTCCCAAAATAGTGTCAAAAGTGTCCGATCTGTCCACCGTAATGTCACAGTCATGATAAAAATCGCAGATCACCACCATTAGTAGTAAAAAAATAAAAATAAAATAATAAAAATAATAAAAATTACAAATCTATTCCCTATTTTGTAGACGCTATAACTTTTGCGCAAACCAATCAATATACGCTTATTGGGATTTTTTTTTTTACCAAAAATGTGTAGAAGAATTTATATTGGCCTAAACCGAGGAAAAAATAGTTTTTTCTTTAAAAAAAATGGGATATTTATTATAGCAAAAAGTAATAAATATTGTGGTTTTTTTTTCAAAATTGGTGCTCTTTTTTTGTTCATAGCGCAAAAAATAAAAAACGCAGAGGTGATCAAATACCACCAAAAGAAAGCTCTATTTGTGGGGAAAAAAATCGAATTAATTTGGGTACAACGTCGCATGACCGCACAATTGTCATTCAAAGTGTGACAGCACTGAAAGCTGAAACTTGGCCTGGGCAGGAAGGGGATGAAAATGCCCTGTATTGAAGTGGTTAAAGAGTATTAACGTTACCTAAAACCACTAAAAGCCTTACACTAGGAGGGTGTTCTGCGCTATATTCTCCCTGAATTGACCATAACAAACCAAAAACCTATGTGTGACATACATATGACCTCAAATCATTAATGTAAATATAAATACAAAGCAGAGAAGAAGGCACTCCTAAGTTCAGTAATAAAACACTAAATTGTTAAAAGCGCTGATGTGGTGCATTAATCACATTTCAAGAGCCAGTCATATACTGTTTGTTAACCACTTCGGCTCTCACACCCGGTTACTCCTTATGGACCAGAGCAATTTTAAATTTTATGTTATGAGCCTATTTATTTGGTGATAATTTTGTCATTACTTAACAAAGTAATACATACATTCTTTTTTTAAGGACAAACACTTTCTTTTTGTGAATATTGTTCTGCAACAATAATTTTTTTGGTCAATCCTTAGACAATTAAGCATAATAAAACTATACAAAGGAAATTTTTTTCTTTTTTTAAGTAGTGTTAGTTTAAACATAAATAGTGTTACTGCACATTAAAAAGTAGGGTTGCACCGATACTAAGCATTTGCAGTAGTACCGGTACTCGTGCAAATGTGCTGATATCTGAAACTGATACCTTCAGGTTCGGCTCTTTCATCTGTCAGCGTGATTCCCCTGCTGAAATGTATACATAAGAATGTAGGCAATCAGTTGTTAAGGGACAGGGTCCTTAACAACAAATGATGTTTTAGCTTTCAGTGAGGATTTCCCTTCCTCACAGTGGACTCGCCCCTCCAAAGCCAGCCTGCCCCCTCCGGCTCTGCCCCTCCCCCGACAACTCAATTTTTTGTGTCCTCTGCTAATGTGCTTCTCCTCCTTGGGCTCCTCTGTGGGAGACTGCTGGGTGGCAGATCTGCCTGCCTTGTGAGTAGTGTGTCCTGCACTGAGCCAGGCTTTGCTGCTGCAGAACTTCCTTGAGGGGGAGGACAGGTCTGCTGGGTGTTGTAGTGCAGTGAATGGCAGTGTGTGGGTTCCAAAATACTGCCTTCCTCTCCCCTTCCTGAATAATACAAACAACTTTCCCCACCTATCCACCCTAAACAATAACCCCCTCCTCACTTCTCCACCCTTAACAAAAAAACCCATCCCTCCCTCCCTCTCCGCCCTAAACAATAACCCCCTCCCCACCTCTTCACCTTAAACAATAACCCCCTCTCCTCCTCTTCACCTTAAACAATGACCCCCTCCCCACCTCTCCACCCTAAACAATAACCCCTCCCCACTTCTCCACCCTTAAAAAAACCCTATCCCTCCCTCTCCACCCTAAACAATAACCCCCTCCCCACCTCTTCACCTTAAACAGTGACCCCTCCCCACCTCTCCACCCTAAACAATAACCCCTTTCCCCATCTCTCCACCCTAAACAATAACCCCCTACCCCTCTGCATCCTAAACAATAACATCCCTACCCACCTCTCAACCCTAAACAATAACCCCCTCTACACCTCTCCAACCTAAACAATAACCCCCTCTACACCTCTCCACCCTAAACAATAACCCCCTATACAGCTCTCCATCCTAAACAATAACCCCCTCCCCACCCTAAACAATAAAAGAAAAACTGACATATATAAAGCTGAATAAAAAAACATTTCCGGCAACACAAACATGTGAAATAAAATGGAGTGGGGGCCCCCCAATTCATACCATGCATTTTGGGTCTGGTATGGATTTGGAGGTGGACCCCACACAACAATTTTAAACAAAAATGGTGTGGGGTCCACCCAAAATCCATACCAGATCATTATCTGAGCATGCAGCCTGGCAGGCCAAGAAAGGGGGGACGAGTGAGTGCCTCCCCCTTCTGAACCATATCAGGTCACATGATGGGTACAATGGCCTCTTCCCCACAACCCTTGGCGGTGGTAGTGAGGGTCTGGTGGCAGAGGGCCTTTTAGGAATCTAGAAATACCCTTTAACAAGGGGCCCCAAGATCCCATCCCCTCCATGTGAATGAGGAGGGTACCGCTACTCATTCACCAAGAAAAGTGTCAAAAATAAACACACACCCACACATACACACAGTTTTGACTATTCCATTATTAAAAAATAAAAATGAAAAAAACAATATCTGAGCTACTGGCTTGTCAAGCTACTGGCCTGTCCTGCATCCAGTGTGCTTTCTGAACAGACATTCAGCGCTGCTGGAGGGTTTGTAACAGATCAAAGAGTGCACCTGTCCACAGACTCCATTGATAGGCTGACATTTATCAAAATGAATCAGTCCTGGATCAGCAGCTATCAAGCCCCTGATGCTGATGTAACTGAATGAATTTGTTAGGGATCGGGGATCCCTTGAAGACTGTGTATGTGAATCAATATGTGCTCACCCAACCACTCATGAAATAGCTAAAATAAAAAGGTGAAAAATAGTGTGTATATGACCAAATATATAAATAAATGCTGCTATATCCTGAAAAATTAAATACTTGCAGTAATTGCAACATAGATTATAAACAGAAAGGAGATGCACAAATAATATATTCACAACATGTAAAATTGATATCCTATAAATATGTGTGCGCACTAAATAAATCATTGCAATATGTGAAGCAAAAATTAAAAATTCACAAAAATTGATAATAGGAATAAATAAATATCCCAAATAAATTCTGAAAGAATTGTGGAAAAAAAGGTGTTCATAAAAAGAAGTTCACCAAAAATATTTGTGTATAAGTATACAAAAAGCATCCAGACAAACAGTCCAACAAAGTGACAGAGTGAATGAATAGCAAAACAGAGGTAACAAATAGTGATGCCGCCTTTCACATTCAGGAAAGCTTGATTGAATATGTCACATCAGAAGGGGAGATATACAAAAAGGAGCCAGGTGGCCTCTTACCCAAACAGATGGACCCCAAATTATAAGAGTCAAGATCGCCTTATACTAGCCAGCTAGCTTCCAACGATATATTTTTGGTTTAGGGCACCACCAACACGTGAGGCCCAATTTTCTGCACCTGTTTGACAGGGGCATGTATTTACAATTGTTTTACAAAGTTTTAACAGCAGGGCCCATTCCTGTGCCACAAGAGTATTGTCGTGTACACATAGTCAGATTTTCCAATGGAAAATGTTCTATGGGAGCTTTTTGTCGGAAATTACGACCATGTGTAAGCTCCATCAGACATTTCCCATTGGAATTTCCGTCACACAAAATTTTAGATCTGGATCTCAATTTTTCCAACAACAAAATCCGTTCTTGTAAATTCCGATCATGTCTACACAATTCCAATGCACAAAGTTCCAGGCATGCTCGGAATCAAATATGAGACAGAAGCGCTCAGTCTGGTAAAACTACTGTTTGTAATGGTGATAGTGCATTTGTCATGCTGCAAATTTTTAAATCTTTTAATGCGGCGCATTCTCTTCTTCTTTAGAATGCTAGAATAATGAAGTTGTTTTGCTGCTCATATTCACACAGAGTTCTCACAAACTGATTTCTTTATTATTTCTCATGATCTCATGAATATATTTTTTTCGTCAGATCTCTATAATAATGTTTAGAATTTTTGGTTAGAGTTTTTTTTTTTATACAGATCTTCTATTTATTTTTTATTTTTTTATAGTGATCTTTATAATTTTTTCTTTCATTTTGTGTCAAGTTACCACAACACCATTATTATCTTTTATTTTTTAACCTCAAGGAGGTTGGTTTGTGTTAGTGTCAATTGTTAATTTGACATAGTATTTTTGAAATGTACCTGCCTACTCACAAACTGTCCATTTTGAAGTAAAACACATGGGCAAGTATTTCTGAAAAATAACTAGCCATTTATTCTGGGTCATAACAAAATAAAGAGAAAGGCAAAGCTGGAGAAACTGGTGAAATTTACAAAGCCTTTGTACCCCAGGGTGCATATCAATTATTTTACAGTCAAAATTGGTGGCCTGAGGCGTCCTTATAATAGTGAGCACAATCAGGATCCAGGAATACAAGAGATCAGGAACAGCAGCAGATGACATCTGTCCCCATGGTGTGACCATACAACAGCCTGCATCTTTTGCCACACCAGACTGAACCCAGGCCATCACTCTCTTGTCTTCCTTCCACACTTCCTTCCAGGCTGTGGCTCTGGTGTTGTAGTTGTGGCAGGAGGTGGAGGAGGAGGACCATGGTTGAACGCACAAACGTGGCTTTAGCTTGTGAGTTCACTCTTCAACCCCTTATTTAGGGCTTGTGAGATCACTTCCTCACATTCGATTCCAGCATTTTACAGTCTGCCATGTAGGCATAGTCATCTTGAAGACTGGAGGGTTTCTGAGGGCAGCTGTAGCCTTCAGAAATAGGTGAAGTGCTGCCTCCTCCAGATTACTTCTCTTCCTGACATTTATTTGTGGAGGGTGGAGGGGAGGGCCCTGGCATTCGGGCAGGCTACTGGGCTCAGCCACCTCCTGGCTGCCACTTACCCTGCCACCTCCTGGCTGCCATTTTCCACAGCTTCCTCCTGGCCGATGCTTTCCTGTGTATGAAAAGGGGACATAGTTTTAGTTTTTGGTTCATCAATCACATACAATTTTAAGCTCAGGACTGTTGCAAATTGAATGTTAATAAATAGAAAAGACTATCATTCTGACCCCAGCATTTTTCTTTCTTGTCCCAATCATTTGTGGCCACTACTGTCTATTGATAGGTAAAACCCTTTGTAAAATCAGAACTTACTGATCAATAATAACATTTAGTTAACATCATTAATGATTTGACTAGAAATATGCTGAACAACGCTATACCTGGCTCAAGCTGGGCTCCTCCACATCTTCCTGGCTGGAAGGCCCAGGTTGAATGTTGGAAACCACAGCTGAGGTGGAGGAAAGCCTTGAAGGAAGATTGGAGAGTGCTGGCCTGTGTTCAGTCTGGCCTGCCAGAAAATGCAGTCTGTCATAGTACCACATGAAATAAATGTCATCTGCTGCAACTCCAGATCTCTGGGAATCCTGGACCTTTGTGTGCTCTGTATTATAAGTGCTCCTCATGCCACCAATTAGGGCCTTCAAATAGGGGATGTCTGCCGTGGGGATCACCGGTTTCACAAATTCCAGCAATTGATCCAGCGCTACCCTCCTCTTCTTTTATTGTGGTAGCTCCCTGTACATATCAATGAATATGGGGATAAAGATCATTCAATAGATCCATTTTATATGTAAGACAAACCCTAATGTCAGGCTAAACTCTCCTAATCTTGTCCCAATATAGGCCTCAATCCATAAGCAGTATAGGGCACTGATGCACCAAGTTAAAACTGTACCTTTGTTCAAACGAACGGTGCTTCTGATACACCTTCATCCTCTCACAGATTGTATGTATGACGCACGTGTGTTATGTTTTATATACAGTGCTCATGCGTGAAACTCCGCCCACCCCTGGCATTCTTTCTAGTCTATTCCCCACCCCTTGTCTTTCGGCGCAGTGGGAGAGAGCATGGCAGAGAGACAACAAGTGTATGCAGGCAGCAGCAGAAAAGACGAGGAAAGGCCGGAGCCACAAATGTCCCATTCCCGGAGGATATTTAGGACCTCCAATATGGCCTTTATAGAGGTGGTGGAGGCGGTGGATATCTTCAAGAGGGCTGACTATGAAGGGAAGCATGGACCATACCCAAACCCAAATGTGAGAAAGGCCAAGATCATGCCTAAAGTTGTGAAAAGTCTGCTGAAGACTTTTGGGGTACGGCGATCCAAGATCAACTGAGGAAACGATGGTCATACCTCAAATTGAGGGAGCAGGATCAGTACAGAAGAATCAAGAGAGTGCTGCAAAAAAGTATTTTGTCATGTGTTCCTATTCTTCTTATTGCATTCGTACTGCTTCATGTGCTTTTCTTTACTGTTGTACAGTATAACAAGTTTCAGGGTCATGAGCACAGTAATCGTTCGTAGTAAACATTGTTCACTCGCCCACTAAGACAATGTTTTTGGCAGATGCAGGTTAACTACATTTGGTCATGCCTATTTGTCTCAAAAGAAGTTTAGTACATTGTTGTCTAGATGGGTTTGTAAATAGAATGAAATGTAAGCGTGATTCAGTGTAAGGAGAGGACACTCAGCAGCTGTTGACACATCTGGATGCTGGAGCACTTGTGTGGGACACCAGAACAACTTTTTAGGGTGTCCCACACAGGTGCTCAAGTGGGTACTAGGGGTGTCTCTATGTGTAAAACTTTAAGCAAAAAGGTAAGTATTCCAGCTTGAAGAAAGGGAAAAAAATCATGTGTTCAGCTTGGAACTCTGCCAAAAAAGAAAATTGTACAACACTTCCAAGCAATATTTAATATTACTATTTCTTGCATCAAATATCTGTGTGCTAAGTATACCTTTATTTTATTCACATAGGGGAGAAAAGACTCGGGACGTCAGAGGTCACCAGGGACCCCCAACCTCCTAAAGAAGGGGAAATCCCAAAACCACAACCTCAAGATGTGGAGGAAGGAGAGCTTTATAAAGTGGTCCATATAGTGACCACAACAGGTGAGTGCCTGAGACCACAGCTTCAAGTAATATATGTATGCCTGCATATTTATAATACATGGTGTGTTTTTTTTAGGTGATTTGGATGTTGTGGAAGAAGAATCTTATTTCACAAGTGCAAGTGCAAGTACACACATCCTCATCGGGGAGATCATTGTGTGCAATCGGGATTTACAGAAGCTCAAGGAAGACATCAATGATGAGGAAAAAAGACTCAAAAACATCATTGATGTTTTTGGCAGAATCAAAAACACACCAACATTTCTAAAATTGTTTCTCTTTTTCTAACTTTTCTACAAAAAGGTTGAAAGCCAAATTTTGAAGATGCACACAGTGTGTCAACATGTGCTATCTGCCATCATGGGATATCAAGGTACGCGTTTTGGGGGTGCAACCCCTTCCTCACAACTATGGTAGCTGAGAGGAAGGGGTTGTACCCCCGAAACACATTAATTGATCCCTATGATGGAAGCTAGCACATGTTGACATTAGGCATGGGCTCAGGAGGGAAATCCCCATTTTGACTGTCAATTTGTGTGCATCTTCAAAATTTGGCTTTCTCAGGGGTGACATCACCCCATCTGATGAAGCCAATATCAACACAGTTTGGACATACTAATGTCTGATATTGCCTTCACTTTGTCAAAGTTGAACTTTGGAAGTTCCCGAGTTGTGTATTGTTTTATGGTTTTAAATATGCCTGTTCGAACACAAAAAAGGCTACCGGTATTTGTACTGTCCAAAAAAAAAATGTTCTTACTAAAATATGTTCGTTGTTTCCAAAACCATTTTCTAACGCACATGTGAATGTGCACAGAGTAAAAAGTTTTCTACTCAACAATGTGTGGCTTTCAACGCTCAATATCATTTTTTGGACTAAGTTGGTATTTACACTGAAATGGGGAGTATTTACTAAAGGCAAATCCACTTTGCACTACAAGTACACTTTCAGTGCAGTTTCAAGTACAGTTTTTCAGTAGACTTGGAGTGCAAAGTGGATTTTCCATCGGAAAAAAATCCCATGGAATGTGTGATTGTGTGTACGCGGCATAACTGTGAAGGGTTACAGTGTTCAGTCACCATCAATACCCAAGGCCCAATTTTTCTGCACATGTTTGACAGGGGAATGTAATTACAATTTTTTGAACATTTTTTAACAGCAGGGCCCGTTAGCGAGCAGTCTAGCAGGCAAGGATAGGGGGGACAAGCGAGCGCCCCCCCTTCCTAAACCATACCAGGCCGCTTGCATCAACATGTTGATGGGGACAAGGGCCTCATCCCCACAACCCTTGCCCGGTGGTTGTGGGGGGCTTATTAGAATCTGAAAGTCCCCTTTAACAAGGATACTCCCAGATCCCGCTACCCCCTATGTAAATGGGTAGAGGTACATTGTACCCCTACCCATTCACCAAAAAAAGTGTCAAAAAGTAAAAACTACAAAACACAGTTTTTGACAATTTCTTTATTAAAGAAGAAAAAGGAAAAAGTGTCCAGCGATGTCCATCCATCTTCAACCACGCCACCTGTCGGACCCAAAAAAAAGAAGAAAAAAATCTCTGTCTCAATGGGAGGCATCTTCCACTGACTGCTGTCTTTTCGCTGTGACAGATGTTATATAGGCCACCTGGTGACATAACTGAGTGATCCCACCCCTTTTTATGTCATGTGCCGTCAGAGGGGACGGGGTCATTGGGTTACCTCAGTGGGTGTCCCCGCCCTTGCCTATATAACAGCTGTCACTGCGAAAAGACAGCAGTCGGCGGGACGCCTCCCATGGAGGTGGATTATTTTTTTTCTCTATTTTTCGGGTCCATCGGGTGGCGTGATTTTTGATGGATGGACACTGCAGGAAACTTATTTTTTTATTTTTTAATAGAGGAATTGTCAAAAACTGTCTTTTGTGTTTTTTACTAATGTACCCCATACCCATTCACATGGGGGGGGCTGAGATCTGGGGGCCCCTTTGCTAAAGAAGGCTTCCAGATTCCAATAAGCCTCCCACTCACAGACCCCCACAACCACCGGGCAAGGGTTGTGGGGATATGGCCCTTGTTCCCATCAACATGGGGACAAGGTGCTTTGGGGGGACCCTCCCCATGTTGCGAGCATGTGGCCTGGTATGGTTCCGTAGGGAGGAGGGCGCTTGCTCGCCTCCCCATCCTGGCCTGAAGGTTGCATGCTTGTATAAGGATCTGGTATGGATTTTGGTGGGACCCAAGGCCATTTTGAAAAAAATGTGGGCACGGCGTTCCCCTTAAAATCCATACCAGGCCCTTTGAGTCTGGTATGGATTTTGGGGGATAACCCACACTGTTTTTTTTATTTTGCCATGAAGTTCCCCTTAATATCCATACTAGACTCAAAGGGCCTGGTATGGACTGGGGGAGGACCCACGCCTTTTTTTGCTTGATTTTTATCTATATTGCTGGGAGCCAAAAATACATTAGTAGGGGTTCTTTCGGCCTATCCCTAATGTTAACATAATTATTGCAAAAGAGGGTGTAGAGAGGACCGATCATCATGATGAGCAGAGACTAAAGACCTCTAACCCCTGATTAACCCTCTCAGTCTGTTTATTGGATTGAGGCTGGTACGAAGAGGAAAAATCCAAGATAATATTGAGGGATTTGAAAAAGGCTCTCCAAAAGTGATAAGTAAATTGAACACCACTGTCAGAAACAAAATGGGAAGGAACCCCATGTAGGTGAAAGATTTCTGGAGGATTTAGACTGAGCACAGACATGACGAGCCTTAACGTAGCCTTAACAGTCTTTGACATCCGAACGGAAAGTAGGACTGATGAGAAGGAAGGATAGGAGGAGCCCAGCATGACCTGCCACCTTGGAATCATGTCCCCAATGTAAAAACAGGAAAGGAAAGACTCCACCTAGCCTGTCTGGGACTCGTTTGTCATTCTGTAAGAACTGCATATTTTTATGATCAGTAAAAATTGTTATGGAGTGAGAGGAACCCTGCAAGAGGTAACACCACTGCTCTAATGTCAATTTAATTGCAAGAAGTTCCAATAGTGTAATTTTTCTCTGCCTGAGAATTTTTTTTGGCGAAAAACGCACATGGTTGACATTTTCTCTCAAAGGATTGAAGAAGCACAGCTCCACTTCATTCAAAGTGTAAAAAATTGTGAGCCCTAGAAAATGTGTTGCCTTGAGGCTGGCAGAGAGAGGTCAGTTAGTAATGGCCAAGATCTTTGCAGGGTCCATACAAAGACCAAAGCTAGAGACAAAACAGCCTAAAAACAGGACCTCAGAACATTCCACCGCTGGGGCATTACACAGACCAAAGGGCATAACCAAGTATTTGCACATCTCAAGTGTAAGATGCAGTTTTGCATTCATCGCCTTCCCATATCCGGATCAGATTGTATGCACCCCTGAGATCCAACTTAGTTAAAAACTTTTCAATCTGTCAAACAGATATTAAGGGTAAGGGGTATCGGTTTTTGATTGTCACAGCATTTAAGCCTCGATAGTCAATGCAGGGTCTTAAAGTACCATCTTTCTTGGCAACAAAAAATAACCTTGCAATGAGGATTTCACGATGAATCATTTTTTCTAGATGTTCAGCAAAATACGCCAACATGGCCTGGGTCTCTGGGATGGACAGGGGGTAGGTACGACCCCCGGGCAGACTTGCTCTGGGAACAAGGTCAATAGCACAGTCAAAGGACCTGTGAGGAGGAAGCACCTCAGCTGATATTTAGCAAAACACATCCCGGAAATCACTATATGCAGCGGGAAGAGCAGAAGATACTTATGTGGTGGCAACAGGAAGTCTCTCCTTTGTGGCAACCTTGAGTAGGCAGGAATGGAAACAAGAGGAACCCCAAGCCAGAATCTGTTCACAAGTCCAGTCAAAGTGTGGAGTATGGAGCTGTAACCAAGGAAGGCTCAATACGATAGGGGTTGAGGCTTTAGGTAGGATAAGGAAGGATATCCACTCCAGGTGGGGTACCCCTACCCCTGTAAGAACAGTGTCATCAATTGCTGAGACCACCAGTGGAGTGGTGACGGTTGAAAGGGAAAGTTTAATGGAAGATGCAGTTCCCCAGTCCATAAAATTGCTAGTGGCTCCAGAATCCAGATACGCTGAGACCGAATGAGAGGAAGTGCCAACATGGAGGGACACAGAAAAAAGGAGATGAGCAGGTGAAAGTGAAATTTCTGGGTCCAATACTCCACCTTCCAGATGTATTAGACCTGAGTGTTTCCTGGATGAAGTGAGCAGGTGTCACAAAAATGACCTCTGCCCCCACAATAGAGACACAGGCCCAGAGTTCTGTACCTAGCACGTTCCTGTTCCTTGGGAGATAAGCTTGTCCGGCCCAGGTGCATAGGTTCCTCAGCTGGCGGGGGATGCTCCATGGGACGAAGAAAGGGAAGCTCAGGCTGACTAATGAAGGACTAAGGAATGCTAACATCTTTTTTCTAGGATCCTCTCCTGAAACCAAATAGCAAGGAGATGATATTGTCCAGATCAGCGGGGATGGTACTTTCTGCTAATTCATCCTTCACTCTGTCAGAGAGGCCATGTAAAAGAGTTGCAACTAAGGCCTCATTATTTCAGCTCAGCTCAGAAGTTAGTATACAAAAAATAAAGAGCATACTGTATCACTGAAGCAGACTCTTTGCAGAGACGCAAGAGGGAGTTGTCCACTGACGAGACACAACTCAGTTCCTCGAAGATATTCCAAAAGAGTTTCAAGAAGTTAGACAGGCTAGAAACCACTGGATCATTCTTCTCCCACAGAGGGGCAGCCCAGGCTAAAGCCTCGCCAGACAGGAGGGAAATAATATAGGCTACCTTAGCCTGATCAGATGGGAACTTTTGGGGCTGGAGTTCAAAGTGAATGGTGCACTAACTAAGGAACCCCCTGCAGACCTTGGAATCCCCAGATTAATGGGACAGAGCTTATAACTGCAAAGAATTTGTATCTATATGTAGATAGGCCTGAAGCTGTTCAAAGCAGGAGGCCAGATCCTGAAGAAATCACATCATCTGGATCTAATTACATTCCTGGGTCTCGAGTCTGCGGACTGTGCCCTGCAGCTGGTCATCAGTGGATAGAGGCACATCAAAAGGGTCCATGGCCCGAGCAAACTGTTAGGTTACCTGTCGGACCAAGTGACTAGGAGCACTCCATGGAGGTTGTGGACCCTACGGCTGACTGCTGAGGGTCAATGATTCTGAGAAGCAGCTACACAGGGTTACAGCCACAGTCCTGGACAGGGAGTTAGACTATAAGATTCCCCAGGGTGGGGAGTCTAAGAGCCAGCAGGTTTTCACCAGGGCCTCTGATAGTGAGGATGGACTTGGCTTCAACTGACTTCTGGTCGTGGCCCCCAGGGTCTCCCAGCTCACGCTCATGGCTGGCTCTGGCAGATGGAGAGAAAGCAGTAGTCCAGGGCAACAAGGAATAGTCAGGAGGACGAGCCAAAGATTGAGGCAACAAGCAGAAGACAAGTATGGTCAGAAGAAGAGCCGAAGGTCAGGCAAAAAGCAGACAGGGATAGTCAGAAGACAAGGTGAAGGTCAGGGCAATGAGCATACAGGGATGGTCAGGATAACAAGCCAAAGTCGGTACATGGTAACCAAATGTAGAGCACACGGCAAGAATCACAGAGGGAAGCCTTCATACAATTGTTGCTCGGGCAAGGCTGGCTTGCAGTGCGTGGGGTTAAACAGTGTTTCTTGTTAGAAGCTGGGGTGGAGCCATACTGAGAAAAGATTACTTAAACACACAGGTGTGAGCGCATGATCCCTAAAGCTGATACACAGACCAGAGAGGTAAGCGGACAGACAGGGCATGAAACATTACTGAAGATTAATGACAGTGCAGAAGATGATTCCGTGCTCCAGAAAAAGCCAGAGATTTCCAGTTGGGACAGAGATAAATTGAATGCTTACCAGACAACCAGTGCCCTCATACTACTGAGTGGTCAAAAGCGCTTAAGGAATAATTACCAAGAATTGCCCTAGGGAATGGTGTACTGTGGCTTTTGATCCCGCATTTACATAACAATAGGATATAAAGACAAACCAAACCTCATAGTGCAGTATGTCAATTAAAAAATATATTTATCAAGAAATACAATTAGTGCACTCACATTTGATTAATTATAAACCAATATATCTAAAAATCTGCAGAGCCATTTAATTCAACATTTGATACTTCCGGCTGGCAGCTGCTATGTGTGGTGCCATCATAAAAGGCACAGCCTTAGAAATCTCAGGGCTTTTTCTGGAGAAAGGACTCACCTTCTGCACTTTGTGGATTTTTTTACACATAGGAGCACTTGGATATATGAACGTTTATTATTTTATTTGGTCACTTCATTCTGATTTTTATTATCATTTGTGTGATTGTTTCATAGAATAATATAGAACACCTTTTTGTTTATCAATTAATTTCATATATGTTAGTAACGCTGCACATTATGTACTGAAATTTATGTTTTGTATCTTGAACCTGGGGCTGGCTGCTTTTCATTGGTAATAAGTAATCTGAGCGTTAATTATTTGAGTGTTAATTATATATATATATATATATATATATATATATATATATATATATATATATATATATATATATATATGTATATATATATATATATATATATATATATATATATATATATATATATATATATATATATAGCACTGACCCCCGAAGGAGCGACTGCTTTTGTTGGGCTTACCGTTACCTTCTTGACCTTGTGTGCATCTAGGAGTATCCTGAGGTAGATGGCCCAAAAAATTGTAGAAACTGACACTGGATCCGCTTTTGGGATTTTTATTTGTAAAACAGGTAGACAAAACACATTCTCTTAATGAAGGATGGGTTTAGGTAGAAAGTTCAGGTACTCTTGGAACTGCTCAAGATAGGAAGTCTCCCACTATAGAAATCCAGAGAATAGCCACTTACAACTGGATTCTCACAGCTACTGGATAGACCTCCTCTCACTAGGCCTAGCAGCCGATAGAGTGTTCGAATAAAGCAAAGCCTCTGCCACAGACTTGCATGTAGAATGCTTGAACAAAGTCTCTGCCACAGACTTGTTGTAGAACACTGGTTGAATAAAGTCTCTGCCACAGACTTGTTGTAGAACACTTGTTGAATAAAGTCTCTGCCACAGACTTGTTGCAGAACACTTGTAGTAACTGAACGATGTAGACAAATTTAGAGAGCCCTCATACGGTACCAGCATCTTGCAGCTCGTCCGGCTATAACGTACAAGTGTAGATTCACTTGGTGTCTTTCAACTAACCCTCCAGGCTCTTTCTGAGAAGCCAGCCTCATGTGTGGCCTTTTCCCGAAGAATCCTCGCGTGGTTGCTTCTTCATTTGCTGGGCCGATCTACAGATGACACGGCACCAGACCACCTTTGAATCCTCCTTCCAGTTACTTTGCCTCGGGCTAGCCAGCCCCAGGACTCGAAATAGGATGGATCCGCACCCCAGGCCATGAGGGCCATGGGGGCTGGTCAGGAAGACCAGGACCAAACAGACAGAAAGATCTTCTGGACCGGAACACAGAAGCATGTCATGTCAGTACCTTAAGTACCCTCTCCCAGAATGCACAGCATAATTTGGTATAATTAAGCCCAAAACCAAACTGCGGTTTTAGTAATTTTAAATAGAAAAAAAACACATAGCACATGCTCTATATACAGTGCCTTGCAAAAGTATTCACACCCCTTGAAATTTTTCACATTTTGTCATGTTATAACCAAAAACGTTTATTGGGATTTTATGTGATAGACCAGCACAAAGTGGCACATAATTGTGAAGTGGAAGGAAATTATAAATGGTGTTCAATTTTTTTTACAAATAAATATTTGAAAAGTGGGGCATGCATTTGTATTTAGTCAATACTTTGTAGAACCACCTTTCGCTGCAATTACAGCTGCAAGCCTTTTTGGGTATGTCTCTACCAGATTTGCACATCTTGAGAGTGACATTTTTCCCATTCTTCTTTGCAAAATAGCTCAAGTTCTGTCAGATTGGCTGGAGAGCATCTGAACAACAATTTTCAAGTCTTGCCACAGATTCTCAATTGGATTTGGGGTTGTTGTCCTGCTGGAAGATGAACCTCTGTCCCAGCCTCAAGTCTTGCAGACTCTAACAGGGTTTCTAATAAGATCCCCCTGTATTTGGCTCCATCCATCCTTCCATGAACTCTGACCAGCTTCCCTGTCCCGGGTGATGAAAAGCATCCCCACAACATGATGCTTCCACCACCATGTTTCATGGTTGGGATGGTGTGTTTAGGGTGATGCCCGGTGTTCTGCCACACATAGCGTTTTGCATTTAGACCGAAAACTTCAATTTTGGTTTAATCTGACCAGTGCACCTTGTTCCACATGTTTTCTGTGTCCCCCACATCGCTTCTTGCAAACTACTAATGGGACTTCTTAAGGCTTTCTTTCAACAATGGCTTTCTTCTTGCCACTCTTCCATAAAGGCCAGATGTGTGGAGTGCACGACTAATAGTTGCACTGTGGACAGATTCTCCCACCTGAACTGTGGATCTCTGCAGCTCCTCCAGAGTTACTATGGGCCTCTTGGCTGCTGCTCTGATTAATCTTCTCCGTGCCTGTCAGATTAGGTGGACGGCCATTTCTTGGTAGGTTTGAAGTTGTGCCATACTCTTTCCATTTTCAGATGGTGGATTAAACAGAACTCAGTGAGATGTTCAAAGATTGTGATATATTTTTATAACCTAATCCTGCTTAAAAATTCTCCACAATGTTATCTCTGACCTGTCTGGTGTATTCCTTGGCCTTCATGATGCTGTTTGTTCACTAAGGATTGCTAACAAACTTCTGAGGGCTTCCCTGGACATCTGCATTCATACTGAGGTTAAAGTATACACAGACGGACTCTATTTACTAATTAGGTGACTTCTGAAGGCAACTGGTTCCACTGGATTTTTAGTTAGGGGTGCATGAGCATCATGGGAAATGTAGTTCCAAAGCATCTGGAGTGCCAAGGTTCGCCATCACTGGTCTATCACATAAAATCCCAATAAAATAAACATATGCTTTTGGTTGTAACATGACAAAATGTGGAAAATGTCAAGGGGTATGAATACTTTTTCAAAGCACTGTATATACAGTACAGACCAAAAGTTTTGACACATTTTCTCATTCAAAGAGTTTTCTTTATTTTCATGGCTATGAAAATTGTAGATTCACACTGAAGGCATCAAAACTATGAATTAACACATGTGGAATTATATACTGAACAAAAAAGTGTGAAACAACAGGAAAATATGTCTTATATTCTAGGTTCTTCAAAGTAGCCACCTTTTGCTTTGATTACTGCTCCGCACACTCTTGGCATTCTGTTGATGAGCTTCAAGAGGTAGTCATCTGAAATTGCTTTCCAACAGTCTTGAAGGAGTTCCCAGAGATGCTTAGCACTTGTTGGCCTTTTTGCCTTCACTTTGCGGTCCAGCTCACCCCAAACCATCTCGATTGTGTTCAGGACCGGTGACTGTGGAGGCCAGGTCATCTGGCGCAGCACCCCATAACACTCTCCTTCTTGGTCAAATAGCCCTTACACAGCCTGGAGGTGTTTTTGGGGTCATTGTCCTGTTGAAAAATGAATGATGGACCAACTAAAAGCAAACCGGATGGAATAGCATGCCACTGTAAGATGCTGTGGTAGCCATGATGGTTCAGTATGCCTTCAATTTTGAATAAATCCCCAACAGTGTCACCAGCAAAGCACCCCCACACCATCACACCTCCTCCTCCATGCTTCACGTGGGAACCATACTTTGCCTAACCAGTGCTAAGGTTCGCTGGATATTGGGGTTTTTTACATCCTCATATTGACCCTTACTGGTTTCGTTTTTAATTTTAATTTTATTTTTATTGTTATTTATATATATTTTTTTACCTACACTAGTGCTTTGTATAAAGCAAGTTTTTTGGGGATACAGTATATATAGAGAGTAGGAGGGCTAGTCTCCACCTATGTACACCTATACTGGGGCTCCAGTGAGGTGTTAACACTAGCCTCTCTCTTTTAATTTCCTGCCTAATAGGGACTTATCACCTACCTTGTCCTTAGGCATATGTGTCATGTCCCCCACTAGATGAAGTGTATGGTACTGTTATTTTATTTCTATTAGTTTTGATGTGTGACACACTTTTTATATACAATATTTTTTTGTAATTTTGTAATAAAGTAATATGTTTTTTTTACTCTTTACGGTGGTTTTTTTTTTTGACCTTCTAAATACCACCTAACAAATTTCAAAAAGACTCAAAGATTATCTGTGGTAAAAGGTTTGCCCTGAATAAAAGCCTGTTTCCTGGGTATCTGACATACTATACCATGAGAGCTGGTTTTTCTCCTTTCTGAGGAATTATCGCACCTGGCAAAGACCTTTTTCCTGCACAAAGAATCAAATCCTGTGGCAGAGTGTGGAGGTTAGAGCTGGCCGGTGGAACCCTCAACTGCGCACAGCGGAGCAGAACCTATATGCTTGCAACCCCCTAGGGGGTACATGGATCTGGTGAGTGGGGATCCAAAAGGGGAAACAAGCACGGAAGTCACTAAAGAAATATATATGATCACGAAAGCCACCTTCTTTGTCTTTTCCTGAGCTGGAATCTTGCACATTGTTGGACGTTTACCAGAAAAATTATTGTGGACTATCTTTACTTTATTTTATTTTATTTTATTCTAGCTCTATTTTGATATTCCTACTGTACTTTTTTGCATTTTTTTATTTTTTCATATTTTCCATCTTTTTCTCCCTGCCACACATGGATGGGAAGGTTGTTGTAAATCCTAGTATAGTTTTTATCACCTATATAAGGTTCACATATAAGGTGCACATATACTTTTTATGGTAAAAAAAAACCCCTCTTTTTCTGTTTTAGATATATATATATATTGTTTGCCTTTATAGGTATCACTTATTTAGGGGTTGTTGATTTATACAATCCTTGGTTTAACTCACATCAGTTGGTATTTATAGTGATAAGCCCACATAGGGTTTGCACTGCACTACTATCTATTGAGAATATTATTTATAGGGGGAATAAGTATAAGTATTACTTACAAGGATATTTTATGTTGCATTTCTACATTTAGTGGAACTAATCACAATTATTCACAAAGCACTCTAAAGCCGCGTACACACGTAGCCGTCTGTCCGACGTACTTAGTCTGGCGGACTTCCCACCAGACTGTCCGTCGGACTTTCTGAACGGGCTACTTGCCCACACACGGCACTTTTTCAGCGGACTAATATGGCGTACTAAGTCCGCCGTACTATCCGCCCTACTTTTGAAATGAACGGACTCGCCCACACACGCGGAGGAAAGTCCGCTCATTTCGAGCGCGTCTCCCGGTAGGCGGGGCCCGCAAAGGATACGTCGCTGGCCCCGCCGCCTGGTATGGACTTAAAGGGGAACCCCAACGCCGAAAAAAATCGGCGTGGGGGTCCCCCCAAAGTCCACAACAGACCCTTGTGCGAGCACGCTACCCGGCCGGCCAGGAAAGGGGGGAACGAGCGAGCGCCCCCCCCCCTCCTGAGCCGTACCAGGCCGTGTGCCCTCAATATGGGGGGTGCCTTGGGGAAGGGGGGGCCGCGCGCCCCCCCACCCCAAAGCACCTTGTCCCCATGTTGATGAGGACAAGGGCCTCTTCCCGACAACCCTGGCCATTGGTTGTCGGGGTCTGCGGGCGGGGGGCTTATCGGAATCCGGGAGCCCCCTTTAATAAGGGGGCCCCCAGATACCAGCCCCCCACCCGATGTGAATGAGTATGGTGTACAATGTACCCCTACCCATTCACCTGTAAAATAAAGTACAAAAAAAATACACAACACACAAGATAAAATAATTTATTGCACAGCTCCGGGGTCTTCCGTCTTCGGGGGTCTTCTCGCCGGACTCCTCCGCTATCTTCTTGTAGCTCTTTTACTAGCAGAGGAGCCGGGCATTCTTCTTCGTCGCCGCGGCCTCTTCTTCCGACTTCAGGGGTCTTCGGGGGTCTTCGGGGGTCTTGTCCCCCTCTTCGGTTCTTCTGCCGGGCCACCGCGCCTTCTTATAGCTCTTTTACAGGCTCTTTTACAGGTCTTCTGTCGCCGCCGCTGCCGCCTTCCGTTCTTCTTCTTATTCTTCTTCTTCTCCTGGAGATGTTGACTCGACGTTCTCTCCGGCCGCAATGCCAGGGACGCGCTGCGCTGCGACTTATATAAGGACAAGGGGCGGTGTCACATGGATTGGTGTCACATGGGTTGATGTCACATGGGTTGGTCACATGGGTTGATGTCACATGGCGACAGTCCCAGCATCCTCTGGGACTGTGACATCGTAAGGGGGTGGGGTCACCATGTGACACCAACCCATGTGATACCGCCCCTTGTCCCTATATAAGTCGCAGCTTTTTCATCATGTAAATATCCCCTCAGGCTCCTGAGAGGAACCATGCCCAGGTCATGTTCTTTTCCAGAAACAATGACCTAGCATAACGGCATCCAGGACAAACACTAGCCTTGAGCAAGTGACGTTCCTCACTGTCCCAGAGAATAACCACTATCAGAACCAATGAGGCCAAGTAACACCATCCACTGGAATCATTCAGAATCCATGGATGGCATGGTCTTCCACAACAAATGTACGTGCTGTTGTCCAAGGCCAGTGGCTGTCTGCTTAAGGACCTGTTGGGCACCCTCAGAGAATCCTGCAAAAGCAAGCTGTGAAAGTAGCTTGGCCATCTCAGTATGGGGGCCAGAGGCATGCATGAAGTGTGACGTAGGGCACGATCTAAGGTGTCAAGCACTGTGGAGTTCCTGTAGACTCTGAATGCACATCCCCTCTATGTCCAATAAGTGTGTTACTAGTGATTTTATTGGGTAGGTCACATATAACCTTAAGGCTCCCCCTAGAACACAGAGGCTGGTAGATGACATGCGAACCAATACATATATAATACAGTGCCTATGCCAGCATCCCTTCAAACAGTATACACTGAAATGGTCGAGCATGTACTGGACACACTACAACAAAAATCCCAATATTACCCCCTGACCCTCCCCCGGATCACCTTCTAAGCATGCAAAAATAGGAAACACCAAACATGTAATCTCAGCTGCATAACAATTGTCCATGGAATGCAAAAGGGAGGAAGGGGCGTGACAGTCCATAGAAACAAGTGGGAGGGGCATGATAGACTTTAGGCCAAATGAAAATAGTCCCAAAGAAATACTCAAAAAGAAAAGTCTCTTGGATGGCTTCTGAATGTCCATTAGATTTGCAGAAAAGGAAGGAAAAGGAAATGTCCACATTATAACGCTCATTCTGCTCAACTTTTTCCAAAACCTTTTAGTTCAATTCTGTGATCACTCAGATGTACTGACAAGAATTCTCTACCCCAAAACACTGCCTCTTTGTAAGGACAGAACTTGATATCCACAGACAGACTGGAACTGATGTGTTGGGCGAGACCGGGGACTTTCGGCTGGCACATCTGGATCTTTTTCATGTGGTGCTCACAGGAATTTTGTACCCCAGGTTTGCGTCATGTGGCTCATTCGTCATTCGCAGGAACAGTTTCCAGCCGGAGTCCGCCTTTAGTCATCTGAGCACCTCCTATGGTATTTGAACAACAAAGATGAACAACAAAGATTTCCATGTTAAAGCTGTAGTCATCACTTCATTAGGATAGGATATAGGGCAGGGTATGGATGGGGTGTAGGGTATGACTGGGGTGGGCATTTCTTCATGTGAATAGGGCTGTGGGCGAATGCAGGCTGGGGCAGATACTCCTCATCCGACATGAGTAGTCACAGAATCTACCTGATCAATTCAGGCCTTAACCATTAGAGATATTAAAAATAATATTCTCAATTGACTCAAACATAAGTAAAACATGCAGGAATGAAAATGTTTCTCAGCAAGGGTTTTCATTATATAGCTTCAATATATTTAACTAAACATTTTTCCAAATCCAGTATTATAGCAGAACTTAAACAAAACTTAAACCTCTCTAGTTTCTTCTATTCCCGGGATCCAAGTGGACCCGAGGGACTTAGGACAGAACATTTTACCCAAACACATATTCTGACTCAGAAGTCTCCCAACTTTGCAAATATGTCTGATCATCAGCAACAAACAAAACATTGATGGATAAACAACATTTCATCACCAACACTCTATGACTGACACCCTGGTAATTCAGAAGGTAGATATCCAGAATAGTCATTCTGATTGCTTCAAATAAATCCTTCCCATCACATTTTAGTACCCCATGGACTCAATATACACAGCAATACATCTTGATTACAGTCATTTAATTTCTTCAAACATTTTTTCAAATTTTCACCCTTTACCAAAATCCCTTTATCAATTCTTTGAATTGAATTTAACCCCAAACTTTTAGGGAAAGTATAACATGGGCCTAAACACAATATGAGACACCCTGTTGTGCACATTCCAGACACACATACAACAACTCTCTCTCATCCCACATTCATCTGGCCATTCCATTCTTTCTTAATTTCATTCATAACACCTTCAAACCTTAATATTTTTCTTTCTAGTGTCCAGAATTACACAACACAGTTACTTCTCTTTTTCTTTACTAACCACAATTCCTCTGGCGTAGCGCCTGGAATATACAACTTCCCTTTTATTTACTTTCGAATTCTGGATTTCTTAATTATAATATTCTACAGCTTTGACACTATTGAAACAATTTGCACAAATATAGCACATTTGCTGTTATCAGAAAAAAAACACACTTTAACTCTAATAATGTAAGGATAGACAACCACACCCAAAATAGTCTTAAAATCAGACTCTAAAAATTTGCATCTGATCAGATTCCTTTAAAAATCATTTGGTAATTTTATCAGTGACATGTCACATTCCCCTTTTAATGTTCCCAATTTACTATGGAGTAAATATCGGCTTAGTATATGCCCAATAGTGATGGCCGAACGGTTCGCCCGGCGGTCGTTTCGCGGCGAATTTCCGACTTTCGCCGTCCGCGGGTTCGAACGCCTTTTTCCGTCGTTCGCCCCGGCGGACTTACGTGTTTAATGTATACAAGAACTTTAACCTTTCGTGACACGTTTATCATGTGTTACAGGACAACCAATTGAGACATGACAGCTCATGGACACTTGGACATTCCCCCTAACCTATAAATACACCCGATCCGGTGGCCATTTTACATTCTTTCTTCTGTCACTGTAGGGAAAGGATCCTGTGTGGAGTAGGGACAGAGAAAACGCTAGCTATTTGGTACACAAAAGTTCTTTTCAGGACTGGTATAGGTGTTAGGTCAGCAGCCTGAGTTTCTTTTGTCAGTTTAGATAAAGGGACAGAGCGCTGTATGCTGCTATTTTAGGGACAGCTCAGCCAGATTAGTCTTTCTTCATCATCATCATCATCATCATCATTAGCTGTTACTATCAGGTCCACAAAAGAGCTGTTCCAGCTAATCGTTCCAGCCTACTCTTTTTTGCCAATTTGTATAGGGACAGGCAGGAAGCAGTGTGTCAGGCAGTGAGGATAATTTTAAAGACTTGCTGTTACTATTAGTTCCACAAAGGTTCTTTTCAGGACTGGTATCAGTGGTACGGTAATAGGCTTGTACACGTATAATATTCTTTCTTCCAAATATAGAAAGAATATTATACTTGACTGCTGCCCTTCTGCTGCAGTCTGCTAATCATTCACAACTCACTTGTTCCACAAAGCTCTTTATCAGGACTGGTAACTTGGTCTGTCTAGGGTGCTACGGTACATAGGCTTGGGTGCGGTACAGTCTGCTGTTCTGTAAGGACCGCTATCGGTCCACAATACATAGGGTTGCCGTGCACTACTGCTGACCGCTGCCCTATACTGCAGCAGTCCTTCATTGGTATAGGGACTGACGTACAGTCTGCTAATCACTAACACACAACCTGCTTGGTCCACAAAAGTTCTTATAAGGACTGGTAACTTGGTATAGGGTGCTACGGTACATAGGCCTGAGTGCGTTACAGTCTGCTGTTCTGTAAGGACCGCTATCGGTCCACAATACATAGGGTTGCCGTGCACTACTGCTGACCGCTGCCCTATACTGCAGCAGTCCTTCAGCGGTATAGGGACTGACGCACAGTCTGCTAAACACTAACACACAACCTGCTTGGTCCACAAAAGTTTTTATAAGGACTGGTAACTTGGTATAGGGTGCTACGGTACATAGGCCTGAGTGCAGTACAGTCTGCTGTTCTGTAAGGACCGCTATCGGTCCACAATACATAGGGTTGCCGTGCACTACTGCTGACCGCTGCCCTATACTGCAGCAGTCCTTCATTGGTATAGGGACTGACGTACAGTCTGCTAATCACTAACACACAACCTGCTTGGTCCACAAAAGTTCTTATAAGGACTGGTAACTTGGTATAGGGTGCTACGGTACATAGGCCTGAGTGCGTTACAGTCTGCTGTTCTGTAAGGACCGCTATCGGTCCACAATACATAGGGTTGCCGTGCACTACTGCTGACCGCTGCCCTATACTGCAGCAGTCCTTCATTGGTATAGGGACTGACGTACAGTCTGCTAATCACTAACACACAACCTGCTTGTTCCACAAAAGTTCTTATAAGGACTGGTAACTTGGTATAGGGTGCTACGGTACATAGGCTTGAGTGCGGTACAGTCTGCTGTTCTGTAAGGACCGCTATCGGTCCACAATAGATAGGGTTGACGTGCACCACTGCTGACCGCTGCCCTATACTGCAGCAGTCCTTCAGCGGTATAGGGACTGACGTACAGTCTGCTAAACACTAATACACAACCTGCTTGGTCCACAAAAGTTCTTATAAGGACTGGTAACTTGGTATAGGGTGCTACGGTACATAGGCTTGAGTGCGGTACAGTCTGCTGTTCTGTAAGGACCGCTATCGGTCCACAATAGATAGGGTTGACGTGCACCACTGCTGACCGCTGCCCTATACTGCAGCAGTCCTTCAGCGGTATAGGGACTGACGCACAGTCTGCTAAACACTAACACACAACCTGCTTGGTCCACAAAAGTTTTTATAAGGACTGGTAACTTGGTATAGGGTGCTACGGTACATAGGCCTGAGTGCGTTACAGTCTGCTGTTCTGTAAGGACCGCTATCGGTCCACAATACATAGGGTTGCCGTGCACTACTGCTGACCGCTGCCCTATACTGCAGCAGTCCTTCATTGGTATAGGGACTGACGTACAGTCTGCTAATCACTAACACACAACCTGCTTGGTCCACAAAAGTTCTTATAAGGACTGGTAACTTGGTATAGGGTGCTACGGTACATAGGCCTGAGTGCGTTACAGTCTGCTGTTCTGTAAGGACCGCTATCGGTCCACAATACATAGGGTTGCCGTGCACTACTGCTGACCGCTGCCCTATACTGCAGCAGTCCTTCAGCGGTATAGGGACTGACGCACAGTCTGCTAAACACTAACACACAACCTGCTTGGTCCACAAAAGTTCTTATAAGGACTGGTAACTTGGTATAGGGTGCTACGGTACATAGGCCTGAGTGCAGTACAGTCTGCTGTTCTGTAAGGACCGCTATCGGTCCACAATACATAGGGTTGCCGTGCACTACTGCTGACCGCTGCCCTATACTGCAGCAGTCCTTCATTGGTATAGGGACTGACGTACAGTCTGCTAATCACTAACACACAACCTGCTTGTTCCACAAAAGTTCTTATAAGGACTGGTAACTTGGTATAGGGTGCTACGGTACATAGGCTTGAGTGCGGTACAGTCTGCTGTTCTGTAAGGACCGCTATCGGTCCACAATAGATAGGGTTGACGTGCACCACTGCTGACCGCTGCCCTATACTGCAGCAGTCCTTCAGCGGTATAGGGACTGACGTACAGTCTGCTAAACACTAATACACAACCTGCTTGGTCCACAAAAGTTCTTATAAGGACTGGTAACTTGGTATAGGGTGCTACGGTACATAGGCTTGAGTGCGGTACAGTCTGCTGTTCTGTAAGGACCGCTATCGGTCCACAATAGATAGGGTTGACGTGCACCACTGCTGACCGCTGCCCTATACTGCAGCAGTCCTTCAGCGGTATAGGGACTGACGCACAGTCTGCTAAACACTAACACACAACCTGCTTGGTCCACAAAAGTTTTTATAAGGACTGGTAACTTGGTATAGGGTGCTACGGTACATAGGCCTGAGTGCGTTACAGTCTGCTGTTCTGTAAGGACCGCTATCGGTCCACAATACATAGGGTTGCCGTGCACTACTGCTGACCGCTGCCCTATACTGCAGCAGTCCTTCATTGGTATAGGGACTGACGTACAGTCTGCTAATCACTAACACACAACCTGCTTGGTCCACAAAAGTTCTTATAAGGACTGGTAACTTGGTATAGGGTGCTACGGTACATAGGCCTGAGTGCGTTACAGTCTGCTGTTCTGTAAGGACCGCTATCGGTCCACAATACATAGGGTTGCCGTGCACTACTGCTGACCGCTGCCCTATACTGCAGCAGTCCTTCAGCGGTATAGGGACTGACGCACAGTCTGCTAAACACTAACACACAACCTGCTTGGTCCACAAAAGTTCTTATAAGGACTGGTAACTTGGTATAGGGTGCTACGGTACATAGGCCTGAGTGCAGTACAGTCTGCTGTTCTGTAAGGACCGCTATCGGTCCACAATACATAGGGTTGCCGTGCACTACTGCTGACCGCTGCCCTATACTGCAGCAGTCCTTCATTGGTATAGGGACTGACGTACAGTCTGCTAATCACTAACACACAACCTGCTTGTTCCACAAAAGTTCTTATAAGGACTGGTAACTTGGTATAGGGTGCTACGGTACATAGGCTTGAGTGCGGTACAGTCTGCTGTTCTGTAAGGACCGCTATCGGTCCACAATAGATAGGGTTGACGTGCACCACTGCTGACCGCTGCCCTATACTGCAGCAGTCCTTCAGCGGTATAGGGACTGACGTACAGTCTGCTAAACACTAATACACAACCTGCTTGGTCCACAAAAGTTCTTATAAGGACTGGTAACTTGGTATAGGGTGCTACGGTACATAGGCTTGAGTGCGGTACAGTCTGCTGTTCTGTAAGGACCGCTATCGGTCCACAATAGATAGGGTTGACGTGCACCACTGCTGACCGCTGCCCTATACTGCAGCAGTCCTTCAGCGGTATAGGGACTGACGTACAGTCTGCTAAACACTAATACACAACCTGCTTGGTCCACAAAAGTTCTTATAAGGACTGGTAACTTGGTATAGGGTGCTACGGTACATAGGCTTGAGTGCGGTACAGTCTGCTGTTCTGTAAGGACCGCTATAGGTCCACAATAGATAGGGTTGACGTGCACCACTGCTGACCGCTCACCTATACTGCAGCAGTCCTTCAGCGGTATAGGGACTAAGAGTTTTGTCACAGGGTCATTTAAAAAATGACATGCAGAGGAAGAGGCAGGCCCTTCCGCAGGGGTGGTAGGGGTAGGGCAGGAGCAACAGGCTTGAGCCAAAGTGGGAAGTTGCAGAAGGTGCGTTCAATTACTTTAAAGGATGCACCAGACTTGGTTGAGTGGCTCGCTCAGCCTTACTCTTCTGCACCCTCCTCATCCTCTCGATCTGCACCCTCTTCTTCACTCTCTGCTATGTGCACCCCCAAAGACACTACCACCAACAACACGACCACCACCACCACCACCACATACCTTCCGCTTGAGTCACTGGAATTATTTTCCGATCCATATCAAGAGGACATTTCTGATGCGCAGCCACTCTTGGTATTGGATCAGGAAGAGGAGGTAGCAACAAGCGCTACTCAGCAGTCTGACGCCAGTACCCAGATCAGCCCAAGGAGGAGGTTGGTCCCCGGTGTTGCTGCCTACTCTACTTATAGCGGTGGGGAAGGTGACGTTGATGATGACGTGTCTAGTGATGTCACGTGGGTGCCCACAAGAGAGGAAGAGGAGGGGAGTTCAGAGGGAGATATGGACCAGCAGATAGGGAGGAGAAGCAGCAATGACTTACATTGCACAGCAGGGACAAAGCAGACTGCAAATGTATCAGGAGCGAGTCATCGACCATGTACGGTCACATCTGGCGCTCCCAGGACACCGGCACATGGCTCCGCAGTGTGGGCTTTTTTTAACGTGTCCGCTGCTGACAATAGCGTTGCCATCTGCAATCTTTGCAGTCAACGCGTTAGTCGCGGTAAGCCCAATACTCACCTAGGGACGACCGCCTTAAGAAGGCACATGAGCAGCCATCACCGAGCCCAGTGGGAGCAACGGAACACACAAAGCCACACTGCAGGCTCTCACCGTCCAGCCTCGTCTTCTACTTCTCCTTCTCCTCTCTCCTCACAATTGTCCTCCACTCCACCTTCCATCACGCCAAGCTCACATTTTTCTGCAAAAAGGCAGGCTTCCGTGGGCCTAATGTTTGAGCGTAAAAAAATGATGACGCCGGATAACCCTCTTGCCCAACGGTTGGCGGCTGGCTTGTCAGAACTCATAGCCCGCCAACTACTGCCATATAAACTGGTGGACTCGGAGGCCTTTCGCAAATTTGTGGCCATTGGAACACCACAATGGAAGGTCCCAGGAAGGAAGTATTTCTCAGAGAAGGGCATCCCAGAGCTATATGGCCATGTTCAGCGGCAAGTGAATGTATCTCTGGCACACAGTGTCGGTGCCAAGATACATCTGACCACAGACACGTGGTCTAGCAAACACGGGCAGGGAAGGTATATCAGTTTTACTGCCCACTGGGTGAACCTTCTGACGGCCGTCAAGCATGTAACCCGTGGCACCCGTGTAGATTTGGTTTTACCGCCACGGATTGCATGCAGGCCTGACTCTTCTTCTCCTCCTCCTACTCCATCCTCCTCCCTCTCCTCCTCAGCTGCCTCCTCCTTTTCCGCTGCTAGCGTCTCTTCCACTGCACCGCCCAAGCTCCCCAGAACCTATTCCACATGCCAGGTGAGACGTTGCCATGCCGTGCTGCGTCTGTTGTGCCTGGAAGCAAAGAGCCACACTGGCCCGGCACTCCTTTCAGCTTTGCGTTCACAGGCAGATGAGTGGCTAACACCGCTCAATTTGACAGTTGGTAAAGTGGTGTGTGACAACGGTGCCAATCTGCTTAGCGCATTGAAACAGGGCAAAATCACGCACGTGCCGTGCATGGCACACGTCTTAAACTTGGTCGTGCAGCGATTCCTTGTCAAATACCCTGGGGTCCAGGACATCTTGCGGCAGGCAAGGAAAATCTCGGCCCATTTCAGAAGATCTTACACGGCCATGGCTCGCCTTGCTGACATTCAGCGGCGACACCATCTGCCGGTCAGACGTCTTATTTGCGATTGCCCGACGCGATGGAACTCAACCTTCTATATGCTTGATAGGCTGCTCCAGCAGAAACGTGCAGTTAACGTCTACCTGTATGAACTCTGCGAAAGAAACGGTTCTGGGGAGCTGGGTTTTTTTTCACCGCGCCAGTGGCTGCTCATGCGCGACACATGCAGACTTCTGCGGCCATTTGAGGAGATCACCAAACTGGTCAGTCGCAGCCATGGCGCCATCAGTGACATGGTACCTTATGCCTTCTTTCTGGAGCGTGCATTGCGTCGTGTCATTGATCAGGCTGTGGAGGAGCAGGAGCGGGAAGATGAGGAAGTCGCAATGCTGGATGAATTCCCAGGGGGGGCTACTCTATCTGAGACAAGTCAACAACAGGAGTCTGATGAGGAGTCAGAGGAGGATGGTGCCGGGGCGGATGAGCAGGAGCAAGAAGAGCATGCTTTAAACCTTTCTGGGATCCCTGTTGTGCGAGGATGGGGAGAGGAGAATGAAGAGGACGACATTATCCTGGATGATGAGCAGGAGCCAGGCCACCACACCGCTTCCACTTTAGTGCAAATGGGGGCCTTCATGCTCCAGTGTTTTAATAGGGACCCCCGTATAAAAAGCATGAGGGTCAAGGACCAGTACTGGGTGGCAACGTACTTAGACCCCCGGTACAAACACAAAATGGCGGAAATGTTACCGCCGTCGCAGAGGGCTGTCAGAATGCAGCACTTCCAGGCCTTGCTTCGAGAAATGCTGCATTCTGCTTTTGCGTGCGCTGGCAGAGGAGCAATTCCCACTCCCAGAGAAGGATTTGCGGGTACCAATCCAACAGCGCCTGCAAGAAGAGGCCGGTTTGAAGATGTGTTGGTGACTTCGGATATGAGGTCATTCTTTCAGCCGACCCATCGACAGGTGTCATCCGGATCCAGCATCAGGGAACGCCTAGACCGTCAGGTGTCCGACTACATTGGGTTAACGGCCGATGTGGACGCTCTGAGGAGTGATGAACCCCTAGACTACTGGGTGGGCAGGCTTGACCTCTGGCCAGAGCTTGCCCAATTTGCAATCGAACTGTTGGCTTGCCCCTCATCCAGTGTCCTGTCCGAAAGGACGTTCAGCGCAGCAGGGGGGATTGTGACCGATAAGCGTACTCGCCTAGCTCACCACAGTGTTAACTACCTCACATTTCTAAAAATGAATGAGGCATGGATCTCGGAGGAATTCAACACATGTGATCAGTAGACCATGTATATGTCTATAAACAATTTTTGGAATCAAGCACACAGACCTTCTTAATTCATTTGGCTCACTTCCCTGACCCAAAAAAGCACACCGTACTATATGCCCCTACCCTCCTCTTTGAAGAGGTTGAGCGGTGTCATATTTCTACTGGGGCTGCTTATTATGAGGGGTTCCCACCATCCCTGTGCTGTGCTGACTTCCTCCTGGGTGTTCTTATTATGAGGGGCTCCCACCATCCCTGTGCTGTGCTGACTTCCTCCTGGGGGTTCTTATTATGAGGGGATCACACCATCCCTGTGCTGTGCTGACTTCCTCCTGGGGCTGCTTACGGTGCTGCTGTCAGCGCTGTATGTCACGGAGCTGCTGTCAGCGCTGTATGTCACGGAGCTGCTGTCAGCGCTGTATGTCACGGAGCTGCTGTCAGCGCTGTATGTCACGGAGCTGCTGTCAGCGCTGTATGTCACGGAGCTGCTGTCAGCGCTGTATGTCACGGAGCTGCTGTCAGCGCTGTATGTCACGGAGCTGCTGTCAGCGCTGTATGTCACGGAGCTGCTGTCAGCGCTGTATGTCACGGAGCTGCTGTCAGCGCTGTATGTCACGGAGCTGCTGTCAGCGCTGTATGTCACGGTGCTGCTGTCAGCGCTGTATGTCACGGAGCTGCTGTCAGCGCTGTATGTCACGGAGCTGCTGTCAGTGCTGTATGTCACGGAGCTGCTGTCAGCGCTGTATGTCACGGAGCTGCTGTCAGCGCTGTATGTCACGGAGCTGCTGTCAGCGCTGTATGTCACGGTGCTGCTGTCAGCGCTGTATGTCACGGAGCTGCTGTCAGCGCTGTATGTCACGGAGCTGCTGTCAGCGCTGTATGTCACGGAGCTGCTGTCAGCGCTGTATGTCACGGAGCTGCTGTCAGCGCTGTATGTCACGGAGCTGCTGTCAGCGCTGTATGTCACGGAGCTGCTGTCAGCGCTGTATGTCACGGTGCTGCTGTCAGCGCTGTATGTCACGGAGCTGCTGTCAGCGCTGTATGTCACGGAGCTGCTGTCAGCGCTGTATGTCACGGAGCTGCTGTCAGCGCTGTATGTCACGGAGCTGCTGTCAGCGCTGTATGTCACGGTGCTGCTGTCAGCGCTGTATGTCACGGAGCTGCTGTCAGCGCTGTATGTCACGGAGCTGCTGTCAGTGCTGTATGTCACGGAGCTGCTGTCAGCGCTGTATGTCACGGAGCTGCTGTCAGCGCTGTATGTCACGGAGCTGCTGTCAGCGCTGTATGTCACGGTGCTGCTGTCAGCGCTGTATGTCACGGAGCTGCTGTCAGCGCTGTATGTCACGGAGCTGCTGTCAGCGCTGTATGTCACGGAGCTGCTGTCAGCGCTGTATGTCACGGAGCTGCTGTCAGCGCTGTATGTCACGGAGCTGCTGTCAGCGCTGTATGTCACGGTGCTGATGTCAGTGCTCTGTATTACGGTGCTGCTGTCAGTGCTCTGTATCTCCTGCACCCTCTTGTTTGCCTACCCTGGTCCCTGACCTTCCCTCTCCTCCATTGCCTTCATTAGCTCCATAGTCCTGAATTGTCAGAACAATTTCCCAAATAAAAAAAAAATGCTTGTAGTTATCGATCCCAAATTCACCTCATACATGTATTATGCTATTGTCCAGGTGGTGGGACTACGTGCTACCCCCTAATAATTACCCCGTGGCCGCAAATTCGACCTAAAGGTTTGCGAAATTCGCCTCCCATTGAAGTCAATGGAGCCCGCGGCGAACGGTCGTTTTCGCGAACGTTTGTGTCCGTTCGCGTTTCGCGTTCGCGAAACGTCCCGTCGGAAGTTCGTCCATCACTAATGCCCAACACATTTCATGAATAGACTGACACTAGTTGCAACATTTTAACAATAAACATGTACCTTTCTATAGATAACTTTTCTGAATCAGATCCTTCTTTAACATTCATTTTCCACTTCAGCAAGTCCCTGACTCGCTGACTATGGAATACAAATACAAAAACATGCTCCCCACAAAACCCGTGGTGAAAATATAGTTGAAGTTTGTTCCCCTCTTCCACCCGAAACAAAATACAGATCTCTGCGAGCGGATATGTACCTCCGTGCATTGTGCTAAACAGTACTTTGGACAGGGGGATCACTCAAATAGTAATCTGTCTTTGTCCAAATCCGCGATTCAATCCTCTTAAAGCACCACACACAGATGAGTACCCTACTCTGTCCCTTTTACCTGCCCACTTTAGCAATGCTCTCTGTCTTAGCAGGATCATAGGACATATATAAACTACCCAACCATCTATCTGAATTCAGAAAACAAAAACAATCTTATACTCTAAATTGGAATTCCAAGACAAGACAAAAATTCACATACACATAAAATTAAGCATTTCTCTCCATTAACCAGTTCCCTCTACCCTTGTGTCCGTCTTATGACACTGCGAACAGGGCGACCCAAGGACTGCCACTAACCACAGTCCATGAAGCAGAGACAGTCGTGGGAGAAGTGTTTAAACATGTTCTCCCTCCGACAGAAACAGTCAGTCCATAAAACTGCAACCTTAGTGCCTCACCGGAGATCCATGTCAGAATTCACACCCCCAAACCCACCAGCTCAGAGGTGGGGAATCGGAGAGCGATGAGAGGATCTGGGGGAATCCGAGGGGGGAAGCAGGAAGATTCATATTCTCCCTCTACCTAACTCAGACCCCCCAAAACAGTAACCATGTCCACCTGTCAGTGCATCCAGCAGCAATTTAATCACTGCCCAATAAACCAACATCTTGATGTCTCTATGAATCTCTGGTTCCCGTAATCCCGCAAAAGTCTCACAAGACCCATGCACCAGGGCTGCTCATTTCACGAGGTGGGGTGCTTTCAACAAGGTTTCTAGCCTCCCCACCAGCTCTCTCTCTTTTTACCCTTGGTTGAACCTTTTTCTCGTGCCCGTTGCCAAACAGGGATCTGCACTGATCTGCACATCCCACCAACCCACCTGTACCGTCTCATTATAACTTCAGCAAACAACAATAAACAAATAATCAACAAACAGACACAAATAAACAAACAAGGTAAGTCTACACTAAAACATCTTGAGTTTAACAACACCTTCTATCTGATAATCCAAATAAAACTAGCTGTGACACTTTAAAAATCCTTATTTTAAACAAAAACTCTCTCTGTGTTAATTTCCTTATCTGCCCAAAACCTTCCATCCCGGCTGTCCTTTAAAATCATTTCCTCAACGCAAATAGAATGTCCCCTTTAACTCTCAAAACAAGCTCTGCTAACTTCCCATTTTTAAATGTACTTTCCTTAACTTTTTTTTTTTCTTCTATGTCAGTTCTAAAATGGCTCTGAAACCCGACTCGCATATAAAAAGAACAATGCATTGAAAAACCCTGCAAAATGCACACCTTCCTTTAATAAATAACTCAAATCTCTCCTTTACCTTCTAACTTCACTTACTTTACCCTCAACAAATGTAGGATATTTTTAATTAACATCCTACTCACTTACTTAAATCTCATCACTCCTGGGCATTCTTCCAAAATACCCACCTGTCAAAATCAACCCCCTTCCACCTAACATACATTTTACAACCTGCAAAAAATACCATTCCGATACCCTTCCAAGAGTTACCAAAACACATGTTAAAAATGTGCAAACAAATTATGCACTTCTCAAGCAGAGAAATTTAACAAGGGAAATTTTATTTCACTCTTATCTAATTTTCCCCTTTTGGGACATCATATAACAGTGAAAATAGGGGCTGTCTTACCTTCCAACCATGTTTCACACAACACATATCTTATTACTTTAATGCAAATGCATTAGACAAGAAAAGCCAGATAGAGCAAAAGTTTGTAGCAGTTTTGTGGGTTCCGGTAGTAATTGGTAATTGCCCCATTACCCTTTTTTCCCATTTTTTTCCCTTTTTTCCCCTTCTCCTTCCGTAAAGGAGCCTAATATTAGGTTTTTAAACAGAGTCCCACCAAGGACACACACAGGCTTCTCATAAGCCACTTGTTAACAGCCTGGTCCGTTTCACAATTCTCTTAACTAAAATTTATCTGGCCAGGGTTGTGTCTGTCAAAGCTTCAACGTTTGACCACACCCTGCCAAGTCCTAAATTCCTAAATTCCAAAATCTCAGCGAGTGCCTCCATTCTGTTGTGATTAAAATGGTATTTCTATATACCTGACAAAGACCAGCTAGGTGTAACTAACGCAATTACAATACTCATGAAACCCTTTTAATCTAACGCTGCAGCATTAGGAGACAACGAGGAAAAAGCCCAGCCAATGTTACAGTTTCAGCAGATGTCTGATTTATTGTGGGAGGGGCTGCACGTTATATGCACCCTTATCAGCCAATCATTGCATAGAACATGGGCGTGGTTAATACAGAGATGTTCGTTACATATCGTTACATATCGTTACATATCATTACATATCATTACTCATGTCATCTGCTTCTGAATCACAGTCATGGGATATGTGGCCCAGACATATTGTGACACAATCTCTTTATTTAGACAGCATAGAACGAGACTGCTTATGCAAGCTATATTTCCTTATGTGCATGTTTACAGAAAAACTGCTACAGTCTGCAGATACAGAATCTAAGCCAGCTAGTAAAGTTAACCAGGTTAATCCTATATGAACTTACAAATATGGAGTCACTCTGGTTCAGCCATATTACTACAGTATCCACCTCCTGCACAACACAACTGATGGTCCCAACCCCATTTATAAGGCTTGAAATCCCACAAAAATGTGGCTACTTTGAAGACCCTAAAACAGTGATGGCGAACCTTGGCACCCCAGATGTTTTGGAACTACATTTCCCATGATGCTCATGCACTCCGCAGTGTAGTGGAGCATCATGGGAAATGTAGTTCCAAAACATCTGGGGTGCCAAGGTTCGCCATCACTGCCCTAGAATATAAAACATATTTTCAGTTGTTTCACACTTTTTTGTTAAGTATATAATTCCACATGTGTTAATTCATAGTTTTGATGCCTTCAGTGTGAATCTACAATTTTCATAATCATGAAAATAAAGAAAACTCTTTGAATGAGAAGGTGTGTCAAAACTTTTGGTCTGTACTGTATATTATCAGACCACATTCATTTAACATTAGGAACATCTCTAGCAAGGGGATGTGGTAATGCCAATTTTCTTCTTGCAAGGTACTTTGTTCCCTTGATGACCTTCTACCAGGGAGATGTTGTTCAACAGCTGCTATTGCAAATGACAGGTCTCCAGAAGTGTTGGAATTTAAACAGCAACAGGAAACCTGGGTGATGTCATTGAGCAATGGTCATGGCCAAATTTGTTCAATGAGGTCACCTGTGAACCCTGCAAGCCATGTTCACAATTCAAAACAGAAGCCATCAAAAATGTGTTAAGAGCTGGAACTGATACTGCTGCAAGATGATAGACTTTCCACTTCATCAGTCAAAGTTCAAGCTGGCAGAAGGGTGAATTGGCCAAACAGGCTGGGTCCAGATAAACTCACATTCAACTCAGACCCAGAGCTCATCTCTATTTCAGTCTCTAACTCTGTCAATGTAACTAAAGGAATCACATCCCAGTGATCTGTCAGCCAGGATTCAAATAATTGCCAACAGATTTCATCCTGATCATGCCATTAACCAACTATCAGCTTCTTCTGCTGTCCAATCAGCAGAGTCATCTAACCCTCAGCTACCAATGTCTTCTGGCTTCCATAAATGTGAGGCTAAAATTAAATGCCACCTGTACTTAGCTCTACTAAGGGTGACCTGTGTTTATGGTCCAATTTCTACACCTACAATGGCATGCCTTTATTGCCATTAAATGACAATGCAATATGCAGTTCTCATCTATCAATGAAAAAATCCACCTCCAGTAGTGTTTTGTTGCTATTGCCCTAGGAGCTGAAAACTACAGTACTCTTGCATCTGAAACTGAACCCACTTACAGTTGCTGGGAGTATTCCATATTACCTCCAAACAATAATATTCCTAGCCCTAATGTGCTAGGTTTGATGTTCAGCTTTCTTCTGGTATATGCTTATCTGCCACCCAGTCTGGGTTATTATCTGGCACCCAGCCTGCTCTCAGTTATTGTCTGTTGGCCACCTTGAAAATCCATCTGCTGACAAATCCTATTTACAGTCACATTTATTTACATACTGTTTATGGGGGAGCACCTACAACCAGGTACCGTATATCACTTTTAGATCAACTAGGTCTTCACACTGCTAGAGTAGACAAGGACAGTCTGGAATCCATTTTTAATTTCCCCCTATTATGAAGAAAATTGTATTCAGATAATTGTATGTGGTTAGTAGATGTAATAGCTTTTACTTCACAATTAAATGCAGCCTAAATGGTCAAAAAATGGACAGTTACATAGGAACATATGACACACTTTACTGTGCAGATAATTAAAACATCCATGATTAAAAATAATAAAATACATATGCTATAACAATAGCAAAATGTCTGATAAACAGTTATTAATCTATAAACAAGTGTCAGATACTTAGAAGGAACTATAATTATAGTACACTCAGTAAAATAACTTCAGATATTATAGGCAGCGTATCCTTAACAGCTGTGTTAATTGAGCCATATGCTAATATCTTACTGTTTCATATTATTTTATTATTAACAATCCTCTGTAACATTTATAATTTATTACAAAGTTATTATTAAAAAGTTTTTTTTGTTTTACATGCTCAAATTTTTTAGCTACTAAAATCATCTAAGACTTTAATTATTCCTAATTATTTCTGTAATTGAGATAAACAAATGTGTAAACAAATGTGTAATAATTTCTGCAATTGTTTTGCTCTAAATGAAGATAGATAAATCAGGTTGCATTACTTGAAATAGTTTTACTGCTGTCCATCAAAAGTGTAAATATCTAATATACTGTATCTCTCTGAATTTCCTGAAACTTGTTGAGCATGATTTTCATTTACTTGCTTTATTTGCTATCCTAGGATTTTTTTGAGATATTACCATATGTGCAGACACATGAAAAACTAATACAGAGTACAGGGTTCCCATAAGTTGATGCTGGTTCTCAAGGGAATAGCTGTAGCCCAGAAAATCTCTCGATTGGCTGGCTGGATAGAAACAAAATAAAACAAAAAGTGGAAAAAAAACACAAAATAAACAACAACGGTCGGATAAATTAAAGAAATAACTTGAAGGCTACTTTTAAACTAGGCTCATGCTTTTGGTTTATTTAAAATCAGGCTATATTATATCAACCACTTGCCTACTGGGCACTTTCACCCCCTTCCTGCCCAGGCCAATTTTCAGCTTAACCACTTGCTGCCTGCTCATCGTCTAATGACTGCTGGGCGGTGTGGCTCTCGTTATGGGTGGATGTCATATGACGGCCTCCTAGAACGACCACTCTAGCATGCCCCCAGGGGCCACGGCTCTTTAACCATGTGATTGGCTGTGTCCAATCACAGCCAGGCACATGTAAATATGTATATGCCAGTAATCGGCGCTCCTCGCCTCAAACTGACAGAGTGTGAGGAGAGGAGAGACAATCAGCGGCATCTCCTCAAGGGGACAGCTAGGTATGTAATCAGGGCACTGATCATCTGTGCCCTGATTACAATTAAGTGCCCACCAGTGCCAGCAATGATTGTCCACCACTGTCAGCAATCAGTGCCAAGCAGTGCCCACAACTGCCACCAATCTGTTCCCACAAGTGCCAGAAATCAGTGGCCATTAGTGATGCCACTTCTAGGACACAGTGATTGATTTTAAAAAGTTTTATTATACTGAAAAAACACACACAAATGAATGAAAACGATGGGAATAACAGTTTACCACACAGGTAGTTTAAAAATAGGACAACATTGCCATATGTTAAAAAGAAGGGGAATCGCAGCTGTGCATATTATTCACACCCACATTCACAGTTCCCAAGTTGAAACAATCACTTGAGTCAAACATTAGTACTTGTAATTGCAGACCTAGTTATAATACTGATGCAGTTACAGGGCAACTTGGTTGTAGACTAAAAATAGTGACTCAAAAAACCCGTATAGATGTGAGTGGTGTTAAGTGAATATTGATTGCCTAGTGAAACATGTCAGAGTGACATCAGCACATCGGCTGGGGGATTGCTTGTTTACTACACATGTGAAACAGGAAGGTGGAAAAGGAACAACAGCTTGTAATCCAATGATTGAAACCAAAAAAAACTGCATGAATGGCACTTTATATACAGTGGAAAACCTCAAGGCTTCAGGATATGGGCACATCCTGCACGTGTTAATCCGGACTGATGGGTAGAGGTACAGTAAAATGACTGGGATGTATGACATGGTGAGAGTGTCTTGAACTAATTCTATTTACACAGCTGTGTTTGTTCCTGTCCCCGGTTTTCAGCCTCCCCATCTGATGGCCTTTGGAGATGTATCCACACTGTTAAAGTGACTCAATGCCTAAGCCTGCTCCTCTTGATTATCTCAGCTTCAATATAATTACTTCCCTGCTTCACCAGGTGTAATCTGTCTAGTTATTCAAAATCCAAAGGGACTGGTCATAATCCATAATACATCTATACAGGTTTTTTGACTCACTATTTTTAGTCTACAACCAACCATGCAGAGCTTATTACTAATGTCCAGATAAAGGAACACCTGGGTAGCAGTGATCATAACATGATTTCTTTTGACATTAGCACTAAACAAGAAATACATACGGGTAAGATAAAAACACTTAACTTCAAGAGAGCAAATTTTCCAAGGATGAGGGCTGCTCTCCAGGACTTAGACTGGGAAAGATTATTCACTTCAATGGGCACAGAGCAGAAATGGTAATTCTTCAAAAAGACTGTTTGGGACCTCACTGCAAAGTACAGTCAGGTCCATAAATATTGGGACATCGACACAATTCTAATATTTTTGGCTCTATACACCACCACAATGGATTTGAAATGAAACTAACAAGATGCGCCTTAACTGCAGACTTTCAGCTTTAATTTGAGGGTATTTACATCCAAATAAGGTGAACGGTGTAGGAATTACAACAGTTTGTATATGTGCCTCACACTTTTTAAGGGACCAAAAGTAATGGGACAGATTAACAATCATCCATCAAACTTTCACTTTTTAATACTTGGTTGCAAATCCTTTGCGTCTGGAACGCATAGACATCACCAGGCACTGGGTTTCATCCTTGATGATGCTCTGCAAGGCCTCTACTGCAACTGTCTTCAGTTTCTGCTTGATCTTGGGGCATTCTGCCTTCAGTTTTGTCTTCAGCAAGTGAAATGCATGCTCAATTGGATTCAGGTCAGGTGATTGACTTGGCCATTGCATAACATTCCACTTCTTTCCCTTAAAAAACTCTTTGGTTGCTTTCGCAGTATGCTTCGGGTCATTGTCCATCTGCACTGTGAAGCGCAGTCCAATGAGTTCTCAAGCATTTTGCTGAATATGAGCAGATAATATTGCCCGAAACACTTCAGAATTCATCCTGCTGCTCTTGTCAGCAGTCACATCATCAATAAATACAAGAGAACCAGTTCCATTGGCAGCCACACATGCCCACGCCATGACATTACCACCACCATGCTTCACTGATGAGGTGGTATGCTTTGGATCATGAGCAGTTCCTTTCCTTCTCCATACTCTTCTCTTCCCATCACCCTGTTACAAGTTGATCTTGGTCTCATCTGTCCATAGGATGTTGTTCCAGAACTGTGAAGGCTTTTTTAGATGTTGTTTGGCAAACTCTAATCTGGCCTTCCTGTTTTTGAGGCTCACCAATGGTTTACATCTTGTGGTGAACCCTCTGTATTCACTCTGGTGAAGTCTTCCCTTGATTGTTGACTTTGACACACATACACCTACCTCCTGGAGAGTGTTCTTGATCTGGCCAACTGTTGTGAAGGGTGTTTTCTTCACCAGGGAAAGAATTCTTCGGTCATCCACCACAGTTGTTTTCCATGGTCTTCTGGGTCCTTTGGTGTTGCTGAACTCACCGGTGTGTTCTTTCTTTTTAAGGATGTTCCAAACAGTTGATTTGGCCACACCTAATGTTTTTGCTATCTCTCTGATGGGTTTGTTTTGTTTTTTCAGCCTAATGATGGCTTGCTTCACTGATAGTGACAGCTCTTTGAATCTCATATTGAGAGTTGACAGCAACAGATTCCAAATGCAAATAGCACACTTGAAATGAACTCTGGACCTTTTATCTGCTCCTTGTAAATGGGATAATGAGGGATTAACACACACCTGGCCATGGAACAGCTGAACAGCCAATTGTCCCATTACTTTTGGTCCCTTAAAAAGTGTGAGGCACATATACAAACTGTTGTAATTCCTACACCATTCACCTGATGTGGATGTAAATACCCTCAAATTAAATCTGAAAGCCTGCAGTTAAAGCACATCTTGTTTGTTTCATTTCAAATCCCTTGTGGTGATGTATATAGACAAAAAGATTAGAATTGTGTTGATGTCCCAATATTTATGGACCTGACTGTATATTCTCATGGGCAATACGTTTAAAAGGCTAAAAACAAAACCTATGTGGATCACGGCCAAAGTTAAAAAAAGCTATAAACTATAAGAGAAGAGCTTTTAAAAAATATAAAAATGAAGGATCACTAGTGTCATTTAAAAGTTACAAAGAATTTAAGAGAATATGTAAAAAGGAAATCAAGCATGCAAAAATTCAAAACGAACTACAGATTGCAAAAGATAGTAGGACAAACCCCCAAAAATTCTTCAAATATATTAATAGTAAAAAGGTCAAGTCTGAGCATGTAGGCCCTTTACAAAATAATCTAGAGTGACTGACTGGGGACAAAGAGAAGGCTAATTTATTAAATACTTTCTTCAGCTCTGTGTATTCAAAAGAGCATGGGGGAGCAAATTTCCATAATGGGGGAGATAGTGACACAGCCCCAAATGATCCACAATGGCTCAAAAGTGATATGGTCCAGAAATATTTAGACAGAACAAAGGTGGATATTGCCCTGATGGCATTCACCCACGGATCCTAAAAGAATTGAGCTCTGTAATTTCAGAGCCATTGTATCTAATTTTTAGGGACTCATTAATGACGGGACTAGTCCCACTGGATTGGCACAAGGTGAACGTGGTGCCTATATTTAAAAAGGGATCAAAGTCTTTACCAAGTAACTATAAACCTGTTCGTTTAACTTCTATAGCTGGGAAAATACTGGAGCGTTTAATAAAAGACTGCATCGATGAGTTCTTGCTGAAAAAAACACTTTAAGCAACAGACAGCATGGATTCATGAAAGACAGAAGTTGTCAGACAAATCTGATTTCTTTTTATGAAGAGGTAAGTAAAACCTTGGACAGAGAGGGGACTGTGGACATGGTATACTTGGATTTCGCAAAAGTGTTCGACACAGTTCCCCACACATGGCTCCCATGTAAGGTAAAGTCTACAGGTTTGGAAATATCAGTTTGTAAATGGATAGAAAATTGGCTAAAAGACAGAATTCAGAGACTAGTGATTAATGATTCTTACTCTGAATGGTCTAAGGTCATCAGTGGTGTACCCCAAGGTTCAGTGCTGGGACCCTTACTTTTTAACATCTTTATAAATGATATTGGGTCTGGGATCAAAAGTAACATTTCTGTCTTTGTAGATGACACCAAGATATGCAGTGGAATAACGTCCTTACAGGATGTCTCCAATTTACAAGCCGACTTCAATGCACTGTCTAATTGGCCGACTATGTGGCAGATGAGGTTTAATGTTGATAAATGTAAAGTTATGCACTTGGGGGCTAAGAATATGCATGCATCATACATGCTAGGGGGAGTACAACTAGGGGAATCCATAGTGGAGAAGGATCTGGGGGTTTTGGTAGATCATAAGCTCAATAATAGCATGCAATGCCAAACTGCTGTTTCCAAAGCGAGCAAAGTCCTTTCTTGTATTAAGAGAGGTATGGAATCCAGAGAGAGAGAGATATCATTTTGCCCCTATTCAAATCATTAGTAAGACCTCACCTGGAATATGCAGTTCAGTTTTTGGCACCAGTTCTCAAAAAAGGATATCGGGGAACTGGAGAAAGTGCAGAGAAGGGTAACCAAACTGATAAGAGGCATGGAGGAGCTCAGCTATGAGGAAAGATTAGAGGAACTGAATGTATTCACTCTTGAGAAGAGCAGAATAAGGGGGGATATGATCAACATGTACAAATATATAAGGGGTCCATATAGTGAACTTGGTGTTGAGTTATTCTTAGACATGTGCATTCGTTTTCGTCCAAATGCATTTTCGTCCGAATTTCAGCTATTTTCGTTTTCGTTTTGACAAACGATAACGAAAGCACAAAATCCGAAAAACGAAAAAAGATCCGACATAAATAAACGCTTTATTTTCGTTTTCTTTGTTACAACAGTTCGATATAGAATAGGAGATTCGACATGACTCTGACAATAACAATCTGTCTATAGAACCTGTGGTCGAATGTGCCTAACCTTACCTCTATTAGTCCAAGATTATATAGAGAAAATATTCCACATAGAAAAAAGATTTGACAGAGAGAAAAGATTCTGCAAGTTACTGTCCTAAAAAGTGTTTGGGGACCCGGGTCCTGCCCCAGGGGACATGTATCAATGCAAAAAAAAGTTTTAAAAACGGCCGTTTTTTTGGGAGCAGTGATTTTAATAATGATTAAAGTGAAACAATAAAAGTGTAATATTCCTTTAAATTTCGTGGGGGGGGGGGGGGGTTGTCTATAGTATGCCTGTGAAGGGGCTCATGTTTCTGGTGCTTAGAACTGTCCCTACACAAAGTGTCATTTATGCAGGAAAAAAAGTCCTTTAAAATCACTCGCAGCTATTATGAATTGTCAGCTCCATAATACAGAGAACACTCATTGAAAGTCATTGATAAAAAAATAAATAAATAAATAAATAAAAAAGCGTGGGGGTCCCCCAAATTCAATTACCAGGCCCTTCAGGTCTGGTATGGATATTAAGGGGAACCCTGCCTCAAATTTAAGAAAAAAATTGACGTGGGGTTCCCCCTAAATATCCATAACCAGACCCTTCAGGTCTGGTATGGATATTAAGGGGAACCCCACGTCAAATTTTAAAAAAAATTGACGTAGGGGTCCCCCTAAAAATCCATACCAGACCCTTTATCCGAGCACGCAACCTGGCAGGCCGCAGGAAAAGAGGGGGGGACGAGAGAGCGGCCCCCCTCCCTCCTGAACCGTACCAGGCCACATGCCCTCAACATTGGGAGGATGCTTTGGGGGTCTGTGACCCCTCAAAGCACCTTGTCCCCATGTTGATGAGGACAAGGGCCTCATCCCCACAACCGTGGCCGGTGGTTGTGGAGGTCTGCGGGCGGGGGGCTTATCAGAATCTGGAAGCCCCCTTTAACAAGGGGACCCCCAGATCCCGGCCCCCCCCCTGTTTGAAATGGTAAGGGGGTACAAAAGTACCCCTACCATTTCACAAAGAAAGTGTAAAAAATGGTTAAATAAAACAAACACACTTTTGAAAAATTCCTTTATTAAAAATAAAAAAAATAAAAAAAAGATCCCAGCGGCGGTAATCCACTCTTGCTATCCAGCGACAGACGATCATCTCTCCAGCGATGGCTCATCTCATCCAGCGCAGCGAATCCATCCTTCTTCTGTCTCCGTGGAGGAGACACTGCAGGCATTCCGGCGGCCTGACGTTTCTTATATACGGAGGGCGGGGCCACCCGTCACCTGACCCCGCCCCCCTCTGATGCAAGGGGAAACCCGGGGTTCCCTGTGACGTATGGGTGACCCCGCACCCCTCTAAATGTCTACTAAAATAAAAAGGTTAATCTGTAAGAAGTTAATAAATAACAAATATTTGTAAATTTTAAGTTGCGCCTTTTTGCAAAGTGGTGAAAATCAAAAGTACACAAAAATTTCTCTAAAAACCTGGAGGTTTTAATTTTTCACTTACAGCTTAAAGCACATGGCCAATATAATAAAAAGAAGGTGTTACTGATTTTTAAGGCAGCGTGATATTTGTGCAAATGTTTATCAAACAATATTTTCACTAAAAATACACTAAAATTATTTAGCAGGAATTGTGTAAAATTAGCTGTGCTTCTCTCTGCTAATAATGGTTTTAGTGTATTTTTTGTGAATATATTAGATTGATAAACATTTGTGCAAATACCGTGGGGTCTAAAAAAACAGTAATGCCTTCTTTTTATTTCAGAGGTCATATTCTTTCAGAAAATATATAGTTTTGTGGGTCTTTCACAAATTCTGGAAGCTGTAAGGAAACAATTAAAACCTTGAGATTTTTTGAGAAATTTGGATATTTACATTTTTGCATATGTTTGATTTTCACCATTATGCAAAAAGACGCAATGTAAAAATGTAATTTATTTGTCATTTATTAACTCCATACAGGTTAAGCTTTTATATTTAGTAGGGATTTAGCAGGAATTTTGTAATATTATCTATGTTTCTATCTGCTAATAATGGTTTTGGTGAATTTTTGGAAAATATATTGGTTTGATAAACATTTGCGCAAATAAATCGAGGTCTAAAAAATAAGTAGCACCTTCTTTTTTATTCATATGCTTTCAGAAAATATATGGTTGGGGGGGTCTTTCACAAATTCTAAAAGCTGTAAGGGAAAAATTATACCTTCTGATTTTTTAAAGAAATTTGGATATTTAAATTTTTGCACACGTTTCGATTTTCACCATTTTCCAAAAATATTTGTTATTTATTAACTCAATACAGGTTAAGCTTTTATATTTAGTAGTAATTTTAGTAGTAAATGTAGTAGTTAGTTTAGTAGTACATTTTGTAAAATGTGCTGTGTATTTATGTGATAATCACGATTTTAGTGGATTTTTTGTAAAAATATTGTTTTGATAAACATTTGCGCAAATATCATGGAACCTTAGAAATCAGTAGCAACTTCTTTTTATTCTACTGGTCATATGCTTTCAGAAAATATATGGTTTGGTTGTCTTTTACAAACTTTGAAAGCTATAAGTGAAAAATAAAAAAGCAAAGGAAAAATTGCAAAAAATGGTCTGGTCACATGAGGGTAAAAATGGAGCACAGGGCCTGGCAGTGAAATGGTTAAAGAGGCAGTGATAAAGTAAATTAAAATGTTGTGCAGTCCTCCCCAAAATTCATATTAGATCTAAAGAGTCTGGTATGGATTTTACAGAGAAACAAAAAGAGTGTGAAGTTGGTGTAAAGAAGAACAACAAATCCTGGTAGTGATGGGTTGGCCCCCATAGATTCCTGATCATTGAGTCTGTCAGGGAAAACATCCCAGACAGAGAAAGGAGGAATCAAGGCAGCCTACATTCACTGAAGATCTGTGGTTGGTTCTCCAAGATGTTATATTTACACCTGTATTTCCTCAAAAAGTGTTATCATGAAAGCCACCCCTCCCTACAATGTGCCACTCATTGGATGTTATGGTATTGTATCGTTGATTTAGCTACCTTAGCACTAGTTTGTTTAACTATTTGAGAATAAACCCGGCTCTATGCAATAAGATTCTACTGACATTCATATATCAGCCCACACACAACAGCAAAATCACTGCCTGGGGAATGAAATTGAGCCTTTAAATAATGGCTCCAATTCACTGGAAGCATACAATGCTTAAAAAGCCTTTGAAAGCAGTTATATTACATAGTAAGCCATTTTATTAATATACATTTAAAAAAAAAAGTATAATAAAAAGAATTAATTTTTTTAAATTGTCAAGCACAAGTACAAGAAAGCCACACTGGGCCACTAAAACCATGGCAAAAGACAAACTGAACAATCCATATAAAAATAATAGGCTAGATTTAAACATTTAACTAACAATATAAAAAGCAAGAACATTCCTAATGTGATGAATATTTAAGAAAGCTGCTTTGGAACTATACTGATATTAAGATGCTGAACATGAATAATTCCCATGACACTAAATGTGATCATTTACATTGAGTCCGCAAGGAACGTTTTCAATAACAATAGAGATTTTATTGTACTTTTTTCATGGTAAGAGCCAATATATTGTGATTTTTTTGACATGTTAAAGGCCTTTTGTTATTGCTGGAATAATTAAATTCTAGGTTTAGCAAATTATACAATAAAAAAGCACACCTTCTTTCCACTGGGAATAATTTGCCCTACAGAAATGTGTTAAAACATTTAAATGAAATTGTTAATCAGGGACTGTTTACTGCTGCACCTGTTCCTATTTGTTGCATTAAACTGTGTAATCACTGACACTTCACGGAGATCTAACTGGTTGATAACCATTAATACAAGCAAAGAATAATGTGAGACATTCACATCTGGTACTTTTCTTTCTCTAAAGAAGTAAAAGGAGGACACACATCCTAAAGGTGTTATCAAAGAAATGTTTTAAATATATAATTATTACAAAAAAAAAGAAAAAATTACACATTTAGATTAAAGTAAATGCATATACAGTATATGTCAAATGTTTATTAATTCTCTTAAAGCATTCTCTTTTTTAAAGACTAACCACATTTCAAATGAATGTACTTTTTTGTGATAAAATATGTTTTTGTAAAAATATAATGTATTATGAAAGAGATGTTAGAGCACAACTCCAGGCATAGTAATATATAACACAAGCAGTAAGCTCTAGACAGGTATGGAGCTGATAAATCCCCATATGACCCACAAAGTGACACTAAACTCTAGTTTAAAAAAAATTTCAAAATGTACCCCTACCCATTCACATAGGGGGGCTTGTTAAAGGGGTCTACCAGATTCCATTAAGCCCCCCACCCGCAGACCCTGGCAACCACAGCCCAGGGTTGTCGGGAAGAGGCCCTTGTCCTCATCAACATGGGGACAAAGTCCTTTGGAGGTGGGGTCCCCCTGCCCTAAAGCACCAACCCCCATGTTGAGGGCATGTGGCCTGCTATGGTTCGGGTGGGCGCTTGCTCACCTCCCCACCTTTCCTGAGCTGAACAGGCTGCATGCCCGGATAAGGATCTGGTATGAATTTTGGGGAGATGCCCCGCCTTTTTATTTTAAAATTTTTCTATTTCTATTCCCGCTGACAGATGATGACTCATGGTTGTTAAGGATGCGGGTGGCCGGCCACCCGCATCCTGCCTAACAAACAGCTATTTTTTCACACAGAATTTGAATCGGCTAATCGCTTTTCGACCGATTCGAATTCTAATCCTTCTGAAAAGTTGTAATTCATTAGAAAATGTACAAAGGAAACTAATTTAAATGAAAATAAAACTAATTTTAATGAAAACTAAACTAAACAAATTTCCGAAACAAAACAAAACAAATTCCATAACGATATGAAATTAGTAACATAACAAATCTATCCGAAACTGAACAAATGTTTCCATTCTGCACATGCCTAATGGAAAAATAAGACTAGTGACATTCTTATCTTACTATAATTTGCATGTGCACTTCACATTCCATTATTATCTACAATTTGCAATGAACCTGAGTGAAAAGTTTGGTACTGTAATTTAAAGCAGAGTTCCACCCAAAAGTAGGAGAGAGGAGTGGGGCCAGTGTGCAGTAGGGTTACCCACCCTTACCCACAATGGCGGAAGCAGCACCCAACAGCTGATGGAAACATTAGCTGCGGTACTGACATCGCTGGACTCCAGGACAGGTAATGATGTGTACACGAGATCGGAATTCCGGCCAGAAAAAGACAGATGAGAGCTTTTCATCGGAAAATGCAACCGTGTGTATACTCCATCGGAATTTAGCTGCCCAAATTTCCGCCAGCCAAAAATTGATAGCATGTTCTAAATTTTCCAGACGGAAAAACTTTCTATCAGAAATTCCGATCGTGTGTATGCAATTCTGACACGCCAAAACTCATGCATGCTCAGATTCAACTACAAGACGGAAGCTATTGGCTACTGGCTATTGAACTTCCTTTTTCTAGTCCTGTCATATGTGTTGTACGTCACCGCACTCTAAACGATCGGAATTTGGTGTGACTGTGTGTAGGCAAGACAGCTTGAACGGAATTCCATCAGAATTCCATCGAGAAAACCGTCAGAGCTTTTTCCGACAAGAATTCTGATTGTGTGTACGCGGCATTAGTGTTCTATTATCAAAAGCCAGCAGCTGCAGTATGTGTAGCTGCTGGCTTTTATTTTTATTTTTTGGGGGGGGGGACATTGCTTTAACCACTTAAGGACCGCCGCATGCCATTGTACGTCATCACAATGAGATGTACAGGCAAAAGCACGTACATGTACGGGCTTGCCTTCCAGCGGGTGGGGGGTCCGATCGGACCCCCTCCCGCTGGATGCGGCAGTCTGTTTCGCTTCAGGAGCGATCCGGGATGAGGGGATGGCTGTTGGTTTCTGGCCATCCCCTCTCAATCGCTCCTGGCGAATGAGAAGCTTCCTACCACTGTGTATTGTATACACAGGCAGGGAGGAAGTGATGTCATTCTCCTCGGGGAGGTCTTTTTGACCGGACTACGAGGAGAAGACTAAAAGTAAGTGCACCAAACACTACACTAACACATAGGTACACATAGGTACCCAAACCCCCCCCCCCCCCCGATCTAGTTATTTTTTTTAGGTTCACCGCCAGGTTTTTATAGCGCTAGATACCCCGATATACTACCCAATAATGGTTTTAACCCCCTGATTGCCCCTAGTTAACCCTTTCACCCCCTTTTGCCAGTGTCACTAAGCGATCGTTTTTCTGATCGCTGCATTAGTGTCACTGGTGCCGCTAAGTAGCTAGTTATTTTTTTAGGTTCACCGCCAGGTTTTTATAGCGTTAGGTACCCCCATATACTACCCAATAATGGTTTTAACCCCCTGATTGCCCCTAGTTAACCCTTTCACCCCCTTTTGCCAGTGTCACTAAGCGATCATTTTTCTGATCGCTGCATTAGTGTCGCTAGTGTCGCTAGGTAGCTAGTTATTTTTTTAGGTTCACCACCAGGTTTTTATAGCGCTAGGTACCCTGATATACTACCAATAATGGTTTTAACCCCCTGATTGCCCCTAGTTAACCCTTTCACCAGCAATCACCGTATAAGTGTCACTGATGACTCTGGTTAGCCAGTTAGTTATTTAGGTTCCCCGTCAGGTTTTTATATAGTGCCAGGGACCCCCATATACTACCTAATAAAAATTTGAACCCCCTGATTGCCCCTAGTTAACCCTTTCACCAGTGATCACTGTATAAGTGTTACGGGTGACTCTGGTTAGTTAGTTTGCTTTTTATAGCATCAGGGCACCCACCATTTATTACCCAATAAAGGTTTAACCCCCTGATCACCTGGCGGGTGGTATCAATTAGGTTTTAGGGTCAGAGTCTGCGTCACCCCAGGCAGCGCTAGGTTAGTGCCAGTACCGCTAACACCCACGCGCAAAGCATACACCTCCCTTAGTGGTATAGAGTCTGAACAGATCAATATCTGATCTGATCAGATCTATACTAGCGTCCCCAGCAGTTTAGGGTTCCAAAAAAACGCATTGTTAGCGGGATCAGCCCAGATACCTGCATTTTGCCCCTCCGCCCAGCCCACCTAAGTGCAGTATCGATCGATCACTGTCACTTACAAAACACTAAACATATAACTACAGCGATCGCAGAGTCAGGCCTGATCCCTGCGATCACTAACAGTGTTTTTTTGGTAGCGTTTTATATTTAAATCCGGAAGGCAGTGCTTGGTTTTCGGGGTCCAGTAAGTGGCTAGGCTCCCAAAAAGTCCCCCACATGTGGTATCCCCGTACTCAGGAGAAGCAGCAGAATTTATTTTGGGGTGTAATTTGACTTATGCCCATAGCATGTGTGAGCAATATATAATTTAGTGACAACTTTGTGCAAAAAAAAAAAAAATTGTAATATTCCTGCAACTTGTGGCAAAATATAAAATATTTCATGGACTCAACATGCCTCTCAGTAAATAGCTTGGGGTGTCTACTTTCCAAAATGGGGTCATTTGGGGGTGTTTTGTGTTATTTTGGCATTTTATGGCCTTCGAAACTGTGATAGGTAGTGAGGAGTGAAATCAAAAATTTGCACCCTTAGAAACCCTGAAGGCAGTGATTGGTTTTCGGGGTGCCGTACACAGCTAGACTCCCAAAAAGTCCCACATGTGTGGTATCACCGTACTCAGGAGAAGCAGCAGAATATATTTTGGGGTGCAATTCCACATATAACTATGGCATGTGTGAGCAATATATCATTTAGTGACAACTTTTTGTAAACTTTTTTTTTTGTGTCATTATTCAATCACTTGGGACAAAAAAAAAATATTCAATGGACTCAACATGTCCCTCAGCAATTTTCTTGGGGTGTCTACTTTCCAAAATGGGGTCATTTGGGGGGGTTTTGTGTTATTTTGGCATTTTATGGCCTTCGAAACTGTGAAAGGTAGTGAGGAGTGAAATCAAAAATTTGCACCCTTAGAAATCCTGAAGGCAGTGATTGGTTTTCGGGGTGCCGTACACGGCTAGACTCCCAAAAAGTCCCACATATGTGGTATCCCCGTACTCAGAAGAAGCAGCAGAATATATTTTGGGGTGCAATTCCACATATAACTATGGCATGTGTGAGCAATATATCATTTAGTGACAACTTTTTGTAAACTTTTTTTTTTTTGTCATTATTCAATCACTTGGGACAAAAAAAAAAAATTCAATGGACTCAACATGCCTCTCAGCAATTTCCTTGGGGTGTCTACTTTCCAAAATGGGGTCATTTGGGGGGGGGGGGGTTGTACTGCCCTGCCATTTTAGCACCTCAAGAAATGAGATAGGCAGTCATAAATTAAAAGCTGTGTAAATTCCAGAAAATGTACTCTAGTTTGTAGACGCTATAACTTTTGCGCAAACCAATAAATATACGCTTATTGACATTTTTTTTACTAAAGACATGTGGCTGAATAAATTTTGCCCTAAATGTATGACTAAAATTGAGTTTATTCGATTTTTCTTATAACAAAAAGTAGAAAATATATATTTTTCTCAAAATTTTCGGTCTTTTTCCATTTATATTGCAAAAAATAAAAATCGCAGAGGCAATCAAATACCACCAAAAGAAAGCTCTATTTGTGGGAAGAAAAGGACGCAAATTTTGTTTGGGTAAAACATTGCATGACCGCGCAATTACCAGTTAAAGCAGTGCAGTGCGAAATTGTAAAAAGACCTCTGGTCCTTAGGCTGTTAATTGGTCCGGGGCTGAAGTGGTTAAGGAAAATTAGAGGCAAAACACATCATTAAAAAAAAAAAAAACTTTTACTAATGAATACAATTTGTTTATAGGGGCACATATAACCACAAAGCCTGCTTTGCAATCCTGCAACTTATCTGGAATAGTGTATACTTGTGTTCAAATTGTATGCTATATTCCCAATTTGAAGTGTGTATTAAATATTTAAATGCTGCATTTGTGCAGCATGTACAAATATTTTTATTAGTACCTCCATTCCAAGCAGTAGTGTATGAAATCATGCTGCACACCGAAGTAGATATAGCTATGAATGTGATACCCCCTGCACAGCATGAACTCTGTTTTTTTTTTTTTTGTGTTTCTTTTACAGTTATCTTTATTGCTATATGTATGCACTTTGTGTTGATTTGTTCCAAGACCCTAAAACATCAATTGAAATCATATATATATTTTATACACTTCGTTACCTACGTGGCATCCATTCAGACATGGCAGTATATAGAAAAACACACCAAAAGCATGGTATAGATAGTACAAGCATATCCATGCATATCACTGGTGCACAGTAGATCAGGATGATTGAATCTGAATGTCCAAGTATGAGCAATAAACAGCATATGCAGGTAGGCTTTAATAGAAAAGGCCTAGTATGTATTATTCAGACAAATAACAGGGCAACAACTCACAGACTTTAGTGGGCCTTTCAACTTTTAGCATCAAAAGCCCTCCTCACACAAACTAAGCAATGTTAAATATATGGCTAAATATACCTAATTCATAGTTATGAGTTATATCATTTTAAAGTAAATCTAAGCCCAATTACTAAGTTAATTGAATAAGTTATCTTCATTCTTATTAAATCTGCAGATTTGATTTAAAAAAAAAAATATGGTGATCCTGCCATGAAGGCCTTTGTTGAAACATTTCCTGCTATGGAGTGACAACTGTGTTTTAACTGTGCTCCTGAGTTGTGTTTCTATCACATGGGCCCCCAGTAGATAGTATAAACGGGCATGTTGTATCACATATTGTGAAGGCACCGATTCATCACTATCTCAAACAGGAGGCTCTGAGCAGTGATGTGCCACCATCCCTCAAACTACTGCATGTATACATGAAGTGGCTGAAAAAAGATGGAAGAGATCAGCATCATTGAAACTAAAGTACTTGATAGTGTTTTATTGGGAATATGCCAATTCTTAACCACTTGCAGACCAGCCGCCACAGTTTTACTGCAGCAGGCTGGCTCTGCTGCTCAAAATCACATTATTGTATATGATCTTGGGAGGCTTGGCTAGCGGGCCATCGGGGCGCACCTGCGTACCCGCCGAAAGCTCCGTGACTTCGATAATGGGTCCTGGGTACTCGATGACTGCGGGCATACCCACCATCACCTCACGGAGAGGAAGAACAGGGAGATGCTAATGTAAACAAGCATCTCCCCATTCTGCCTAGTGACACTGTCACTGATAAGCACTCCCTGTAATTGGGAGTGCTGATCAGTGATGTGTCACACACAGCCCAGCCCCCCCACAGTTAGAATCACTCCCTAGGGCACACTTAACCCCTACAGCACCGCCTAACCCCTTCACTGCCAGTCACATTTACACAGTAATTAATGCATTTTCAATCGCACTGATCACTGTATAAATTGGAATGGTCCCAAAATAGCACCAAAAATGTCTGATGTGTCTGCCATAATGTCGAAGTCAAGATAAAAATCACTGATGGCCGCCATTACTAGTAAAAAAAATATAAAAATGCCATAAACCTATCCCCTATTTTGTAGACGCTATAACTTTTGCGCAAACCAATCAATAAGCGCTTATTGTGATTTTTTTAACCAACAATATGTAGAAGAATACTTATCAGCCTAAACTGAGGGGAAAAAAATATATATTTTTTGGGGGATATTTATTATAGCAAAAAGTAAAAAAGAATGCGTTTTTTTTTTCAAAATTTTCACTCTTTTTTGTTTATAGCAAAAAAAAAAAAAAAACGCAGAGGTGATAAAATACCACCAAAAGAAAGCTCTATTTGTGGGAAAAAAAGGACATCAATTTTGTTTGGGGGCCACGTCGCACCACCATGCCGTTTTCAGTTAAAGCAACGCTGTGCCAAATCACGAAAAGTACTCAGGTCTTTGGCCAGCCAAATCCTCCGGTGGTTTATGATGCACAGTATTTTATTTAACGGTAAGAACTACTTTGATATGAAATGTTTTGATTATTGTATACTTCTAAACATAAATAGTTATTTCTTGTTGGAATTAACTGCTTATATTATAGCATACTATATTACACTATACCATAGCTCTAATCACCAAAGTGCTAAATAGGTACAGTGAGTGGAATGGCTGGTCACTGGCATATTTTTTTTTCTCTTAGCCCTTGTACACACGGTCGGACATTCTGACCACAAAATCCGTCAGATTTTTTTCCGACGGATTTTGTCTGAAACTGGTGTTGCATACACAAGGTCGGACAGAGCTGTCGGAAAATCCAATCATTTGGAACGTGATGACGTTCGTTCGTTATGGCGGGACTAGGTTCAAGCCAGTATCCAATAGCTTTGGTCTCGTAATTTGATCTGAGCATGCATGGCACTTTGTCCGATCGGAATTCTCTACAAACGATCGGACAAAGTCCAATCGGATCATGTGGTCAGAAAATGTTATATCTGGCTCTCAAACTTTGTTGGTCGGACATTCCGATGGAAAAAGTCCAATGGAGCCCACACACGGTCGGCTTATCCGACAACACAGTCCGATCGGACATTTTCCGTCGGAATGTCCGACCGTGTGTACAAGGGCTTAGAGAAATATTAATTTGGAAAAAGGTTGGCTGTATTGAAATTTACTTCTCTGAACAATTGAATCAGAAATGGTAAAGATAATATTCTGGGTCCCACTGTTTTAGATTGTGTGAAGTGTTACTCTAAAAGTAATTAAGGTTATAATTTAGGTTATAATTCAAAAGTCTGACAAATGAAACTGACTGGAAGTGAACAGTTCTGGAAAGGAGAGTTTTAAAGATGATCACTGGTTACGCTCAGTGCAGCCAAAACCTTTCTAACATAGCAGAATATACAGTACAGTTCTGCATTTGGTATTGAACAGATTTTAATATTTTTATGCATTGATTTTTCAGTAAATTATACAATTATTACGTATACTACATATCCTTTATGTGTGATCTGAACAAATAAAGCTTGGAATACAGTATAATTTGAAACTGTCCTTACAATAGATACAATCATTTTGGCAACATGAAATTTCTGTCAACAGTTCAGTTAGTACCATTATTGCAACATTTTTGCTAGATGAGTTTAATACATCCTGACACAAACCTCATAATAAATAAACAAAAACAGATGCAAAATCAGACTTTTTTCTGTCTTTTACATTTCCATGCAAAATTGGACATCTGCTAAATATGTCAACCTAAATATTATTTTCTCCAGATAATGATGCAAATTACAATTACAAAATGTATGACTGTTCCATTTTAGGCAAGCTACATCAGACAAGGTGCATTTGTATATTCAAACTTCAAATTTAAAATTGCAAAACACAGAGGGTTTTCCCAAGTTTTTTGTATAGTGTGAAAGATGTTGTTACACTGAGTAAATAGATACCTAACATGTCATGCTTTAAAATTGAGCACACTCGTGAAATGGCAACAAAATACAGTACTTAAAAATCTCTGTAGGTGACGCTTTAAAGATTTTTTACAGGTTACCTGTTTAGTGTTACAGAGGAGGTCTAGTGCTAGAATTATTGCTCTTGCTCTAACAATCATGGCGATACCCCATATTTGTGGTTTGAACACTGTTTACATACCTTGTTTCCTTGTTGAAAAGGGTATGTCTTTTTGCTGATGATACAAAGGTGTGTAATAGGGTTGATATCCCTGGAGGTGCCTGTAATATAGAACATTATTTGGCATTGCTGGAAGACTGGTCAAAGCCATGGAAACTGCAGTTCAAGGTTTCTAAATGTAAAATAATGCACCTAGGGAAAAAGTATCCTATGGGAGAGAACAACATTGCATCACTCGAGGGATCACTAGTAGGAGGAAGGAGGTTCTGATTCCCCTATATAGGTGTTTAGTGAGACCTCCTTTAGAATACTGTGTCCAGTTCTGGAAACTTCACCTACAGAAAGATACTAATATAAAAGAACAAGTCCAGAGACGTGTAACAACAATGGTGAAAGATACGGGGGATAAAACACATCAAGAGCAACTTCAGTCTGGAGCAAAGAAGGGAAAAGGGAGATATGATTAAAACCTTTTAATACATCAAGGGGTAAATAAGGTTCAGGAGGGCCGGTTTTTCAATCTGAAACCAATATTGAAAACATGGGGACATGACCTCAAACTAACTCGATGAAAGTTCAAAACTAATTTTAGAAAGTATTATTTTACTGAAAGGGTAGTTGAAGCTTTGAATAAACCTCCAGCAGAGGTAGTGATACAGTCAGATAAAAAAAGTTAATGAACAAAAACCCAAAAACAAAAAAAGGGCTGACTCAATGTACTACGCTGTCTTTTTTTGCTGTCACTTTTCTATGTTTCTATATGCAGGCGTGACTTATGTATGCTCTCGCTTCTAAGTGCGAGCACAGAGGAACGGGACACTTTAATTTTGTTTCTTATTTTACTTTTTATTTTTTATTTATACACTGTCCCTTTATTTTTATTTTTTTATCACTTTTATTGCTATTACAAGGAATGCAAACATCCCTTGTAATAGAAATAAGTATGACAGGTCCTCTTTATTGAGATATCTGGGGTCAAAAAGATCTCTCATTTACCTTTAAAAGCAAAATAAAAATAAAAAGAAATGTTGACAACAAAAAAAAATCTTTAAGCCCAAAAACCAGATGTGACATCGGAGGTCACTCCGGTCCTCCAAGGACATACAGATAAGTGGGGGCCATGTTGCCTCTGCCTAGCCATTAGCCAGACTGGATCAATTCTGGGTTTACCGACGGCTCCAGTAAACCCAGAAATAACCGAAAAGCAGCGTGGGGGGACCTCTCCCGCTGCCTCTAAAAGTGATCTAGTGGTGAATCCACTGCCAGGATTACTTTTAGCAGACGACGAATCACCAACAGAGAAAATTGATACCAGGGTCATGGCAGATAGCTGCTGCCATAACCCCAGTATTAAAAAACAAAGTAATTACATATATATACTGTGGGTGGTCGCTACAAAAGTATTTTACCCTCTTCAGCTTTCAGTAACAGAATTCTTCACAATCCTGGCAACATGGTATTTCTTGTTCAGGCTCTTCCTGTTATAGGGGGACAATGCTTTGTCCCTGTCTCCTAACAAATTTTCTGCATTGTCACATTGCATTGTCACATGAGCTTCTCATGGTTACTATGAGCTTCATGCTGACTCACGCACCAAAGGATGTTCTGCTCTTGTCACCATCAGAAAACCTGCCCTGAGCTGCTGCTGGAGTGCTAAATTTACAGTATATAGGAATAGGAAGCTGGAGGAGATCAGCAGCACTAAGGGCACTTTCACACTGAGGCATGAGGGCGTTGGTGGTAAAGCGGCGCTAGTTATAGCAACACTTTACTGTCATTTTAGCAGCACCTTTTGGGTGCTAGCAGGCCACTTTTAACCCCTGCTAGTGGCCACTGCCGAGGCACTTCTGCGGCACTGTCCATTGATTTCTCCTAAAGCGCCTCAAAGATGCTGCTTGCAGGACTTTTTTTAACATCTTAGTTTAATAGAAATAAAAACAAGGCAATTGTTTATGATACAGGTTTTTTTTTACTAAAGGCAAATCCAATTTTCACTACAAGTACAAACTACAAGTGCAAAGTGCACTTGAAATTGCACTGAAAGAAACTTGGACGTGCAGTCGCTATAGATCCAAGGGGGACGTGCAAGGAAAATAAAAAAAATTACATTTTAGCTTGCACATGATACAATCGGCAGAGCTTCCCCTCATTTCAAATCTACCTCTCAGATTTACAGTGACTGCAGTTCCAAGTGCACTTTCAGTGCAATTTCAAGTGCACTTTGCACTTATAGTGCAAAGTGAAGCTGCCTTTTTGTAAATAACCCCCACAGTGCTTTAGAAAACTAATTGTTGGGGTTTATATCAAAATTAAGAAGAAACTATTTGTCAAATGAGAATGCAAGTAAACAATATAATAAATGGAGAGCAATAACATATGAAACTAGGTTTGATTATAAATATATGAAAAATATTTATTTATAGTATTGATAGATAGATAGATAGATAGATAGATAGATAGATAGATAGATAGATAGATAGATAGATAGATAGATAGATAGATACATACCTACAGTATCTCATAAAAGTGAGTACACCCCTCACATTTTTTATTATATCTTTTCATTTGACAACACCAAAGAAATTACACTTTGCTAAAATGTAAAGTAGTGAGTGCACATCTTGTATAACCGTGTAAATTTTCTGTCCCCTCAAAATAACTCAACACACAGCCATTAATGTCTAAAGCGGAGACTGGGCCACAGGGCAGTATTCCAACATGATAACGACCCAAACACACCTCCAAGATGGCTACTGCCTTGCTAAAGAAGCTGTGGGTAAAGGTGATGGACTGGCCAAGCATGTCTCCAGACCTAAACCCTATTGAGCATCTGTGGGGCATCCTCAAACAGATCGTGGAGGAGCGCAAGGTCTCTAACATCCACCAGCTCTGTGATGTCATCATGGAGTAGTGTTAGAGGACTCCAGTGGCAACCTGTAAAGCTTTGGTGAACTCCATGCCCAAGAGGGTTAAGGCAGTGCTGGAAAATAATGGTGGCCACAAAAAATATTGACACTTTGGGGCCCAATTTGGAGATTTTCACTTAGGGGTGTACTCACTTTTGTTGCCAGCGGTTTAGACATTAATGGCTGTGTGTTGAGTTATTTTGAGGGAACAGCTATTTTACACTGTTATACAAGCTGTACATTCACTACTTTACATTGTAGCAAAGTGTCATTTCTTCAGTGTTGTCACATGAAAAGATAGAATAAAATATTTCCAAAAATGTGAGGGGTGCACTCACCTTTGTGAGATACTGTAAATAGATAGATAGATAGATAGATAGATAGATAGATAGATAGATAGATAGATAGATAGAAAGCATGAACTAAATGTATCTTGCTCCTTTTAATTCCCCAAAAGTAAGAAGCTATGTTATGGAAAACATACATGATCAAAATGATGGACTTTGGAAAGGCTTTAATAAAGGAATGATAAATGCAAAATAAACATGGTGAATCTATGAATTTCAAGGGAAAGAACATTTTTTTACCCGCGCAAACTTTGACAAATGCAGCTTTATCTTTTGTCACTAAACTAAGAGGATAACCTACAATACTAACTAATCTCTTTGTATATCTATCCTAGTATATGGCCAGAGGCTTTGGCAGTTAATTAAAATCTATGTCAAGCCCCAACTTTTTTTTTTTTTTAAGTTTTAGATAGTGTAGCCAAGGATGATAACTCCTGTCAGGTTTTACAGCATTAGGAGCCTATATAGATTTTCTATCACATAGCAGTAGAAATCTGATAAGGGTTGTGCCATACAAAAAATATTTCTGTCTGTGTTGCTGTTGAGGATTTTCAGTCAGTTCCTATTTGGTGAAACCATTGTTACAGAGACAGTAGTTGAGGGGAAACCTATGTTACAGAGCCCTAGCTAAAAGTAAATACCTACACTGTGTTTCTTATACTTACTGAACTAATCTAAAATTTTATTTACACAGAAAATTAAGGCAGCATAATATAAAACATACTTTACCAAAATTTTAATTTCTTTTTTAAGCGAAAAGCCTGTGCATGAAAAAATGAATTAACACCAACAATTTATTTATGCTATTCTTAACACTAAGGGAGGCATACAAATTAAAAATGTTATGTTATGTTAACAAAGCCCTATTTTTCTTATATGCATTTATATAGTGCTCAAAATGTTAAACAGCACTTTAATGAGTTTAATACCTTTCATACATATGCCAATTATCCTATCAGCAAGGTCTTTGGAGTGTGGAATGAAACCCATGCAAGCACCAAGAAAACATGCAAACTTCATGCAGATAGTACCTGGCCAGGATTTCAAATGAGGACCCCTGCAGGAGAATTGCTAACTTTTACATCTTAATTTTGCTTAGCCTCTTAACCACTTAAGGACCGCCGTATTGCCAATGTACGTCAGCACAATGGCACAGGCAGGCACAATCACGTACATCTACGTGATTGCCTTCCAGCGGGTGGGGGGTCCGATCGGACCCCCTCCCGCTGGTTACGGCGGTCCGATTCGGTCCAGGAGCGCTCCGTGATGAGGGGATGGCCGTTGGTTTTCGGCCACCCCCTCTGGATCGCTCCTGGCCAATGAGAAGCTTCCTCCCCTGTGTATTGTTTACACAGGAAGGAGTAAGTGATGTCATTCTCCTCGGGGCGGTCTTTTTGACCGGACTACGAGGAGAAGACAGAAAGTAAGTGTGCACCAACACTACACTGACATGTAGGTACACACAGGCACACAAACCCCCCCCGATCCCCCCCCCGATCGCCCCCCGATCCCCCCCCGCACCCCCCCCCCAGTCACAGTGTCACTGATTGCATTGATCATTTCTTTACTGATCAATGCATTCAGTGTCAGTTGTGACAGTAAAAACTGTCAGGACAGTTAGTGTTAGGTCCAGGGTAGCCCCCTATCACCCCCCAATAAAGATTTAACCCCCTGATTGCCCCTAGAGTTAACCCTTTCACCCCCTTTTGCCAGTGTCACTAAGCGATCATTTTTCTGATCGCTGCATGTGTCGCTAGGTAGCTAGTTATTTTTTGAGGTTCACCGCCAGGTTTTTATATCGCTAGGTACCCCGATATACTACCCAATAATGGTTTTAACCCCCTGATTGCCGCTAGTTAACCCTTTCACCCCCTTTTGCCAGTGTCACTAAGCGATCGTTTTTCTGATCGCTGCATTAGTGTCGCTACAGTCGCTAGGTAGCTAGTTATTTTTTTAGGTTCACCGCCAGGTTTTTATAGCGCTAGGTACCCCGATATACTACCCAATAATGGTTTTAACCCCCTGATTTCCGCTAGTTAACCCTTTCACCCCCTTTTGCCAGTGTCACTAAGCGATAATTTTTCTGAACGCTGCATCAGTGTCGCTAGTGTCGCTAGGTAGCTAGTTATTTTTTTAGGTTCACCGCCAGGTTTTTATAGCACTAGGTACCCCGATATACTACCCAATAATGGTTTTAACCCCCTGATTGCTGCTAGTTAACGCTTTCACCCCCTTTCACCAGCGATCACAGTATAAGTGTCACTGGTGACGCTGGTTAGCCAGTTAGTTATTTAGGTTCCCCGTCAGGTTTTTATATAGCGCCAGGGACCCCCATATACTACCTAATAAAAATTTGAACCCCCTGATTGCTCCTAGTTAACCCTTTCACCACTGATCACTGTATAAGTGTTACGGGTGACTCTGGTTAGTTTGTTTTTTATAGCATCAGGGCACCCACCATTTATTACCCAATAAAGGTTTAACCCCCTGATCACCCGGCGGGTGATATCAATTAGGTTTTAGGGTCAGGGTCTGCGTCGCCCCAGGCAGCGCTAGGTTAGTGCCAGTACCGCTAACACCCACACACAAAGCATACACCTCCCGTAGTGGTATAGAATCTGAACAGATCAATATCTGATCTGATCAGATCTATACTAGCGTCCCCAGCAGTTTAGGGTTCCAAAAAAACGCATTGTTAGCGGGATCAGCCCAAATACCTGCTGGCACCTGCGTTTTGCCCCTCTGCCCAGCCCACCCAAGTGCAGTATCGATCGATCACTGTCACTTACAAAACACTAAACACATAACTGCAGCGATCGCAGAGTCAGGCCTGATCCCTGCCATCGCTAACAGGTTTTTTGGTAGCATTTTATATTCAAATCCGGAAGGCAGTGCTTGGTTTTCGGGGTCCCATACGTGGCTAGGCTCCCAAAAAGTCCCCCACATGTGGTATCCCCGTACTCGGGAGAAGCAGCAGAATTTATTTTGGGGTGTAATTTGACTTCTGCCCATAGCATGTGTGAGCAATATATCATTTAGTGACAACTTTGTGCAAAAAAAAAAAAAGTTTGTAATATTCCCGCAACTTTTGGCAAAATATAAAATATTCCATGGACTCAACATGCCTCTCAGTAAATAGCTTGGGGTGTCTACTTTCCAAAATGGGGTCATTTGGGGGGGTTTTGTGCTATTTTGGCATTTTATGGACTTCGAAACTGTGATAGGTAGTGAGGAGTTAAATCAAAAATTTGCACCCTTAGAAATCCTGAAGGTGGTGATTGGTTTTCGGGGTGCCGTGCGTGACTAGACTCCCAAAAAGTCCCACACATGTGGTATCCCCATAAAAAAAAAAAATATTCAATGGGCTCAACATACCCATCAGCAATTTCCTTGGGGTGTCTACTTTCCAAAATGGGGTCATTTGGGGGGGGATTTGTACTGCCCTGCCATTTTAGCACCTCAAGAAATGAGATCGGCAGTCATAAATTAAAAGCTGTGTAAATTCCAGAAAATGTACTCTAGTTTGTAGACGCTATAACTTTTGCGCAAACCAAAAAATATACGCTTATTGACATTTTTTTTACTAAAGACATGTGGCTGAATAAATTTTGCCCTCAATGTATGACTAAAATTTAGTTTATTCGATTTTTCTTATAACAAAAAGAAGAAAATATCTTTTTTTTTCAAAATTTTCGCTCTTTTTCCATTTATATCGCAAAAAAAAAAATCGCAGAGGCAATCAAATACCATCAAAAGAAAGCTCTATTTGTGGGAAGAAAAGGACGCAAATTTCGTTTGGGTGCAATATTGCATGACCGCGCAATTACCAGTTAAAGCAGCGCCGTGCGAAATTGCAAAAAGACCTCTGGTCCTTAAGGTATTTATTGGTCCGGAGCTGAAGTGGTTAAGTAGTTATACTGTATAATGTAATGTGAATTTAGAAAAATATTTCTGATGTAACTGTATTTCTTTAATACCATACACATTGTATGAGCAAATTTAACCGCTTGCCAATGTCATTTTACTGCGGCAGATCGGCACGATCCTGCGAGCCATCGTAGCTGTACGTCGGCTTGTGGGATCGGGATAGCAGGGGCATGCATACTGCCGGAGGCACACGTGCCCGCTGCACAGCGGGGGTGCCAATGCTCGCGGCCAATGGTTGTGATGACCGCCGGCCACGAGCGATCGCAGGCATGAGAGGCAGAAAAGTTAAGTGTGTATGTAAACAAACAAATCCCTGTTCTGTGAGGCGTGACAGAGCGTGAATTCCTATTAGCTAGGAACCATGATCCATCACTTTCTCTAGGTCAGTCCCCTCCCCCTGCAGTTAGAAACACCTAGGGAACACAGTTAACCCATTGATTGCCCCCTAGTGTTAACCCCTTCCCTGCCAGTGACATTTTTACAGTAATCAGTGCATTTTTATAGCACTGATCTCTGTATAAATGCCAATGGTCCCAAAAATGTGTCAAAAGTGTCCGATGTGTCTGTCATAATGTCGCAGTCCCAAAAAAATAATAATAAAAGTGCTATAAATCTATCCCCTATTTTGTGGACCCTATAACTTTTGTGAAAACCAATCAATGTATGCTTATTGCGTTTTTTTTTTTTTTTACCAAAAATATGTAGAAGAATACATATCGGCCTAATATGTGCTTTTAAAAAAAAATTGGGATATTTATTATAGTAAAAAGTACAAAATATTGTGTTTTTTTCAAAATTGTCACTCTTTTTTTGTTTATAGCGCAAAAAATAAAAAGCTCTATATGTGGGAAAAAAAGTACATCAATTTTGTTTGGGTGCAATATCACACGACCGCGAAATTGTCAGTTAAAGTGACACAGTGGCGAATCACAAAAAATGGCCTGGTTATTCCGGGGCTAAAGTGGTTAAAATGTTCACATTTATTTTTGTAAAATTGACTTTTTTTTCATATGGAATGAGACTACAGCGTTATAGACATATTGTATACAATACAATGATTACAGTTGAATGAATCTTTAGTCAAATTACTCATATCTTATAGTTGTTCTGCAGTTTCATCAAATGTAGGAAGTTGGAAAGGACTGTCGTGTTGTCTCATAAATTTTTTCATAGCACTTTGAAAATCCTTTCTCAATTATTATATATTTACTTATAAAAAATAAATACAAACATAAATACACAGTATATAACAAACATCAGTTAAAAAAAAAACTTTTCAAAAATTGAGGCAAAACCATTTCAGTTTTGATTTAATGATCGCAATTATTCGACTTGTGCACAACAGAAAATTTTGTTTAGTTTTGGTTTGTTGTCATTCGTAAAATACATAATTTCGTTCTGTTATATTCGTTATGTTACGTTAATTATTTTTTGGATAATTTGTTATTTCTGTAGAGTGTCGATATTCATTATACTGAATCTTGACTCCTTTTAAATTCATTTGGTACATCCGCTATAATTTCTTTTGTATTAGTTGAAATTCGACATTTATGTATGTATATATATTCGTGATAAAGGTTCGTAGTTTGGAAAGTCATTTGTTTATTGAATCTATTACACACACACAATGACAATATCTCTTCTCCTCTGTTCAAATACAATACAACACCCTTCTCACTCAGTTCTCAAGAATGCACTTTGCCAGTAATCCAACCTCCAGCACAAAATTAATCAACTTATTGGACTGTAAGGCCGCGTACACACGCGGGGACTGTTCGCCCAACTTTGTCCGTCAAACAGTTTCAGTGGACAGTCCGCTCAAAATTAGCATGGACGGACTTGGCCACACATGACGAACGAACAGTCCGCTGAAACCGTGCGCGATGACGTGAACGGCACGTACGACGGGACTAGAAAACGACGTCCTATACACTGCAATGCAAACTTCGGCGTGTAAATCCTTTCTGAGCATGCGCGGAACTTAGTTTGACGAACAAGCCTACACACGAGGGGACTGTTCGCTGAAACAAAGTTTCAGCGGACAGTTTTTCGGAATTTCCGAAAAACTTTGTTCAGCAGACTGTCCGCTGAAACTGTCCGCTGAAAGCCCACACACGAGCGGACTGTCCGCCGAAACACTGTTCAGCGGACAAAGTTGAGCGAACAGTCCCCGCGTGTGTACGCGGCCTAAGATTTACTTTGAGTTGACCTTTTGTTTCATTAGCCTTTAACGAATTACCAAACCATGTCAAATTAATTCGTTATATCCGCTAAAATTTCTTTCTTATTAGTTGAAATTCTGAAAGATGCAAAATGCAGCCGAATTTCAATTTGTTACAAAACAAATTGCATGTGTCTAGCGATTATGGGATGAATATTGATATATGAACAGATCCCTTATAACTGTTCTGCTTCTGTAATGCCTGTGTTAGCATTTTATCTGCACTTGATCTATGTGAATAGACATTATTATTAATTCCATTAAAATCATCTTCAAAAACACTTTTTTTGCCCTTGGATTTAAGTGAATATACAAAAGGCATAACAGATGTTATAATCTGGTCAGCCATGGTCATGGAGGTTCACAATGTAAAATATAAATAATAGAATTCAACTTCAACTATTTCTATATTTGGTAAAGTTCTAAAATATTTTAAGCTGGCATTTACCAATAGTTTTTCAGACTTATAATACGTGTTGCCTATCTAATTTAAGGTGTATGTACAGGCAAAACAGTTTTTGTTGCTTTGAATAAGGTCGAATAGAAGTTAAAAACCTTGTCTGTTCATGTTTTGATTTCTGAGTCCTGTTTAGGAGATTTTGCTTCACTTTCTTTCCTAGAGATGTAACAGAAAGTGAGAGGAAATGTCTACAACACACATGTACAATTTTACATTTACTATCACATTCTCTCTGGGTCACCAGGACAAATATTTCACTTTCTGTAATGGTCACCAGGACAAATAGCATAGATCTACCCAATGGAGAACACAGCATTAAAAACCTGACGGGGCATTAATCCTTCCCTACCTATAAAAAAACTAAAATATTTTTGACAATATGTGTACTTTAATATCGTAAAGTTGAGGAGTTTGCAAGTTACAGAATGTTGTCATTTTTGTCATCAAACAACAACACAAAAGCAGCATTCTACTGATGTTTTTTGGACACAACAAAACCTTTTCTTAAGATGACAGACAAGGAGAATTCTGCATCACCTTGAATAAGTAGACTTATGTGTCCCTGAAACATCAGTGAAATGCTGTTTTTTTCCAAGTGTTTGAAGCTTCAGAAAAAGAGCTAAAAAGATACTTTTTTCATTGGACTTTAATTTTGCAGTATCACCAGGCTTGGCACTCTTTACTAACTTAGAGAAGTAAGTGTGGGATGGTTTGTGAATAAGCAAAAAAAAAATCAACCTCATCCAACTCTTTCCAAAACTATTCAAAAGTTTGGGGTTCTAATATACTTTCATTGAAACCTGTTCAGATCCGAGCTATAGCTGAATGATGGCTACAGCGCAGATCTGCTTTGCCGGGAGGCCATCTATTGACGTGCTCCACTTTCAAAGCTAGCCTGAAGGGGGAGCACGGCATGCGCTGTGATCACCCAAGTCAATGATACATGGGTGATCACAGATCTGAGTAAGTGGCCGATCCCGGCCCCTTACCACGTGATCAGCTGTCAGCCAATGACAGCTGATCACATGATGTAAACAGAGCATCGGTAATCTTTTTTATCTCCTCACGCTGATAGCGTGAGAAATACAAAAGCAGATCGCCGGCTTCTCTTTGAAGGGAAATTGGTCCCAAAGAGGAAGAGCCTCTGTGTCCACCAGTACCGCCTCCCAATGCCAGCAATCAGTGCCACAAATCAGTGCCACAAATCAGTGCCCACAGTGCCCACCTATCAGTGCCCACAAGTGCCACCTATCAATGCCCACCAGTGGTGCCAATCAGTGCCTCATCAGTGCCACCTAGCAGTGCTGCCTATCAGTGTCACCTACCAGTGCCAATCAGTGCCAATTGCTGCCACCCATCAGTGCCCATCATTGCCACCCATCAGTGACCATCAGTGCCATCAGTGCCACCTATTAGTACCCTTCAGTGCCACCTATCAATGCCCTTCAGTGCCGCCAATCAGTGCAACCCATCAGTGCCCACCAATGTCACCCATAAGTGCCCACCAGTGTCACCTATCAGTGCCCACCAGTGCTGCCTATTATTGCCCATCGATGCCGCTTTATCAGTGCCCATCAGTGCAGCCTTATCAGTGCCCATCAGAGCAGCCTATCGGTGCCCATCAGTGCAGCCTATCAGTGCCCATCAGTGCAGCCTATCAGTGCCCATCAGTGCAGCCTATCAGTGCCTCATCAGCGTACATCAATGAAGGAGAAAAATTACCTGTTTACAAAATTTATTAACAAAATATAAAATCGTTTTGTATTTTTTTTTTTTAATTTTTAATAAAAAATGAAAAACCCAGAGGTGGTCAAATACCACCAAAAGAAAGCTCTATTTGTGGGAAAAAAATTGCTAAAAATTTAATTTGGGTACATTGTTGTATGACCACGCAATTGTCGCTCAAAGTGTGACAGCTAAATGCTCAAAATTGGTCTGGGCAGGAGGGGGGTTTAGGTGCCCAGTAAGCAAGTGGTTAAAGCGTGATATTACAAAAAAAAGAGAGCATACAACATGAATGTTAATCATGTATGGTTTTAAAAATATGAATAAAAAAGATCAATCTTAAGACCAGCCACTAATGATAGGTTAACTTGTAAAAAAAACAAAAAGACCACAGTGTGCAACAGTGTACAGATTACCACAGTATTCAAAAGGTGCTTTCAAGAAGCAATTATTATTATCAAGATTGTAAAGCAAATTAAAATAAAGCAATGTCAAAAATATGAAAAATGCAAAGCCTTACTTCAAAATAAGCCTAAGAAAACAAAGTGAGATTTGAAATATAGCTAAAGACAGCTTACTTACAATGCATTGTCTTACTTTTGCAAACAATTATGAGATACTTAGACTTTAAAGCTAAAAGCCCAGAGAAAACTAGATAAATCACTAAGAAAAGCAAGAAGCTATCAGTTACTGAAAAACAATTATAAGTTAAACAATCCCATGGTACACAAAGAGAGATTTAATATACAGAATTGTGCAAGGCAATCCTTGAGCATATAAATTATAACAGGAGCAGAGCTAGCTTTGATATTGAAAATATCTAAAGACAAACGCTGTGTTATTTAGCAGGAACACTTCATATCAGGCAAGAAAGATGATTGATTAAGATCACACTTATGGATTGCACTGCAAATAACTAAAAGAAAATGTAACAACAAAAATGACATAAAGCATAATTTAGTACAGTGGTCATCAACCCTGTCCTCGGGGCCCACTAACAGGCCAGGTTTTATGTATTACCTTGGGCAGATGCAGACTAGAATACTGCAATCACTGAGCAGCAAATGATATCACCTGTGATGGATTTCAGTTATCTTGCAAACCTGGCCTGTTAGTGGGCCCTGAGGGCAGGGTTGATGACCACTGATTTAGTATATACTACAGGGTTAAATGTACTCCTGCTTGGGCTTTCTGTTTAAGCTGGTATTGTTACTTTGCAGGCTGGGATCCTTGGTAAGACTATCACCAGGGATAATGTATGCATAGAGTATGCATTTTCTCCTGTGTTCATGTATAGTAAGTTTCCTTCAGGTGACTCTGTGCCACATTACCAAAACATGCTGCTGGCTAAATGGCTTCCACACACATTTGTCTTTGTGTATATGTATGATGACTGTGAGCTCAATAAGATTATAAATGGGAACACAGTTACAATTTGGAAGAAGAACATGGGATAAGCAAATAGTAAAAAAAAAAAAAAAAAAAAGAAGATACATGTGTATTTTTATTAGAATTTTGGGGTTCTATCTGTTCAGTTCTGCATGTTGAATTGTTTTACTAGGCTATTTTTTATTAAAGTGGTTGTAAACCCTCACATATACCCAGAAATGAAACATATCTCCCTACAGTTTTATTTGTATATTTGATGTCTTCAGCTTTCTACACTATTTAGAAAGTAAACATTGTGTTATGCCCCGTACACACGATCGGAAATTCCACCAGCAAAAGTCCGATGTGAGCTTTTGGTCGGAAATTTCGACTGTGTGTATGCTTCATTGGACTTTTGCTGGCAGAATTTCCGCCATCAAAAGATTCTCTAATTTTCCAACGGAAAAAGGTCTGATCGGAAATTCCAATGCAATTCCGACGTGCAAAATTCCTATGCATGGTCAGAAACAATTTGACGCATGCTCGGAAGCATTGAACTTAATTTTCTCAGCTTGTCGTAGTGTTGTACGTCACCGTGTGTACGCAAGCCAAGCTGGAGCGGAATCCCATTGGAAAAACCATCCAAGATTTTTCTGATGGAAATTCCGCTTGTGTGTATGGGGCATTAAAAATGTTTCTTCCTGTTCTACCACTGGGTGTGGAGTCTTGGTATACACTGTGTGAGAGCTGATTGGAGGAAAGGCACACACCTCCCCTCCACATAGGCAGAGGAATAAATTAAAAATGCAGAGCAGCAGTGTAAATAGACAAGCTTTTTGCTAATCTTTCAATATGCACCCACCCCGACACAACACAAATTTCCAGCTGCTTTTAGTAAACACTACAGATATATGTGCCTAGGCCAGATTTAATGAATGGGGTTTACATCCACTTTAAGGACTATTGGGGTGTGTAAATGCATTTGGTGCACACAATGAGGAATTATATTATTTGTGACTATTGAGAAATACATTTAAATTAAAGTTTTGTGCCCAAAATTCAGCTTTAAGTGATAATGTTGGACAGTAGAGTTAAGTGAACAGAGAGTCTTCAAGCTATCATGCCACTCTGTAACAAGATCCAGGTACCAGCTGTGAAAAATCCATGCAAAAATTCCCTTTATCTTTAAAATTGTTATCTGCAGAGGCTATATGTATATAGAATTGCTTCTTCTGTCAAAGTATTTGTACTTCTATTCAGCGACTCTTGAGATTCATTCATCCCTCATAGACAACCAATCACACTGCTAGGCCCCTCCAGGGACAAAGTGTTAGATGTTAGTGTTTGTTAATGTTCTATATGTTCAATTTGCAGACAAACATTTCTAATACGAGGGTTTAATTTTTTAAATGATTTGTCTGCTTATGTGTGTGTTTATGTGTGTCTAGTACAGTGTGGGTAGCATATTTACCCCTTTCTGGGACCAGCCCATGTGGTTCCTGGGCTCTCCCACTCTTACTAGGATCCAAGGACCGCATTAACTGGCTTCAGCATGGCAAGCAGGAGGAGACCAAATTCCTCAATCTCCTCTGCAGTGAATAAAGCCAGAAAAAATGACAACTTTGTCACTTTCAATTTCTAAACTGTGATTCCCTAGCTGATACAGCCAAGGAAGCATCTATCCAAGCACAATCGCTAGCGCTAGGTTAGTTGCTTTGGAGAACAGATGAGACAATGAGGTCTAGTAGACTCCCAATATCTCCAAAAAGAGTCACCTGTGCAATGTTATCACATGGGGGTTGGTTAACCCCTTGTGATAGCAATAAAATTAAACAATAAATAAATAAAAATATTAAAACAATAACATATAATAACATGTGTTAAAATAATGTGACCCCCATTGCCCCACACACACACCTTCAAATGCAAATGCTCGCACATGTATGTAAACCACAATTGCACCACACATGTGGGTATTACATATAGCCAAAATTGCAGATTTTTACATGTGTGCAAAAAAAAAAAAAATGCTCTAGAGCCAAAGTGGTAGCATATTTTGAGAGCTGTGGCATATGTGTGCCGTATATACAGTAACTAGGCTCCAATTATATTTAACAGAAGCCCTTTAAGACCCTCCTACTGTCAGAGCAAAGTAGATATGCATACTAGTTTCCTTGGTGGCTATGTGTGTAATACAATTCTATTGCTCTCCTTAGACTAATCAGGTTTTCTACAATCCTAGCAACAACTATGCAGACAGCATTGCCTGGTTCTCTACCTCATATTGCTTTACTGCAGCTAAAGCAACTTGGATTGGTCAAGAACCTACCTCTACCTATAATTAGATAGTAAAAGAACAGCAACATAATGATGTTCTTTTCTCCTAGAAAATAAGTAAATTAAAATCAATCAAAGATTAAAATCAATATTCAATTCAGTAGAGCCCTATTGGCCTAAAATGCTACCCCTTTCTCTCCCAGTCTGGGTTCTGAATTACAGGATGCTAGTACACAGATAAGTAATCTTTGATGATAATAAATACATACTCAGATTATATATGGATCATCTATATCTTCCCATAGTTCTGCCTTAATGTATAGCTGGAACATCTTAGGTGAACCTGCTGTAAATATGAAAGGAATGTAAATTACATCTCTAGTGTGCCTTTTTAAAAAGCACAGGATGTAAAAGGTTCTTATTTAGTTTGATTGTCTATCCTTGGAAAAGGTAATTTTTCTCTTTATCTACAGTACATTGATGAATTGGTGCACATTCCTCTCTAGAAATATGTATCTAATAACAGTTGGCCTACCAACACAGCATACAAACTGTTATTAGTGTATATGATATTAAAATATAAATGTTATTATATTATTGTTACATTATATTTTGTCTTTTTCTTGATTTAAATACATTATATTATTTGTATTATAAAATTATATAATAATGATTTCTTCTGTCATTGTTACAAAACATGTTTAATTTGTAAATAAAAATGGTGGTTCAATTATACAACAATCCACACATTTATTTCCTTACATATCTTACAATATACAAATCTCTAAAGTGTGACTCTAGTATTAGGAGGAAACTATTCAACCTAAAGTCTCTAAAGAAGACTTTCAGCCACACAAGAAGGTTGGATGAGAAGCAGTTCAATCTTAAATGGCATTAGGGATTCTTTACTATTTGGCCATTAGGGATGTGGAACACCCTTCCATAGTTTGTGTCATTGGTGAGTTTGGATAAATTCAAAAATCTTTTATATGTGTTTCTTAGCAAACACAACATGCAGAAATATTGAAAATAGTAGGCACATACTCACATACACACAGGTTGAACTGAATGAACAGGTGTCTTTTTTCAACCTTGCCAACTATGTAACTATGTACCTATGTGGAAATACTGTAATACTCTGGTGCAGTGTGCCCAAGGAATACACACCTTTGTACTTTTAAACTTTAAAAACAGGAAGTGAAGGTTTTATGTTAAGTCCTTTGGTGAATGTGTGGTGAATGTAAAGCCCCGTACACACGAGAGGACTTATGTCCGACAGACTTCCGAAGGAGTTCCGTCGGAGTTCTGCTGGAATTCCGACGGAGTTCTGACAGACTTTTCGGCTGAGCGGACTTGGCCACACACGATCACACTAAACTCCGACGGATTCGAACGTGATGACGTACGACTCGGCTCGAATAAGGAAGTTCATAGCCAGTAGCCAATAGCTGCCCTAGCGTCGGTTTTAGTCCGTCGGAGTAGCATACACACGAGCGGATTTTTCGAAGGGGACCGGGTCCGGCGGAGTTCCTTCGGAAAAATTTGAAGCATGTTCCATATTGTAAAGTCCTTCGGACTTTGGCGAGTCAAAAGTCCGTTGCAGCCCACACACGATCGGATAGTCTGACGGACTCAGTCCTTCGGACTTTGGATGTTGAAAAGTCCGCTCGTGTGTACGCGGCATTAAGGTCTGTACACACGATCTGACTTTTTGACAACAAACATGCAAATTAGCTGTTTGAAGCAACATCCGACCGTGTGTACGCTCCATCAGACAAACTTTTTTGCTTTTCATCTGACTTTTGTTGGCTGTGCGAATGGACAAACTTTTTGACAACATAAGCAAATGGAGCAAAGTCCGATCATGTGTACACAAAAACATCAGGCTTTTGTACAAAGTACAAACACGCATGCTCAGAACCAATGCAAAAGATCAGACAACAATACAGAAGTTGACCGAAGGTGGCGCTGGAGTAATTGAACGTCCTCTTTTGAAGTGTCGTCAGTACGTTGAAACGTCACTATGTTTGTGTTTGTTGGCTAAAAAGTATGAACGTGTGTATGCAATACAAACTTACGGCCAACGCCCTTTGTACAAAAGTGCATGGGAAAGTTTGTACAAAGTCTGATCGTGTGTATGAAACTTTACATTTGCTATAAATAGGACAGATTGTTTTAGTAATGTGCTCTACTTTCCCAGGTGAATTTGACATCCTTCCCAGTCACACACTTCCCACGCACCCCCTGGTGTACGCAGCAGTGCGAACTGCGACCGATGTGGCAATGTACTTGAGGGGAGGGAGACAGGGACAAAAAAAACACTTATCAATCTTAAGAACCCTATTCTGCTGCTCATAACAGGCTGCAGCTGTGGATGAGTGCACTGAAAACAGCCTTGCAGATTTAAGCTACTAACGCCATAAGGCAGATAGCCCAAGGGGCCCCCTCATACCTAGTGGGAATCGGAAAAACATGAAGTCTTACCCTTCAAGTGGTAAGCATGGGTAATAAACTGACAGACCCTGCAAGAAATTGTCGCTTTAGGCGCCGCCTGTTCTCTGGCAGCCAAACAATGGATCTGACTGCCTGATTTCTGCAAATGACCTTAAATAGGACCTAACAGTGTAAACACCATCCAAAGTATAAAGAGCTTTATCTTCTGGTGACTTTAGACTAGAAAAAAGGAAGGCAAGACAATGTATTAATCAAAATATAAACTTTAAAACACTTTCGCCAAAAAAGAAGGGTGAAGGTATAACCATTTGTCATGGTGAAGGATCAAAGATGACTTTCTATAAAAAAAGAGCCACCACTTCCGACACCCTTCCTGCTGAAGTAATTGCAACCACCTTTCTGAGTCAATGGAATTGAACAGAATCGATTCAAAAGGTGGTTTCTGTAAAACAAACAAACCTGGTTTCAAAACTCAAAGAATGCGGGGGGGGGGGGGGGATTTAAAGTGATGCTAGTGTTTTGTTTTGTTTTCTTTAAAAATAACAAACATGTTATACTTACCTGCTCTGTGTAGTGGTTTAACACAGAGCAGCTTGGACCCTTCTCTTTTCCGGTCCCTCACCAGAACTTCTGGCTCCTCCCTCCTGTTGAGTGCCCCCACAGCAAGAAGCTTGCTGTGGGGGCACCTGAACTGAGCTACAGCTCTGTGTGTCTATTCAGACACATAGCCACAGTTCAACCATGCCCCCCTCTCTCTCCTCATTAGCTAACTAACTTTGATTGATGGCAGTGGGAGCCAATGGTGTCCCTGCTGTGTCTCAGCCAATCAGAAGGCATAGTCCCGGATGACCGAGTCACTCGTGCACATCACTGGATAGAGAAACAATTGGTCTACTGGAAGGAAAATTGACAGAGCCACCATCTGACCTCTAATTATACTTAAGGCCAAATGTGACCAAACATACTTTCAGGGATGCCATTTCCTGGTTTCAAATCAGGACACACAAGACTCCAAAGTCCTGTAATAAAACCTTCTGGATGCAGGTTGCATGGCCTACAGTGAAGTAGAGATAACTAACCCAGCGCTTCCTCAATCCTTCAGCACCTGGGTCTACTAGCCAAGCCATCAATCTCAGCAACTGGGAAGCAGAGTATAACATTGGCCCCTGAGACAGAAGGTCTAGCTGGGCCAGGAGTGCCCAAGGGGCATCTACCACTAAGTTCACAATGTCAAAACCATATCCTTCTGGACTAGGCCAGTGCACCAAAATTACTGGTGATATTTCCTTCCGAATCCTGTTGTTAAATCCAGAAACATGGTGTTCTGTCAGAATATGAAGCACCACCTTTTGGGCAGCCTGACTCCTAGTGGCACCCTACTTATTGATCTATACCACCGTTGTGGCATTGTTGGACTGAACACTTACTAGAAGACCCCACAACCAGTTCGTCCAGTGATCCAGTGCAAACTGAACAGCCTGAAGCTCCAGAACAGTGGTGGACAAAACGCCTTTTCTGGGAAGACCAAGATCTCTGTGCTGAGGCAAATCCCAAAATGGCTCCTCAACCCATCAAGCTGGCATTAATAAACATTATCCAGCAGACTACTCCAAGGAACTACTTCCAGCTCTCCAGGCTCTGAGGAACCAATCAGCCAGTCTTATGACCGTAACTCACTGGCAATCCAGACACTAAACCTTCCTGTTCATACGGACAGGATATTCCTTTGTAATGGCCTGAAGTGAGTGTATGGAATGGCCATCATTTCCAGCAAGCTCATGGAAAAGACAAATCAAATGGGAACCTTCATCTATTTTAGCTTTTATGACTTAATTTCTCACAAACAGGCCTTTTTCTGGAGCTGTGGCCTGCCCTCTGGCTTTGTGTTTTCCCACTGGATCCAGATGCCTGCAGGTGACAAAAAGACTGCCTGAATGACAAGGTACCAGATAGAAAAGCAACCCTTAAAGTGTAAACCGCAAGCCTGCCCTTCTTTTTTAAGAAGCAAAAGGGAACACTTTTCCCAGAGATCTTTTAGATGTATCTGTCCCATCCTCACCAACAGGCATTCGCCTTGAAAAGGAAAGGGCACCAACCACTTTTTACAGGGCAGCTTAGCAGACTAGCTGTTTACCCAGAGAACACTATGTCTGTAATAGGACCACAGAGCCCAATGCAAATCTGATGGTTAAAGCCATGATTAAGACAGGAGATCACTGCATCCATACTGCCCTCCATTAAAAATGTATTCACTATATAACATTTGTCCTAAGGTAAGGAGGCACACTAAAGTAAGAGCAACTCCTGTGCCCAGAAGCGATTACTCTGGCAATTCAAGGCCAGTCAATGTCGCAGCCAAGTCATCATTAGTGACATATGCTGAGGCTGATGTGCTAAGTTTAGGTAAAATGCCAGAGAAATGCAGGGTTTCAAATACACCTAATGCTTCTTGTCTACTGGATATAAGAACGCAGCGAATTAAGACGGAAGTCCTCTTGGCTTCATGGCGGTGCACGTGTGCCCCTCTAGGCAATGCTTCACCCACTCCTCCTTCTAGAAGCCCTTCTTTTAAATGTTTTACAGGAAATATTGTAGAAACTTTGCTGCCAATACCCCATTATGCAGCTTTGCAGGTATGCAATAAATAAATAAATAATAAAATAAGCAAGTATGCAGTTACGCAAGTATGCACGTATGCAGATATGCAGTTATGCAAATATTCACATATACAGATATGCAAGTAGACAAATATGCAAGTATGCAAGTATACAGATATGCATATATGCAGGTATGCATGTATGCAAGTATACCAATGTGGAGGTATCCAAGTGTACTAGTATGCAAGAATGTATTTATGAAAGTAAGCAGCTATGCAAGTATACAGATATGCAGGTGTGAAGGTATACAGTTATGACGGTGGGGAGGTATGTAAATACACAAGTATTCAGGTATGCAAGTATTCAGGTATTCAGGTGTGGGGGCATGCAGTTCTGCAGGTATGCACATAGTCAGGTATGCATGTATACAAGTATTTAGGTATGAAGGTGTGGCGGTATCCAGTTATACAGTTATGAAAGTGTAAAGGTATGCAGTTATGCAGGTACGCAAGTATTTAGATATGCAACTATTCAGGTATGCAACTATCTGTCAGAAACCATGAAATCAAGTCGAGACAGAAGTACAGTTAAATCACACTTGTTTAATAATAAAACTAAAAAGACTAAATGTAGTCAAAACATAGCCAAAGTTCACTAACCGGAATGGATAGTCAACCAAGCCGGGAGTCTGGGATCAATGTAGTGGAACAGCAAGCAGGATCTGGAGCCAGAAGGGATGTGAGCAAAGCAAGTCTTGAACAGGATTACAGGAGATAGCTTCTGTGATGTTGACCAAGGCAAAGGCAGAGCACCTCTGGGCTGGATGGCCTAAGTAGGCAGGACTGATGAGCAGGATATCATCAACAGTTGAGTAAATGTGGAGAAATAGGAGCTGGCAATTAGCCAAAAGCTGAGCGGCCAACTCAAAGAAGGAAGGGCTGAGCCCAGCCCTGACACTATGCAAGTATGCAGTTACACAATTATGCAAGTAAGCATCTATGCAGTTATGCAGGTACAGAGTTATGTGAGGAAAGATATCCTCATGAAAAGGGGTCTGTATCCTCCAAAAGAGAGATGGGAACATACAGCGGAGTACTCCAAAAATATGCTTTTTTGAAAAATTACCAAACAAATAAACAAAATACAACTTAACAACCGGGGTAACTGGCGCTACCTATTTAACACAGAAGAATATTAATTCTCAATACTAAAAAGAGTGTATTTTTAAAGGAAAAAACTCAAAGAATGCCAGCAGGTCCAATAAAAACACTGACCTATTTCACAACTAGTAGTTTCATATATCCAATTACAACCATATGAAGATAATTGCTCTTTAACAGATGACAATGCAATCCTTTAGAACCCACTCACTTCAGTTCAGTCCAAGAAAAAACAACAAGCAACCTCTGCCAGAATCGTGTGCAGTCGCACAGGTTGACCTATTGCGACTCAAACACGATTATGGCAAGTGTAATTATTTATAACCTTATTTGAAAACTCAATATAAATTACCGGAAAAAAATTATACATAAGTCCTGTGAAGAAAAAACTGAATGACAAAGAAAGTGATACTTGATGCGGCTTTAACCTTAAAATCGCATCAGTGCTAAGATGTGATTATAACCAACAATCTATCAGCTAAAGTAATAAATCTGATATGAAAATACAAAATCTCTTGAAAAAAATATATATATATAAAAGTGCATTTAAAAGTGCAAGTGGAAAATCAAAATTTGGTTCTAAAAGATTGCATTGTCATCTGTTAAAGAGCAATTATCTTCATCTGGTTGTAATTGGATATATGAAACTACTAGTTGTGAAATAGGTCGGTGTTTTTATTTGACCTGCTGGCATTCTTTGAGTTTTTTCCTTTAAAAATACACTCTTTTTAGTATTGAGAATTAATATTCTTCTGTGTTAAATAGGTAGCGCCAGTTACCCCGGTTGTTAAGTTGTATTTATTGTTGGAGAAACCCTAATTGGGGATTTTCTTTTTGTGGAGGGGCTGCAACCTATAAATATACATATATACACTTTCTTTTGAGCCCACCGCCTGGTTTTGTCTATCCAACACCCAGGGTTGATTAGCGCGGTTTCCTCAACTTCTAAAATAAACAAAATAATTCACAATTGATGGTAATGACATTTAAAATGACTACTTTAAAATGACGACTTTTTCTAAAAACACACTTCCGGGATGCCAACCAGGCCAATTCCATTGATACACGTGATAACACGTGAGAGTGGGGTCTAGAGGGGTCCTGGGAAAAACTACGGGGCACTTGCAGTTGAATGCTATATGCCTCTCGTTAAGACATCCAGGCCCACTGGACACCATGTGTCTCCAGTATTGGTAAATTAGAAACTGGATCAGCAATCTCAGCAATTTCTGGTTTCCACAATTTTTGCTACCTGCTTGTCATGAATGGACATGGGCAATCAGATGGTAGATTGCCTGGGCATGGTTGGATAGATGGGAGTGCGTGGGGCACTACACCAATGCGTTTCACCCACCTAGCACATGGGTTTCATTCCAACCCTGATGAAACCCATGTGCTAGGTGGGCAGGTGACAAACAGGAAGTGAAAATTGTGAAAACCGGAAGTGATTGGCATTGGGAGCTGGAATTTAGAGAGAGAAAAAAAAAGTGAACTTATCCTTTAAATCTTTAAATCTTTATTGATAAAGGAAATTGGGCTAATGGTGGGTCTTTTTTAACCTTAAAAATCTACAATTAAGCCCTACATTCGTAAAACATGTTATGCTGATAGGTGGAGAGCCAACTGAAGTGATTTTATAATCATTCATTTTGTGATTCACTATATTGGTGTGTAGTCCTTTGTAGCACAGAATCACTGACTTTAAATGGAAGATGGAAATGTGGAGATCGACTGTAGACCAGGTCATTAATCTGGGAGACGGTATTTTAATAGGTCCTAAGGGGAAATATCAAAAATATAAAATTAATATATATTACATGCATAGGGGATGTTTTATATATAGACATGACGTGGTGGACCTCTAGGGTGTGCACCAGCAAAAGTGATATATATAAAAAAACAAAAATGTAGCTAAGTTACATTTTCTTCTCCATTGGTTTATATTTGCAAACAAAGTGACTGGGTGACAAAGTGACACACGTCAAAGAAATACCATTTGTGATGAGAGTTAAACTGAAAAAATCATGTACAACACTGAAACACATCAACAATTTTTTTTTTGTTTATCTACACTTCCCACTGACACCACCAACAGTTCCACATCCCTTCCATTCTAATAGTAAAGAGCCCCTTACACATTGTAAGATTGAACCACCTCTTGTAAAACTTAATTGTGTCGTTTCGTGTGTGTTTTATAGAACTTAGGTCAAATAGTTTGCTTCTAATGCTAGAGTCACCATTTAATAATTTGTATATTGTAGTCCCTCTCAGAATACAAACTAGTATTTAGGCATATAGCTTGGGTAGCCAGGAATAGAGGGAGAAGCAAGCATGGAGGCCACACTATACTGAACTGTAGCAGGCCACATGAAGAAAAAATAAAATGGCGTGGAATTCCAGCCAAAATTAGTTCTAGACACTTATCCTAGGTTAGGGTTCTGAAAGGCCTCATCCCCACATCTCTGGCATGGTAAATGTGAGGGTCTTTGGGAGGGCTTATCTGAATTTGGAAGTCCATTTCAATAGAGGGGCCCCCAGATATCCACACCCCATGTGAAAAGCAAGGGATACATAGTATCTTATGTTACTCATTCACTAAAAAGAAATGCACAAAGTAAATAAACACATGCTGTAGGGTTAAGGAAGATCTCAAAGGTCTTTGGGACATGGTATAATAATGAAGTACTGTATAATAGAAAACAATTTGTGCAAAGGAAAGGTCAGAACAGGTAACTATGTGTGGGGTATATATGCCAATAGTTAAGAAACAAGGAAACAAGGCACAAGTGTTTTGGTCATATATTTACCATGTGAATATGGTGAACTCCCAAGGGATCAGAGTCTACCTCTGCACTGCTGGTTGTTTTTATGAGACTGAGTGGTCCTACCGACAGCATCGGTTACCACTGCTCAGGCAAAGTGAGTGGAAGCAAAACTGGTGGAGATGGGTCTGAGAAGGGTTCCAACCCCTCTGGGGACAATTCTAGAGTTTTTTTTTTTATGAAGGCAGGAAGATCTACAAGGTGTGGAGGATATGTGTCCTCCTTTTTATTTTTGTCAACTGGTAGGGTGCATACCCCCTACACCATCAAAATTCAGGGTTCCTTTCTCCTGGGTCATTGCAAAAATGCCCTTTTGCTTAAAAAATTGACTTGACAATATACATTACAGCATTGGGTGCTGTCCAATTCAATGTCCTGTATAACCTCCTTTGCCAACAACATATTAAATATACCAATCACAGCGTGCTTGAGATCGCTTGGACCAGTTGCCTCAGGGATTCCCTTGGGAAGGGTATTATGCTGGTCCTTAGGGTCATACATTTGAAGTCACAGGTTTTAGACATATGGAATGCTTACAATAGCTTAGAGATGATTGACTAAAGTCATTATAGCAGAAGATAGGAACTCAATGTCTTCAAATCAGTGGTGGAATATTTTGGCTAGTGACTGGGGCATTTATGAGTTGTTTGGATTTCTTAAACATAACATCAAGGGCAGAATTTTCTGTGGCATACCCAAGGTCTATTGACTTCCCACCACCAATGGAAAGATCTGAGAAGGCACTCTTTATAGGCAGAGAGTAAGAGGAAGCATTCAAGTCCTCACTTCTGTGAACCACTTTGACTAGGCACAGAGAGTTCCCATGCCCACAAGAGCATCTGAAGAAGATTTCAATGTCCTTCCTTGGGGTTAAGGATGCAGACTGACTGGAACTTAAATCCTTTCATATCAATGTAGAAAATAATGTGCATTGAAAAGAGAGGGTATGAAACAGTATATAAGGTTAGGTCTTAGTTTTAATGTTGGTTCTCCTCTACACGCTTCTGTACTTGGCCATGCCCCTTTCATACAATTACAATATACATTATAAATATATATATTATATTTAAATTTGGGTTGTTGATATTAATAACTGAGACAAAACCAGTGAAGATTGTTGTTATATTTTATATTCTATATAAGTGTTTAGTGCAGACTTTATGCTTTGGTAGTCAAAAGTTACCTTTATATAGTTTGGATTTCTGCATAATAAAAATGATTTGAGGTAGAACAGTTTGTTTGAGGTAATGCTGTGTCTGAGATTTCTGCATAATAAATTTAGATGCAGACTTGCCTTATTGATATACTCAATTGCCATACTGCATTTATGCTTCCTTAAATAGGCAAACAAGCTAACAAATTAAATTAGCAATATCAAAAAAAGGATACTTTTGTTAATATCTCCTTTTTTTTAGGTTTTTGCTGGCACAATTATTGATAAAGAATTAGTCTGATGGACTAGAGCAGCAATAGATAAAACTTCACATTTGAAGATGAGCGTGTGCAAATTGCTAGATTTCTCTGTATATCTTAATTACCATACCATTAATTTTCAGATGCTCCCACATGATTACCCAGCATTAACTATTTGGCATCCAAGTTTTACTAGCATTATATTTACTGTCAACATCATCCTAAAAAACAAAATCTGCTTTTTAAAAAGCTCTAAAAGGGAAAATTGTTTAATGCAGTTATGCAGAGGAAGTGAAACAGTCATGTTAGAGTGGGCCTATTTCTCTTAAATAAGGCAGGCATCTTATTAAGAAGACAGATAGAGCTGAACAGTTGATCAATTGGCTCAAGGCTGACTTAACATTAAATCTTCCTATCCTCCAGCAATTGTAATTAAGGTACTTCATAGTACATCAGCATAGATGACATTTGTTTTAAGCTTTGCTATCTAGTTTTTAAAATATACTCAGAGAGGTTAATTTATGACAAAAAGATTAGTCAGTTTTAATCTGGACCTAATATATAGCAAGAAAGGCTCATTGTGTTCCTTATATAACGTAAGACAATGCTAGGGAGGGTTGCAGTGTTTAATTTTTAATTATATCTAAAGCCAAATCCTTTTTTGTTTAATAGAGAAGGGAATAGCTAAAAATATTGTCATGGCTTTATTGCTGTCTGTGCCCCCACTGGTGACACAAACTCTAACCTTGGTGACTATTCTCATTGGGACAGAAAGCATTCGTCAGTTGTCACAAGAATAGGAAATTAAGGTAAATCTTTTATTGGCAACGCCTGTTCAGGTATGAACGGCTTAAAGGGAATTTCGCTAACCTTGGAGGGATTTACTCTACTTTCCTTTTCTGTCTTGGAAACAAAATGAAAGGAATCAAAACAGCCAAATGAACTAATAAACAAACAAATAAGGATTTAACTATTTCTTATGCCACGTACACACGATTAAACAATGGAATGGTGGAAAAGTCAGGCGGACTTGAGTCCGTGACAATCCCCCCCCCCCCCCCCCCATGTGTGGGCTCCAGCGGACTTTTTTTTACCCAAAAGTCCAGCGGACTAAGAAAGTAGTTTTGCACCAAAATATGTCTTCCAGACTTGCAGTCCGGCGGACAATACGGCCGTGTGTGTGCTAGTCCGCCGTGCTATTGAAATTAATAGACTTTTCCGTACACAGAGAAAAGTCCGTTCATTTTGAGCACAGCTCCAGGTAGCTGGGACCAGCAAATTAAGTGTCGCTGGCCCTGTCATCTGGTATGGACTTAAAGGGGAAGCCCTACGCTGAAAAAACGGCATGGGGGTCCCCCCCAGGTCTATATCAGACCCTTATCTGAGCACACAACCCGGCCGGTCAGGAAAGGGGGTGGAGATGAGCGAGCGCCCCCCTGAGCCATACCAGGCCGCATGCCCTCAACATGGGGGGGTGCTTTGGGGAAGGGGGGCCGCGCGACCCCCCACCCCAAAGCACCTTGTCCCCATGTTGATGAGGACAAGGGCCTCTTCCCGACAAACCTGGACGTTGGTTGTCGGGGTCTGTGGGCGGGGGGCTTATCGGAATCCGGGAGCCCCCTTTAATAAGGGGGCCCTCGGATACTGGCCCCCCACCCTATGTGAATGAGTATGGGGTACATTGTACCCCTACCCATTCACCTGTGAAAAAAATGTAAATAAAACACAACACACAAGGGTTAAAAATAGTTTATTGCACAGCTTGTCCCCCTCTATTGCACAGACCCCCTCTATTGCAAGACCCCCGAAGTTGGAAGAAGACCCCCGGACGGCGGGGAAGAAGAAAGCCGGGCTCCTCCGCTAGTAAAAGGGCTAGCAAAAGAGCATAAGATAGCGGAGGAGTCCGGCGAGAAGACCCCCCAAGACAGAATAAGACCCCTGGAGCTGTGCAATAAACTATTTTTAACCCTTGTGTGTTGTGTTTTATTTAAATTTTTTCACAGGTGAATGGGTAGGGGTACATTGTACCCCATACTCATTCACAAAGGGTGGGGGGCCGGTATCCGGGGGCCCCCTTATTAAAGGGGGCTCCCAGATTCCGATAAGCCCCCCGCCCGCAGACCCCGAAACCAACGGCCAGGGTTGTCGGGAAGAGGCCCTTGTCCTCATCAACATGGGGACAAGGTGCTTTGGAGTGGGGGGTTGCATGCTTGGATAAGGGTCTGATATGGACCTAGGGGGGACCCCCACGCCGTTTTTTCAGCATAGGGCTTCCCCTTTAAGTCCATACCAGGTGATGGGGCCAGCGACGCTTCATTCGCTGGTCTCGGCTACCTGGAGCCATGCTCAAAATGAACGGACTTTCCTCCGTGTGTGTGGGCAAGTCCGTTCATTTCAAAAGTACGACGGATAATCCGGCGAACTATGTCCACCGGAAAAGTCACATGTGTGGGCAGGTACGCTCGTTCGGACAGTTCCGGCGGACTTTACGGCAGTTTGTCCGCCAGACTAAGTCCGCTGGATAGTCTGATCGTGTGTACGTGCCATTACTCTATCTCACACTAAAACTCCCACTAAAACTGAACATGTTGGCTTTAAATACACTTCCATATAAAATTCCATATATTGTAATATTTGTTCTAGATACATGCATTCATGGAATCTGAAAATGCACTACTTTTGAGTAATCAAAACATATCCTTTTTGTTCCGCTGTTTAGATAAAAAAATGCAGCCATTGGCTGCCAGCGCTGATCGGATGCTAGTTTTCAAGCATTCCCATATGTTAAAAGCCGGTCGTTAGACCAACTTCTGTCAGACAAACTGCTGTACACGCAGTTCGAATGTCGGCTGTTTCTGTTGAACCAGCTGATAATGGCTGATATTTGGCCTGTGTGCAAGTCTTTAGAGTTACTGCTAATTGTTTATACTAATTCAGATATAAATAAAACACCCTTTTATAGTTCCTCTAGGCCACACTGAACTGTATTTTTTTTTATTGATTATGATGATAAAAAGCCAGGCATGCATTATGTAGCAAGAAGAAAGATAGAGAGAGTGGGATTTGCAAAAAACCTTCCTGTACACTAACCCCTATAAGCCAATAGTAAAATCAGGCATTGCCTCCAGTAAGAAAGCAGAATGCAATACTTATTATTATTATCATACAGGATTTATATAAACAAGAGGGTTAGAGGGGCCCTGCTCCTATGAGCTTCCAATCTAAGAAACAATCAGGGGCGTAACTATAGGGGGTGCAGCAGTTGCGACCGCAACTGGGCCCTGTGATGCAGGGGGCCCATGCAGCCCCCTCTACATATGGCAGGCAGTGGCATAGGCAGCTAGGGGTACCAGTGCACCATGCACACGGGTGGCTGGAGATGGAGGGTGACTAGCAGAGCTCCATGCTCAACTATCACACTATGAGAGCCGGCTACCCGGAGGACACTGCAGGCTTGTCTGCCAGCCCCCCCCTCCCCCGTCATACACAGATGATGAAAGGTCTTTCTGGGAGATATGCTGATCGCCTGTCCAGCACACTGGATGGAGCCCAGGCCAACATGGATGAGTGTGCGGCCTGCAGCTTGGTCATGGTGAGTGAGAGGACCCCATCTCCCACACACCTTTACATACCCCCTCCATCTCCCCCTGGAGACAGGGACCCATTTTCACGTGGGGACAGGGATCCCCATCATCCCAAGGGGACAGGGACCCCTTCTCACCTGGGGGCTGTAACTTCATCTGCCCTGAAGAAAAGGACCTCATCTCTTCTGGGGGCGGGGACCCCATCCTGCCTAGGGACAGTCCCCCAATGGGGCACCTAAAAAAAAAAAAAAATAATAAAAAAAAAAATACTGATACCAATGGTGGAACTACAGGGCTCACAAAGGTCATACCTGTGACCACGCCCTGGAGTTCCACCACTGGACTCGGAGGGAAGGGCCCTGGCTAGGGTTCAGGGGGGCCCTTCATGGTTTCTTGCATCGGGGCCCTGAAGGTTCTAGTTACGCCACTGGAAACAATGTCCAAGTCTGTCACTTTGATAAAGGAGATCTGTGTGTTCCTAAAACATTGACCAACTGTTAACCACATGTATTTCCTGCTTAGTGCCCTACTTAAAGTAGAACCTTGGAAAAAAATGTTTTTACCCCATTGGGGAAATTTTGTCCCAGTTGCCATGCCAGTTACCATCACCACCAGGAACCCCACTCATAAAACCACTAACAAAAAAATAAACTTTAGGGATATGGCTTTGATGGAACGATTTCTCCTTATTTCCTCTTCTGATGAAAACAGAGGGGAGGTTACTAAAATAGGTTTATAGACAGGGATAAACAGATTACAGATGTTGAAACCATTTCCTACTCTAATCTAATACTAAAAGTGTCCAATGTTAGTCTTTCAAATGACAAAACCGTTTTTGTATTGGCACCACAAAGATAGGGGGTGTAGATATAACCTAGATATAGAGTCTGATTTGTTAAAAGTGCACTCATCCTTTTTGGTAGTATGAACATTAGCCCTCACCAGCAAAAAAAATTCACACTCATCTTTGTATACTCTCCTGTGTGTTCACTCAGGTAAACAAGGTTGTCTATTTCAGACATGGGATTTAAGCTCAGTTAGTAAAGACACATAATAATTTTTAACCCTCAGATTAAAAAATAAATAAATTATAAATTATTATAGTGGTGTAAACAGTTAGAGATGTGAATTACTCTTGAAAAATAATCATAGAGCATTTGAACAACCAATATTTTGCTGTACAAATATTGTAAACAGTTTAGCTATAATTAAACTAAGACATCATACACCTGTATACTGTACAATACTTTTAGAAAGCTAATTTCAGTTAATTAATTTAAAGAATGTCTATGCCATTGTTTTCAGAAAAGCAAGGCTTTTTTAACATTCATACCTAGCCAAAATATACATTACCAAAGATTTATCAAAGAAATGCCTGCCAGGGACAACCAGAAATAAATCCACATGTGTAAGCAAACTGAAAAGCATAGCGTGACTGCGCACATGTTTATTGATGGATGGGCTGAATGCTCTCCATTGCTGATCCTAAAAGATAATGTTGTATATTATTTGTGTGTCATGTGAAATTTTTTTTACAACTTTAGCATTTAGAGGGGCAGGGTAAAGGTTTGAATATGAAAGTTAAAATGTATGTTTATCTACTAGATGACATAGTCAAAGTAAGGTAGTTAGCCCAACTGCACCATGGTGACATGCACTCAACTTTAAAAACTTACTGCATGTGCTTATTGTCTCCCCGAGAATACCTGCATGCTTATCATGGCCATTAGCACATTACAGACAGCTTAAGAATCTATGAGAATTAGTCTACAGCATTCCCCAAAGTAGACAGCCCCCTGAGAGGGTGTTTAGTATTTTTGGTTTTTGTGGTCTTAGATTTTCCTTTATAAAGAAGGTATGAAGTATCTTTTATTCCATGATAAATGTGTGTGTTTGCAGCTTATTTTGGTTTGTTTTGTCAGTAGCTTGTAATATCCTTTGCTCAGCTATAATTGAGTTTTTTAAGTTATATTTATTCCCTCACTTTTTCCCCTTTTAATGTATTTATTTTTTCCTTCTTCTTGTCTTTAGATGTTTAGACTGTGGGGCTGAAGCCAGATGTGTTGGAGCTCTGTCTCCATGCTCTCCAGGTGCTATGAACAATGTCTTCTAAAACATGGTCTCTCTGGAATCCACCCACTAACCTATTTTGATGCATGCACCGAAGATGAATTGATGGGTCATGTCAATATGGTGCATATTCCTATGCTGGCACCTGCAGGTGTGCTCCAGAGTGCAGTGCACTGCATTTTTTGGTGTAAGTGGCAAGGTCCTCACAGTTTCAGGTGGATGCATACTGTACCTTGCTTAAGAGGTGGTGGTAGAAAAAAACTTGGTCCTACTCTCCAGTACAGACTATAATTTATTATCTGTTACATATGTGTGTAGTTGAAAAGGCTGATCCTGAGAAATCAGAAAACTGTAAAATGCATTGATACAGATGACATTGGCAATTTCATTTTTTGAGTATTTGTTATGCTATGTATTACTGTCCAGCATTTATGTAACCTTTATGTATTGCATATATTCCTTTTATTAAAAAAAAAATATGCCCCATGACAAGATTTTTTTAAGTATGTCTTGACAAACTTTTTATAAGGGATCAATCAATGAAATAATGTTTTGAATATAACTGAAATTGTTTGATGTGAATATCCTGTAATTTCACACTTGGAGTCCCCTTTAATACAAGTTTTGGTATGTCAGTGTGGGGATAGTGGAATACAGGGTCATGTCAGGGTCATACAGGTCATGTTCCACTGTACCCCTTTTATGCCTAGCATTGTTAGTTATTAAACCAAAACATTCTTAGCAACTGTTTTTCTTCTAGTAAACTCTGTTTAAGACCTGGTTCACAGTATTGTGGCTCTGAGGGATGCATTTGCATGGACATGGCAACCTATTCATTTGAATGGGCTACTGTGAATGCATTTCATGTAGTAAAAAGGTTCCTGCACTATTTTTAAGACGGCTACGCAAATACAGTGGGACAGAAAGCATTGCAACGACCGCCATTTTATTCTCTAGGGTATTAGAAAAAAATATATAATGTTTGGGGGTTCTAAGTTATTTTCTAGCAAATAAAACTGACTTTAACTTGTAAACAACTAGTTTGAAAAGTAGACCTGGTCCTTAAGTGGTTAAAAGTGAATGTAAACACTAATAATGTACTTCTCTTATTTGTCAAACTGAAACAACATGGGAGATAATTAAGAACAACCAAAAAGAGGTGGAACCAAAGAGGAGAACAAGGCAAGATAAACATGAACATAGCTAGACAGAAACAAGTGCACAGAATAGTGCCGCCGCTGCAAATTCTGTGTTGGCCGTGTCCCTTGAACACAGACAATCACAGTTTGTGCTAAATGGCCAATCACAGCAGCCATTTAGCACTCGATCTGAGTGTCCAATGAGAGCTTTCATCGCCGGCTCTCCCTCCTCCCACAGAGACAGCGTGTGAGGAGGGGGAGCGAACAGCTGCAGAGTAAGTGAAATAAAAATAACAAAAATAAAATATAGTGCCCACAGTGCCATATGTCAGTGCCATCTGTCCCCAGTGTCACCTGTCCCCAGTGCTATCTGTCCCTAGTGCCATCTGTCCCCAGTGCCATCTGTACCCAGTGCCATATGTCTCCAGTGCCACCTGTCCCCAGTGCCACATATAAGTGCCATCTGTCATCAGTGCCACGTGTAATCAGCGCCATGTATTAGTGCCATCTGTCATCAGTGCCATGTATTAGTGCCATCTGTCATCAGTGGCACGTATTAGTATCACATGTCATCAGTACCACATATTAGTGTCATGTGTCATCAGTGCCACATATTAGTGGCATATGTCATCAGTGCCACCTGTCAGTGTCATGTGCCATCTGTTATCAGTGTCACATGTCATCAGTGCCACGTATCAGTGCCATCTGTCATCAGTGTCACGTGTGTCATCAGTGCCACGTATTAGTGGCATCTGTCATCAGTGCCTGTTGCCACATATTAGTGCCAGGTGTCATCAGTGCCACATATTAGTGCCATCTGTCATCAGTGTCACATGTTATCAGTGCCACATATTAGTGCCATCTGTCATCAGTGTCACGTGTAATCAGTGCCACGTATTCGTGCCATCTGTCTTCAGTGCCACATCAGTGTCACGTGCCATCAGTGCCACGTATTAGTGCCATCTGTCTTCAGTGTCACGTCAGTGTCACGTGTCATTGTGCTGGTGCTCCAGGGACTTCAAAAGTGTAATAGGTAGTCAAGTTAGATGTGTAATGTATGCTCCTAGAACATGTGATAGTGCTCCTGGCATGTTTGGTCTCTGTATGTAGCCAGGCTGTGAAAAAGTCCCACATATGTGGTTTTGTAATACTCAGGAGGGGTAGCAGAATGTATTTTGGGGTATCATTTGTGGTATACACATGCCATATGAAAGAAATAACCAATTACAATGACAATTTTGTGGAAAAATAAAAAATAAATAAAAAATCTTAATTTGCAAAGAATTGTGGGAAAAAATGACAACATTAAAAAACTCACCATGCATCTTTCTAAATACCTTGGAATGTCTACTTTCAAAAAAAGGGGTCATTTGGGGGGTATTTGTACTTTCCTGGCTTGTTTGGGTCGCAAGAAATGAGAGGCCACCAGTACATCAGATTTGATTTTTTTTTATTATTTTCACCAGAGCTTGTAGACTCTAACTTTCACAAAGACCAAATAATATCCACTAATTTGGGTTATTTTTACCAAAGATATGTAGCAGTATAAATTGTGGCCAAAATTTATGAAGAACAATTAATAATTTGCGAAATTATTACAGAAACAAAGAAAAAAAAATGTTTTTCAAAATTTTCGCACTTTTTTCATTTATAGCACAAAAAATAAAAACCCAGAGGTCATCAAATAACACCAAAAGAAAGCTCTATTTGTACGAAAAAAGGAAAAAAAAATGTATTTGGGTACAGTATTACATGAGTAATTGTCATTCAAAGTGTGAGAGCACCAAAAGCTGAAAATTGGTCTTGTCACAAGGGGGGTTTAAGTGCCCAGTTGTCAAGTGATTAAGGATAGGAATTGTTTAACAGGAAAGCCGAGGACTGGCACATGACTATGGAATAGCAAAGAGAAAAAAAAGGTGAACTGACACAGGAAAGGGGTACAAATAAAAAGAAATACATCACATGGTATGAGACTAATTGGAAGACTACATCAAAGAGAGTGTTCCAAAGAAGCAGTCAACTGATAAAATAGCTTTGTTGCAAACATACATTTTTTTAAATATTTGAAGCCACAGATTTTAATATAGTGCAAATTACTGCCTACAATGTTAGTTGGACAAAGAATGATATTTTGTGAATCCGTTTATGTGAACATACATATATGTTTTCTACTATAAATTAAACATTGTAATTACAAACACTGAATAAAAACTCACATAAGGTTTGTTTGATAAATGAAAATCTGTATACCATATGTATAAAAGAATAAATGTTGCCATGGCAATTGCTTATCGACTATGCACCAGGAAATAAACATCATTGCTAAAAGCTGCAATTCTAGACATTTCAGCTTCTTAACTGTGTGTTGCTTTCATTAATGTCAACCTTTTTCTTGAATACTGAGAAGGAAAGTTCAAAATAACTGTTAGCCTGTGTTTCCTTTTTAGAGAGGAGGAAAAAAATATGCTTCTGTATGAAAGATGGCAAAAAAAAATATTCTATTTGGCTTTAAATGATTTTTGTAGAAAAAATTTAAGATGGATGTCCAGATATTTGTTATTTTTGAAGTTTGGGACAACAAACTTTGGGATTGCAAAAGGTTGAAATCTCTGTCAAGTTTTTATTGTTGTCTGTGTTCCCACTGGGAAGATTTACCTGGAGACATGACTGAATTTAAGAGTTAACCCACAATTGCACAGCCCTAGCCAGAGAAAACAGGGTATTTAATCCAAATATAAACAAGTAATAAATTGCAGCTTAGCAATATTTTAATGTGGTGGCTGCATTCAGTTTCATTTTTTTATTTCCTTTTTACATGGTGATCCAGCCAGAAGCACACATACTGTCTTAAAATGGTTTTCATACTGGACAGTGGAGAAACAGAAGAATGGAGAAGGTAGTAGTAGGTGCTCTAGCTGATTTATATAAACTTGATTATATCAAATTAAAGCCAAATTCTAGCTAAAACTTTTGCAGCAACAGTTATTCACCTTTTAGGATAAAGGTTTTACATAAATTAATGAAAGATGATTCCCATCCCTTGAGGTGACGGATGTCCCTTTTAAAGAAGAATGGGAACAACACCTCAATCAATGTTCAGCACATATGATGCGAATGTTAAGAGAGAAATACAGGCATACCCCACTATTAAGTACACAATGGGGTTTATTTACTAAAGCTGGAAAGTGCAAAATCAGGCTCACTTCTGCATAGAAACCAATGAGCTTCTAACCCCCAGTTTGTTCAATTAAAATTTGGTAATATAACCTGGAAACTCATTGGTTTCTATCCAGAAGTGAGTCTGATTTTGCACTTTCCAGCTTTAGTAAATAAACCTCATTGTGTACTTAAAAGTGGGGTATGCCTGTATAGTAGGGATTTGGCAGAATTGTATAAGGAGATAGAGACATTAAGAGCAAGTGGTAACCAATACTCCACGAGTATGGAGATTAAGCAGAATATGATTTATTACAGCACCTGGAGAAGTACAATAAAAACGTATTACTTAGAAAGGACCAAACATTCTATAAGAATAAATTAGCATTCACAGGTGGCTACGCATACAAATGGAAAAGAGAGATTCCTAATAAAAGAGGTAAATCCTCTAGACAAAGCTCTTATTATGACAATTCATTATATAAATCTGATTCTGATGCCTCTGTCTCATCATCTTTTGTTTCCTCCCAGAAACCATCAAGCAAGGCCCCACGTGGATCGGCAGGTAAAGGACGTGCACCCAAACGTGGTAACAATAGCGACTATCAGTCTCGGGGGGGTACACATAAAAAACGGATTGTTTCCCCTAAGAGGCATACACTCGAACTGGCAGATGTAGCAGATGATGACCCAGGCATGGGCACCACTACTTCTCTGCTTATGTTCTCAGAGGAAAAAGAGAGTAAACAAATACCTCCACGTGACCTGGGTGTGAATCCTAAAACCAGTAAATCCAGGTACAATCACCAAGGACTAGCCCCTTTAGGCCCCACCTCAAATCCCCCCCTCTACACCTATCACACACTCATGGACAGGAAAAATTGACCCGTTTGTTGTCAAACAGATACCACTCAAAAGGGATTAGATGTTGTTAACCTTTCCTCATATGACTTATCAACTGTAGAAACTGAGTTACTTAAACTTGGATTAGGCTTTTGTCCATCATAAATGATTGACCCATTTACTCTAGTAAAGGATTTACATCTCTTTACTAGAAACCTTACATATAAATACATCTTTGACAGTGACAGGGGTAAGGTAATAGGTAGAGAGGAATATATCTATAAAGACTTTAAAGTCCAGGACTTCAAGGCCCTTAAAATACTCATCCAGTTACTGGATGAAAATGAAAGCTCCATAGATCAAATGGACTCTACCTAGAAGAACCTGACATTGAGGCATCCCCAGAACCATCGAAGTTCAAAGCCAAGTCTCAGAAATGTCCTAATTTACAGACATGCCCTGCAGTCTGGGCTTTTCTTAAACAAACTAAAACAAAAAGAGGGCATTACCTTCTCCAACTATGCTGAAAATAACTTGTCATAAGCATAGCAGGTAACACTTGAAAATATTTTGCATAATGATGATATCATAGTGAAACCTTTTGATAAAGGCAGAAATGTGGTGGTGATGAATAAAACTCAGTATATTGCTATGTGCAACAAAATCTTAAATAACCAGGAATGGTATCAACTTGTCCCATATGAAAAACGAACTGAGGCTAGATCCTAGTACTTATCCATAATTCATCAGTCATGTCAGCAGATCCTCACTGATAAAGATCTGAGAGAGTATTTAGAAGTAAAATGGCCGGTTACACAGTCGTTTTACTCTTTACCGAAAGTCCATAAAAGTATTGTTAACCCTCCTGGATGGGCTATAGTGGCAGGCATAGGGTGCCACACTGAGGCAGCCAGTAAATTTGTGGATAGTCAGTTATGCCCCTACTTTACCCTCATATTTGAAGGACACCTTAGAATTATTGAAAGTGATCAAGGGATCAAGCCAAAGACATCGAAACGCTATATTCAAACATTCCCCACATAAGGGCTTAGAGGTTGTTTCCTCATTTCTGAGGGAACAAGATAAAAATAATTGTAAACTATGTCAGTTTGTCACTACTCTGCTAGAACACATTCTTACCAATAATATTTTTGTGTTTATTGGTTCCACTTACCTCCAGGTACAGGGTGTAGCCATGGGAACGTTGTGTGCCCCATCATATGCCAACCTGAACCTGGGGGGGTAGGAAAGAGCCTTGTTTTCTGATGATGGAGCCTTGATATACCTTTGCCACATTTTGCTTTGGCGGAGATACATCAACGACGTTCTGATCATCTGGACTGGCTCAGCAAAGGAACTTTTGCCATTCATGACATACATATCTAATAATGAGTTTAACTTAAAATGTACAATCCAATCGGATACCAGAAGCCTCTTTTTCTTGGACCTTTGTCTTTTCCTAAATCACAATGGAACGATAGATAGTAGTCTTTATAGAAAGGAGACGGCCGGCAACACGATACTGCACTACTCAAGCTCACATCCTTGCTCTCTGGTATGAAGCATACTGTTTAGTCAATATCTGAGGTTGTGCCAGGGAGGAGGATTTTGAGCTTAAGGCTAAGGCGCTGTATCTAAGATTGCAAACTAGGGGTACAGTAAGAAAGTCCTTAAAAATGCTTATAAGAGGGCTAAACAAAATGCATGGGAATCCCTTATCTTTAAGTCGAGGGCCCCTGACAGTCACCCCACCACAAAACTCATTACCACCTTCACCAACCATCAGGATGTGTTTCACAAATTGATTGGTAATTATTGCCATTTTCTTTGTGAGGATCCCAAAGGAGGATCTACTGGAAAGAAGAACAAAGATGATTGTCTACCTAATTGATTGCAGTACTTGTAAAGTACAGTATGTGGGATGCACTATCCACAATCTATGTATTAGAATATCAGAAAAATTCAATGACACTTTAAATAGCAATGCAAAAAATATTTCAATCATATCTAAACATTTTAGAACAGTTCATGGTGGTAATCTGGAATTTTTTTTGTTTTGCCATCTGGAACAGATGAGAAGATCTGCTGGGGAGGGATACACATCATACCCTACTTCAGCGGGGGGTGTGGTGGGTACACAGATTGAATATTCGTTTTCCTAGTGGAATGAACAGTAGGCTGGTTGTGAACCTGTTTCTAAAATAATATAACTTGATTCCACAGGGGGTTAATAATTGTTTGCCCTAGAGTTTCCAGTCCATGTTTCCTTTATTTCCCTCTCCTCTTTTCTCTGGTTCTACCAACCTCACATGATTTTAATTGTTAATTGATTTTAAATTGGATTTTACCACCCCCCTTTTTTTTTTTTTTTTTTTAAGGAATGGACACCCTTTTCTAAATAAACTTGATTTTATTGTAAATCTGTATGCTATGAGGAAGGCTTTTGCCGAAACATGTTAGCGTTTTGATGTCGCACTGCTATTTGTGCTCAATAAAGATTTAAGAAGAAGCAACCGAGTTGCCGGCATTATTTTTACCATGAAAACTGACTGGCGTAATCGCACTGCTGGAACAGATAAAGTGCAGAAATGTATAAAATTATTACAGTACAATTTTATGGTCAAGTTCATAGATGCTCCAACTAGAAATGATGCTCTTCTAGACCTATATACCGAGCTTACTACTAATGTTAATATAAAAGAACATCTGGGTAGCAATGACCATAACATGATTTTATTTAATGTAAGCTGTAAACAACAAACACATACTAGAAAGATAAAAGCACTTCCTTTTTATATTCCAAGACTGAGGGCTACTCACCAAGATTTAGACTGGGAGGGAAAATTGTCATTAACCTCCCTGGCGAGTGTGACCAGGGGTTGATTTTCTCTCCCAGGAGTGGTAACCCCGAGTCACGCTTTGGGTAACATTGCAGAGCTTCTAGCGGAGACCTTACCTTCTCATGGCGATCCATCGATGTCCTCCGCTGTCCTCGGCTGTGATCGCCAGCACGGTCGCTGGCGAGATCACCGGCATCTGACTTCCTGGTTCCGTTCCCTGCAAGCAACAGCGCATGGGAGCGGAACTGAGCGGGAATTTCAAAAGTGAAACATAAACACAAACACATAAAAAGAGGTGATACACTGTAATCTGAGAGGATTACACTGTTTCATCTCAGATCTGACTGATAAATATACAGTGCCCCTTGCCTCCAATTTTTGTCAATAAAATATTTCTAACATGGCATCAAAAAAGTGCAACTTCGCTACAAGATCGCCTTTGGACCAGATGAGGGACAGCCACAGCGACATGGAGTTGCTCGCAGAACTGAGTGATAGTGAGTGGTGGGGAGATTTTTCATCTGACACTGACACTGATCTGGCAAGTGACAGCGGTGATGATCCTGCACCTGACCTCAGCGATGTGCGCACTTGGTGCCCTATTGACTGTGATACGGACCAGGTAGCGCCCCCAAGATTCCCCTTCACTGGATCACCTGGGATGAAGGTAGATGTTGAACGTGACAACCCTCTGGTATACCTGCAATTATTCCTCACTGAGGAGGTAATTTAAAAAATTGTCACAGAGACAAATCGCTACCAAGAGCAGCAATCCGCTACGCTGCATGCCAGGTTTTCCCGAAGAAGAAAGTGGGAACCGGTGACCAAAGAGGACATCTGGCAGTTTCTGGGACTCATCATTCTTCAGGGGGTGGTGGGGAAACTGCTCCAGAAATGGTACTGGACCACCAATAAATTACTCCGTTTTTTGGCACCATGATGTCCGAATACCGTTTTTTCCTCATCATGAAGTATTTCCAGTTCACGAACAATGAAGAGTTTGATGAGGCCACGCATCCTGCGCCCAAACTAAAACAAATCTGGGAGATATGCCAAATTATTGTGACCAATTTCCAGCGGACCTACGTGCCAGAAAGGGACGTCAGCGTGGATGAAAGTTTAATGGCCTACAAGGGATGCCTAAGCTGGATACAGTTTATTGCATACAAAAGAGCACGGTTTGGCATCAAATTCTACATGCTCTACGAGTCCTCCACTGGGTACATCTAGAATTCGGTCATTTACACCGGTAAAGCCACGAAGTTCAGCCCCAGGTACAGTGGCTATGGGAAGGCCACATCATCTATCCTTACACTGCTGGAGCCATTGCTTCAACCAGGGATATTGTGTGACCATGGACAATTTCTACACATCTCCGGAACTTTTTGAGGTTTTGCTACAAAAAAGACCAATGTGTATGGTACCGTTAGGCCTAACCGACGTGACATGCCATCTATGTTTTCCAAGAAAAAACAAAAAAACTGAGAAATGGTTGCCTGGCAGAAGGGTAAGATGATGGCAATGCGATGGCGAGACAAGAATGTCGTGTGTCTCATGAGTACTGTGCACAATACCTCCAGTGCCATGGTGCACATAAAAGCTGGGAAAGATGTGCTGAAGCCACAAGTCGTGATAGACTATAATTACACTATGGGAGGTGTCGACAGAGCCAATCAGGCAATGACATTTTATCCGGCTATGTACAAACATCAAAAAAAATATTATAAAATATTTTATGGCATCTTCTGGAACAATGCCTTTGGAATTCATATATTCTGTACAGAGCAAAGAGTGACAAGCCTCTTGTTCATTCTGGCTTTATCTGGAAGGTGGCTGAGCAGATTTTTGACAAACACCAGATGCCATCAGTAGCTGTGAACAGACCTGGACGACGTGCTGTTGATGTTGCCAACTCAGAACGCCTAACAGGTCATCACTTTATGGACTACATACCGCCAACCGAAAAAAAGGCAGCACCTACCAGGATGTGTGTGGTTTGCTGTTCAAAGAGAGATAGCAATGGAAAGAAAGTCTGAAAAGAAAGCAGGTTCTATTGTCCGGATTGTGACGTCGGACTGTGTGCTGTACCTTGTTTCAAAATTGATCACACTCAGGATGTTTATTTTGTTTGACAAATTTCATTATTTTGCATTACATTATTGATTACAAATATATTATTTATTAGATTATAATTCATGATTTTGTGTTTCAAACTTTATCACATCTGGGATGTCTACTAGAGTCGTGTTTGGTCAGGTTTAAGTAAGTAATTACTAAGAATTGCAGGCCTATAATACATAACACCAAATTTCCATGCAAAATTATTGTACAGGCATACCCCACTTTTAAGTACACAATAGGGTTTATTTACTAAAGCTGGAAAGTGTAAAATCAGACTCATTTCTGCACAGAAACCAATGAGCTTCCAGGTTTTATTACCAAAGCTTAACTGAACAATTCAAGGTTAGAAGCTCATTGGTTTCTATGCTGAAGTGAGCCTGATTTTGCACTTTCCAGCTTTAGTAAATAAATCCCATTGTGTACTTAAAAGTGGGGTATCCCTGTAATGCTTTTGGTACAAAATTCCTGACATAATCATACTGCCAGGGAGGTTAAGGAACACAGAAAATAAATGGGAATACTTAAAATTATATATAAACAAGTGGTACTCCCATACTATCAGTGCAAATATAATGTGGTGACACCGATAATTGATTAAAATTAATAAAAAATTAAAATGAATAGATACAGCAACTAATAACCAATAATATGCAGTGACCACAATGTAAAGTGCCAATAACATACAGATTCAGTGACAAATGTAAGTGAAAAATGGAAGTCAAAGTGCAGACAATGCTCTTTCTGATACGATACCTTCTACTAGGCGATCTATCTTTTCCACATTCCATATAGTGAATTAAGGTGATTGGTGCCTTTTCTTACAGTTGCTATGACACCTCAGTGCTCTCAAGCTTCTCACATTACTGCTGTAAGGTAACAACATTGGCTAGATATCTGTCTTTAAGGGTTTGTGCATCTCCGCCTGCCTTTAGGGGTATTTATATGCTAAACTCGGCCTGTAGAACTCTACGGCCAGTAATGTCTCTGCTTCAAGGATCCTGGGAGTTCTGCCTGATACACACCGTGGTGATGATATATATACTGTTGCCTATATGTGTGTTCTAAATGTGGGGGGATGGGACTAACTAGGAGAGATGACAGATCGCTGTTTCTACATTGTAGAAACACATGATCTGTCTTCTCTCTTCCTCTGACAGCACAGGGATTTGTGTGTTTACAGACACAAACCCCGTGCTGCTGCTTGTGCACGCGACCACGCATGGCCAGGGCCAATCGTGCCCGCCGGCCACTCACATCAGGTCCCCTGCTGTGCAGCAGGCACACACACGTGCCTCCAGTGGCGCTTGCGCACCCTCTGGTAGCTCTCCTGGGCAAAGCCGTATATGTATGGGATTTCGCCCACGAAGGCCATTCTGACACAGTATATCTGCGTGAGTCGGTTGGGAACCGGATAAGTGTACATTTGCTGTCCTCTCAAAATAACTCACAGCCATTAATGTCTAAACCACTGGCAACAAAAGTGAGTACACCCCTAAGTGAAAAAAATTCTGAATTGGGCCGAATTATCCATTTTCCCTCCCTGATGTCATGTGACTTGTTAGTGTTACAAGGTCTCAGGTGTGAATGAGGCAGGTGTGTTAAATTTGGTGTTATCGCTCTCTCACACTGGTCACTGGAAGTTTAAAATGGCACCTCATGGCAAAGAACTCTCTGAGGATCCAAAAAATAATAATTGTTGCTCTACATAAAGATGGCTCAGGCTATAGGAAAATTGCCAAGACCCTGAAACTGAGCTACAGCATGGTGGCCAAGACCATACAGTAGTTTAACAGAACAGTATTCAGTAACAGGACAGTAACTACTCTAATAGAGTTTGGCAGAAAATTTATGAACTTTGAGCACGATTTGTAAAACTGTTTTCAAGCAAAACACAGCCATTTTTACACATACCCAGTTTGTCTCTGAAAAAGGCATTTCTTGTCATGAAAGAATTATGAAGGCTGGTATGCTTATGAAAATGATAGCTGCCTTGTTGTGTCCAGCTTAAACAATTTTGCATCACAGATATACAAAAAAACATTTTGTAAAGAGTATCAGAAAAGTGTCACAATTTTTTATCTCCATACTTGTTCCAGTACAGAAAATATTATAGCCATATGACTTCCAGAGAATTAATATTCTCAAAAGCAGGGGTTAATAATAGCAGTCTGCATATTTCACCTGTGGCAGGTGTACTTGTTATGGGCTCCTCTTCCAGCTCTCTTGTTGGGCTTTATTTTTTACTATATCTTATCATTCTGCCTATACAGAAATATGTAGACACGCTCGCCTACAGAGGAAACATTTCCACGGCAGATATCTGAAGTCCCTTGCAGAGGCATACGTGGAAAACCAGGTAGCATGTAAGGGTCAAGAGAGATTTATATGTATTAAACGACATATACTGATTTTAACTTGACATTCCAACAAAAGATATCTATACAATAGTAGCAAATGTCATAAAACAAATACACCAACATATGTCATATGGATGTTATATTCTCACTGACATTTAATGCTTAAAGTTTAGGTTACACTTTCCAGCACTCTCTCTCGTTATGCATCTGTGTTACACAAAATAGTCAAAATAACTTGCTGGCATCTGTGAAATTTCCTACATTCTTAGCAGTGCATTGCAACCACATCTTAACGGTTTCCTCCAAGCAAACAGGTAAATATACATTTGAAATATATATTTGAGAGCAGTTGTTTGTGCTTAAATATTTGTATTCATGTCTAACCAGCCTTAAGGTTAACACAGCCAAAAAATACAGACGGGTTGGTGACCTGTTAACCAATAGATCTTGGCCACTCTCCTAACCATAGTATATGAATAAATATCAGGAGCAGCAGTAGAATCATGAGCTTATCTACCTGCCCTCTTCACCTAATCGTGAATTACCCATATAACTATTTTAAGGTCTAACTTTTTTTATGTCTAACTGGAGTTTAAATTTAATAACATATAATGCACTATAGTGTTTTATTCATTTCAGTCAGAGGCATTTTTTAAAATACAGACAACAAAGAAAATTAATTAAGGGTGTTGCAGACATCCTTCAGATGGGATGCAGCACCTAAAATGTTGGTGCTTTCACCCATTTCATGTACCTGTCACAGACCTCTTATAAATCACTGCAGGGAGACTGTCAGTACCTGGGGATTCACTATTAGCCAATGCCATCACTGCTTCAGTTAGCTCTTCCAACTAATATGCAAATTCAGTGCCCTATGAGCAGTTGGAGATAAAGTAGGGAGGGGGCATTGATCCAAAAATTGCACCAACTCCTCCTCCATTGGGGCAAGCTTAGACAAGTAGATATTCTCGAAAATCTTTAAATACATCTGGCATGCTATCCAGTTCATGTATACATTCCCCCGTAGGACCTTAAATAGAATCTATATGTTATTTTTCCTGCTGGGACCGGTAAAGTACAGCCAGCAAGTGGCCAGTATTCTCCCCTTCTTCAAAGTACTGTTGCTGTAAGAAAAAACTCTTCTTCTCTGCAGCGGTCAGTACAACTTTTACAGCTTACAGCTTCCAACCAGCTATGCTCTGAGGTTTGCATGGGGTTAGCTATATAGGTTTCCTCTGCTTTTTTAGCTTCATTCAGTACCAGGGATTCCCATTCTTTGGTGACTGTTTTAATATGAGCTATTTGATGAATAATAAGACCCATAAGGTGTGCCTTAAGAGCATCCCAGACAACTCCCAAGGCCGCTGTGCCCTCATTATGTATTATAAAGTAATTCAGGGCTCTCGGGATAGAGTCGTGGAGGAGAACAGGTGGAGCCAAAGGGGCTTCACCTTCCATAGCCTCTCCCCGGGACAGAAATTAGCGCTCTAAGGAGCGAGTGATCGGAGATACTATGGGGCACATATTCTATCAGGGAAATCTTTTGCATAGCTAGAGGATTACATAGGCAGAGACCCATTTGTGAAAGAGCTTTATGTATTGCAGAGTAACATGAGTAGTATTTCCACTCAGGGTACCTGTCCCTTCACACATCCCCCAGACCGAGCTCCGTAATTAGCTTAGCGAACAAAGTATGATCAGAGGGGTCTATTTGGCGTCTGCCGTGGGGGCGACCATTTATTCAGTTTTCTATCTAGAAGGTTATTAAAGGGACATAGACATTGGCAACAATACATAGCAAACCATCAAGTTTACATAGCAAAAAAAACAATCTGCCCTGATTATCTACCTGTGAATGAACCAGAAAAAAGAGACAGTGTGAGATATTAGGATGCTAACTCCTCTAGAGTAAAATGTGTGGGTGGAGTGAAACTGTACAGGACAGTTGCCTTAGCATAGATAGAGTAGTCGGCTGGAGGTGTGTCTCCTGCTGGCACACCACCGCAGAACGATATAATTTAAGAGCCAAAAAAAGAGCCTACACAGTTTAGGAGATATTAGCAAAAAGACAGGCACTGCTGTCTACGGTGCATGCGCCGTAAACAGCGGCGCACAGGCACACTGAGCATTCCGCTGCTAACGGCGATATGCCGTTAGTGGCGGCACACATGCGCATGCCCAATTACAGTGCCAGAGCCACGATACCCGGAAAGAAGATGGACACTCCGTGGAAGAGGGGACATCAGTGACAGCGCTGGCTGGCTCTTGTGTCAGGTAAGTGACACATAATGGGCTACTATGTGATGCATAGTAGCCCATTATGATTTACCTTTGCAGGGAAACAAAGAGGAAGTAAACCCATCAGGGTTTACTTCCTCTTTAAGAATAAAATCTCTATACTGTTATATTTCTTGATTAGGATATTAATATAGGAAACACACTTGCATTAGTTATACCTGTACATATATTGGTATATGTAACATTTAATTTAGATCAGTGGCTCTCAACTCCTGTCCCCAGGACCCTTTAGCAGGCCAGTTTTGTAAGATAACTAAAATACATCACAGGTGATATAATTTGCTGCTCCGTGATTGCAGTATTCTAATCTGCATCTCCCCAGGGTAATACTTAAAATCTGGCCTATTAGCGGGTCCTGAGGACAGAAGTTAAAAACCACTGATTTAGATGATAGATAAAGTTATAGGGTACTGTGTGCAGAGTTATACAGACAGGGCATCAACTCAGGAGGGAAGACTTATGAAGGTACATGCACACACATATGATTGCAAATACATATAAATTTTTATCTAAAGAATATAACTATATTTTTTTACATTGTTTTATATTTTGTGTTGTAATATTTATCCTGTAACCCCGCACACACGATCAGACTTTTCGACAACAAAACCGTGAATTTTTGTTCAAAGGATGTTGGCTCCAACTTGTCTTGCATACTTGATTCCGAGCATGCGTGAACTTTTGTGCGACAGACTAGTGTACACATGATCGGAAAGTCCAACAACAAAATTATGTTGAAAACTTGAGAACATTGAGAACCTGCTAGCCAACATTTGCTGGCAGAAAGTCCAAAAACAAATGTTCGTTGGAGCATACACACGGTCGAACTTTCAGCCAACAAGCTCACATCCAACATTTGTTGTCAGAAAATCCAATCATGTGTATGGGGCGTTACTCTATTTTGTTATTTTTTTTAAATCAGAAAATGTTTATTAGTAAACGTATACATGTAACGAATGGAAAACAATAATAAATATACAGATACCAGCTATAGACCATCGTGATGTATCCAGAAATATAATTTGCACTATGCAGCAAAAGAAACAAAAAATAATTCAGATTAAATGTGTATTACACTCTATATAAAAATAATCAGCAGTGGGAGCCTTTGGAGATTGTCCCAAGTAGTGGGACATGCTGGGTCAATGATGCTACAAGGGGATGGGGTCGCTTACATCATTGACTGATTCCGCACCTTAGCTATTTATAAAATGTTAGACAAAGGAGCAGGGAGTCGGCGGGAAGCCTTTAACAAGGCCAGATTTTTTTTTCTTTATTCGGGTCTAGCGGGGCTGCAGGTGGCATGATTGAAGATGGATCTACTTCAAGGGTCATTGTTTTTGATATTTGATTTTTTAACAAGGGAATTGTCAAAAAACACATATAGCACATTTATTCACTTTTAATACTTTTTTGGTAAATTGGTAGGTACTATGTACCCCATAGTCATTTACATGGGGATGGGGGCTTCCAGATTACGATAAGCCCCCTGCCTGGAGACCCTGAAAACCACTGCCCAGGGTTGTGGGGAAGAGTCCCTTGTCCCCATCAACTTGGAGACAAAGTGCTTTGAGGTGGGGGGCAGAGCTGCTCCAAAGCCTCCCCCTATATTGAGGGCAAGTGGCCTGCTATGGTTCAGGAGGGTGGGGGCACTCTCTCATCCCCCCTTTCCTGAACTGCTGGGATGCATGCTTGGATTTTTGGGGTGGCGCCCAAGCCATTTTCTTTTTTAATTTTGCTTATATAATTCTTATTTAATTCTGTTATCACAAGTGTTCCCATGTACACTTGCACTGCTGAGGAAGAGATGAGGGTGTTTCTGACCAGGTTTAGTATATACAGTAATTGAGGGCACTGGGCAGCATGGTCAAACCCTGGTGCCTACTGTAGTGTACTCTAGGGATGAGCACAATGTTTGAGTCGAACATACGTTTGACTTGAACATCGGGTGTTCGCCTGTTCGCCGAATACCTAACAATTTGGGGTGTTTGCGGCAAATTCGAAAGCCGCAGAAGACTTTAAAAGTCTATGGGAGAAACCAAAAGTGCTGATTTTTAAGGCTTATATGCATGGTATTGTCCTAAAAAGTGTTTGGGAACCTGGTTCCTGCCCCAGGGGACATGTATCAATGTAAACAAAAGTTTTAAAAACTGCAGTTTTTTCAGAAGCAGTGATTTTAATAATGCTTAAAGTGAAACAATAAAAGTGAAATATTCCTTTAGATTTCATACCTGGGGTTGTCTATAGTATGCCTTTAAAGTGGTGCATGTTTCCTGTGTTTAGAACAGTCCGAGAGCAGAATGAAATTTCTAAAGGAAAAAAAGTGATTTAAAAGTACTTGAAGCTATAATTGTCGGTCCTGGCAATACACATAAAAGTCATTGAAAAAAACAGCATAGGATTCCCCCACAGTCCCTTACCAGGCCCTTTGGGTCTGGTATGAATATTAAGGGGAACCCTGAACCAGAATGAAAAAAAAAATTGCGTGAGGGTACCCCCAAGTTCCATACCAGGCCCTTCAGGTCTGGTATGGATATTAAGGGGAACCCCACACCAAAATAAAAAAAATGCAGTAGGGTCCCCTTCAAAATCCATACCAGACCCTTCAGGTCTGGTATGGATTTTAAGGGGAACTCCTTGCCAAAATAAAAAAAATGGCGTGTGGGTCCCCCCAAAAATCCATACAAAACCCTTATCTGAGCCTGCAACCTGGCAGGCTGCAGGAAAAGAGGGGGGCGGGAGAGCACCCCCCTCCTGAACCATACCAGGCCACATGCCGTCAACATGGGGAGGGTGCCGTCAACATGGGGAGGGAGCTTTGGGGTAGCCCCCCAAAGCACCATGTCCCCATGTTGATGGGGACAAGGGCGTCATCCCCACAACCCGGTTGTTGTGGGGGTCTGCAGGTGGGTGGCTTATTGGAATCTGGAAGCCCCCTTTAACAAGGGGACCTCCAGATCAAGGCCTTCTCCCTACAAATGTACCCCTACCATTTCACAAAAAAGTGTGAAAATGGTAAAAATGACATGAAACAGCTTGGGCCAAGTCCTTTATTAAAAAATAAAAAATAAAAATGTCCCACAAAGTCTTCTTCTTCTCTTGCTCCACCGACGGACCAAAAAAGAAATATAAAATGCTACCAACCCACCTCCATGGGAGGCTCCTGCAGTATGATGCGTGTTCGCTTTGACAGTTCTTTTATAACTGAGGGCGGGGACCCACCGTGACATTCCAAGGTGACCCTGCAACCCTCTGATGCACATGGACTTCCCAATGGCTTCCCCGGGTGTCAGAGGGTTCAGGGTCACCCATTTACGTAACCGGGTGGCCCACCTCCCTCTGACTATGGGAAGCCATAGGGAAGTTCCTGTGTGTCAGAGGGGGCGGGGTCACCCAGCAACCATTTCACACAGGGGGAGGTTGGGATCTGGGGGTTCCCTTGTTAAAGGAGGTTCCAGATTCCAATAAGACCCCTGCATACAGACTCCCACAACCACCGGCAAGGATTGTGGGGATGAGGCCCTTGTCCCCATCAACATGAGGATACGGTGCTTTGGAGGGCTACCCCAAAGCACCCCCCCATGTCAAGGGCATGTGGCCTGGTACAGTTCAGGAGGGGGGGTGTTCTCTCATCCTCCCCTCTTTTCCTGTGGCCTTCCAGGTTGCCTGCTTGGATAAGGGTCTGGTATGGATTTTTGGGGGTACCCCTACACCATCACTGTTCCTGAAAACTTTTTTTTACATTGATACATGTCCTCTGGGGCGGGACCCAGGTCCCCAAACACTTTTTATGACAATAACTTGCATATAAGCCTTTAAAATTAGCACTTTTGATTATTCATGCTCGTGTCCCATAGACTGTAATGGTGTTCGCGTGTTCAAACAAATGTTTTGCCTGTTCGCATGTTCTGCTGTGAACTGAACTGGGGGGTGTTTGGCTCATCCCTAGTGCACACTCATATTTAGACAAGCAACAGGTTACACCAGAAACATGGAGATAAGACTATAAAAATGGAGATTGTTAGTACAATTTCTGCCTGACTGAATATCTATTTCAATTGGGCTTTAAAAATCTTTCAAACTTGCACACAATGTTTTTTTTAACATTTCCAAAATGAAATCTAAAGAACACACAGGGAGATCCAAACATTTCTTTTGCATTACATTTTTACCAGTGTGACCTGTTTAAGTCAAAGCAATCTTTTTTTATAATGGCAAAGAATATCTCAATCACAACAATTTAAACTGTCTGCTACTTATCCTCTTATCAGCTGGCATTTCATGTGACAGAAGATGAAAATGAAAAGACGGGTGTGCAATACAGTACACGAAAAAACAAATAAACAAAAAACAAATAGGCATTTAAAAGAAAGGGTTCTGTGGATTCTCTTATCTCTTCAACAGAGGGAGTTGTCTATGAGATGTATGAAATATTGAAAACTTATCTGTAGGCGTGTGACTTGAAAGTGAATTTATTGTAGAAATATTGTTCAAAAAATGAATTAAACTTTTGACAACAGATACACATCATGGAACACAGCAGAAACAGGAGTTAGGATTTCGCTAAAAATATGAGGTATTTAGAGTTTGAGTACATTTAAAAAATATATAGGGCACAAAAGAAAAGTAGTTGCTTTATTTTAAGTATTATTGAATATGTTTTGCATTTACAGCTGGAATGTATTGTTCTTTATTATGGTTACACATTAAAAGTAACATTTACCTTTTTAAGTCTAAATAATAATAATATTAAAAATGTGTCCATATAGTGACACATAAGGTATCACTGAATGTAACAATGCAGGGAAACGGTTATACAATTAGGTCTCGTTGAGATAGGACCCCTTTCCTACTACACAAAGTTTCTTCTTTAGTCCCCAATCGATGATGGAGATGTGATAAAGAGGAAGGTAATATGTGCCCCATATAGAAAGATCCATAACATCATTACGTTCACTCTGAACTACATCCTAACTCAGTATCTCCTACATCTCTCTTCTCTGCTTGCTGAGTGTTATCACAAATCCTTAGTGATACACATGGTATGGTATATTCCCATACACTGGCATTCAAAGCAAAATCCTGTGAATCTCATTCAGAAATGAAAGAGTTCATCCACATAACACGAGACAGATTATCCATATTTACATCCATTTGGGTATACTGGATGCATTTCAAAACAACTTTCACATACCAGACACTCATAACAGATTCAAGTTAAATAAGAAACTTGCATACGTGTCATGGAATCCCTCAATACTCAACTGTTTGCCAAAGACTTTAAAACAGACCAGACACTTTTACTCTGCACAGAGCCATTCTCATGCATGGAGGACAAAGGGGGGTGGGAGTGGGAAGCAGGCAGTTTTTGTCCCTTTTTTTTGTTCCCTTTTTTATGTCCTAAAAATACTGGATAACTATCCTCCATTCTGACATAGCATGAACCCTGATTCATACCAACCTGTCCCTGTTCCTAAAAATACATCTATTCTTATCCTTTACTTGTATTCATTCTCATACTTCCCAGTATCTGACCGGACCAAGTTTTCCAACTTGTCTGTAAAATTTTCCGACAAAATGCTCCGATCGGACATACTCCGATCATGTGTAGCCTACTCTGATGGAAAAAGTGCCACGCATGCTCAGATCAAATTCCTAGACCAAAGCTATTGGCTACTAGCCTGAATGTAGTCCCATCGTAACGAAATAACGTCATCACGTTATGTACAATTGGATTTTCCGTCAACTTTGTCCGACCGTGTGTAAGCAACAGTTTCTGACAAAATCCGCCAGGACAAAATCCGTCGGACAAAATCCGTCGGACAAAATCCAACGGATTTGGTTGTCAGAATGTCCAACCGTGTGTACAAGGGATTACACATAAAGGAATAAATAGAGCAATAAATGGTATGAGACTGTCAGAGATCCTGGAACAGACCCTCTTCCACCATATACTAACTTTGGATGTTAAAATTAACTTCACCCTGTTATAATGGCATTTACAGTTTGTATTTTAATAATTATACATTTGTTTACAAGAAAACTATCTGTGAAGTTTAAATAAAAACTTTATGGAAAAAACGTGGATGTTCACTTCAAGCAGCCAATAGGTGGTGTTCTATTCTTTTAACTTGTTTTCCAGGATACTTTTATTTGCTTTGCTGAACATGCTTATTACTCAGTTTTTCAGTGATTATCAATAAACTTGGAATAATTAAAATAGGATTGACCCTCACAGGATAAAGTTTGCCTTTCTAATAGAGTTATCCCTCTCATGAATCTTTTAATTTTTTTTACACTTTGGAAAGAGTGGGGAAAGGTTAGAACCTCTGTCATGTTTTTATAGTTGTCTGGGTCAATGTTTGGGTATCCGCCTTCTCTATTTGTCCTAATTACTATTTTCTCTTGTATAGAAAAGAATAGAAAATCCAACATTTGTCATCAGGAACAGAAGAAAACCTTTGAAAAGTGACTCCTGTCCCATTAATTACTAAGACAGGGTTTCCCTTTTCTTTGGAGATATTTATTCTTACTTCCTGTTGTATCTCTGTGTAGGAAAGTAAAAGGACATGTCCTTGGTGAGGATCTTAGCATTTTCCTACTCTACTCAAAATGAAAAAAGAAAAAGAAAAATCTTTGGCTTTAAATATACTTTAAACATCCCATGCTCAAATAATATTTTCAGGACATAGCTTCATATACTGTATGTAACTAATATAAATTCAAATGTTTACATTCTTGTGACATGTTTCATGTCCATGAGGGTTATTAGGGACTACATTCAGAATCTTTTCAAAATTTCTGCTGAGTAAGACATATATAAAATAAGATACTTGAAGAATGTTATGTTATTGTGACTGTATGCAAAATCATAAGAAAACGTTTTGTCCAATCACAGAAAAATGTATTAAAATAGCATTGATGGAACTACCACTAGGTTTGCATTGGAATAGGGCAAATTGGGAACTAAAATTACACTGTGCTGTTAAACAGAAAATATGGCATGTGTACGTAATTGAAAAAAAAATCTCAAAATAAATGTACAATTTAAAAAAAAAAGTTTATATATAGTACACCCTTCACATTTTGTAAATATTTTATCTTTTCATGTGACAACACTGAATAAATGACATTTTGCTACAATAGTACAAAAGTAGTGAGTGTACAGCTTGTATAACAGTGTAAATTTGCTGTCCCCTCAAAACAACTCAACGCAGCCATTAATGTCTAAACGGCTGGCAACAAAAGTGAATACACCCGTAAGTTAAAATGTCCAAATTGGGCCCAAAGTGTCAATATTTTGTGTGGCCATCATTATTTTTCAGCACTGCCTTAACCCTCTGGGGAATGGAGTTCACCAGAGCTTTACAGGTTGCCACTGGAGCCCTCTTCCACTCCTCTATGACGACATCACAGAACTGGTGAACGTTAAAGACCTTGCAATCCTCCACCTTCCCTTTGAGGATGACCCACAGATGCTCAATAGGGTTCAGGTCTGGAGACATGCTTGGCCAATCCATCACATTTACTCTCAGCTTCTTTAGCAAAGCAGTGGACATCTTGGAGGTGTCTTTGGGGTTAGTATCATGTTGGAATACTGCCATGCAGCCCAGTCTCCAAGGGGAAGGGATCATATTTTGCTTCAGTATGTCACAGTACATGTTGGCATTCATGGTTCCCTCAATGAACTGTATCTCCCCAGTGCTAGCAGCACTCATGCAGTCCCAGACTATGACACTCCCACACCACCATGCTTGACTTTAGGCAAGACACACTTGTCTTTGTGCTCCTCACCTGGTTGCTGTGACACATGCTTGACACCATCTGAACCAAATATGTTTATCTTGGTCTCATCAGACTACAGAACATTTTTCCAGTAATCCATGTCCTTAGTCTGCTTGTATTCAGCAAACTTTTTGAGGCCTTTCTTGTGCATCATCTTTAGAAGAGGCTCCCTTCTGGGACAACAGCCATGCAGACCAATTTGATGCAGTGTGCGGTGTATGCTCTGAGCACTGACAGGGTGACCCCCCCCCCACACCCCTTCAACCTCTGCATTAATGCTGGCAGCACTCATACTTCTATTTCCCAAAGACAACCTCTGGATTTGATCCTGAGCACGTGCACTCAACTTCTTGAGCCTTCTTGAACCTGTCCTGTTAAACGGCTATATGGTCTTGGCCACCATGCTGCAGCTCAGTTTCAGGGTCTTGGCAATCTTCTTATAGCCTAGGCCACCTTAGTGTAGAGCAACAATACTTTTTTCAGTTCCTCAGAGAGTTGCCATGAGGTGCCATGGTGAACTTCCAGTGACCAATATGACAGAGTGAGAGCGATAACACCAAATTTAACACACCTGCTCCCCACTTACACCTGAGACCTTGTAACACTAACGAGTTACATGACACTGGGGAGGGAAATGGCTAATTGGGCCCAATTTGGACATTTTCACTTAGGGGTGTACTCACTTTTGTTGCCAGTTACATGACACTGGGAGGGAAAATGGCTAATTGGGCCCAATTTGGACATTTTCACTTAGGCGTGTGCTCACTTTTGTTGCCAGCGGTTTAGAAATGAATGGCTGTGTGCTGGGTTATTTTGAGAGGACAGCAAATTTACACTGTTATCCGGTTCCCAACCGGCTCACGCAGATATACTGTGGCAGAATGGCCCTCGTGGGTGAAATCCGATACATATACGGCTTTGCCCAGGAGAGCCACCAGAGGGTGCGTGAGCGCCACCGGAGGCACGTGTGTGTGCCTGCTGCACAGCAGGGGACCTGATGTGAGTGGCCGGCGGGCGCGATCGGCCCTGGCCATGCGTGGTCACGTGCACAAGCAGCAGCATGGGGGTTTGTGTGTGTAAACACACAAATCCCTGTGCTGTCGGAGGAGAGAAGATAGATCATGTGTTTCTACAATGTAGAAACAGCAATCTGTCATCTCTCCTAGTGGTGTACTCACTTTTGTTGCCAGCGGTTTAGACATTAATGGCTGTGTGCTGGGTTATTTTGAGAGGACAGCAAATTTACACTGTTATACAAGCTGTACATTCACTACTTTACATTATAGCAGAGTGTCATTTATAGAGGGTTTGTCACATGAAAAGGTATAATAAAATATTTACAAAATTGTGAGGGGTGTACTCACTTTTGTGAGATACTGTGTGTATATATATATATATATATATATATATATATATATATATATATATATATATATATATATATATATATATATATATATATATATATATATCAATCAAAGGATACAATCTCTAAATGCAATGTCGTTTAATTCCAAAGTGCAGTTAAATACACATGTATAAATGGCAGCAGTAGCTTTTACATACACGTGTATAAATGTTAGCAACAGCGACCATACAGTTTTCGAGCATTCCTGCTCTTCATCAAGCTGTCAGCAAATATAATATGCAGATCCATTTTATACACTCACACAAGAAGCAATCCACACATGTGAAACCTAGATATTAATTGATCATCCAATTAACACTTTAATACTTTAATTACTTTCAGTATGAGTGTCCCTAATTATTATTTAGAGTAAATGAATAACACCTAAACACATGGTCATACACTATATAGCCCAACTCCAAGAAAGTGTATGAAAAACATCTATAATATGTACAGTATTCACATCCTAGATTCTGAGACAGTAGGGTCTATATAATATAAGTTCAGTATTATGTTTTCTTATAGGAGTTAATTAATCCTGAATAAGAACATATAACATTATTCAGATTATGATAATACATTAGTAAAAATAAATATAAATCATAATCCCTATTTAAGCCCTGCAGGTATAACGAGTTAGGTTGGTGGATCCACCAAACTTCCCTCTGTTTAAGCCTAAGTATTCTGTCACCCCCTCTTTTATCTCTCGGTATTGATTCTAATACCATAAATTTGAGATCTGAATCTCTGTCCATGTTCCAAAAAATGCTTGGGTACAGGAAGACCTGGCTGTTTCGTATGAATAGAACTGCAATGTTGGGAAAACTGATCTTTGATGTTTTGTGTTGTTTCACCCACATAAATTAAAATGCAGGCACATATCAATATGTATACCACGTATGATGATTGACAGGTCAAGAACCATTTGATGTTATATTTATACCCAGTTCTAGGGTGAATAAAATATTCACCCTTCTTTAACAAATTGCAATGTATACAGCCTAAACATTAAAAATAGTCATTTCTTTTGCTACCTAAAAAAGTCATCCTAGCTTCCTGTTTGTTTACTCTTACTTCGGAATGTACCAACATATCATAAAGTATTTTGTTTCTACGAAAAGCCTTCATAGGAACCTGGTGAAAGGAATCTATTTCCGAATAGGATCTCTATAATAGCGACCAATGTTTTCCAATTATCTTAACCCACGTACACACGGTCGGAGATTTCGGCAACCAAATGCGTTGAATTTTGCCCGTCGGATTGAGTCCGACGGATTGTGCCCGAAACTGTTGCATACACACGGTCGGGCCAAGTTGTCTGATTTCGCGGTTGCCAAGAACACGGTGACGTAAGCCGTGTACGGCGGGACTAGAAAAAGGAAGTTCAGCACCACGTCCGGCACCCTTTGTGCTCCTTTTGCTGATCTCGTGTTTTAGTAGAAGTTTGGTGAAAGACGATTCGCGCTTTTCAGATTAGTGATTCAGATCGCTACTGCTCTTCAGTTTCTGCTTGTCTTTGCGTATCTGATAATCAGTGCGTGCAGTCATTAAGTATTTGCTTCTCATTGTGGACTCTATCTTGGTATAGTACGCTTTCAAAGGCATTTTTTAGTGTCTGCTTGCTTCTGCTATTCAGGTCGTCCTTTCAGGCCTTGCTGTTTAGCGTTGCTTTCTGGTGTCCGTTCTGACCACCCGACCGTTTTCCAAACATGTTTTGTCTACGTCCTCATCGTACAGCTTGTGTTGTGCAGGGGTTCTTACTTTGACTTTGACACATGCCAAAGGGCTTGTGTCAAAGTCAAAGTAAGAACCCCTGCACAGCACAAACTGTACGATGAGGACGTAGACGAACCTTCAGGACCTCAAGTTCTCTACAGGCATCTCCCCCCAGGCTTTGGGGATCATTATTCCAGAGACCTGTTCTGCCATCATTCAGCTCATGCTGAAGGACTATATTATGCTAATTTTTAACCGTAAACATCACATTCTATGTATTTCATGATTGCTAATGTCTTGCATTTCTTTCCTCATTCCCTAATTACATAATCATTGCAATATGCTCTAATTCCTATACTCTGCCCCTTTGTCCTCATGTGGATTTGCCTCACTAACTTCCCCACCATGCTCTTCTTGGCCCCTAAAACTAGAGTCTAGTCACTTGACAATGTCTTTTGGCAGCTCCATAGTATTGCTTTTCCCTAAACACCCCCTAAAATCTCTACAAATGTGATGTGTGTGCTTCAATTCATGCAAAGTGACCTTTTTCTTGTTTTTTGGAGTTGTGCCAAACTCATTAGTAACCCCCCTCTCCCCAACTTTTACCTCAGCTGATAGCAATCTTCTATCTCATGACTTGACCCAACCCAATACACACTCTAAATACTTTTTTCATGATCACATTTATGGCCAAATTCACCAAAGCATGTAGTGTAAGGGCCTGCCTCAATACTTTCAAATGCTAGTTTTATTTTTTCAACATATTCAGTTTATTGCAGTTTATATGTAATAGCATAATGTCAAAATGTCCTTCCATTTTGTTATTATGACACTTCTTACCTGTCCGGTGGGCTGCCAATAGTGTAACTAAGGAGGGGCTTCACAAAGTATCACACATTATTTACGCATTCAGCTCTCAATCAAGTGGAGAGGGTTACCTCTCCTAAACATCCCCCCTCATTTTTTATCAAGGGCCCATCAGATGGGGGGGATGGGGGGTTAGGACTCTCATAAGGGGACCTTATACTTTAGGCTTTAAATCCTCATTTAAAAAAATGTTATACTAATTGTCTTCAAAAATGTGGGTGTATAATCTGCATGCAATGTTGATTTGTCAAATTACTAGTTTGTTTTCTTGTGTCACTACACAGTGTCCTTCAACGCAACAGGAATGGCAGACTGTGGCCTCCCACTTTGCCATTTTTTGTCAAGTTGTGCCTTTTTCGGCAACAGTGCAAACCCAAGTTCAGAGCGAGACGAGGGGACAGTAATGTCAGTACAGTAACTAATGTGTAGTGCATGACTGATCTAAATCATGCTCATTTTCAGCACCCAGGCAGGAAAATGGCATGATTGTCCAAATTCACACCTCACTGGGGGTGCTTTTTACTAAAGGCACATCCACTATGCACTACAAGTGCACTGCAAAAGTACACCTGAAACTGCACTTGGAGTGCAAAGTGGAGTTGCCTGTAGTAAATCACACTCCTCAGCACAAACTCAAATTTGACTACAAATACATTGTAATCCCAATGAAAAAGGAAGCCACACATTGTTGAGAATGAAACTTTTTAATACAAGCACATTCATATGTGCGTTTAGTAAAGGTTTTTACAACACAACCAAGATATTTTGGGCATCCAAAACCCAGTTTACTAATATTTATTTTTGAGTTGTTGTTTTGTGTAAACAGGCATGTATCAAAGCGTAAAATACAGAACACAGGAACTTACAAAGTTCAACTTGGAAAAGTGAAGACAATATCAGACATGAGTATGTACAAAGTGGGCTGATATTGCCTTCATCACATGGGGTGTGACCCCTGAAAAATACAAATTTGGAAGATGCACACAGTGTGTCAACATGTGCTATCTCCCATCATGGGGGATCAATGTACATGCTTTGGGGCTGCAACCCCTTCATCTCAGACACTTTACACAAAACATGTACATTGATCACCCATGATGTGAGATAGCGCATGTTTACACACTGTGTGCATCTTCCAAATTTGGTATTATGCTAAATCCACCTTTTTTTTTTAAAATAAAACAAAAATAAAACCCTATCTAGTTTTTTTGTTTTCACACTCTCCCCAAAACATCAATGATGTTCTTCATTTTATTTTTAACATCATTGATGTTTTGTTGTACAATTTCCAAATCCCTATTGCACACCATTATCTCCCCGAACAAGATCTGGGCACTTTCACTGGTAAAACGGGAATCTTCCTCCACATGACCTAGAAGAACAAAAACAAACACACCATGTAATCCAAATATGGTGATATACATTGATGAGCTTACCAGAAGCTGTGTCCTCCGACACTCACCTGTTGTGGTGACAATTTGGCCAACCTCCACAATCTCTCCTTCTTCCTCCTCCTCCTGCTCCTGCTCCTCTGTTTCTTCTTTTGGAAGTTGCCCTTCTTTGGGAGGGGTGTGGTCCCTGGTGTCCTCATGGTCCCTGGTGTCCTCATACTTGCCGAGTCTTCTCTCCCCTATGAGAATGTAAACAAAGATTAATTAGCACACAGAGGGCATAAATAGGAATATGAAAAATTGCTTGGAAGTGTTGTCCAATTGTTTTTTTAGGCCGAATTACAAGGTGAGAACATTATTGCTGCCACTTTGTTAAGCTGGAATACTTCCCTGCAGAATGATGTTTCCTACGAACGAACGAAACCATGACCTTGAAAGTGGCCATTTAAAAATGCACAACATGAAATCCAAGCACATGGAGCATGTATGCAAGCAAGAATAATGATATGAACACACAACAACTACTTACTTTTTTTAAGAACACGCTTGATCCTTACGTACTGCTCGTGCTCCCTCAGTTTCAGGTCTGACCAGCGTTTTCTCAGTTGATCCTTGGATCGGCGTACCCCAAAATTCTTCAGAAGACTCTTCACAACTTTATTCATGATCTTGGCCTTTCTGATATTTGGGTTTGGGTAAGGTCCATACTTCCCATCATAGTCGGTCCTGTTCAATATGTCGACCATCTCCAACATCTCTCTAAAAGACATATTTGAGGCCTTAAATCTGGTCTTCCTGGATTGGGACGTTTCTGGCTCCGGGCTTTCCTCACCCTCCTCCTCGTTAGTGGAACTATTATTGCGCACCTGCGTTCTCTCCGCCATGTGCTCTCCCCACTGCGTGGGAAGCGAAGGGGAGGGGAATAGTCTAGAAAGAACGTCAGTGGCGGGCGGAGTTTCACGCATGCGCACTGTATATAAAACGCCACACATGTGTATTGTCCGTACGATCTGGGAGGAGAGTGTGAGGCATGGATGCGGCGAACGTGGAAACGAAGGTAACATTTTTAAATTTGTGCTTCACTAGACTAGACTGCTTGTATCTAGGCCGCTGTTGGGACACGATTAGGAGGGATTTTAATTGCATTATTAGTATTTGAGGGTTTGGCTTGTGTTGTGTCTTGCAGAGAAAATGGACCCATTCACCAATCCCAACTTTATGGGGCTCTTCCTCGAGCTATACAAGGAGATGCCCTGCCTGTGGCAGTTCCACAACAAATTTTATTATGACAGATCCAAGAGGAACGCAGCACTGGAGAAACTGCTTGCTTTGGTGCAGATCAGGGTCCCCACGGCAGACATGGAATATCTGAATCGCAAAATTGTGACCATGAAGCTTACATATTTCAGGGAGAGGAAGAAGCACCTGGAGTCCTTAAGAGCAGGAGATCCAGATGCTGTTTATTACCCCAGGATGGTGCACTTTGAAAGGCTGCATTTTCTGTTAGACCAGGGGGTACCCAGGCCACCACTCAGGCCACCACTCTCCATGCTTCCTCCAAGGCATCCTTCACCCCCAGCTGAGGCTTCTGATGACCAACCTGGGCCATCCAGGCAGCACCATGTGGTGGGGCCCAGCTTGAGACAGGTATTGCATTGTTGAACATATTTCTTGTGTTACATTTAATGATGTTAACTAGATTAGATGCTCTTATTGATCAGGAAGTTGATATTTCTCCAAGTGGTTTACATCTCAATAGACAGTAGTGACCAAAAATGATTGGGACGGGAAAGAAAAATGCTGGTGTCAGAATGATAGTCTGTTCTATTTGGTAACAGTCAAATAGCAAAAGCCAGGAGCACAAAATGTTGTGATTGATGATAAAAAAACTAAAACTATGTCCCCTTTTCATACACAGGAAGACCTCAGTCGGGGGGAGGCTGTGGCAAGTGGCAGCCAGGAGGTCCAACAACGCCCTCCTCCTCCTGCCCCAGCTAGAGGAGCCCAGCCACAGCCTGGAAGGATGCCTGGTGGGAAGTCCCAAAGGAAGACCAGAGAGTGATGGCCTGGGATGAGTCTGGTGTGCCAGAAGATGCAGCCTCTTCAAGATCACCATCCTGGCCATCTGAATTTCCTGCTCTCGAGGACTTCAGGAGCAGACTTCTCTCCCTGAGATATCTACTCCTCAGGCCACCAATTTTTTAATATCTCATTTAGTCATGTCTGCCCTGGGGGCCAAAGGCTGCACCAAAGTTAAGAAGTTTCTCCAGTGCTGCGTTCCTAGTTTTCTTTTCAAGCAGAAAAATTAAATTTTATTTTTGTTTGATGAAATACTTGTGTAATGTGTTTTCCTTCAAAAAGTTGAGTTCATTTGTGAGCAGGCAGGTACATTTCCAAAATACAAAGTAAAATAAATAACAAGGGGTACCAACACTAAACAACCTCCTGTAGATTCAAAAATACAATCTAAAAAATACAATAATGTTGTTGTTATAAGTTTACACACCAAAATAAAAAGTTCAAAAAAGGAGAAATGACCAGTGTCTTTAACCACTTGGGTACCGCGCTATTGCAAAATGACGGCAATAGCGCGGACCCACATTTTCGGGACTACGTCTATTGACGTAGTCCTGGTTACGAGCGGCCTGCGCGCCCCCTGAGGGGCGCGCGCGGCGCGCTCTGTGATCGGCGAGTCCGTGAGACTCGCCTGATCACCGATCCGTGTAAGGGGTCGATCCCGACCCCTTATCACGTGATCAGCTGTCAGCCAATGACAGCTGATCATGTGATAAAACGGAGCCGGTAATCGGCTAGTATTCCTCCTCGCGCTGACAGCGCGAGGAGAAAAAAAAAAAGCCGATCGCCGGCGGCCGTGTTCGGGACATCAGTCCCGATCACGGCCAGCAATTTAAACGGACACCTGCCCCCTGCCAGTGCCCACCTGCCACCCGCAGTGCCATCCTGAAATAAAGTAAGTGCCCCCCTGTCAGTGCCACCCAGCAGTGCCCATAGTGCCCACAGTGCCACCCAGCAGTGCCCACAGTGCCACCCAGCAGTGCCCACAGTGCCACCCAGCAGTGCCACCCACAGTGCCACCCAAAATCTGCCTCAAAGGTGCTGCACCCCAGTGCCGCCCATCAGTGCCCAGCAGTGCCGCCCATCAGTGCCCAGCAGTGCCGCCCATCAGTGCCCAGCAGTGCCACCTATCAGAGCCACCTATCAGTGCCACCTATCAGTGCCCATCAGTCCCATCTATCTGTGGTACCTATCAGTGCCCATCCGTGCCACCCATCCGTGCCACTTATCCGTGCCACCCATCCGTGCCATCTTATCTGTGCCCATCTTTGCCCATCAGTGCCGCCTTATCTGTGCCCATCGGTGCCGCCTTATCTGTGCCTATTAGTGCCGCCTTAACTATGCCTATCAGTGCCCACCAGTGCAGCCTATCAGTGCCCACCAATGCAGCCCATCAGTGCCCACCAATGCAGCCTATCAGTGCCGCCTAATCAGCGCACTTCAATGAAGGAGAAAAATGACCCGTTTGCAAAATTTTATAACAAACTATTAAAACATGATTTTTTTTTTTTTTTTTTTTGCATCTTTTTTTGTTTGTTTAGCAAAAAATAAAACTCCGAGCTGCAACTAAATACCACCAAAAGAAAGCTCTATTTGTGGGAAAAAAATGATAAAAATTTCATTTGGGTACAGTGTTGTATGACCGCGCAATTGTCATTCAAAGTGCATCAGCGCTGAAAGCTGAAAATTGGTCTGGGACTGAGGGGGGTTTAAGTGCCCAGTAAGCAAGTGGTTAAAGGAGTTTTTTAGGGAATCCCCCCCCCCCAAAAAAACATCCAAAAAAATAAAAAAAAATAACAAACATTGTGTAGATGTGACTTAAACTAAAATTGTATTGCTGAAATGATTAAAAAAGAGTAATGAAATCCGTTCGGGAGAAGTGTGTGCGACTATGAGCATCAAAAGAAGTTCGTTCTTGCAGCATTGTTAAAGATCAAGAGAATGCGCTTGATGACTGATTTTTTAACATTGCAGCGTGACGAATGTGCTATATCGCTTACGAGCAGTAGTTTTATGTGAACGAGCGCTTCCGTGTTGGAATTTGAATGTGAGCATGCGTGGCACTTGGTCCGATGAAAATGCTCTACACATGATCGGATTAGGTCTGTCCGGCCCAGTTGGTCAGGAAATCTTTCCAACATGTTGGAAATTTGGATCGGACGGAGATTCGGACGGAATCAGTCCGATGCATACCACACACAGTCGGATTATCTGACGACGCGGTCCGATAAGACTCATTCCGACAGATTCTCCGACCGTGTGTACAAGGGCTTAGATATCTTCACTATAACTATGATATTGCAATACAAAATGGCAAATGTTTATTTAGATCTGTTTGTCTATGTGGTATAACATGTCCTTGTACCTGATCAATTATTCATAATTCCTGTTGGATGATGTTCTCAGGGTAGTTACAATCTCAAAATTTCAGACACATCTCATTAATCCACATTTTGTATCTCAAATGATTACTTACAGTCCATTTTATTCTATAGAATTCACTATGTGTTATTGATTTGAAAACATGGGGATGGAAGCTGTTAAATAGGAACAGTTGATTCCTATGTGTTAGTTTTATGAACAGATCAGACTTAATCCGTCCGTTCTCAAAATATATTGTTGTGTCTAGAAAAAGAGACCGACTTCTCATCAACACATATACTGAATTGTATGTCTGTACTGTACCCATTAAAAAAATCATTAAATAATGTAAGGGTTCCAACGTCGCCATGCCACACCATTAATATGTCTATGTCTATATCTATATCTATATAGTGCTGCCATGTGACACAATGCTTGTGAAACAATTCATTCATGTAGATTTACTTTTTTCTCAAAATAATGGTAAATGGTGGAGCCACATTGGAACCCATAGCAACTCCTATTAGTTACATAGTTACATAGTTAGTCAGGTTGAAAAAAGACACAAGTCCATCCAGTTCAACCTTAAAAACAATAAATAAAAATAAAAAATATCATACAATCCAATATACCCAATTTTATACCCACAGTTGATCCAGAGGAAGGCAAAAAACCCCAGCAGAGCATGCTCCAATTTGCTACAGCAGGGGAAAAAATTCCTTCCTGATCACCCAAGAGGCAATCAGATTTTCCCTGGAATAACTTTACCTATAAATGTTAGTACCTAGTTATATTATGTACATTCAGGAAAGTATCCAGGCTTTTCTTAAAGCATTTTACTGAGCAGGCCATAACCACCTCTGGTGTGAGTCTATTTCACATTTTCACAGCTCTTACTGTAAATAAATCTATTTTCCTCTAGACGTAAAGAGTGCCCCCGTGTCCTCTGGGTTGACCGTAAAGAGAATAACGCAACACCAAGTTCACAATATGGACCCCTTATATATTTGAACATGTTGATAATATCCCCCCTTATTCTCCTCTTCTCAAGAGGGAATAAATTCAGTTCCTCTAATCTTTCCTCATAGCTGAGCTCCTCCGTGCTTCTTATCAGTTTAGTTGCCCTTCTCTGCACTTTCTCCAGTTCCCCAATATCCTTTTTGAGAACTGGTGCCCAAAACTGAACTGCATATTCCAGATGAGGTCTTATTAATGATTTGAACAGGGGCAAAATTATATCTCTCTCTCTGGAGTCCATACCTCTCTTAATACAAGAAAGGACTTTGCTCACTTTGGAAACTGCAGCTTGGCATTGCATGCTATTATTGAGCTTATGATCTATCAAAACCCTCAGATCCTTCTCCACCACGGATTCCCTCAGTTATACTCCCCCTAGTATGTATGATGCATGCATATTCTTAGCCCCCAAGGGCATAACTTTACATTTATCAACGTTAAACCTCATCTGCCACATAGTCGCCCAATTAGACAGTGTATCGAGGTCGGCTTGTAAATTGGAGACATCCTGTAAGGATGTTATTCCACTGCATATTTTGGTGTCATCTGCAAAGACAGAAATTTTACTTTTGATCCCAGACCCAATATCATTTATAAAGATGTTAAAAAGTAAGGGTCCCAGCACTGAACCTTGGGGTATACCACTGATAACCTTAGACCATTCAGAGTAAGAATCATTAATCACTACTCTCTGAATTCTGTCTTTTAGCCAGTTTTCTATCCATTTACAAACTGATATTTCCAAACCAGTAGACTTTACCTTATACATGAGCCTTTGCTTTTGCAAAAGTATACCACATCCACAGCCACCCCTCTGTCCAAGGTTTTACTTACCTCTTCATAAAAAGAAATCAGGTTTGTCTGACAACTTCTGTCTTTCATGAATCCATGCTGTTTGTTGCTTAAAATGTTTTTTTTTTCCAGCAAGAACTCATCTATGTGGTCTTTTATTAAACGCTCCAGTATCTTCCCGACTATAGAAGTTAAACTAATAGGTCTATAGTTACTTGGCAAAAACGTTGATCCTTTTTAAATATAGGCACCACGTTTGCCCTGCGCCAATCCAGTGGTACTATTCCCATCATTAATGAGTCCCTAAAAATTAGATACAATGGCTCTGAAATTACAGAGCTTAATTCTTTTAGGATCCATGGGTGAATGCCATCAGGGCCAGGTGCTTTATCCACCTTTATTCTGTCTAAGTATTTCTGGACTATATGACTTTTGAGCCATTGTAGATCATTTGAGGCTGTGTTACTACCACCCCCATTATGGACATGAGCTCCCCCATGCTCTTTTGTATACACAGAGCTGAAGAAAGTATTTAATAAATTAGCCTTCTCTTTGTCCCCAGTCACCCACTCTGGATTATTTTGTAAAGGGCCTACATGCTCAGACTTGACCTTTTTACTATTAGTATATTTGAAGATTTTTTTGGGGTTTGTCCTACTATCTCTTGCAATCTGTCGTTCGTTTTAAAATTTTGCATCCTTGATTTATTTTTTACATATTCTGTTAAATTCTTTGTAACATTTAAATGACACTAGTGTTCCTTCATTTTTATAATTTTTAAAAGCTCTTCTCTTATTGTTTATAGCTTTTTTAACTTTGGCCGTTAGTTGTAAATGCTGAAGCTTAAAAATGTGTCTAGACTAAAATAATATGCATAGACACATAGGATAACACTATTAGTGTCTAGAATTAGAAAAATAATTACTCAAAAGATGCTTTTAGTAATAAGACAAATATTCAGTGTAGCGCAAATTGTGTTTTATTAGATATGTGTTTAGGTGTGGTGAAATCACTTATATTGTGTTATAGCTGCAACCATATTGTTTTAGATGATTGCACAGTGTGTCAGTTTTGATGCACTAATATAGGCGAGTGCAGACTATTATCACTATATATTTATGCTTCTAGGAATGTCTTTTTTTTAAGCTAGTGTGCGTGGAGCCTAAAAGCCTTGGTCCCAGAGATATTGCTGAAAACTATTCACAGAGGCTTCCTGGCATTGCTGCACCATCTTCTGCCAACAGAACCACAACATAAATACAAACAGGACAACTATTTAATTTCTGATTTATTCTTGAAGCTTATACAGCTCTACAAAAAAGAACAGCTAGTCTACTAAGCTGAGTTTTCTCTACTACAGGTAAAGGGACGTTTGAAATAAAGTCATACCTGTAAAAAGACCATGTTAATGTTCACTTTTTCTGCTGCCTGTGTTGCACAGCGGAATGTCACTCCCATCCTGGGAAATCATCTGCTGAGGGGGTCTACAGGGAAACCAAGTTGTATTTTTCAAGAGTGTCAATCTACCTGGTTGCCAATGACTACCACTAGTTTACCTAACTGGCCTCCATGTCACTAAAGCACAAAGTAACAAATGTTGTGCACCAAATAACTGTCTGTATACATAAAGCTGATGTTGTGAAAAATTACTAATGATGTGCAGACAAAGTTGATGCTTTAGTCTAGACTAAATACACAGGTCTATACCAGTTGCACAGGTCATTGAATTCCAAGCCCAAACTATACAGAGGTCTTTGATTTCTGACCAAGCTTGCAGTAAACCCTTCCTATTTCAATGTTAGGTTCTGCCTGCTGCCATCCAGCTGACAAATGCCAGACACTTGAATGGACATTGAGGCTCTATATATAATCTGGGCCTAAAATCGAAGAGGATCTTTAAGACACAGGGGTTGAGTTGAGAAGCAATGATAAAGTACAAATTTGTGCTGAAACCCTAGAGAGTGGAGAGGAGATTAGAAAATCACCAGAATAGAACAAAATTACAAAGTAATCGTCAAAAAAGTACTTAATTTCAGATTCTGAACAGCCAGATTATCCAGTAATTGTTTATTGTTGTAGTATAGTGCATACTACCAGTTCTCGGATGTAAGGCCTACATTCATTGTTTTAATCTTTTATTTTTTTTCCCCTGGCATTCCTGACACATTTCTCCTCCTAGAGAGACAATGCTCTAGGGTCACAATACTGTATCATTGGTAAAGAACATCCCTCCCATTCACCATAACACAAGGAAACATGTTCTGTAACTCACAGGGATAAATAGGAACAATGATAACTGATATGTGCAGCATACCAGAGAAAGCAGCAAGGTATCAGATCAAGAATTTTCAAGTAGTAGCAAAAGATATATTGTTGCACATATCAAATAGTTACAACAAAATATTTTTAATTGTCTATCTTGCAGACTAAAAGGGAGATAATACGACATGTTCAATGGTAAGGTTTACATGAACTTAAAATGATGTATAAAGGTATTTATTCATTTATATATATTTTTAATTACAAACATGTCTGCCTGCTATGTTCAATGTTTTTGCACATAACAGCCACAATCCGTTTCTTCTCAGGTTCCCTGATGGTGCTCCTGGCTTGACCTTTTCTCTGCGTGCCACCATAGGAAGCCTAAAGCCGTGTACACACGGGCGGACTGTATGGCCAACTTAGTCCGTCAGACAATCCGACGGACAGTCCGTCCTACTTTCGAATGAACGGACTTGACCACACACGGATGCACAAACAGTCCGTCGAAAGTTTGCGCGATGACGTGTACAGCACGTACGACGGGACTAGAAATAGGAAGTCCAATACACAGCAATGCAACCTTTCGCCGTGTAAATCCTTTCTGAGCATGTGCCATACTTAGTCCGTCGAACTAGCCTACTCACGAGCGGATTGTCCGCTGAAACCAAAGTACGACGGACAATATTACGGAAATTCCGAAATACTTAGTCCGCCAGACTGCACGCTGAAAAAGTCAGCTGAAGCACACACACGAGCGGACTGTCCACTGTCACACACCAAATGTGTTTCGACGGACTAAGTTGGCCAGACAGTCCGCCCGTGTGTACGCGGCTTCAGGTGGCACCATGAGGGCTTGATCCTGTGCTGTGCTGTGTGTGTCCATATACACACACAATGTGGCTCAGTCCAGTCTCCTACTCCCATGTCACTGGATTTGATTGACTGCAGCAGGAGCCAATGCCTCACATTGCTGTCACTGAGTCCAGTGAGGAGGTAGAGAGAGAGAGAGCTGTGAATGGCTGTGCAGGAGGGTAGTGTCAGGACAAGTGTGATCATTGGAGAACAGCAAGCTGAGTTCCCAGCACAGCCAGAAAACTGACCTGCTGTTTTCTCCTGTTCAGTGTGGTCAGGTTTAAATAGAAAAGCAGAGGGACTAGCAGGATCAACAGGGATTTCACACAAAGGAAGCAATACAAAGAGAACTGGATATTTTTTCATACAAATACATGGTACAGCAGCCACATATCAGAAATACAAAATGCCGTGGTAACAAATGCTTTAAGATTGGGCTGTCACTTTGCATTTTAAATCAATTTCAACTACAATTAAACAGCTTTGTTTTTAAATTGCTAAACTAATTAAGGCAATCTATTATCCCTAAATTTCTTCACATTTCTAGTAGACTTTTTGGGTCAGTGCAACTTACTAAACCAAATTCCATTTCTAAAATGGTTGAAATTGCCTGGAAATTACCATGTGTAGTACAATCATATACACTGCCCCACAAAGCATTCTTTACAACTATTACACATTTTATAGATACAGAGAACACAGACTGTCATATATGCCGGGACATAACTAGACCTTGAAACTTGGGTTATATGCCCCAGGTCAGCAATGCCCAAACTTTTGCAGCCACTGATTACCCATTTCCCAGCATAGCTCTTGTGCTAATATCATTTGGCAGAACCATAACTGGTGGTACAACACAGGAAGGTTTTCCTCATGCCAAAGATGGGGCATTCTTCCTTCCACTGATTACGAATATTAAGGCATTCTTATTCCCACTGACATCAAGACTAGTACATTCTTTCTCCCACAAATACTAATATTCAGGAATACCTACTCACACTAATGTTGGGGAGTTCTTCCTCTTATTGACCACAATCTAAATGGAAATCACCTTTGTGCTGACACTAATGTAAATAGCAATCTCTCTATTACTACATCCTTATAAACAATACAACAATAAGAAAACAAAAAGCAGCCGACACATTTTTAGGGCTTACAAAAATGCAAATGTCATAAAATGTTTTAAACTGCGCATGAACTGAGAATACAGAGCTCTTGGGCAAACAAATCTTTGGCAGGAGATGTTTAGAACAACAGTCAGTTAGTGGTTGTGTCAATATCAGCCTTGAATTAATAGGAGTCTCCATTATTCCATACTGAACCAGATGAATTAATGGATAAAAGACAATATTGCTAGCCAAACTAAGTCAGAGAAGATGAGACTTTTTTGTTTATTGGATCCTTGGAAAAAAGCTTACATCATTTGCCTGTTAACAAACACTTAGTACTCAAGTTGCAGATTATGTCAGTTGTTCATCAATCACTGCATTTACTAAAGGGGAAGGGTATGTTCACTTTGCAAAAGGATTTTCACTGTGCAAGAGAGTTTTCACTTAGGGTAGTGAAAGCTGTGAAAACTTTCTTTGCAGAAAATACCCAATCACTTGCACCGAAAACTAAAACACAGTATCTTCTAATTTCAGTAAAGCTTCACCTTAATCATTAAGTCTTTTAAAGTGAAAGCTACCTTTGCTAAATAAATAGTCTATGTTCCTTTAGCAAATCAACCCCACAGTGATCAGTGTATTTTCACAAGTGGGGATACATTGAAAATAACAACATGTTCCCCTCCATATGCAAATAAATCTATAGCATTTAATGTTCTGCTGTAAGAATCTTATATGTCTAGAGTACTTTATCAGGCCACATCCTGCCTTTTTTTCAGAGTACATTAGCACACAGAATCCTTATTTCTCTCATATACCCCATCACACACTAAACACACTAAACACATGCCGGATGTTGTGACAAGTCTTATGCACATACTTGGTAACTGTGTATTTTCCCATCAGAAACTGGAAGTACTGGGATGTGAAGGATATTCCAAAGGACATATACCTGAAAATACAGTAATATAAAAGTAAGAACATATCTTTATGACTATATAACAACAACAGTAGAATGATGACCCCTAAATGGAAGGAGTTTAAGAGAAACCATCATAGCCAATTCCTTGTGCCATACAGCCAAGGAAGTCATGTCAACTGTCACATTTACTGTTCTTGTCCATATAAGTCTTGTGAACATTACTACACATGCATTTGTAAAAAACCTACACAATGTTCTCCTTCATAAATTATCAGTTCATAATCACCTTGCTATAGAAAAGGTTAAACTTCAGTCTCATGTGCAAACAACATACATACTGATAATAAAAGAAAATGACTCACAGTAGGGTAACAAGAAGCCTTAGCTCTCCTGAGATGGACCATCTCAAATGTACCCCCTGCTGAATTAAAGGACCAACTTGATGTAGAAGAAAATCAAAGGCCTGGATAGACATGCATGTATAGGAAACACTTTTTCAGGATACTGCTGCATTAGTCCAGGCACTTTTCAAAAGGCCCTTTAGAAACATGCTGGAAGAACAGTATATTCTATGGGCAAAAATAGTTTTCCCACATTTTCTAAGCGTGATCAGGAAATTTAAAGAAGAACTCCAGGTATTACAGTGCCTTGAAAAAGTATTCATACCCCTCGACATTTTCCACATTATGTCATGTTACAACCAAAAACGTAAATGTATTTTATTAGATAGACCAACACGAAGTGGCATCTAATTATGAAATGGAAGGGAAATGATAAATGTTTTTTTTTTATAATGTCAAATATTTTTACAAATAAATATCTGAAAAGTGTGGAGTGCATTAGTATTTAACCCCTTTTACTCTGATACCCTTAACTAAAATCTAGTGGAACCAAGTGCCTTCAGAAGTCACCTAATTAGTAAATAGAGTCCATCTGTGTGTAATTTAATCTCAGTATAAATACAGCTGTTCTGTGAAGCCCTTGGAGATTTAGAGAGCCTTAGTGAACAAACAGCCACATTAAGGCCTAGGAACACACCAGACAGGTCAGGGATAATGTTTCGGAGAAGTTTAAAGCAGGGTTGGGTTACAAAAAAAAAAATATCCCAAGCTTTGAACATCTCATGGAGCACTGTTCAATCCATCATCTAAAAATGGAAAGAGTATGGCACAACTGCAAACCTACCAAGACATGACCATCCACCTAAACTTACAGGCTGGACAAGGAGAGCATTAGTCAGAGAAGCAGCCAAGAGACGCATGGTAACTCTGGAGGAGCTGAAGAGATCCACAGCTCAGGTGTGATAATCTGTCCACAGGACAACTATTAGTCGTGCACTCCACAAATCCGGCCTTTGTGGAAGAGTAGCAAGAAGAAAGCCATTGTTGAAAGAAGCCCATAAAATGTCCTGTTTGCAGTTTGCGAAAAGCCATGGGGGGGACACAGCAAACATGTACGAGAAGATGCTCTGGTCAGATGAGATCAAAATTTTACTTTTTGGCCTAAAAGCAAAATGCTATGTGTGGCAGAAAACTGACACTGCACATCACCCAAAAAACATACACCATGATGGGAAGATGGATGGAGCCAAATACAGGGCAATCTGATGCCGGGTACACACAACGGGGCTTTTCAGCAGAGAATGCCCAACGGTCTTTCCGACGGAGTTCCAACGGACGTTTGACGGAGTTACAACAGACTTCTGAACGAACGGACTTGCCCACACACGAATGGTCAAAGTCTGTTAGTTTTGAATGTGATGGTACGACGGGACTAGAAAAGGAAGTTCAATAGCCAGCAGCCAATAGCTGCTCTTGCGTCGTATTTGGTCTGTCGGACCACTATACAGACGAACGGTTTTCCAAATAGAAATTGATTCCGTCGGACAGATTTGAAACATGTTCTATTTCTAGGTCCGTCAGAATTTTTGAAGAAAAAAGTCAGATGAACCCCACACATGATCGTAATATCCAACGGAATGATTCTGTCACACCTTTTCTGCCAGGAAGTTTGGTCATGTGTATGTGGCATAAGACTGCAAAAGACTTGAGACTGGGGCGGATGCTTACCTTCCAGCAGGACAACGACCCTAAACATAAAGCCAGAGCTACAATGAAATTGTTTATATTAAAGCATATTCATGTGTAAGAATGGCCCAGTCAAAGTCCAGACCTAAATCCAATTGATAATTGCTTTTTACAGACGCTTTCCATCCAATCTGACACAGCTTGAGCTATTTTGCAAAGAAGAATGTGCAAAGCTGGTAGAGGCATACCCAAAATGACTTCTTGCAGCTGTAATTGCAGCGAAAGGTGATCATTCTACAAAGTATTGATTCAGGGTGGCTGAAAACAAATACACACCACACTTTTCAGATATTTATTTGTAAAAAAAATTGAAAACCATTTATAATTTTCCTTCCACTTCACAATTATTAAAATATATTTAAATTTTTGGTTGTAACTTGACAAAATGGGGGAAATGTCAAGGGGTATGAATACTTTTTCAGGGCATTTGGAAGTCACTATTTAAATTGTGATGGATTACAGTGCGTTAACTCCAGTGGGGGAAAGTTCAAAACTAATCTTAGCAAGTATTATTTTACTGAAAGGGTAGTTGATGCTTGGAATAAACATCCAGCAGAGGTAGTGAGCCAGTCAACAGTAAAAGGCTTCAAACATGCTTGGGGCAAATATAGATCTATACTTAGACAAAAAAGTTGACGAAAAAATAAAAATAAAATATGTATTAAAAAATGGCAGAGTTGATAGACCATTAGGTCTGTGTTCTGCCGTCACCTTTCTATGTTTCTATGGGTGTATGACACCCAGTGGACCTATACCTTTTATGTACAGTTTAAATTTTTCCTGAGCACTGAACGTAAAGCCATCTCTATACATTCAGCATTCTGACACTGGCCCTTCAAGTTTCAGATCCTTATCAGAGTAAACTGTGGCCACTCTGCCTACTCCCCAACACATGACCAACCACAGAATGCATTGTATTATGTGAACCCATTCTCAAAATACAAAGTATTCTGTGAATGAACAGTGGAGGGAAGTCATACAGCAACTGCATCTACTTGTTCAGAGTGCTGGAAGTATAATTATAGCTGTACTTCTGCCACTCAGTAAAACTGTAAATTGTAAATAAAAGAGATAAGTCCACGAGATGGCTTAAACATCATTGCATTTAGCCCCCTTATAACCCAGAATATTTTAATAGTGACTTAATTCCTCAATTTCTTCTTTAAGACAAAAATCAGCATTGAAAAAAATCTGAAAAAACAACACTGTCAAAATTTTTCTCTCCACACATAAAACCATCATGACTGCCCTCACCAACATTTCCCATTACCCATAATCCATAATCTCCTGCTTCAGCTGTTGACATCATTTGCCTTTAAAATGCACTAACCCAAGGGCAGTGAAATGCGTTAAAAATGAATTTTGCTGTACAAAAAAGCCCAATAATGTTTAAAAACCACATAAATGTGTGGCATATTTTTATAGCCATTTCAAACTACATATTTTTTTTAACACCAGTAGAGTCATGTTCTAACACCCTCTGCTACCACTAAATTGCCTATGCAAAATTTATGGTGAACTGTAAGTTTGCTTAATGGTCACATGTACCCATGTATACAAAACTGAAAATACATGGACCATATTACTATTATAGTTGCAATGAAGCTTGTCAGCACTTTGCAAATAACCATCTTGAAGAAAGTACAGGTATTTGGCATTGCTGAACACTGTGAACTAGCTGATAAAATTTGGGCGTAAAGTACAAGGCTTGCAAAATGTTTTTTGCTTAATGTCGACAGAGTATTTGACCTTAGCCAGTCTGTTTTAATGAATACAATGCTGCAAAAGCAAATAACAACTTGCAGAGTAAGGATCTGTTATACCTGTAATACGAACATTACAATGCTGCATACACAGCATGTTTTGTATAACAAAGGTATTACATTATCAATCCAATGGCTCTTTAGGACAGCTATACAATTTTTAAAATTGGTGTTCAGGGATAAGGCAAAGTTTAAAATGTTATGTTTATATTATATTACTGCATACAATGTTACTGTGTATGAACAGTCACATAAATCAAAGGAGTTTAACTTCCATAGGCATTCTGCTGGGGGTCAGATGCACATAACGCATGATTATAAGTAATAACTTTTAATGTGAACATAATTAACTTACAACTCTTTCAAAATCATATGTGGTATACATAGAATTAAACCATGTAACTGTTTCAAAGTAAAATAAAAGGAAAAACATTTTTAAAGACCCTACAATTTAACAAATATAAATATTGTTTGACTAGGCATGCTCGGTATACAAGATGCATTTGTATTTAAAATACAATTGTGGACTTGTAAACAGTCCCACTTATGCTCTCCGCCATATTTACCATATTTTTTTAAAGTAGCATTAAACTCAAGCATTACAAAATCCACTGAAAGGCAGGGTTTTTAAAACAGAAGAGACTCTAGAGGTCTCTTCAGTCATAAATTTCCCCCTCCTGCCTGTCAATGGTAAGGTGATCTGAGCCACACATGTGCAGCTCAGATCGCATTTACTGCCCAATCTCTGTGATGTGCTAAAGTGACTCACATGAAAATGTGTGGGAGTGATGTCACCTGAGCCTGGCCATTGAAGCAGCCGAAGATTTGTAACCTGAAAGGTAGACCGGGCTAACAAGGAAGCACCGAGGCGAGGGAGAGCCATGACTGCCCAGCACTGGAGGGATCCGTTGGTAGGTAAGTCTTTCATAGTGTACTAGTGTGCAGTGCATTCTAGTACAATATGACTTAAAACTGCAGGGAGCACATGTTTTTTACTTTATTAAGAGACTTTACTACTGCTTTAACTTTATTTGTTCAAGCCATACAAAAATGAAGAACCGTCAACATGTTCCATGATATGCAGTGTTAAATACTTTGCTTTTCAGTTTATTACTTCCTTCCTATTTAAAGTAATTTGAGCTTAGTCATGGAACTCCAGTTACAGTAGATGTAAACTTATTTACACAAATCTTATATAGGCTTTACTATGTTAATGAAATTTTTGAAAGTCATTATTTAATAATTTTAAATCTGTTGTTTTCAGTACAGTGTAAATAATATTTGATGATCCTGCCATGAAGCAAGCTTTGTATTCAGGCACTTCCTGTTATATGGTGATAACACTGAAGATGTCTGGATGACCAGTAGTTCTTGCTGATGACAGCTCAATGCGGATATATTTTGGCACAGTTCTCTCAGTGGAAAGGTAATGATTCTGGATAGGTCCTCCTTTTTTGCAGAATGAGATGAGAATACAGACAGGAATAATAAGGAATTATTATGGGTTAGTTTAGTGGTAAGACCTAAGCTGGCCAAAGGTGGATTGAAATTCAGCAGGTTTAAAAGGCAGTGGCCACATTTCAAGCCATCTATGGCCATTCATATTCTGGGGGAGTCAATTTAATGATCAACTGGGAGTTTTGACAAATTTTAAATTAATCAGTCCATGCAGCCGATTAGCATATCAGTGTATTCTGACAGCAGGGATATATCACTCTCAGAATACAATAGCTCAACAAAGAGGATTACTGCATCCACCTATATGTGTGGATGGGGGGATCTGTTCAGTTTTTTTTCAATCATCTCACTGGCTGACTGAAAACACTGATCAATATATGGACAGATTTAATTTAGGTGGTATAATAAGTTAGTTTTTTTAAGGATTAGGGGCTTTAGTTAAAGTTTTATGGTTAAGGACATTCACACCACCTGGGCTAAGCTCTAAGGCCGCGTACACACGGGCGGACTGTTCGCCCAACTTTGTCCGCTGAACAGTGTTTGGGCGGACAGTCCGCTCGTGTGTGGGCTTTCAGCGGACAGTTTCAGCGGACAGTTTGACGGACAAGGTTTTTCGGAATTTCCGAAAAACTGTCCGCTGAAACCTTGTTTCAGCGAACAGTCCGCTCGTGTGTAGGCTTGTTCGTCAAACAAAGTTGCGCGCATGCTCAGAAAGGATTTTCACGCCGAAAGCTATAATGCAGTGTATAGGACGTCGTATTTTTCGTCCCGTCGTACGTGCCGTTCACGTCATCGCGCACGGTTTCAGCAAACTGTTCGTCCGTCGTGTGTGGCCATGTCCGTCCATGCTAAGTTTGAGCGGACTGTTTGCCGAAACTGTTTGACGGACAAAGTTGGGCGAACAGTCCGCGCGTGTGTACGCGGCCTAAGGCCGCGTACACACGCGGGGACTGTCTGCCGAAACTAAGTTCGTCAAACAGTCCGCTCAAACTTTTGAATGAACGAACACGCCCACACACGGCACTTTTTGAGCGGACAAATACGGCAAACTTTGTTCGTCGTACTAAGTCCGCGCAACTTTTGAAATGAACGGACTCGCCCACACACGAGGCAACAGTCCGCTCATTTCGAGCGCGTGTGCAGGTAGGCGGGGTCCGCCGCCTGAAATGTACTTAAAGGGGAACCCCAACGCCGAAAAAAATCGGCGTGGGGGTCCCCCCAAAGTCCACAACAGACCCTTGTCCGAGCACGCTACCCGGCCGGCCAGGAAAGGGGGGCGAGCGAGCGCGCCCCCCTCCCGAGCCGTACCAGGCCGCGTGCCCTCAACATGGGGGTGCCTTGGGGAAGGGGGGGCCGTGCGGCCCCCCCACCCCAAAGCACCTTGTCCCCATGTTGATGAGGACAAGGGCCTCTTCCCGACAACCCTGGCCGTTGGTTGTCGGGGTCTGCGGGCGGGGGGCTTATCGGAATCCGGGAGCCCCCTTTAATAAGGGGGCCCCCGGATACCGGCCCCCCACCCTATGTGAATGAGTATGGGGTACAATGTACCCCTACCCATTCACCTGTAAAATAAAAGTACCCAAAAAAAAACACAACACACGAGATAAAATATTTTATTGCGCAGCTCCGGGGGTCTTCCGTCTTCGGGGGTCTTCTCGCCGGACTCCTCCGCTATCTTCTTGTAGCTCTTTTGCTAGCGTAGGAGTCCGGCTTTCTTCCTCCCCGCCGCCGGCCTCTTCTCCCGACTTCGGGGGTCTTGTCCCCCTCTTCGGTTCTTCTGCCGGGCCACCGCGCCTTCTTATAGCTCTTTTGCAGGCGGTGGCCCGGTCTTCTGTCGCCGCCGCCTTCCGTTCTTCTGCCGGGCCACCGCGCCTTCTTATAGCTCTTTTAGAGGCGGTGGCCCGGTCTTCTGTCGCCGCTGTCGCCTTCCGGTCGCCTTCCGTTCTTCTTCTTGTTCTTGTTCTTCTTCTTCTCCAGGAGATGTTGACACGACGCTCTCTCCGGCCGGAATGCCAGAGCCGCGCTGTGCGGCCACTTATATAGTGACAATGGGGCGGTGTCACATGGTATATGTCACATGGGTTGGTCACATGGTGACCCCGCCCCCTTACGATGTCATAGTCCCCATGTGACATCAACCCATGTGACCAACCCATGTGACATATACCATGTGACACCACCCCATTGTCACTATATAAGTGGCCGCACAGCGCGGCTCTGGCATTCCGGCCAGAGAGAGCGTCGTGTCAACATCTCCTGGAGAAGAAGAAGAAGAAGAACAAGAAGAAGAACGGAAGGCGACCGGAAGGCGACAGCAGCGTCAGAAGACCGGGCCACCGCCTCTAAAAGAGCTATAAGAAGGCGCGGTGGCCCGGCAGAAGAACGGAAGGCGGCGGCGACAGAAGACCGGGCCACCGCCTGCAAAAGAGCTATAAGAAGGCGCGGTGGCCCGGCAGAAGAACCGAAGAGGGGGACAAGACCCCCGAAGTCGGGAGAAGAGGGCGGCGGCGGGGAGGAAGAAAGCCGGACTCCTCCGCTAGCAAAAGAGCTACAAGAAGATAGCGGAGGAGTCCGGCGAGAAGACCCCCGAAGACGGAAGACCCCCGGAGCTGTGCAATAAAATATTTTATCTCGTGTGTTGTTTTTTTTTTGGGTACTTTTATTTTACAGGTGAATGGGTAGGGGTACATTGTACCCCATACTCATTCACATAGGGTGGGGGGCCGGTATCCGGGGGCCCCCTTATTAAAGGGGGCTCCCGGATTCCGATAAGCCCCCGCCCGCAGACCCCGACAACCAACGGCCAGGGTTGTCGGGAAGAGGCCTTTGTCCTCATCAACATGGGGACAAGGTGCTTTGGGGTGGGGGGGCCGCGCGGCCCCCCCTTCCCCAAGGCACCCCCCATGTTGAGGGCACGCGGCCTGGTACGGCTCGGGGGGGGGAGCGCTCGCTCGCCCCCCTTTCCTGGCCGGCCGGGTAGCGTGCTCGGACAAGGGTCTGTTGTGGACTTTGGGGGGACCCCCACGCCGATTTTTTTTGGCGTTGGGGTTCCCCTTTAAGTCCATACCAGGCGGCGGGGCCCGCGACGTCTCCTTCGCGGGCCCCGCCTACCTGGAGACGCGCTCGAAATGAGCAGACTTTCCTCCGAGCGGGAACAGTTTGCTCATTTCGAAAGTGGCCTACACACGGGCGGACTGTCCGCTCAAACCAAGTTTCAGCGGACAGTTTTTCGGAATTTCCGAAAAACTTTGTTCGTCAAACTGTCCGCTGAAACTGTCCGCTGAAGCCCCACACACGAGCGGACTGTCCGCTGAAACACTGTTCAGCGGACAAAGTTGAGCGAACAGTCCGCCCGTGTGTGTACGCGGCCTCAGGCAGTCCCAACACAAGTGCTATGAATAGAGTCTTCTTTTTATTGCACCACTTCCCACCAATGCCCTGTTTTCGTGTGTGCTGGAAGAAAATAAAATATGTTGCATTATACTGTAGCCAATTTATGGTAGGAAAAAAGTCACCTCATTTACATTAAGCCTGGAAAAAAAAATTTAAATAATGCACATACATTTTGCACTTGTGGGTGCAAGCAATGTGGTGTGAAAGCCTAATTGTCAGGGAAATGGCCATAGGACTGGCAATGTCACTAATACTCATCATGGCTTCACCAGACAAACCTCCAGGCACATTGTGGCTTGGCTCACTGACTCTGTTTCTGACTGTCTTACCATGAATGGCCTCGACTTGTTCCGGTGACATTACCTGAATCCTGAATCTGCTTAAGGACTGATCTTACTGTGTATGACCCCTGGCCTGGCTTCTGATACTTCTATTGGAATTCCCAGCTACCTGCTACATCTGGCTCCTTTCTAGCATGCCTACCACACAGTGCATCCAGCTTGCTTCAGCTGCTTCATGGGGATCAAGTCATCAGGCCACAGCCACCGGAAAACTCTGCTTCTTTGGGCACTGAATTTCCTGTTCCACCTTCAGGGTTGCGCTTCACTCAGCCGCAAGTGGAGCCCTCTCAGCTCCTTGACCTCCAACTAGACTTCTGACACTAACACATGTTAGAGGCTATGTGTTAATTGATGAATGTGGTAATTTAGATATTAAGTGTTGGTGGTGTGTGTAAAGGAACTACTATTGTACTTAGGGGGTTAGGTTAAATATTAAGTATTGGGGTGCAGTTACCTTTAACCACTTCCGGACTGCCACATGCCGATATACGTCCTTATTTTGAGGGGCGGATATCATTATTATGGCAGCACCTAGCTGCTATCCTCATGTTCGGCCAGCGGTCCGCAACAAGATAACAGTGGTCTCTGTGGAGGATTCGTTGCAAGATCGCTTTTATCAGCGGTGGGAGAGGGGCCCCCATCCCGCTGTGCTCCGGTGCCCTCCTCCGCTTACCAGAGCCATCAGTGGAAGTGATCTGGTCCTCTCTGTGGCTGGGCATGGAGATGAGTGAGAGGAAGATGGCCCCCACCCGTCTCCACGACATTGCAGGGTGGAAGCAACGTCAAAACGTCACTTCCGCCCATAGCTCTTAAAGGACCATTTTTTAAATCATTTTTTTAAATGACAATTTTTTTTATTGCATTTTAGTCTAAATATAAGATCTGAGGTCTTCTTGATCCCAGATCTCATATTTAAGAGGTCCTGTAATGCTTTTTTTCTATTACAAGGGATGTTTCCTTGTAATAGGCATAACAGTGACACATTTAAGAAAAAAACAGTGTAAAAAAAAAGGGGAAAAATAAATAAGAAAAAGCCAAGCCAAGCTCGCGTGCAGAGGTGAACACATACTTGAGTAGTGCCCGAATATGAAAACAGTATTCAAACCACACATGTGAGGTATCACCGCAATCGGTAGAACGAGAGCAATAAAACCACCTCTGTAACTCAAAACATGCAACCTGTAGAATTGTTTAAACATCACCTATGAAGATTTGTAAGGGTAAAAGTTTGTCCCAATTCCACGAGTGGGCGCAATTTTGAAGCGTGACATGTTGGGTATCAATTTACTCGGTGTAACATTATCTTTCACAATATAAAAAAATTGGGCGAACATTACTGTTGTCTTATTTCTTAATTTAAAAAAAGTGTATTGTGGGTTCCTGCACAGATGTCTATTGAAATCGTACCCAAAGTCACCAAAAGTAGTGCAGGAAATACTTTTGGGAATTGGTGCAGTGCCTTAAGGATGGCGTTGCACCAATTTGGACAGTGTTATTGCTGGCAATAGCATGTAAAATTGCATGACAAATCTGACCAATGTGAACCTAGCCCCGACCCGGCCCTGCCCCATTCCTCTCCTGATCGGCTAGCCAATGGCGCCACTGCTGTGTCTCAGCCAGTCAGGAGGGAGAATCTCGGATGGCTGAGACACTTGTGGACATTGTTCAACAGAGAGGTAAGTATTAGGAGGGCTGAAGGGATTGCTGCACACAGAAGACTTTTTATATTAATGCATAGAATGCATTAGGACAAAAAACCTTCTGACTTTACAATCCCTTAAATGTACATTAACATAATTAACATTAACATGTGTGTGTCTGCAATGAACCCAAACTTAATAAGGTAGTTTGTGTTGCAACGTTGCAATTATGACAAACATTTGCCTTCTCTATACTGTCTAACTTGGCAAGCTTTAAAATATAATTCTGAAATACCTTTTAGCATGCTGTAGGAATTGTTCTTTGACAGAGAGTGTCATTTAGCTACAGGTGGGAAAAGGTTAACTTTTTGTTACAGCTATCTTTTATCACTTATTCTGTAATGGTACACTGGGTCAAATTTTAAAAGCGACACTTATTTCTAACAATAGGCCACCTGACAATCTAGGATGTATTTAATGTTTTAATGTAACGGAGGCCAACATTCACTTGTCTGACATTTATTTTTTAGATTTTACATTCAGAGAACATGCAGTGCTATTGGTAATTCCGTAGTCCACTGACCTAGTGTAAAAATGACTGTACTATTCAAAATGGAAAAACTATCAAGTGTTTGAAGCCTCAGCCACCTGTGATTTCTCGTATTTTATATCCTCCTCAATCTTTCACTCTGCAAACAAAGTCATGAAAATCCTAGGTGTTAGACAGGGTAACCAATTTTTTCAAGCGCCTGCTATTAAGTTCAGCTTTGTGTTCAAATGCTACTTCTAGAAAAAAAATGCTACATATACTGCTCAGTTTAAATGAAAAAAAAAATGCAATATATTCTTTTCAGAGACTGTAAAATAAAGGGGCAATAGCACTAAATCAATAAAAGGGGTGGTATGGTGGCTGGAAAGTATAATGACTTTTGCAAGTTCTGCTGGTTCATCACAGCATTTTAACTCATGTAACTCTTCCTGGCTAGGTTATGTGGCAGCTTTCAAAATCTCTAGAAAGTCTTAGATACCCAGATGGATTCCCAGAAGTGCTCATTGTGCATCTTTAAAGCTGTATTTAAACAAAAATAGTACTTAATAAATTAAGATTGACTCCTGCTAACTTCTTTTAAGTATTTACAGATTTTTTTTCTTTTCATATAAATCTTTTACATAAATGTATAAAAGCGGCCCATTGTAAACACCCCTTACAATGTAAGCACCCCGTCAGTGTTGACATACAATGGCTGCCATTTGTTTCAGCTTCTTTAGCCATCATCAGTGCAAGTTATTGAAATGCTATAACATGGCTTAATGGAGTAAGACATTGAAGAAACTCTACAAACTAGGAAATAAATTAACCACTTGAGGTCCGGGCTATAGATACAGCGTGGACCTCAATTTCCGGGAGGCCGTCGTAGGATGTCCTCCCCTGTGCACGCTCCCTGCATGCGCCCTGCAGGGCGCACGGGAGCACACTGTGATCACTGAGTCACTGAGACTCGGGTGATCACTGATCTGAGTCCGGTCCCGGCCCCTTACTATGTGATCATCTGTCAGCCAATGACAGCTGATCACATGATGTAAACAAAAGCTTGATAATCATTTTTTTTCTCCTCGCGCTAACAGCGTGAGGAGAAAAAAAGCCGATCACCAGCTTATGTTAAAGAGACATCGGTCCCAAAGATGAAGGAACACAGGCACCTCATCTGTGCCAATCAGTAGCCCCTGCCAGTGCCACTTATTATTGCCACCTGCCAGTGCCCACAGTGCCCACCAGAGCCACCTATCAATGCCTATAAGTGCCATCTATCAATGCCCACAAGTGCTATCAATGTTCACCAGTGGTGCCAATCAGTGCCACCTATCAGTGTAAGCAATCAGTGCCCATTATTGCCACCCATCAATGCCCATCACTGCCATCCATGAGTGCCCATAACTGCCACCTATCGGTGCCCATCACCGCTGCCTCATCAGCGTACATCAATGAAGGAGAAAAATTACTTGTTTGCAAAAAAATTTGACAAAAAATAAAAACCGAGAGATGATCAAATACCACCAAAAGAAAGCTCTATTTGGGGGGAATAAATGATAAAAATTTAATTTGGGTACAGTGTTGTATGACAGTGCAATTGTCATTCAAAGCGCATCAGCGCTGAAAGCTGAAAATTGGTCTGGACAGGAGGGGGGTTTAAGTGCCCAGTAAGCAAGTTTTTAATAAGTAATAAAAGTGTAGCATTCTACACCGGAAAGAGAAGTCAGGATACAAGATCCCACTACATCCCATATATACAACCTACCCAAATGGGATGATAGGGAAACACATATTGAGGCAACGAGACCACAATATGACCAAAGAAACAACACAGGATATGCACAACAAACTCCAAAGAAAACGGAAGAAACCTTTTAAAAAACCTTTCAAAAAACCCAATAACTGGCAACAGAATGATAGAAATCCAAGGGAAAACAGAGGACCCCCATATCAACATGAAAACTATGGTGGCTAGGATAGACCACCCATACCCACCTATAACAGATATGATCCAATTAGAGATTATAATGAAGAATATTATGATAATCAGCACCATTATTTAAACCATTATGGCTACAATACACAGCGTCCTTTTTTAGACCGAGAAAGGAGGGATTACTCCCCCCGGAGACCACCACAAGATTTAAACTGCTCACCCAGGAGAGAAACACAGGAACACCAGATAAGAGGCAGTCCTGAACGAAGAGAGGACACAGAGAGGGAAAGAGACTTCAAACGAAAAAGAGAGTAATTGGAGAAAATGTGGTCAATATAAGTGGGATACCTATTACAACAGAGGAATTAGCAGTGTTAGACAAAGGATTAAAACATGCACCTGTAAAAAACTTGAACAAATTTAACAAGTATATAGGGATACAAAAATACATAAGGAAAATCAACATCAAGAAATGTATCATGAATAATCCCTTGAAACCACAAAATGGAGTAAGAAATATGTCACCAACAATAGTACATAGTACGTTACGCAACAACTCCACATGTAATCCACAAGTCTCTAACAATCACCATATAGAGGTATTTAAAAACGTGGTTTTACGAGATCTGGAATCTCTGAAACTCAAGAAGACCTAATCCATATTAAGAAAGGCATCAAATCACTCACTCAGAGGAATGACATTGTAATCCGCCCAGTCAACAGGGGGGGGGGGGGGGGGGCAGTAGTTTTACAATCAAAAGAACAATGTCAAAACAAACTTAATAGACAACTACAGGATGAAACAACATACTTTAAACTATTAGGAGATCCTACTACTAAATACAAGAAAGAACTTAAACTATTGGTGAACCAAAATTATTCGGCCCCCTTGCGTTAATACTTTGTAGAGCCACCTTTTGCTGAGATTACAGCTGCAAGTCGCTTGAGGTATGTCTCTATCAATTTTGCACATCGAGAGACTGAAATTCTTGCCCATTCTTCCTTGAAAAACAGCTCGAGCTCAGTGAGGTTGGATGGAGAGCGTTTTTTGAATAGCAGTTTTCAGCTCTTTCCACAAATTCTCGATTGGATTCAGGTCTGGACTTTGACTTGGCCATTCTAACACCTGGATACGTTTATTTGTGAACCATTCCTTTGTAGATTTTGCTGTATGTTAGGATCATTGTCTTGCTGGAAGATAAATCTCCGTCCCAGTTTCAGGTCTTTTGCAGACTCCAACAGGTTTTCATCCAGAATGGTCCTGTATTTGGCTGCATCCATCTTCCCCTCAATTTTAACCATCTTCCCTGTCCCTGCTGAAGAAAAGCAGGCCCAAACCATGATGCTGCCACCACCATGTTTTACAGTGGGGATGGTGTGTTGAGGGTGATGAGCTGTGTTGCTTTTACGCCAAACATATCGTTTTGCATTGTGGGCAAAAAGTTTGATTTTGGTTTCATCTGACCAGAGCACCTTCTTCCACATGTTTGGTGTGTCTCCCAGGTGGCTAGTGGCAAACTTTAGGTGAGACTTTTTATGGATATCTTTGAGAAATGTCTTTCTTCTTGCCACTCTTCCATAAAGGCCAGATTTGTGCAGTGTACGACTGATTGTTGTCCTATGGACAGACTCTCCCACCTCAGCTGTAGTTCTCTGCAGTTCATCCAGAGTGATCATGGGCCTCTTGGCTGCATCTCTGATCAGTCTTCTCCTTGTCTGAGCTGAAAGTTTAGAGGGACGGCCAGGTTTTGGTAGATTTGCAGTGATCTGATACTCCTTCCATTTCAAAATGATCGCTTACACAGTGCTCCTTGGGATGTTTAAAGCTTGGGAAATCTTTTTTTATCCAAATCCAGCTTTAAACTTCTCCACAACAGTATTACGGACCGGCCTGGTGTGTTCCTTGGTCTTCATGATGCTCTCTGCGCTTTCAACAGAACCCTGAGACTATCACAGAGCAGGTGCATTTATACAGAGACTTGATTACACACAGGTGGATTCTATTTATCACCATCAGTCATTTAGGACAACATTGGATCATTCAGAGATCCTCGCTGAACTTCTGGAGTGAGTTTGCTGCACTGAAAGTAAAGGGGCCGAATAATTTTGCACGCACCACTTTTCAGTTTTTTATTTGCTAAAAAAGTTTAAAATATCCAATAGATTTCGTTCCACTTCACAATTGTGTCCCTCTTGTTTGAAGCCTGAAATGTGGCAAAAGGTTGAAAAGTTCAAGGGGGCCAAAAACTTTCGCAAAGCACTGTATACACACACAATTACTATATATGCATAGTTTTTTTTACATATGACATTATTTGCATATTAGACCCCTTGCTGGTTGGTCTACACTTGCATGGTCCCCATGTATATATGTTATAATCGCGTTATATATTAAGAAATGATTTCTCTTTGGCCTCGGCTGTTTGGCCCTTAGATAGCTGACCCCCACTTATTTCGACCTGGTCGGCCACAATCTTTTTATCTTTTACATCTTTACCAGTTGCCTCTATTTTTGTCCCAATCATTGCAAACGAAATTCTCCACTCTTTATACCTATCTATATAACCGCAGTACTTGAACAGACCCCCGTTGTTTAGGCTACATTAATATGGCTGCTATACAAACTATTTCCGAGCACTGACAAAATGGCCGCAATGTAAACAATGAGTTTACCACAACCAAAATGGCCGTGGACCAACTTACGGTTTTCACACAATATAAACTCTACTCGTGTGACCAATCAGGTTCCCCAGATGAAGGCACTCTGCTGTAATGCGTAGGGATTGGCTGAGACGGACTTGCATCAGAAGGACAAGTGAGAGGGCGCTGAGAACGCCAACCTGTTACTATTTTTAACTTTGCCTGATTTTAATTGTTACAATGTAAGAGACCACTTTATAGCTATTTAATAAACTACTGCACCTTGATTCAAATATACTACACTAGTGGAGGCCTCTTTTTTCTCTTTTCCTTCCCTGGCTCATATCGGAGTGACCCAGACTATCCAGGTGGTGGAACAGAGAGAGGAGCACTACTTATAAATCGATCTGCATTATATGTCCACTGCACAGCACCCCACAGAAGTGCTTACTTAATTGATGGTTATGCGAGTTACTACAGATTAAGAAGGTGAGAGTCCAGAGAGACCGTAATCCAGGAATATAGTTATTTGACCTTCGTAATGAACATTTTATGAACTCTACCATCAATTTATTTTAATATTTTATTTAATTATCTTCAACATTTGCTGTCATTTGGTACATTGTTGTTATTCATTCATATTTATTCTATTTTGATTTTGCTACATTCACCCCTGTGATGGGCTCACTTAGTACACATTCATTTTTTCACTTTTATTTATTTATCTAATTCATTTTTTATCTTATTTTTAAATCCATTTTTAAACACTTTAATCTGGTTATTTTTTGCTTATTTGTTTATTCATTCATCATTTATTTCTTATTTTAATTATTTATAATTTATTTATTATTACATTTTTTATTTACATTTCTATTTTTATTTGTATCTACTTATCTATTTATTTATTTTTTTCTCATGTTTACACAATAGGCACTGAGACACTTTGGTCAACTTCGATTGACATCACCCGCATTTACCCAAACACGTAGAGGATTTATCATCAATTTTTGCACATTGGCACTTCTGTGCATTTTAATCTAGTTGTTATAATTATTCCCTATGTACACCACTGTTGGATATTAATTTAATTTATTTCACTTTTGTGAAAAATTATTTATATATATATTTTTCCCACCGGTTAATAAGTAATATTTACAAATCACAATATATCGAAGCCCTTGTTCGCATGGGCATACTACAGCATATACCTGTGCGAGAGTTGTGTTTGCCCGCATGGGAGTGCACCGGTGTTCCATTCATCCCTGTACAGACAGTCCAATTCATCACAATTGAGAACAGTTGCATGGACAGAACTGCTGCTCCCAATTTCACATTTGTGTGGGTGCAAATGCATGGGTTGAAATATGTGTGTATTTAGGGCCATTCCGCTCGGGTGTCAAATTAGGAGCAGCAGATGTGTCCATGCAATGGCTGCGTCTCAACTGATATGAATTGGATTGCCATGACCTTTACATGGTTGTACGCTGATGTATGCCTGTGTGAGCAAGGCCTTAGATATATCTTGATTTGTAAAAATAACTTTTTCTTTCCTAATTTCTACAGTTTTTTTAGCTAATGATTTTTTTTGTGACCCAGGTGCTACTACAGTAACCCACCCTACATAGTAGCCAAACCATGGTTTCTTTTGATAATTGTTATGAGTGACTACCGACTAATTCTTGTTTATAGAGCCTAACTTTCCTAACCCACTTGTCTTGAATTGTATTGGAACTTCACAAAAAAAATAAAGACTATTTCTTGCTAACCTTTTAAGCAGTTCACAAAATATAGTTTTTTCTTTGGGTATAAAAGTTTTTAACCTGGGGTGCACCTATAACATGGTTTTCTTTCTGTAATTGAATGTCTATACTGTATAACACAGAGGAGGTTAGAGAGAGGAGGCAAAAAAGATGGGTCATACAATGAGAAGGAACCAGCTGTCAAACTGGGTCCCACTGTATATTGGGAGTAATTGCATTGGTTTCTGAATTAATTAATCCCGCAGACAATTGCTGCATAATTATATTGTATGATAGCACAATTCTTTGATTTTACATAAGAAGTTACCAAACAAAATGTAATGAGGTTGTCACTCTGTATTTTGTTTACAGACTATATGAATAATTACAGCAAACAGTGTTTTGTCTAGACTTGAAAAAGGGAATTCCCAACTAAAATGTTTTGCTATGAATACAATTGTATATTTTTTTTACTTGCCCAAGGGCGTAACTCCATAACATCTCATCATTTTATAAAACACCTGACATTGTCCTTAACAGTGGCCATGGCTGGTTGGTCCTTCTGAGTGACACTTTGGGCCATAGATGAGCAGGTTATACACTTTTCCTTGTGTGTGCAGTTTTTGATTCATCAAATTATTACTGAATTCTCTGTCCTGCTTTTGTTGTTTTGGTTGCAGTACCTCTATAAGGATATTTCACAGGATTCTTGACAAAAAAAGTTTTGCTTTTTTGCAATAGAGTCTGCTCTAGGAGTGCTGCCTTTTTTGACAATATTAACCCCTAATTCGTTCTTATTAACAACATCCTGCCTGGCCTATAGCAGAATGACATCGGGGAACTGGTTCAGTTATCCTGACTGGGCGCCATATGACGTCCAGCAGGATAACATGCCGGCGCATGCCCACGGGGGTGTGCAGTGCAGAAATCGTGAGTGTGACGTGTCAGTCTGACACGCCGCATCTCCAATCATGGTAAGAAGCCTTTGACAGAGGCTTCTTACCATGTGATCACCTGTGACCAATCACATCAGATCATCTTGTGTACAAGGAAGTGCCGTAAACAACATTCCTCGGTTCGCTCTTCCTGGGAGAGCCGATCAGCAGCTCTCCCTGTCAGAGGGAGGTCTGTGCTGATAATCAGCACATTGATTATCAGCACAGCCCCATCAGATGTGCTTCCAAAGCTGCCAAATGTGCGCATAAGCTACCAGTCAGTGCTCCATAAAAAACAGTTGACAGTGTCCAGATCAGTGCTGATCAGGGCCAATATCAGTGCTAATTAGTGCCCAACACAGTGACAGTTAGTGCCCATCACAGTGCCAATCAGTGCTCAGCAGTAAAACTTGTCAGTACCTCATCAGTACCTTATCATCAGTGCCACCTGTCAGTACCTCATCAGTACCGCCTATCAGTGCCAATCAGTGCCGCTGGTAAGTGCCCACCACAGTCACCAATCAGTGCCCATCACAGTCACCAGTCAGTGCCCATCAGTGCTGCATATCAGTGCCACATATTGGTTATCATCAGTGCTGCATATTAGTGCCGACTATCAGTGCCCATCAATTCTACATATCAGTGATTCCTCATTAGTGCCCATCAGTGCCACCTCATCAGTGCCCATCAGTGGCATCTCATCAGTGCCCGTCAGTGGAACCTCATCAGTGCCCGCCAGTGAAGGAGAAAACCCATTTTTATAACTGAAACAAAGAAAACTATTTTTTTTTCAAAAATTTCAGTCTTTTTTAGTTTGTCTAGCAAAAAATAAAAAACACAGAGATGATCAAACAACACCAAAAGAAAGCACTATTTGTGGGAAAAAAATAATAAAAATTTTGTTTGGATACAGTGTAGCATGACCGCGGAATGTGTCATTCAAAGTGTGACAGCGCTGAAAGCTGAGAATTGTCCTAGGCGGGAAGGGGCGAAAGTGTCTGGTATTGAAGTGGTTAAAGTAATAAAGCATCCTGAGGCATATGACACCTCCTGGATCACTGGCTGTTCTTTACAATTGAGACTTTACAAAGCTTTCACTATACTTCCTGGGCTCAGTAGACTTGCAATTCTCCTAGACACAAACCACACTATTATTTATCTGCCCCCCCACCATCCATTGATCTGTTCACAGAATGCATTTTGTATTCTGTGAACATAATGAGATGTTTGGCATACACAATAATACACCTAAATCTTTATCCCCCTTCTCAGATTAGCTATTTTTTGCAGGCTGCATTACCATTTGTGTGTGAAGTTTTTTTCATTTTTGTTTATTTTTTGTGTTTGTTTTTTTGTGTAAGCCCACGTATACACGGTCGGAGATTTGGCCAACCAAATCCGTCGGATTTTGCCCGTCGGATTTATTCCAACGGATTGTGTCCGAAACTGTTGCATACACACGGTCGGCCAAGTTGGCGAAAAATCCGATCTTTCAGAATGTGATGACATAATTTCGTTACGATGGGACTACATTCAGGCTAGTAGCCAATAGCTTTGATGTAGGAATTTGATCTGAGCATGCGTGGCACTTGGTCCGATCAAAATGCTCTACACATGATCGGATTAGGTCCGTCCGGCCCAGTTGGTCGGGAAATATTTCCAACATGTTGGAAATTTGGATCGGACGGAGATTCAGACGGAATCAGTCCGATGCATACCACACACAGTCGGATTATCTGACGACGCGGTCCGATAAGACTCATTCCGACAGATTCTCCGACCGTGTGTACAAGGGCTTACACTGCACCAACAAAACAATCTACAGCTCTGGATAAAAGTTTTGAGAATGACACAAATATTAATTTTCACAAAGTCTGCTGCCTCTGTTTTTATGATGGCAATTTCCATATACTCCATAAAGTTACGAAGAGTGATCAGAAGAATTGCAATTAATTGTAAAGTCCCTCTTTGCCATGAAAATTTACTTAGAAAGGAGCAAAAGCCGCGCTGTGGTAATTGATATACTATACTAGGTTGCTGCCGTCCCTATACATCACACCTCCCGGAAGGAATTGTGAACTGCAACTGTTAAAAAGAATAAAATTAGGGAACCAGGCACTACCTACAATGGATGTGATTGTAACCAGATAGATCCTTGCTAGATAGGGTGATCTATGTTTTATTAACTCCTTAATATTGATGTTCCATAAGTAGGAGACAGAAGAATATGCCACATATAAGTGACAGAAAAACAAACAAGAAGAGGTGGTCACAGCCTATATATGTAAGCCACTATGGGGGTTCCTATGTTTAGATTATATACCCAGACCCTGAATGGTTTATCTACTACCCCCTACTTAGTATATAAACCAGCTGTTGATTATGGGCATACTATATAAAGGTAAGAGAATCAGACTTGATGCAATATCACATTATAAGGCCGTGATCAGTAGCTAACAGCCAGTAAGAGTCCATATAGAAACAAGCTCAAAAGGCAACAATATAAAAAAATACTAAAAAATTAGTACTAAAAAATTAGAAGTGTCAGTTGTCACTATCTGGCTATATGAATTGTAGGACACTGAGCCAACTACAAAAAGATATCTATCACAATACCATAAATACACCAACTAAAGTATTATACAAATATGATATGTGTAAACACATAAATATAGTCCACAATAAGGGACCTAATGTGCAAAATGTCTTTGGAATTTTGCACATTAGGTCCCTTTTTGTGGACTATATTTATGTGTTTACACATATCATATCATACTTTAGTTGGTGTATTTATGGTATTGTGGTAGAGATATTTTTGTAGTTGGCTCAGTGCCCTACAATTCATATAGCCAGATAGTGACCACTGACACCTTGTCAAGTTTTTCGTGCCTGTGCTCTTGCTAAGTATAGTATCCCTATTTGTCCTTGTAACCATTATCACCAGAACTGAAAGTGCTAGAAAAAAAAAAAAAAGGGGGAATTATTCCAATGAGGGGCATTTGTTGTAGTCAAAATTGTGTAAAAGAGGAATTCCCTCAATTCAGAGAAATTCCCTACCACCTAAATTCCCAAAACAAACAAAACAGGTTGTGTATACAGGATATAGGAAATCTCTCAAAAAGAAAAAAATCGATAAACACACAACACAACCATACATTTTGGAATTAGATATACTTAATTTTCTGTTACAATGAGATTTGCAAGGTACATCACCAACTCCTTTTTAGTTTCCCATGGACCAAAAGTTGGCAACCTTAGAACCAGCGGACACAAATTGTCATTTTGATGCCCTGATCAATACAAGATTAACCCTACTACACTCAAGTATCTTAACTACAGTGGTGTGAAAAAGTGTTTGCCCCCTTCCTCATTTCCTGTTCCTTTGCATGTTTGTCACACTTAAGTGTTTCAGAACATCAAACCAATTTAAACAATAGTCAAGGACAACACAAGTAAACACAAAATGCAATTTGTAAATGAAGGTGTTTATTATTAAAGGTGAAAAAAAATCCAAACCATCATGGCCCTGTGTGAAAAAGTGATTGCCCCCCTTGTTAAAACATACTATAACTGTGGTTGTCCACACCTGAGTTCAATTTCTCTAGCCACACCCAGGCCTGATTATTGCCACACCTGTTCACAATCAAGGCATCACTTAAATAGGAGCTGCTTGACACAGTAAGGTCCACCAGAAGATCCTTAAAAGCTACACATCATGCCGAGACCCAAAGAAATTCAGGAACAATTGAGAAAGAAAGTAATTGAGATCTATCAGTCTGGAAAGGGTTATAAAGCCATTTCCAAAGCTTTGGGAATCCAGCGAACCACAGTGAGAGCCATTATCCACAAATGGCGAAGACATGGAACAGTGGTGAACCTTCCCAGGAGTGGCCGGCCGCCCAAAATTACCCCAAGAGCGCAGCGACGACTCATCCAAGAGGTCACAAAAGACCCCACAACAACGTCCAAGGAACTGCAGGCCTCACTTGCCTCAGTTAAGGTCAGCGTTCATGCCTCCACCATCAGGAAAAGACTGGGCAAAAATGGCCTGCATGGCAGAGTTCCAAGGAGAAAACCACTGCTGAGCAAAAAGAACATCAAAGCTCGTCTCAATTTCTCCACAACACATCTTGATGATCCCCAAGACTTTTGGGACAACATTCTGTGGACCGATGAGACAAAAGTGGAACTTTTTGGAAGGTGTGTGTCCAAGTATATCTGGCGTAGAAGGAACACTGCATTTCATAAAAAGAACATTATACCAACAGTAAAATATGGTGGTGGTAGTGTGATGGTCTGGGGCTATTTTGCTGCTTCAGGACCTGGAAGACTTGCCGTGATAAAAGGAACTATGAATTCTGCTGTCTACCAAGAGATCCTGAAGGAGAATGTCCGACCATCTGTTTGTGTACTCAAGCTGAAACGAACTTGGGTTCTGCAGCAGGACAATGATCCTAGATACACACCAGCAAGTCCACCAACGAATGGCTGAAGAAAAACAAAATGAAGACTTTGGAGTGGCCTAGCCAAAGTCCTGACCTGAATCCTATTGAGATGTTGTGGTATGACCTTAAAAAGGCCGTTCATGCTCGAAAACCCTCTAATGTAACTGAATTAGGACAATTCTGCAAAGATGAGTGGGCCAAAATTCCTCCAGGACGCTGTAAAAGCCTCATTGCACGTTATCGCAAACGCTTGGTTGCAGTTGTTGCTGCTAAGGGTGGCTCAACCAGTTATTAGGTTTAGGGGGCAATTACTTTTTCACACAGGGCCATGATGGTTTGGATTTTTTTTCACCTTTAATAATAAACACCTTCATTTACAAATTGCATTTTGTGTTTACTTGTGTTGTCCTTGACTATTGTTTAAATTGGTTTGATGTTCCGAAACACTTAAGTGTGACAAACATGCAAAGGAACAGGAAATGAGGAAGGGGGCAAACACTTTTTAACACCACTGTATGTGCCATTTTCCTAAATCCAAAATGTTTTACAAACATCAGAAGTAGAAAATAGTCATGATATAAGGGTTTTAAATCTTAATGATCACTATAGCCACTTTTCCAGTGAGCCTTAGCTTTGACATCTTTGCCTTAGATGCAAGAAAACCTTGACCCAGTACTTGAAGCAGGTCAGATAAAGCATCTGAATGTGTAGTACTTTGTCCTAAAATATTTGAAATGTCACCACATATACAGGATACATTAAATGTATAAACTAAATATCAGAAACAATTAACTGTGAATCATCTTCATTATAATTATTTTAGTTATTGAGAATCCCCACTAACAAATATTGTTGCCACAATGATTTTCCTAAAATTACCATAGTAACAAGATAATTGCTAAGTACAAAGTGTAAACTGAACAATGAAAAAGAATTACAGTGATTAAGGAGCAACAAATTCTCAGGATAAGTCAAAGTAATTATACACAGTGAGAAAAGCTGTGCTATACAGAAATCTGCTTCCTAGAGATATGTGTCATTTTCAGACCTTTATTGTTGTAAAAGACAGTTTAAGGGTTTGGTGCTTGTTACTTGATTTTCTTGTTAAAGTAATGTTCCAATTATAAAAAATAAAATAAAAATAAAAGTCAGCAGCTACAATACAGCAGCTGCTGACTTTTAATTGGACACTTACCTGTCCCAGTATCCAGCGATGTGGATCGAAGCCCCGGTCGTCTCATCTTCCGTTTGGCGGTGCCGGCATTGTAACTGTGGGCGCCCGGCAGTGGCTTCACAGCCAGGCATCCACTGCGCATGTGCAAGCGGCGCCACGCACCGTGATTGGCCATGCAATCCTCTGGGACCTGTCACGTGTCCCAGATGATTGATAAGAGGGGGGAGGCACAGCTGAGGCCTTCCTACACAGAGGGGAAGTGACGTCAATAGCCCAGGCACTGAAGGAGGCAGACTACAGGTCCTTCTCAAAAAATTAGCATATTGTGATAAAGTTCATTATTTTCTATAATGTACTGATAAACATTAGACTTTCATATATTTTAGATTCATTACACACAACTGAAGTAGTTCAAGCCTTTTCTTGTTTTAATATTGATGATTTTGGCATACAGCTCCTGAAAACCCAAAAATCCTATCTAAAAAAATTAGCATATTTCATCCGACCAATAAAAGAAAAGTGTTTTTAATACAAAAAAATTCAACATTCAAATAATTATGTTCAGTTATGCACTCAATAGTTGGTCGGGAATCCTTTTGCAGAAATGACTGCTTCAATGCAGCGTGGCATGGAGGCAACCAGCCTGTGGCACTGCTGAGGTGTTATGGAGGCCCAGGATGCTTCGATAGTGGCCTTAAGCTCATCCAGAGTGTTGGGTCTTGCGTCTCTCAACTTTCTCTTCCCAATATCCCACAGATTCTCTATGGGGTTCAGGTCTGGAGAGTTGGCAGGCCAATTGAGCACAGTAATACCATGGTCAGTAAACCATTTACCAGTGGTTTTGGCACTGTGAGCAGGTGCCAGGTCGTGCTGAAAAATGAAATCTTCATCTCCATAAAGCTTTTCAGCAGATGGAAGCATGAAGTGCTCCAAAATCTCCTGATAGCTAGCTGCATTGACCCTGCCCTTGATAAAACACAGAGGACCAACACCAGCAGCTGACATGGCACCCCAGACCATCACTGACTGTGGGTACTTGACACTGGACCTCAGGCATTTTGGCATTTCCCTCTCCCCAGTCTTCCTCCAGACTCTGGCACCTTGATTTCCGAATAACATGCAAAATTTGCTTTCATCCGAAAAAAGTACTTTGGACCACTGAGCAACAGTCCAGTGCTGCTTCTCTGTAGCCCAGGTCAGGCGCTTCTGCCGCTGTTTCTGGTTCAAAAGTGGCTTGACCTGGGGAATGCGGCACCTGTAGCCCATTTCCTGCACACGCCTGTTCATGGTGGCTCTGGATGTTTCTACTCCAGACTCAGTCCACTGCTTCCGCAGGTCCTCCAAGGTCTGGAATCGGTCCTTCTCCACAATCTTCTTCAGGGTCCGGTCACCTCTTCTCGTTGTGCAGCGTTTTCTGCCACACCTTTTCCTTCCCACAGACTTCCCACTGAGGTGCCTTGATACAGCACTCTGGGAACAGCCTATTCGTTCAGAAATTTCTTTCTGTGTCTCACCCTCTTGCTTGAGGGTGTCAATGATGGCCTTCTGGACAGCAGTCAGGTCGGCAGTCTTACCCATGATTGCGGTTTTGAGTAATGAACCAGGCTGGGAGTTTTTAAAAGCCTCGGGAATCTTTTGCAGGTGTTTAGAGTTAATTAGTTGATTCAGATGATTAGGTTAATAGCTTGTTTAGAGAACCTTTTCATGATATGCTAATTTTTTGAGATAGGAATTTTGGGTTTTCATGAGCTGTATGCCAAAATCATCAATATTAAAACAAGAAAAGGCTTGAACTACTTCAGTTGTGTGTAATGAATCTAAAATATATGAAAGTCTAATGTTTATCAGTACATTACAGAAAATAATGAACTTTATCACAATATGCTAATTTTTTGAGAAGGACCTGTATGAGGGACCCCCTAGCAACAACCATTTAAAGGTGAGTAAAAAAATAATTTTTTACTAATTTTTTTTTTTGCCACATTCATGATTTTTTTTTCTTGGGTGGAACACCACTTTAACTACATAAATGCTTTCCCATAAAAGGGGAGAGGTTTCTGTTTACATAGTTTCAATCTACAACAGATAAAAGCTAACTGACTTTTGCAACAAATAATTAAGATATATCAGATTATCTGTCCCATCTCTGAGCGTTTCCATAGAAAACCTTAAACATCTCTTGTCTATGAGTAGCGCATGAGCAGTTCCAGAAAGAATAATCAATGTGGTAAGTGTAGAATACCTATTTTTGATGGAATTATATACCAGCACTATCTTCTGTCCCCTCTCCTCCCATACATGTTTTTATAAGATCATCCAAGTTCATACCAGCTCATACAGCACACTGCAGCACTTAACCTATGTCAAGTCCACGCACACACTGAAAGTCAAGGAATTAAAGATGTGTACTACATATCATAAATGTCACTCTTGTGTTCCCTGGCATGTTGATAGATACCTGTATTCCTTAATAACTTTTGTACCACCACAGATTTAAAAATGTTGAAGTAGTGAACCTTTATGCACCTAATTCTGTTTATAAACAGCAATAGACAAAAATATCATTGGGGGCTCAATCTGCCTGCTAATGCTGGTGAACTGAGCCACCCTCACACAGCTTCATTCACAGACACTGTATACAGAGCTGATATGAATGGCTTTGTGCCCTCAGATTGTTGGGATTGGTCAGAAAGAAATCACAGTGATCACATGATGTAAACACTGTGTGTTTACATCTAAGAGCCCTCTCCTTTCTTTTACAAGGAATAAAGGTAGGTAACAGGAACTAATGAATGCATGGCTCATTCATTAGTTCACAAGAACTGTAGATATCATGACATCAGCACTCAGCAGCATTCAATTAAAGATTAACACTTTTATCCTTCCTCCCCTTCACATCTGATTTTCACCTGATCTCCCTATGTGACCTGTAAATTAGCCCCTTTATTCTGCAACTCTCTACATTATCCAATTCATCTCCATTCTACCACTGTATGTAACCTGTACATTAATGCTTCCTCCCTTTGTGTTTAACATGTATGCATTTTACCTAGTGCTCCATTATCAAGCATCATGTTTTAACCCTCTCAATATCAGAATGTTTCTTCAGTTCCAGAAAACTGTGGGGAAAAAAAACTAGATCACCTTGGAGTATCTACTTTGTTACAAGGGTCATTTTGGGGGTTTTCACAATATCTTTATGTTTTTATTTTAAAAGATACTAAGAAAAACATTGTTTCCTTTATATAGTAAAAAATATATAATAATTGACTATACCACCACAGGAAAGCTCTATCTATCTAAAATGATATGAAATTAATTTGCATACAGTATTTCATTACAAAATAATTGTCATTCACAGTGTCACAGCACTGTAAACTAAAAAACAGCCTGGTAATGAGGATATATTACATGCACAATGAAGTGACTAAACATCTGTGAATATTTTACCAACAAATATCAGATTTTACAAACAAATATCAGATTTTACAAATATCAGATAATCACATTTTCCAGGTTTAGTATGATCCAAGAATGACATATTATGGTACATAAACTCATAAAGGGGTCAGTTTGAGCCCTTACGAATTCCTTAATCTGCAAATTAATAGTTGAGAATGTTCAAAACATACACAAAATTAAACAAATCCCCCCTCATTCACTAACTTACAGTCCAGGGTTCTTTCTTTTACTTCTTTTAATCAAAATCTTGCTTTGGGTTAACTTTGATAGAACAAAAACATTCTAATGCCACGTACACACGACTGGACTTTTTGACAGCAAAGGTCCGACGCAACTAATCCGTCAGACTATTCAATCGTTTGTGGGCTCCATCGGACCTTTGCTTGCCAAAAATCCGACGGACTTTAGAAATAGAACATGTTAAAAATGTTCCCACCGGAACTCCACCGTACCCAGTTCCTAGTGGAAAGAAGAAGATGAAGACGGCGACGATAACGAAGGAGAAAGCCGGGCCACCACTAGCAAAAGAGCGGAAATAGAGCAGAAGATAGCAGTGGAGCCCGGCAGAAGAACCGGAAAGCGGGAGAAGAGACCAAAGAGCGGGAGAAGAAATGGAAAGTGCAGATAAGTCAGAAGGGACCCCCGAAGTCAGAAGAAGACCCCCGCAGCTGCTTAATAAATTACTTTAAAAACCTGTGTAGTGTGTTTTTATTGCCACTTTTTCCCCCAGATGAATGGGTTGGGGTACTATGTACCCCATACTTATTCACATAGGGTGGGGGGCTGGGAAGAGGGTGCCCCTCTTCCCCAAAGCACCCACCCCCCAATGTTGAGGGCATACAGCCTGGTATAGTTAAGGAGGGGGAGAGCCCTCTCTCACCCCCACCCCCTTTCCTGACTGGCTGGGCTGCATGCTCGGATAAGGGTCTGCTATGGATTTTGGGGGGACCCCCATGCCGTTTTTTCGGCATAGGGGGAGTTCCTCTTAATCCATACCAGGCAACGGGGCTCGCAAGGTGTCAATCTCGCCGATAAAAGTGGCGAAATTGCTGGCCGCACGGGAGATGGCCGCCTGAGTGAGGAGCTCCGCTCATCCACAGAGCAACCTGCAGCATCCAGTGCTCAAAATCAGCTCTCCCCGACGCTAACTGCACCCGCTGACCCCCCAAACTCTTGGGGACATGACCCGTGGCAGAGCGGGAACACACGGAGCACGGAAGCTAATAAACTTCTATATGCAGCCCGCAAGGACCCCTGCACAAGATGCCGCCGACCAGGACGGAGAGCCCGCGCCACAGGCCTCTCAGACTATTCCGGATCAGAGTGAGGCATCTGTAGCAGCTATGGAGGACTCTGGGGATCACCAGCAGTAGTCAACTCCCTCTCCAGTGGATAGAGGTAAGAGGTCTGCTGTTTCCCCTGCACACTCCCCTACAAAGCCTCCCCTGGTGCAAAGGCAGCATGGCGCTGAGACTTGTGGTGCCACAGCAGCTAGTGATTCTTCTGCCTCTCTATCTGCATATAATACCACAGACAACCCTGCCTCAGAACACACATTGAAGGCTATGCTACTCTCCCTGTAAGCTGATATGCAAAGAGAATACAGGTCTTCAATTAACCATTTACTGGACAGAGTAGATGATATGGAAGAACGTGTGGAACATATTGAACAACATCTATCTGCAGCTACTATCGCCCATAACACCATGGTTGATATACAAGACGAGCACTCTAAGGCCGCGTACACACGCGGGGACTGTTCGCCCAACTTTGTCCGCTGAACAGTGTTTCGGCAAACAGTCCGCTCGTGTGTGGGCTTTCAGCGGACAGTTTCAGCGAACAGTCCGCTGAACAAGGTTTTTCGGAAATTCCGAAAAACTGTCCGCTGAAACTTTGTTTCAGCGAACAGTCCCCTCGTGTGTAGGCTTGTTCGTCAAACTAAGTTCCGCGCATGCTCAGAAAGGATTTACACGCCGAAAGTTATAATGCAGTGTATAGGACGTCGTATTTTTCGTCCCGTCGTACGTGCCGTTCACGTCATCGCGCACGGTTTCAGCAAACTGTTCGTTCGTCGTGTGTGGCCATGTCCGTCCATGCTAATTTTGAGCGGACTGTTTGTCGAAACTGTTTGACGGACAAAGTTGGGCGAACAGTCCCCGCGTGTGTACGCGGCCTGAGGCCATATACCAGCTGCGTTTCAAAATCGCTGACCTCGAAGACCGCTCTAGGCGGAATAATATCAAAATTAGGGGGGTACCGAAAGCCATAACACCTCCTGAAATAACCCCATACCTCCACCAACTGTTCCGTAAAATCATACCGACATTGACACCACAAGACCTCCACATAGACAGGGCTCATAGGATCCATAAACCGCAGCATCTGCCCGAATCGCTACCTAGAGATATCCTAGCAAGGATCCACTATTTTCACTCCAAAGAGCAAATCATGAGAGCTGTCAGGTCCCTGCGCAATCTTCCTGAACCGTTCTCTAAAATACAGCTGTATAATGATATTTCAGCAGCCACGTCACAGGCACGCAAAGCTTTTGCACAAGTGACATCAATTCTTATGGATCGCAAAATCGCATACAAATGGGGATTTCCCACCAAACAGATTGTCACTTACCAACACCAGCAGGTCGCATTCCTGACCCCTAAGGATGGAATTAAACAACTGCACAATTGGGGCATCGCCCCAAACCTGCCTTCAGCGCCCAATCGTGAGCAAGAGAGCCTCCAGGATCCCCAACAAGTGGGTAACAAAGGATAAAACCTAGCTTCCTATATGCATATGGGCAACCCTTCTGGATGCCCTAACAATACAATATGCTGGTCTATGACTGCCATAATATTGTGGACGAGCATCTCCTGTTTTTTTTTTTTTCTTTTTGATTTTCCCACGCCACTGTGATATAGTAAGCAACGCACACAGCAATTTTTTTTTTCCTTACTCTTTTTGTGTTTTCTCCCTCTTGTCCAGGTTTTTACTTTTCTGTTAATTTTGTTGGCTCTGCTGTATGTAAAAGTTATTGTATTTCCAATAGGATTGACAGCAGCATTGATTATCCTCTGTTTGTAACGGATTTATCTACCTAAGTATTTTGAGCCTCTATTACCACTTTGATTGTGATATAGAAGTTTGATCTCTGATCTTGTACGTAGCAACTACCGGTTAACGAACTTGTAAAGTTCTATAGAGTTCTGATTTATTACTGCTTTCTCTTTGACTTAAGGATACAATCAACCCCAGTACCACCTTGACACCTGCTACTCATCTCTCGTGTTGCCCAAAATCGCATCCCTCAACGTCAAGGGCTTAAATAGTCCATTCAAACGATCGCTGATGTGGAGGGAGGCGATCTCACAACACGCACCTTTCCTCCATTAACCCACCACTGTACACTCACAAAATGTTCCTGTGCATCTTTCACTCCCAAGCGAACAAAAAAGTAAGAGGAGTACTCATAGCGGTGCGATCTACTGTATCACTCTCGGTCTCCAGTATAGAACAAGACCCTGCCGGGAGATATCTAATTCTCTCAGCAAACTTTAACAATAGTCCCTTAGTAATTGTCAACTTGTACGCTCCAAACACCCACCAGAAATTATTTTATAAAACTATCATGCGCAAATTACAACATTACCCGCGTGATCAAATTATCCTATGTGGTGACTTCAACGACATACTTGATCATTCACTAGATTCGTCCACACCGCGACGGAAACCATCCACTGCCTTATCTTCCATGACCAGACTAGAAGATCTATATGACCCCTGGAGGTGTCAACATGGTACTGAGAGAGATTTCACTTTCTATTCTACTGCCCAAAAAACGTACTCCAGGATCGACATGTTCTTGACATCCAAAGTACTGCTCCAAATGGTCTCCTCCTCCAAAATTGGGGTAATATCATGGTCTGACCATGCCCCTATATCTATCACCCTCAAATTGTCACCCGCAAACACACCACGTAAGCTTTGGAGACTAAACACCTCCTTACTCGGTGCCAAGGATGTCAGGGAGCTGGTCGGATCCCAGATAACTAAATATTTTGCCTTGAATGAACACTCTGTCTCTCCTCACCGATATAAAGACCCAAGAACTAAAAAATATGCAATCACCTTCAGAAGCCAACCATGAAGCACTCAGTAGACTCAGGTCCGAGCTGAGTACCTACCTTCAGAACGGATATGAGTTCTACGCAAGAAAATTGAAACTTACCTGGTACTCCCAAGGTAATAAAGCAGGGAAGACCCTAGCGCAGCAATACAAACGTAGAGCAGCACAAGTCGCAATCCCATACCTTGAAGACGCTAACTGTCACAGAATAACTAACCCCAAAGATATGGCAGACTGTTTTAGCTCATTCTACCGCACTTTATACAATCTAAAAGACTCCTCTCATGAGACACGACCCACTGATACAAACATCGAGAAATTTCTTTCCGAAGTGAACCTCCCTTCCCTAACCCCAACTCAAGCCGCTGAACTTGCCCAACCCTTCACTATTCAGGAAGTCCGTGCCGCAATTACAGCACTCCCGTTACACAAAGCCCCGGGGCCAGACGGCTTTGGAAATTAATACTATAAAACATATTGCGATCAACTGCTCCCACACCTATGTAACTAATTTAACAGATTTCTCACCACCGGAGAAATCCCAATAGAATCCTTAGAAGCCACCATAAGCCAGGAAAGACCCCACATGACCCAGCTAACTATCGCCCTATCTCACTTCTCAACACAGATCTAAAAATATATGCCAAATTGCTTGCTTCGCGCATATCACAATACATGACCCACCTCGTACACCCTGATCAAGTGGGATTTTATCCCCCACTTATCACAGGCATCGGATGGCACCCGTAGATTCATAGATCTTATACATTGGGCAGAACATCATCAGACACCTTCTCTGCTGATCTCCTTAGACGCAGAGAAGGCATTTGACAGAGTCCATTGGAGGTACCTCGAGGAAGTACTAAAGAAATTCGGCATAGAGGGTAACTTTCTACAGGCCATTCTAAGCCTTTATTCATCACCCAGCGCTAAAGTCCGTGTCTCAGGTATACTCTCTGACTCCTTCACAATCACCAATGGCACGCGTCAGGGGTGCCCACTGTCGCCCCTGATCTTTGCCTTGGTGATGGAACCCTTAGCACAGACCATCCGAGCACACCCCCTTATTTCTGGAATCTTAGTTGGCGATACACACCACAAAATAGGCCTCTATGCGGATGATGTCATAATCACGCTCACTGGCCCCATAAACTCCCTCCCCAATCTAATGCAAGTATTAGAGAAGTTTAATGAAGTCTCCCTGTACAAATTAAACCATTCTAAATCATCCATGATTGGCGTTAATGTGTCACCCACACTCAAGTCAGAGATTTCAACCCCCCCCCCCCCTTCTCCTGGGCTCCTGGTTCCTCTATGAAGTACTTAGGCATTCAACTAGTAACTCCTTCTTCCATGCTTCTCCGCACCAACTTAGCCTCCCTACATCAGAAATTAAATACTATAATCTCAGAAATGTCCCTTATAAAGGCTTCTTGGGCTGGAAGGATAGCTCTGTCCAAAATGTTTCTTCTTCCCCATGTGTTATACTATTTCAGAACCCTTCCTTTACCAATTCTGCCCAATGAACTGGCTAAATTACAACACACCCTTAATTACTTTATCTGGGCAGCCCGCAAAACACACCTAAAATCTGCTATATTATGTGGAGGTATGGGTACCCCGGATGTTAAACGATACTATAAAGCTACAATCTTAGACCAAGCGAAACAGTGGTGGACCCAGCGCACCACTACCATGTGGCGCCAAATAGAGGCATCGGTATCTCCTAACAACCTCCAACTTCTCATCTCAGCAATTTGGTTGAACCACCATGCCCTGCGTTCGTACCTCCCAACAGTAAACGTTTGTGTGGCGCAACTAAAGGCTCTCAGCCAAGCACACAAAGGAATACATAGCGACACCCTGAAAAAGCTTCCGTTCCTAACGCTGGCACTCCTCACTCCAAACTTAAACATCCAACCATGGTATGAGGCTGGACTTACGACTCTTGGTCACTTATTTCTCCAATCGACCCTCAAAAGCTTCCAGCAACTTTCCACAGAGTTCGGCATATCAAACAAGGACTTTTACATTTATCTTAGGATTCGACATATCCTCTCAAAAATCCCTACTACCTCAGAAACAATCTCCAGGGGTCTGCTCTCTTTCTACATTCTTCACACTGGCAAAATTAAAGGCGTCTCTCACATTTACACTCTCTTATCTCAACCAACCTCAACGCATAAACCAACGAACTTGATCTACTGGGAGTCCCAGCTAAGGGTCTCATTCCCTATGGAGGAATGGCACAGAACGCTACGCATACCGACCAGTATCTCCAAAAATGTCACCCACTGGGAAACCCTGATGAAGATATATCATAAATGGTACTACACGCCTGTCCGACTAGCAAACATTTTTCCAACTCACTCTCCTAAATGCTGGAGAAACTGTGGTAACTTGGGAGACATGTACCACATATGGTGGGACTGCACATACATTGCTCAATTTTGGAGACAAGTCTCGGCTTTAATTAAGGAAGCCACTCATTCCTCCCAGCATCTGACCCCGCAGATGGCTCTCTTCGGGGTGGACCCCCAACCCTGGCCTACAACTAGCCTGTCACTTATACATCATATTCTAATTGCAGCACGTTTGGTAATTGCCCGAGAATGGAAAAGTCCACTCCCCCCGACCACCAGGTCGCTCATTAACACGCTCAATGAGCATTGTCATATGGAATACCTCTTTTCAAAAATTAATCTGACAAGCCACAAATTCAGGAAGCAATGGTCTCTTTGGCTAGCACATCCCAGCAGCATAAAATTGAACTGATCAATCCTTGACATGATACCAGACCACAAAGAAACAACTGCGAATCTTGCCCAGGACAGTCCCTACTATCTTTCAGTCCCGACGACACAGAAAGAGTGGACTAACACACCCTACCTCCAGTATCTAGAATATGATTGTATCCTTGTATCTACCTGTAACAACACCTCTGTAATTACATGTTCTTATGTAACTCTGTAACTGATGTTGCTTGCCATTTGTATGTTCTTCTAAAAAAAAATTCAATAAAAAAAAAATATATATATAAAAAAAAAAAAAGTGGCGAAATTTCTAGTCCCGTCGCAACTCATCATGTTCAAAATTAATGGACTAGTCCATGTGTGTGCAAGTCCACTCATTTGGAAATCCGCCGTCGGAACTCTGCCGGGAAGTCCAGTCATGTGTGGGCAAGTCCGTTCGTTTGGAAAGTCCGCCTGAATTCCGGCAGAAGTGTGTTGAACCCTAGTCTGCTGGAAAGTCCGGTCGTGTGTACACGGCATAACTCCATTATTCTGCAGATCCCTGCTGTAAGATAAATGACTCTCATACAGCTTTCTGATAGTACTAGGTTAAGTAAATCTAGAAGATTCCCATCTAGCACTCATGCTATGGTTGGTATATGTAATAACTTGAATAGTATAGTTGCAAGGAAAACAAAATCTTAGTGGATCAAATATTATTATTATTATACAGGATTTATATGGCGCCAACAGGTTGTGCTGCTCTTTACAACTTGAGGGTAGACAGTATAGTTACAATTCAATTCAATACATGAGGAATCAGAGGACCCTGTTTGTTAACCGCTTGAGATTTGTCATATAGTGCGGACCTGCTTTGCCGGGACTACCTCTATTGACGTTGTCCCGTGCACGAGCGGCCTGCGTGCCCCCTGCTTTTCTCTTGACCTCCCTACTATAGAGAACAAGAGAGAGTATTACTCTAAGACTTTAACACTTAAGATAGATTAGCAGGTCTAATCCTACCTCCGATACTTTTTTTTCTCCTTTCCTTACCAACCACAACCCTCCTCCTTAAGCCTCAATTTTCCAACACTATACACAAGCACCATGTCCAATCAAAAACCCCAAACCTCTTCATTATTGCTGAAACTAGTTTCCATCAATGCAAAGTGATTGAACATCCCTGAAAAGAGATCTCAATTCCTTAAAGAATTTAGTAATGTGAAGGCAAATATTGTATGCATCCAGGAAACACATTTAAAATCTGAAAAATCCCAAAAATCCCTGACAATAGATTTCCATCTGCATAACATGCCACACACTTTAAACTCCCAAGAAAAGGACTTCACCTACTTTTCACCCATACACCAAAAATATTTAAGAATGGACTATTTATTTTTATCCCAATTTGATCTCAAACTTATAGGGAAAACTACAATTGAACCCATGATCTTATCAGATCACCATCCGATTACCATGTCCCTAATATTCCCCACAAAAAATCTTTAAAACAAAGACCTGGAGACTGAACACTTCTAATCTCAAAGACCCTATTGATAGTCAACATTTCAATGACTGTCTGGGGGATTATTTCACATGAAACGACAATCACGAGACAGCCCTTCTCAATCAGTGGGAAGCCCACTAATGTGTTATAAGAGGGGAATTTGTAGCCAAGACTGCCAAAATAAAAAATAAAATAAAAATACCAAGCTAAAATTATCCACAAACTTGAAAAAACACATAAACTCACTATGGTTACTTCAACACTCACTGAACTAACTCAAGCCAGAGCTCAACTTGCAGAGGAACTCAATATGAAAACAAAGAGGGAATATATCCTCAGACATAAAATATATTATGCACAAGGTAACAAGAGTGGGAAAATGTAAAGGCGGTACAAAACAAAAAAAGCGCTACCACGATACACTAAATTAGAGATAAACATGACAAATTACACTCATCCAACGAAGAAATAGCCAAACAATTTGAACAATACTATTAATCCCTATACAATATTCCTTCCAACCCCAAATGTCCACAAAATTCAGAGAAAGGGACACATCTCATTCAACAATTTTTACAAAAATACAGCCCATCTCCACTCTTGGTAGACACTGCATGCAAATTAGAATCTCCTATCTGTGATGTGGCATTTGACAAAGCAATTAAGGACCTGAAACTGGGAAAAACCCTAGGACCAAATGGTCTCCCTTTACAATATTACAAAACATTCTCAAATGTCTTGAAACCATGCTTCCTAGCAGCCTTCCACTCAATTCAGACAGAAAAAAAAACACCATCCCAACTCTTAGATGCACATATAGTGGTAATCCCTACAGATGGAAAAGATGAAACTCAGGTCACAAACTATCATCCAATTTCACTGAAAAACATGGATGTAAAAATCTATTCCAAAATCCTAGCAAATAGGCTTATACCGCTACTTACATCCATTATATCATTAGACAAAGTCGGGTTCATTCCCGGAAGAGAAGGACTGGAGACCACATTAAAAGCACTTAATATCCATCATTGGCTAACATACAACAAGAAACAGAGCTTCTTTCTCTCACTAGACGCAGAGAAGTCATTCAACAGAGTGGCCTGGGACTACATGGATGCAGATTTATGCTCTATAGGAATTACACCCCAAATGAAAGCAAGCATCTATGCACTATATTTCAATCCAACAGCAAGAGTATGAGTCTATAATTATCTGTTGATCGCTTTTAATTTGCGCAGTGGGAAGAGACAGGGCTGCACTCTATCCCCATCATTGTTTTGTCCTTACATTAGAACCTTTGTTAAATAAAATACAACAAAATCCAGATATAAAAGGCATTAAAGTACACAATAAAATATATAAAGTTGCAGTTTTTGCAGATGATATCCTCCTATTCCTATCTGAACTACACATAACACTCCCTAATCTCATACATCATCATTATCAAATTTAAAAATTAATCATTCCAAATCAAACTCTCTCAATATTTATTTAACATCAGACTCAATGATACTATGCCAAAAAACAACTGCCCATGGTCCATAGAAGATATAACATATCTTGGAATTCAAATTCCTACCAATATGTCAGACCTTTTTAAACTCAATTACACACCTTAAAATAAACATACAATGATCTAAAACACTGGAATTCTCTAAATATCTCTTGGTTTGGAAGAGCATCTTTGATTAAGATGACTATTTTCCTGCACCTCCTTTATGCCATGCAAACAATTCCCACTCAAGTGCCAAATACATTTTTTACAACCTTTCATTGTGCCTGACAACCCTTCAATGGAAGGACAAGCCTCCCAGAATCAAACATACACAACTAAATCTAGCAAAATCTAAAGGAGGAATTGCCATTCCAGACTTACAAAAATATTACCAGGCCTCTCACTTAGCAAGAATTGTGGAATGGAATATACACCAACTGGTTAACGACTAGGTATTAATAGAACACGTATAAATTCCACAACCCTTAAAAACCCTTCCTTGGATACATCCAAAACATCATCCATCGGTGGCTAAATCCCACAATCTAATAGGTCACACTTTGGACATCTATTGCGAAGTCTCAAAAACCAGAAATCCAATACCTCGTTTGGCTCCTCCGACTCTGCTGAAAGGCAATCCAGATTTCCCCCAGGACTAGAAAAAAACTTCCTCTTGAGAGACTGGCCCCATAAAGCCTTTCTGACTAAGCACTTCTTTAGAGGGAACACTCTCAAATCAAGAGACAATATTAATAGAGAAATTACTCTGAATGCCATATCACAATGGAACTATATACAAATCAAACACTACTTGACTGTCAGGACTGGGCTCATCCCTTCCTTCTCTGAGCTGGCTGCTCAGCTGTCGGCTAATTGCCAGCTTCTATCTCTCCACAGTTACTCAGCTGTTGATGATATCCTGCTTGTCAGTCCTGCGTACTTAAGCTGTCCAGTCCAGAGGATCTCTGCCTTCACCAACATCACAGAAATGATCTCCTACATTCTTGTTTAAAGACTTGCTTTGCTGACATCCATTCTGGCTCAAGATCCTGCTTGCTGTTTCACTACATTGATCCCTGACTTTTGGCTTGGCTGACTATCCGTTCTGGTTACTGAACTTTGGCTATGTTTTGACAACGTTTGTTCATTTTACTTTTATTATTAAAGTGTGATTTAACTGTACTTCTGTCTCGGTCTGCTTTCATGGTTTCTGACAGTAGGTGAAGGCCATGAATTCAGAAGATGCAGTCAATCAACTTGTTTGTAATATTTTTCCAGATTGGATGAACTGCATGGAACAGTTTGCCATGGTGTTACAAATACTGTCACATGGCTCACCTGGAATCTCCCACTGTGGCTGCCCTGGTACAACCTATGTTGCAGGCCAACCCTGCTGCTGCTCCAGTCTTTGTGCAGGCACCCGCCTCGAGTCTTACCTCTATAAGAGGTATGTCTAGTTCCGCTCTGCTTCCTCAGGGGGCGATCCAGTCCAATGCAGAGGGTTTCTCAACCAGGTTGAGATATACTTTGAGATGCTGCCCCAGGCATTTCACATGGACAGAAGAAAAGTAGGTTTCATGATATCTTTGATTTCTGAGAGAGCCTTGGCCTGGGCAAACCCTCTATGGAAGATGCAAAAACCTGTTGTCTTGAGCTACCCCGCATTTGTGGCTTTGTTTATAAGGGTATTTGATGTTCCTGCATGCTCCGCTTGCTGCTGGCAAGTGCCTCATGTCCATCGAACAGAGTCCGAGAACTGTTGCCGACTATGCCATTTCATTCCGTTCTCTGGCAGCAGAGGTTGCTTGGAACAATCAGACCTACGTGGCTGCTTTTTCTCATGATCTCCCGGTTACCATCAAAGATGAGATAGCAGCCTGAGATATACCCACTGAGCTGGAGAAGTTGATCACTCAAAGAAAGACTCTCTTTTAAGGAGTGCTTGCGGAAGCCTCCTGTACGTCTGTCTCTAAGCTTTGCAGTCCTACCCATGCCTCTCTCACCTCCCATGCCTCTTGGTACCCAGTCGGTCAGTGAAGGTGAACCCATCCACTTGGGCTTCACGCATCTCTCTGCGGATGAGAGAACCTTTAGGAGGAGGGAGAGATTGTGCATTTATTGAGGCCAGGCAGGTCACTTTTTGAAGCCTTGTCCTACCCATCCAGGGAATGCCCGAACCTTGAGGTCCTGTCACAGACAGACCTTAGGTGGTATTGTTTTGTCCTAAGTTGTCCAGAAGGATAAGCCCCTTGTTCCGGTTACCCTTTCTTGGGCTCAGTCATCCATCAAGATACAGGCTCTAATCGACTGTGGGGCTGCAGGTTTGTTCATTGATGCTTCCTTTGTATCAAAGCACTCGATTCCGCTGCAGCTGTGTGACACTCCACTTGCCATTGAGGTTCTTGATGGGAGACCTCTACAGCCTGCTCATGTGACTCATGTAGGGGCTCTTCACCATGAGATAATCCAATTCAAAATGATTTCCTCACCTAAGTTTCCGCTGGTTTTTGGTTACCCACTTTTGTTTGGCTCCATGCTAAAGGTTCTCTACTGGTCACCAAAATGCAGTGAGACATGCTTCCAGAAGGTAGCCAAGGTCCTTTGCACCTCTTCACTCTCCTCCCTGCCGGAGGAGCACCACGATTTTAGGGATGTCTTTGACAAAGGTCAAGCCGGTAGTTTGCCTCCACACCGGCCGTATGGTTGCGCAATTGACATTCAACCTGGTGCCATACCCCTCGTGGCCGGGTTTACCCTTTTGGTCTTGGAGGATAAGTCCATGGAGGAGCGTGTTGCAGACGCACTTTCTCGAGGTTTCATCCACAAATCCTCGTCTCCTGCTGGTGCTGGTTTCTTCTTTGTGAAGAAGAAGAGTGGTGAACTGAGACCTTGTATTGTTTATAGAGGTCTCAATCGTTTCACGATTAAGAATGCCTATCCAATTAGGTTGATTACTAGTTATATACTATTGATTAATATTTGATTAATATTTGACTGCCTCAAAGGAGCAACAGTTTTCACAAAGCTTGATTTGAGAAAGGCATACAATCTCATGAGGATTAAGGAGGGCAACGAGTGGAAAACTATGTTTAATACCAGAACAGGCCATTAGGAGTACCTCGTAATCTTTGGGCCTTTATAATGGCCCGTCAGTTTTCCAGGAATTTATTAACAATGTCATCCGAGATTTTCTGCAGTTATGTGTGGTGTTTTTTTTCGAGGATATCTTCATATTTTCCAAGTTCCTGGAGAGCCACCACACAGATGTCTGTCATGTGCTTCAGAAAATAAGCCCTTGTACACACAGTCAGAGATTCCGACAACCAAATCCGTCTGAGTTATTTCGAAGGATTCATTACGGACGAGGTCCGGAAGTGATGTTGCATACACACGGTCGGACCAAGTTGTCGGAATTTCCGGTTGCCAAGAACGCGGTGACGTAAGCTGCGTATGGTGGGACTAGAAAAGGGAAGTTCAGCACCACGTCTGGCACCCTGTGGGCTCCTTCTGCTGATCTCGTGTGTATCGCGTGTTAGTAGAAGTTTGGTGAGAGATGATTCGCGCTTTTCAGATTAGTGATTCAGTTCAGTACTGCTCTTCAGTTTCTGCTTGTCTTTGCGTATCTGATAATCAGTGCGTGCAGTCAGTATTTGTTTCTCATTGTGGACTATATCTTGGTATAGTATGCTTTGATTTGCATTGCTTATTGTCTGCTTGCTTCTGCTATCTAGTTCGTTCTTTCAGGCATTGCTGTTTATCGGTGCTTTCTGTTGTCCGTTCTGACCAGCCGACCGTTTTCAAACCATGTTTCGTCTACGTACTCGTCGTAGAGTTTGTGCTGTGCAGGGGCTTCGTGTTGGGGTTCTTACTTTGACACAAGCTCGGTCCATGAACAGGGAGGGGAGGCGTTTGTGGACCAAGAATTGGTTGCGCCAGCGTGACCAGTTCTCGCACATGCCTTTGCTCCAGGTGAATAATCCTGATGATTTCAGGAATTATCTTTGGATGACGGACCCCGTTTTTCACCGTCTGCTGGCTTTGCTGACCCCTTATATCACCAGGCAGGATACCTGCATGCGGCAAGCCATCACTCCGGAGCAGAGGCTCATATCCATGTTAAGCTACTTGACGTCTGGGAGAAGCCTTCAGGACCTCAAGTTCTCTACAGGCATCTCCCCCCAGGTTCTGGGGATCATTATTCAAGAGACCTGTTCTGCCATCATTCAGGTCCTGCAGAAGGACTATATGAAGGTAAGTTGCATCCTTTAACATCACATTCTATGTATTTAATGATTGCTAATGTCTTGCATTTCTTTCCTCATTCCCTAATTACCATCGTTGCAATATGCTCTAATTCATATGCTTTGCCCCTTTGTCCTCATGCATATTTTCCTCATTAACTTCCCCACCATGCTCTTCTTGCCCCATAAAACTATAGTCTAGTCACTTACCAATGTCTTTAGTCAGTTCCATAGTATTGCTTTTCCCTAAACACCCCCTAAAATGTCTACAAATGTTATGTGTGTGCTTCAATTCATGCAGAGTGACATTTTTTTTTTTTTTGGTTATGCCAAACTCATTAGGAACCCCCCTCCCCCCAACTGCTAGCCCAGCTGATAGCAATCCTCTATCTGCTGACTTTACCAAACCCAATACACACTATATCTACCTTTTGATGGTCACATTTATGGATGAATTCTCCAAAGCATGTAGTGCAAGGGCCTGCCTCAATACTTTCAAATGCTATAATTTTTTTTCCCCCTATTATTATCTTGATATGTAATAGCAGAATGTCAAAATGTGCTTCCATTTTGTTTTCTTTTTGGTATTATGACACTTCTTCCCTGTCCGGTGGCCTGCCAATAGTGTAAGTAAGGAGGGGCTTCCCAAAGTATCACACATTATATAGGCATTCAGCTCTCAATCAAGTGGAGAGGGTTACTTGTCCAAAACATCCCCCCTCCTCATGGGGGGTGGGGGGGGGGTGATGACTCTGATAAGGGGACCTTATACTTTAGGCTTTAAATACTCAGTTCCCAAAATGTTATACTGATCTTGGCCAAAAATGTTGGTGTCTAATCTGCTTGCAATGTTGATTTGCAAAATTACAAATTTTTGGTCTTGTTTCACTCCACAGTGTCCTTCAACGCCACAGGAATGGCAGACTGTGGTCTCCCACTTTGCCAGTCGTTGGGACTTTCCCAATTGTGGAGGTGCAATTGATGGGAAGCACGTCTGCATCGTCCCACCACCCAACTCGGGGTCGTACTATTTTAACTACAAGGGGTTTCATAGTATCATGATGTTGGCGGTGATGTCTGCGACCTATGACTTTTTGTATGTGGACGTGGGGCAAAATGGACGGATGTCGGATGGTGGAGTGTTCTCATAGACAGAGTTCTACTGGCATCTCCAGAGTGGCAGTCTGGGCTTGCCACCCCCAGAGGATAATCAGGAAGGACCCCTATTCGTCTTCATCGCGTATGAGGCGTTTGCCCTGGCGAACCATCTGATGCAGGCTTTCCCGACGAGGACCCTCACCCCGGACCAGAGGATTTTTAATTTCCGCCTATCCAGAGCCCGAAGAGTGGTGGAGAACACCTTTGGAATACTGGCCAGCTGGTTCAGCCTTTTTTTTAACGCCTATCCACATGGCGGAATACAAACTAGATCACATTGTGCTGGCTTGCTGTGTTCTGCACAATTTCCTAAAAAGACATTCTGCAAAATATGCGGTCTCAGTTGTCCAAGAAGCAGACTTGCTGGAAAATGAGAACCTCATGGGCCTTGAAGCCGCTCATCCTGGCTTGCTCCCCCAAAGCGCCCGTGAGGTTAGAACCCAATACATGGACTACTTTGTGGGTAGGGGGGCCATTGATATGCCAGACAATGTCTGAGCGGCATTTTATGAATATTTTTTTCTTTGAAACTGCAAGATTTGTTTTCATTTACTGCTTAGCTTGGTTTTAGGTGTCTGCTAGGTAAATGTATGTTTTTTCTTGTTGTGCCTTTTTCACCAACAGTGCAAACCCAAGTTCTGAGTGAGAGACAGTTTCTTCTTCAGATAAGCTTATTATGTTGTGGGTCTGCTACACACACACCTTGTTTTTGGGAACTAATGTATGTAGTGCATTACTGACCGAAATTGTGTGCATTTTCAGCACCATGGCAGGAAAATGGCATGATTGACAAAATTGACACATCACTGTTGGTGTAATTTACTAAAGGAACATACACTATGCACTACAAGTGCACTGTAAAAGTGCACCTGAAACTGCACTTGAAATTCCAAAGTGGAATTACCTTTAGTAAATAACACCCATTCTTAATGAAAACAACAATTTTACTCCAAATACATCAATGAAAAAGGAAGCCGCACATTGTTGATAATTTAACTTTTTAATCCAAGCACATTCACATGTGCGTTTAGAAAAGGGTTTTACAACAAACCAACAAATTGGGTGTATCAAAAACAGTCTTTCAGGTAATTTTTTTTTTAACTTTGTGTTTTTGTGTAAACAGGCATGTATCAAAGCGTAACATACAGAACACAGGAACTTACAAAGTTCAACTTTGAAAAGTGAAGGCAATATCAGACATGAGTATGTACAGACTGGGCTGATATTGCCTTCATCACATGGGGTGTCACCCCTGGAAATTCCAAATTTGTAAGATGCACAGAGTGTGTCAACATGTGCTATCTCCCATCATGGGGGATCAATGTACATGTTTTGGGGCTGCAACCCCTTCATCTCAGCCACTTTCCACAAAACACGTACATTGATCCCCATGATGGGAGATAGCGCATGTTGACACACTCTGTGCATCTTACAAATTTGGATTTTCAAAAAATACAAAAGTTGTGGTTTAAAAGCCAAAAAATAAAACCCTAGCTAGTTTGGGCTGTTTCACACTCTCCCCAAAACATCAATGATGTTCTTTATTTTATTTTTAACATCATTGATCTTTTGCTGTATATTTTCTAAATCCCGATTGTACCCCATTATCTCCCCAATCAGGATCTGGGCACTTTCACTGGTAAAATGGGATTCTTCTTCCACATCACCTACAAAACAAAGCAAAAAAACACACCGTGTATTATAAATATGGTGACAAAGCGTAACATACAGAACACAGGAACTTACAAAGTTCAACTTTGAAAAGTGAAGACAATATCAGACATGAATATGTACAAACTGGGCTGATATTGCCTTCATCACATGGGGTGTCACCTCTGGAAATTCCAAATTTGGAAGATGCACACAGTGTGTCAACATGTGCTATCTCCCATCATGGGGGATCAATGTACATGTTTTGGGGCTGCAACCCCTTCATCTCAGCCACTTTCCACAAAGCACATACATTGATCCCCCATGATGGGAGATAGCGCATGTTGACACACTCTGTGCATCTTACAAATTTGGATTTTCAAAAAATACAAAAGTTGTGGTTTAAAAGCTAAAAAATATAACCCTAGCTAGTTTGGGCTGTTTCACACTCTCCCCAAAACATCAATGATGTTCTTCATTTTATTTTTAACAGCATTGATGTTTTGCTGTATATTTTCTAAATCCTGATTGCACCCCATTATCTCCCCAATCAGGAACTGGGCACTTTCACTGGTAAAATGGGATTCTTATTCCACATCACCTACAAAACAAAGCAAAAAAACACACCATGTATTATAAATATGGTGACATACATTGATGAGCTTACCGGAAGCTGTGTTTTCTGACACTCACCTGTTGTGGTGACAATTTATCCAACTTCAACGATCTCTCCTTCCTCCTCCTCCTCCTCCTGCTCCTCTGCTTCTGGTTTTTCAATTTTGCCTTTTTTGGGAGGGGTGGGGTCCCTGGTGTCCTCATACTTGCCGAGTCTTCTCTCCCCTATGAGAATGTAAAAAAAGAATAATTAGCACACAGAGGGCAGAAATAGGAATATGAAACAATGCTTGGAAGTGTTGTACAATTGTGTTTTTTGGCCGAGTTCCAAGGTGAGAACATTATTGTGGACACTTTGTTAAGCTGGAATACTTACCTGCAGAACGATGTTTCTTACGAACGAATGAAACCATGAACTTGAAAGTGGCCATTTTAAAATGCACAACATGAAATCAAAGCACATGGAGCATGTATGCAAGCAAGAATAATCATATGAACACACGACAACTACTTACTTTTTTGAAGAACACGCTTGATCCTTATGTACTGCTCGTGCTCCCTCAGTTTCAGGTCTGACCAGCGTTTTCTCAGTTGATCCATGGATCGGCATACCCCAAAATTCTTCTGAAGACTCTTCACAACTTTATTCATGATCTAGGCCTTTTTGATATTTGGGTTTGGGTAAGGTCCATACTTCCCATCATAGTTCTGTTCAATATGTCCACCATCTCCAACATCTCTCCAAAAGACATTTTTGAGGCCTCAAATCTTCTCTTCCAGGATCGGGACGTTTCAGGCTCCGGGCTTTCCTCACCCTCCTCCTCGTTAGTGGAACTCTGATTGCGCACCTGCCTTCTCTCCACCATGTGCTCTCCCCACTGCGCCGAAAGCGAAGGGGCGGGGAATAGTCTAGAAAGAACGTCAGGGGCGGGCGGAGTTTCACGCATGCGCACTGTATATAAAACGCAACACGCGTGTGTCATCCATACGATCTGTGAACAGAGGGAGAAGCTGAGGCGACGAACGTGCAAAATGAAGGTAACATTTTGAACTTGGTACATCACTAGACTATACTGTTTCTAGATTGAGGCCTGCATTAGTGGAGTTTAGCCTGACATTAGAGTTTGTCTTGTGTTGTGTCTTGCAGACACTCTCACCTAGCAGTAAGAAGGGTCGCTGGTTCGAATCCCAACCACGACACTACCTGCCTGGAGTTTGCATGTTCTCCCTGTGCCTGCGTGGGTTTCCTCCGGGTACTCCGGTTTCCTCCCACAATCCAAAGACATGCAGGTAGGTTAATTGGCTTCAGTCAAAAAAATTGGCCATAGTGTATGAATGGGGACCATGGATTGTGGGCTCCTTAAGGGTAGGGACCGATGTGAGTGTGCAATGTACAGGGATAGGGACAATTGTAGACACTCAGGTTGAACTTGATGGACTGGTGTCTTTATTCAACCTAACTAACTATGAAACATTATGGACGGGTTCAATGATCATAGCTTCCTCCCTCTGTTCATCGATAAATACAGAGACATGTCCTGCCTGTGGCAACCAACACACCCTCAGTATAGTAACAAACTAATTGCCCAGCTTGAGCCAGGTATAGTATTGTTCTACATATTTTGGGAGTGTAAATGAATGATGTTAACTTGATTTTTGCTCACTAATTGCTGATTTTAGAAAGTGTACCACATATCAATAGACAGTAGTGGCCAAAACCTTTGGGACAAGAATGAAAAATTCTGGGCTCAGAATGAAAGGCTTTTCGATTGGTTAACAATTTGCAACAATCTTGATGTGAAAATTGTGTGTGTTTGATGAACCAAAAACTAAACTGTGTATGAAAATGTCCCCTTTTCATACACAGGAAGACATCAGCCAGGAGGAGGGTGTGGAATGCAGAAGCCAGGAGGTGGCTGTGGAAAGTGGCAGCCAGGAGGAGGCGGGGGTAAGCGGCAGCCAGGCGGTGGGCGGGCAAAGGAGCCTCACAGAATGCCAGGTCCCTCCCCTCCGCCTTCCACGCAAAAGGGCGAGAAAGGGGGGAATGTGAATGCAAGCTTGAGAAAATGGAGGAGGGGCAACAGCTCTTGTGTGAGGAGGTAATTATACACACCCTCAACAAGAGTCTGTTGGGCCAAATGACCCAAACAACACACTTGTGTGATTTGGCCCATGCCCCTCCTCCTCCTTCTGCCACACCTCCAGCACCACAGCCACAGCCTGGAAGAAAGCATGGAAGGAAGACCAGAGTGTGATGACCTGGGTTCAGTCTGGTCTGACAGAAGATGCAGCCTCTTGTAGTACCACAGCCTGGGAACATAGATGTCATCTGCTGCTGTTCCGGGTTTCTTGGACTTCAGGACTAGACTTCTCTCCCTCAGACATGTACTCCTCAGGCCACCAAGTTTTGTGTTTAAATAGTTGATGTGTGCCCTGGGGGCCAAAGGCTTCGCTAATCTCCCCAGTTTCTCCATCGCTGCCTCCCTCTTTATTTGTTACTGACACCTAAATAAAGTTTTTTTTTGTTTGAAGAAATACTTGCGTATGTGTTTTACTTCAAAAAGGACAGTTTATTTGTGAGCAGGCAGGTACATTTCAAAAATACAAAGAGAAAAGAAATGAATAACAAGGGGTACCAACACTAAATAACCTCCTGTAGATTAAAAAAGAAAAAGAAAATATAAAAAATATAATAATGTTGTTGTGGTAAGTTTACACACAAAACACACCCCAAAAAATTTAAAGATGAGCAAACTGTCAAAAAAGGAGATGTTTATGAAAAAAACAAACACAAAATTCACCCAAAAAACAATAAACAAAAAATAAAATTGTGTAGATGTGACGAATTAAAAAATTGTATTGCTGAAATGAGTAAAAAAGAGTCAGGAAATACGTTCAGGAGTAGTGTGTGTGACTATGAGCATCAAAAGAAGTTCCTTCTTGCAGCATTGTAAAGAACAAGAGAATGCGCTTCATGAAAGAATGTTTAACATTGCAGCGTGACGAATGTGCCAAATCGATTACGAGCAGTAGTTTTACCTGAGCGAGCGCTTCCGTGTCCGAATTGGATTGTGAGCATGTGTGGCACCTTGTCCGTCGGAGTAGGCTAGACAAGACACCCCAGACGACGTCCGAGGAGACGAAACGCGAAAACCTCACTGCTGTGACTATTTTGAAAAAGTGCTATGTCAACTACAGAAATGTAAGTGTGATACTGTTTTAATAAAATTTAAAATTTTTACGGAATTACGCTATGTCGGTTCCATTCTTCTTTCCTGTATGATCGCTTTTTTGGAGTATGATCTGTTTCTCTAATTGGAGGATATTTTGCATCGAGTTTGGTTTTGGAGGAGTTTCTATACCAACTAGTTCCATACCTCACGGTTCCTCGGAGACCATCGAATCGATTTATATCAAAGCTGTTTTGATCCTTCGGGCATATGTCCGTTTGGGTCAAAGGCATCTGGTAAGCCTTGAATTTGTTCTAGGTGGTGGCATTCACACAAGGGTGTATTGTGCACTTTTTTGGATTTCCTGAAAGACTTTCGTCATTTACTTTTCACGTAAAAGTGGGGGACTGTTGTTCATCCCTTGCATAGACATTGCACTAATTCTTATCAGAAGGACTCTGTCAATTTATTATTTTTTGTATTGTTTTTTAACGTATAACGCATATACACATATACACATATTCAACTGATATAGGGGTCACCCGATAATTGTATACAAGTTTGTAATTTTTGTGTAGAGGTCTATGTTTGCACATTCATCATTATATTATTTTATTTAGCGCGGCACTTTCTCTTACAATACACATGATTGAAGTATGTCCGATCTGAGCATTTTGTCGGAAAAGTTGGTCCGTCGGATATTCCGACGGAAACAGTCCGATGCAGTCCACACACAGTCGGAATATTCGACAAAACGCTCCGATAGGAAACATTCCGACGGAATCTCCGACCGTGTGTACAAGGGCTAAGATAGAACAATCTCTATTGTAAATTGGAAAAGTGCGAGTTCCATCGTGGACAGGTTAAATTCCTGGGTTATGTTATTTCCACTGCTGTTTTTTCGATGGATCCAGAGAAACTTTTGGCAGTTCTACAGTGGCCCTGACCCATGGGTTTACTTCCTCTGCAGTGTTTCCTGGGCTTTGCCAACTATTATCGGAAGTTTATTCGTAACTTCTCATCTCTGGTCAAGCCCTTGACCGATATGACCAGAAAGGACGGTAACCCACAGAGTTGGTCGCCGGAGTCCATTAAGGCCTTTGAGAGTCTCAAGGCTGCTTTTGTTAGTGTTCCTAGGTTGGCACATTCTGATCATACGTCACCTTTTATCCTTGAAGTTGATGCTTCTGAGACTGGTGTTGGCTCCCTTCTGTCTCAACGTCCTACCCCCGAAAGCACTATGCATCCTTGTGGCTACTTTTCCAAGAAATTGTCACCTACAATTACGAGATGGTGGCAGAGAGCTATTAGCGATCATTTAAGCCCTGAAAGAATGGAGACATCTCCTTAAAGGTACCACTGTGCCAGTTCTCATTCTTACTGACCATAAAAATCTCACATTCTTGTCTGAGGCTAAACGATTCTCACCCAGAAGGGTGCGATGGGCTCTTTTCTTCTCAAGTTTCAATGACATTGTCTCATTCTTACTAAGAATGTAAGGGCTGACGCCTTGTCACAACAGTTTTCCTCCACTTCCAAGTTGGAGTCAGTTCCGGTTCCTGTGATTCCTTCTGATCGTAATTCTGGCTACGGTTCGTACCAGTCTCACTTCTTTGGGTGACAAAATTATTGCTGCTCAGGTCTATACTCCTCCTCGCAAACCTTGTGACCACTGCTTTGTCCAGAGAGTCTCTGTGCTGCAGTGCTCCAGACTTACCATTCTCCCAAGGAGGCTGGCCACCCTGGGAAGAATCAACTCTTTTGGTCCATTTCCCAACAATTCTGGTGGTCTAGTCTACATGCTGATGTAGACTCTACGACACCTTCCAGTGGGCCTCCTACAACCAATACCCAATGGAGAGAGGCCCTAGACCCATCTGTCTATGGATTTAATTGTGGAGTTACCTAACTCCCAGGGCAACACAGTTATCTTTATGGTGGTTGACCAGTTCTCAAAGATGTGTCATTGTACTCCACTTAAGAAGTTTCCCACTTCTAAGGAACTGGCTTCCATTTTTGCTTGGGAGATCTTTTGCTTACATGGGCTACCCAAGGTGATTGTCTCGGATAGGGGTAGTCAGTTTGTGTCCCAGTTCTGGCGAGCCTTTTGTGCAGAGTTGGGAATTCAGCTTTCTTTCTCCTCTGCGTGTCACCCGCAGTCTAATGGGGCCTCAGAACAAGCCAGTCAGTCCTTAGAGCAATTCCTATGCTGCTATATTTTTGACCATCATAACAACTGGTCAGACCTATTACCATGGGCAGCGTTTGATCACAACAGTGCCTTGAATTCTGCTTCCCGATTATCCCCGTTTATGGTGAATTATGGTTTCCAACCTTCCATGTTGCCTGGCTTGTTTGTTCCGCAGAGTATTTCTGCATTAGAGGAGAATATCCGTGGTCTTTGTTTCACTTGGGCACAAGTCCAGGAGGCTTTGCGAAATGCTAATGATAGGTACAGACTCCATGCTGACTGCAGACGCCTACCGGCGCCTTCCTACCAGGTTGGGGACAGGGTCTGGCTGTCATCTTACAACCTCAGACTTCATGTTCCCTCACTGAAGTTCGCACCTCAGTTTATTGGGCCTTTCCGTATTCTTCGCAGGATTAACCTAATGGCTTATGCATTAGACCTTCCTTCTAATATGCGTATTTCAAATGTATTTCATGTCTCCTTATTAAAACCTTTGGTCTGCAACCGTTTTACCACCTCGGTGCCACGTCATCACCCTGTACAGGTTGAGAACCATGGGGAGTATGAAGTACAGTCCATTGTTGACTCCTGTAGTTTCTGTGGGCCCATACAGTACCTACTACATTGGAAAGGGTACTGTCCGGAGCAACGCTCTTGGGTCTTATACTCAGACGTACATGCCCCATATCCTCCTCCGTGATTTCTATAGATGTTTTACCCTCAAGCCTGGTGGTCCTCTGAGGGGGAGGGGTCATTAAGGAGGGGGTACTGTCAGGGCTGGACTCAGCCCTTCCTTTTCTGAGCTGGCTGCTAATTGACAGCTCCTATCTCTTCACAGTTATCCTGTGATATCCTGCTCATCAGTCCTACCTACTTAAGCCGTCCAGTCCAGAGGAGCTCTGCCTTTGCCTTGATCAACATCACAGAGACAATCTCATGTGTTCCTATTTAAAGACTTGCTTTGCTGACAACCCTTCTGGCTCCAGATCCTGCTTGCTGTTTCACTACATTGATCCCTGACTTCTGGCTTGGCTGACTATCCATTTCCAATTACTGAACTTTGGCGATGTTTTGACTACATTTGTTCTTTCTACTTTTATTATTAAACAAGTGCGATTTAACTGTACTTCTGTCTCAGGTCTGCTGTTATGGTTTCTGACATTGACCAAACATGAGGCAGCTCACACATGGACAAGACCTCTCAAGACCTCTCACTACCAAAAACTCCACAAAGACATACTATTTCTATTCTATATATATCTCTCTTTCGGGAAATAACTGATTTCACCAGCACATTATGTCAAGCATGGGAACAAGATCTCAATGCCCAACTAACATCAACAGAATGGGAAACTGTAACTGTACTTCTGTCTCAGGTCTGCTTTTATGGTTTCTGACATTGACCAAACATGAGGCAGCACATGTACAAGACCTCTCAATACTCTAGAAAATCTTTGTTCCAAAAAAACTCCACAAAGACATACTATTTCTATTCTATATATACAGTATCTTTCTTTTGGTAAATAACTGATTTTACCAGTACATTATGTCAAGCATGGGAACTAGATCTCAATGCCCAACTGACATCAACAGAATGGGAAACACTTTTTATTTATGCCCACAAAGATCTCTTAATGTAGTAATTCAAGAATGTGGATTCAAAATTATTACACGTTGGTATAGAACACCCACCCTGCTAAACAAATTATATTGCAACATCTCTAATAGCTCTTGGAAATGTGGAAATGAAGAAGGCTCCATGATTCATATATGGTGGTCCTTTCTCACGATCCAGACATGCTGGGAAATGGTCCACGACAAAATTGTTTAAGTCACATCAGAAAATTTAAACTATACTCTGATGCAATACCTCTTGCACCATACTAAAATATCTAAGAAATTATATCTCAAATATTTGTCCTATGTTTATGATAAATTCCGCAAGACATTGTATACCGTACCCCTGGCGGTCAAAAAATACTAGTTTTGTAGAATCAATCACATTGAGAAAATAGAGGAACTTCTCAGCATATCACAAGAGAATATCTCAAAGTTCACTTCAACCTGGTATAACTGGGTACAATTCAAATCTACTAATGCATATGAAGCAGCAATATAACATGATAATAGAAATGGAAAGAGATGTGAAAAGACAATGGAAAAGAGAGAGAAGGAAATAATAGATTACATATGCCCCCCCTTTTTTTTCTCTCCCTATATCATTTCTCCCCTAAATTTAAAACCAGTCTAATAGAAATTGGTCAAATACAGATTACTATAACTTTAAAATATATGAATGTTATGTAGTTCTTAATACCAGTCTAATAGAAATTGGTCAAATACAGATTTCTATAACTTTAAAAAAGATGAATGTTATATAGTTCTTCTAACATAAATTGTCTATCTATATAACATGTTATATACCCTATATTACAAAATCACGTTTTTTAAATACATTACACGCATCCTACTTCAGTTGTGTAATAATATAAGGTTTTGAAACCAAATCTGTTCTAATGTTGCTACTTTATTTGATGTATGCTGTTTTGATACACAATAACATTTATGGAACAAAAAAAAAAGACTTATATATTTTTTTTCTTTTCTGCCCATGTAATTGTATGCAGACAAAATTGTAAGCAAAGAACAGAAACAAGATATATCTGAATTGTATTTCAGCAACCATAATAACGGACAGTAAATATTATACTAATGTGACTGAATGTTTGTTACTGTTTTTATTTTCTTACATTTTTGCCCAATTAATAAAATGCTTAAAAGTTGAACATTTCCAATATTTTAATTCACTCTCATCAAAATCAGGTTAATTACATCTTAGCCACTTCAGCCCTGGAAGATTTGGCTGCTCGATGACCAGGCCATTTTTTGCGATACGGCACTGCGTTGCTTTAACTGACAATTGCGTGGTCATGCAACGATGTACCCAAACAAAATTGATATCTTTTTTTACCACAAATCTGTATTTTTTATTTTTTGTGCTATAAAAAAAAAAAATGCAACAATTTTGAAAAAAAACACAACATTTTGTACTTTTTGCTATAATAAATATCCCCATTTAAAAAAAAAATGCTAGTTTGGGCCAATGTGTATTCTTCTACATATTTTTGGTAATAAAAATCGCAATAAGTGTATATTGATTGGTTTGCGCAAAGTTACAGCATCTACAAAATAGGGGATAGATTTATGGCATTTTTATTATTACTATTTTTCTACTAGTAATGGTGGCGATTACTGCACTGATTACTGTGTACATGTCATTGGCAGGGAAGGGGTTAACACTAGGGGGCGATCAAGGGGTTAACTGTGTTCCCTAGGGTGTGTGTTCTAACTGTAGGGGGAGGGGACTGACTATAGGGAATGACAGATCGTGGTTCCTAGCTATTAGGAATTCCCAATCTGCATCTCCTCTCCTCACAGAACAGGGATTTGTGTGTTTACACACACACTTCACTGTTCTGCCTCTCGACCCTCCATAACGCGTGGCTGGCGGTCATCGCGACCACTGGTCACGAGCATCGGCACCCCCCGCAGTGCAGCGGGCATGCGCACCTGCTATACTGCTTAAAGGAGTCGACATACAGCTATGGCGGTTAGTGGGATCATACCGACCTGCCGCAGTATAATGATGGCAGCTGGTCGGCAAGTGGTTAATATACAGTAGCATAAAAGAGGATTTTATTTCTCTTTTAAATAAGTTGAACAGTTTGTTTTTCATTATATACCATATGCTAAAACATATAGGAATATTTTTTTAGAAACTACCTTGACTTACTTCATCTGACCTTACTGGTTACTCCAGCCTTGCATGACCAAATAATTAGGATTTCAACAGATGTAACTCATGCCAGCGAATGAAACTGAGACATTGAAGAACATTAATAAAGCAAATGAGTGACACAATCAGTCACAAATCAGGTTTCCTCTCAGCAAGTCTCTACAACAGGTTTATAGTGTGTTTGTAACTCATGTGTCTGTATTCCTGGCCAGCCAAGTGTTACAGTCTGTGAGAAATTTAGCAGTTTTTAAACTGGTATACATTAAGGCTAGGTTCACACCGCAGTACAGAGAGGCTCACAGCAGGGGTCCGGTGCATCCCTGTTCACCGTTTTAGATCTGATTTCAGTCTGAATTTTTGGCTGAATTCAGATCTGAAATGGACCAGAAGATGCACAGGATCCCTGTGCAATTCACACCGGAGCCGCTCTTGAGATATGTGAACAGGCTCTATAGAGCATGTCGCAATCTCCTGACATGCAAACTGGATGCGGGGAAACCCACATCCAATTTGCACTAGTGTGAACCCAGCCTTAAGAAGTGGTAAGGTTATATCCTGTTACAGTGCTACTTCAAAGCAGCTAAGGGAGGAATTTGTGACTCAAGCTGTAGGTAATTCTGTTGCACAATCTGGCTCAGCATTACCTTACTGTTGCACAAAAGTGATTAACTAGTGGCTGCAGCTGACAAGTAGGGATGACCCGAACACCCCCGGTTCGGTTCGCATCAGAACTTTCGAACGGACCGAAAATTTGTGCGAATTTTAGAACCCCATTGAAGTCTATGGGACTCGAACGTTCAAAATTAAAAGTGCTAATTTTATAGGCTAATATGCAAGATATTGTCCTAAAAAGGGTTTGGAGACCAGACTCCTTCCCCAGGGGACATGGGTCAATGCCTAAAACGTTTTCAAAAACTGCAGTTTTTTCGGGAGCACTGATTTTAATGACGATTAAAGTGAAAAAAGTGACATATTCATTTAAATATTGTGCCTGGGGGGTGTCTATAGCATGCCTGTGAAGTGCCACATGTTTCCCATGTTTAGAACAGTCCCTGCACAAAATGACATTTAACAGAAAAAAAAAGTCATTTAACCACTTAAGGACCACTTAAGGATTTGGTGTTTACATGTTTAAAACAGTTTTTTTTGGTAGAAAATTACTTAGAACCCCCAAACATTTTATATTGTTTTTTTTCTAACACCCTAGAGAATAAAATGGCGGTCATTGAAATACTTTTTTTCACACCGTATTTGCGCAGCAGTCTTACAAGCGCACTTTTTTTGGAAAAAGTTCACTTTTTTGAATAAAAAAATAAGAAAACAGTAAAATTAGCCCAATTTTTTTATATTGTGAAAGATAATGGTAAGCCGAGTAAATTGATACCCAACATATCATGCTTCAAAATTGCGCCCACTCATGGAATGGCGTCAAACTTTTAGCCTGAAAAATCTCCATAAGCGACATTTAAAAAATTCTACAGGTTGCATTACAGAGGAGGTCTAGGGCTAGAATTATTGCTCTCGCTCTACCGATCGCGGCGATACCTCACATGTGTGCTTTGACCACCGTTTTCATATGCGGGTGCTACTCACGTGTGCGCTCGCTTCTGTGCGCAAGCTCGTCGTGACGGGATGTTTTTAAAAACCTTTTTTTTTATTATTTATTTTAATTGATTTTATTTATTTTTACACTGTTTTAAAAAAAAATTGATCACTTTTATTCCTATTACAAGAAATGTAAACATCCCTTGTAATAGAAAAAAGCATGACAGGTCCTCTTAAATATGAGATCTGGGGTCAAAAAGTCTTAAGATCTCATATTTGGACTAAAATGCAACAAAAAATAAATAAATAAATAAATGACATTTAAATAAAATATACCTTTAAGAGGTATGGGCGGAAGAGACGTTTTGACGCCGCTTCCGCCCTCCTATGGTATAGAGACGAGTGGGGGCCATCTTAGCCTCACTCGTCTCCATACCCAGCTAGTGAAAGGACCCGATCGCCTCCGCCGCTACCGACGGCTCCGGTAAGCGGCGGCAGGTGCGGGAGGGTGGCGGGAGGGGGGGTGGCACCTCTCCCGCCACCGATAGCGGGGATCTCACGGTGAATCCACCGCGGAGACCACCGTTATCGTACAGCTGACCGGCGCCCGAAGAGATGGATATCTCGGTTGTGGCAGCAGCTGCTGCCGTTACCGAGATATCCCTCTTCAAATATAGGACGTACATCGTCGTGCGCTGGTCGGTAAGTCTTTAAAACTGCTTGCGGTTTTAATGTCATGTCTGGTTCCGGCAATACAGTTGAAAATCATTGAGAAAAAAATGCCATGGGTAGTTCCCCCTGCCCATTAACAGCCCCTTTGGGTCTTGTACCGATATTAAGGGGAACCCCGTACCCAAATAATAAAAAAGGAAAGGCGTGGGACCCCCAGGCTCTATATACTCAGAACAGCAGTATACAGGAGGTGCAAACAAGACAGGGACTATGTAGGTTTGTTGTGTTACGTAGAATCTGTTTGTAATTTTGAACTGGTGCATTTTGAAAGTGTAGTTCCAGTCAAAAAATATATTTTTAAGCTTTTTGCAAAACATGGGAAGGGTTATCACCCCTGTATAACTTTTTTTTGCCGTCCATCTTTTTTCATCTCACTTCCTGTTGTCTCCTTCCGTTTGCAAGTAGGAGGCATTTGTAAGTTGGATGTTTGAAAGTGGAGGCCTGCAGAAATGGAGGCCTAAGGTGTTGGTGTTGCCACAACACTGTAAGCCCTCAAAGTGACTCTTGGTGCTGGAGCGCCCTGCTGTGAACGATTATATCAAGAATTGTAATTACATGCCATTGTTGAACAGTGGTAGAAAAATTGGGCCTTTGGTGGTTGTGGTGCTGGTGCCACAACACTATAAGTCCTCACAGTTACTCTCGGTGGGCACAGGAACAGGCCCTGATGTGAAATATTATATCAAGAATTGTTATTACATGCCCCTGTTAAACAGGGGCTGAAAATTTGGGCCTTAGGCATTGCTTGCTGGTGCCACAACACTGAAACCTCTCCCAGATACTCTAGTTGGAGTGCAGGAATGAGCCCTGCTGCAAAGCATTGCATCAAACATTGTATTACATGCCCCTGTTAAACAGGGGCTGAAATATTGGGCTGGTGGCACTGGTGCTGGTGCCACGACGCTGCAACCTCTCCCATATACTCTATTTGGAGTGCAAGAATGAGCCCTGCAGCAAAGCATTGCATAAAAAATTGTAATTACACGCCCCTGTTAAACAGGGGCTGAAAAATTGGGCTGGGGGCACTGGTGCTGGTGCCACGACACTGCAACCTCTCCCATATACTCTATTTGGAGTGCAGGAATGAGCCCTGCAGCAAGGCATTGCATCAAACATTGTAATTACATGCCCTTGTTAAACAGGGGCTGAAAAATTGGGATGGTGGCATCACCCAGAACCAAAAATGTTCTTCCAAGATATCAGTGGGATCATTGAGGAGGAAGAGGATAGTCAGTCAACATAACAGGGCAGTCACTCAGCATAAGCATAGGCAGTCTTGAAGGGATGTGACATTTCAAAAAAAATTATTCGGTTACATCAGCTTCACGTGCTTGGTAGCTGGTGGTGATCCAAGACTGATTCATCTTTATGAAGGTCAGTCGATCAACCGAGTCGGTGGACAGGCACACCCTATGATCGGTTACAAAGCCACCAGCAGCACTGAAGGTGCATTCCGAAAGAACGCTGGATGCAGGACAGGCCAGTAGCTCAATTGCATACTGTGCAAGCTCTGGCCAGTGATCCATCCTCAAGACCAAGTAAGCCAGAGGATTTTCGTGGGAAAGGTGTCCAAGTCTGACTTTGCCCCTAGGTATTCATGTACCATGTAAATCAGACGCTGGCGATGGTTGCTGGAACCGATCATACCTTGGGGCTGTGGACTAAAAAATTGTCTGAACGCATCGGTCAGACGGCCACCTACTCCACTGCTCCTTCTGTGAATGACCAAAGCCTCAGCAACAAGTTGTCCAGGACCAGGAGTTTGTAACCTCTCAGTCTCTGGGAACTTGTTGCACAGACCTTTCTGCAAGGCCTCCCGGAGATGTCTCATCATCTGCTCCCTCTGCGATGGCAAGATAAGGTCCGCAACCTTACCCTAGTACCGTGGATCAAGGAGAGTGGCCAGCCAGTAATGGTCCCTCTCCTTGATCCAAAGAATACGAGGATCCTTCCGCAGGCTTTGCGGGATCAGGGAGGCTATGCAACGTAGGTTAGCTGAGGCATTCGGTTTGGAGTCCTCTGGGTCACTAAGGACAACATGATCCGCAGCCACCTCCTCCCACCCACGTAGAAGTCCACGGGTTTCTTGGGACTGTAAATCATCCCTAAAAGACTGCTGCTGCTGATGCTGAGTGCCAGGCTCCACCTCCATGCTGACACAATCCTCCTCCTCCTCATCCTCTTCCTGTGTGACGAGTGGGACAGCAGGAACACTGTCTGGATAAAGGGGGCCTTGAGAGGCAAGGAAGTCCTCCTCTTCTTGCCTCTGTTCTGCCTCAAGTGCCCTGTCCATTATTCCATGCAGCATATGCTCAAACAGGTGGACAAGAGGTACAGTGTCACTGATGCATGCACTGTCACTGCTCACCATCCTTGTGGCCTCCTCAAACGGTGACAGGACAGTGCATGCATCCATGATCATGCCCCACTGGTGTGGTAAGAAAAAACCGAGCTCCCCTGACCCTGTCCTGGTGCCGTAGTCTCAAAAGTACTCATTGATGGCCCTCTGATGCGTGTGCAGCCACTGCAGCATGGCCAATGTTGAGTGGGCATGTCACATATAAGGCGGTTCTTGGGCAGGTTCAACTCCTTTTGGAGCTCAGCCAGCTGAGCACTGGCATTAAATGATCGGCGGAAATGCACACAGACTTTCCTGGCCTGCCTCAGGACATCCTGTAAGCCTGGGTACCTGCCCAAGAACCGCTGAACCACCAGGTTAAGGACGTGAGCCACACAGGGCACATGGGTCAGTTGTCCCTGTCGGAGGGCGGAGAGGAGGTTGGTGCCATTGTCGCAAACCACCATTCCTGGCTTAAGCTGGCATGGCGTCAACCACCTCTCGGCCTGCCCCTGCAGAGCTGACAAAATATCTGCCCCAGTGTGGCTCCTGTCCCCCAAACAAACCAGCATAAGCACGGCTTGGCATCTTTTTGCCTGCGTACTTGCATAGCCCCTTGAACGCCTAAGGAGCACCGCTGGTTCCGAGGACAGAGCACTGGAGGAGGCTATGGAGGAAGAAGAGGAGGAGGGGGTGGAGGAGAGAGGTGTGTCACAACCAGTAGTAGCATTTTGGAGGTGTGGTGGCGGAACAACCTCCAACACTACTGCACCTTGTCCTGCATCCTTCCCAGCTGCCAGCAGAGTGACCCAATGGGCTGTGAAAGATAGATAACGTCCCTGTCCATGCCTGCTGGACCATGAGTCAGTGGTAATATGCACCTTAACGCTGACCACCCTGTCCAGCGAGGCAAGGACATTACATTCCACATGCCGGGAGAGAGCCAAAATCGCCTTCTGTGAGAAAAAGTAGCATTTGGGGACCTGCCATTTAGGAACCGCACATTGCACAAACTCACGGAAGGGGGCTGAGTCTACCAACTGAAAAGGCAGCAGTTGAAGTGCTAGCAATTTAGCAAAGCTAGCATCCAACCGCTGGGCATGTGGATGGCTGGGAGTGAACTTCTTTCGAGGGTCCAGCAGCTGGGGCAGGGAAATTTGCCTGCTACAATCAGAGGTGGGTGTACTGCTAGCAGAGTGCCCGCAAGTACTTGGCTGTGACACACCTAATTCTACACCTTCACTCCTCTCAGTGCAGGTTTCAGAGAGGACTGAAGGTCTAGTGAGGTTGGAGATCCCAGCTGATGAGGAGCAAGGAGAGGTCCGCTTTGTTCTTTGGTGTGGGTCTTTAAGGTACGCTTACCAACGAGCTGCATGGCAGGTCAACATATGTCTGGTCAAGCATGTAGTGCCCAAGCGGCTGATGTTTTGGCCACATGAGATATGCTTGAGACATATGTTGCAAATACCAGCGGTGCGATCTGATGCACTTGTCTCAAAAAAGGCCAACACCAAAGAACTTTTGGAGCTCTGTGATGTGATTCAGTCAGTGTGCTGCCCCTAAGCAGGCCCACGGAGGGCATCCTGCCTCGTTGGAGATGTGCCTCCTCCTCCTCCTCCTCTCTCCTATCAGGCACCCACGTGGAGTAAGTGATCTCATCATCCCCTCCCTCTTCATCACTGGAGCAAACCTCGCAGTGTGCTGCAGCTGGTGGAACATGACTGCCAGATTGCTGTCCTTCTTGAGCATCCCCTCCCTCTGCGCTCACGCTACTGCCTTTCTCTAGCTGGGTATCATCATCAGAGCCTTCAAAATGCTGGGCATCCTCCTGGAGCATGTATCCAACACTGTGCTCAAACAGTTCTGGGGACTCCTCAGGAGGACATGGTGGGTCTAGGGAAGGAGTGACTGATGATGACGACATTAAGATGAGGGAAGAGGACGCGTTGGCAGCTGTTTTGCTAGTACCCTGAGCCTGGGTGAGAGAGTATGAGGAGAATGAAGAGGGCTTGGTCCTCCACTCTACCAAGTCTTCGGCATGATGCGGCTCAACACATCCAGCTGCCGAAAATAAGGACAAGCGCATCCCATGGCCACGTGCTGATGACAATGCACCGCGTCCACGACCAGCACTTTTGTCTCTAGACATAGAGCCTGCTTGCCCTCTTTTATTGGCTTGTGACTGTCTGCCTCTCCTTGTTGGCCTTCCAGACATAGTAATGGTCTGCAGGGAGATGGGAAAACCAGCAATTGGGTAGTGTATATTGTACACAACACCCACTAACTCCTGCAGATGCCTGTATGAGAGAACACCAGCAATAAAGGGTATATATAGGTGTATACTGTGCTGTGCTGTAGGCACAAAACACCCACTAACTCCTGCAGATGCCTGTATGAGAGAATACCAGCAATAAAGGGTAGATACAGAAAATTATTACACAAGCATGCCACTTTTTAATCACTTGTTTTATCACCACATCTAATCACCATGGCTTACCCCAGAGGCTTGTAGATTCCTGTCTTAGGCTGGGGGAGAGAGTCTGCTTGAAGTTTACTAACTTTCTCGCTGTGAAGTGGAGGGATAATAAGAATGTTTTCGTTCTGTCCTCCCTTCATGCAGACACGACGGTCCAAATTCCTACGGCGACTGGTGTTGTGGAGAAACCCCTCTGTGTCCAGGAAAATATAACCAAAATATGGGAGGGGTGGACCTCAACGACCAGTTGTTGGTGCCATACCTAGTACGGACTGGATTCTTCCTTAACCACTTGCTTACTGGGCACTTAAACCCCCCTCAGTCCCAGACCAATTTTCAGCTTTCAGCGCTGATGCACTTTGAGTGACAATTACGCGGTCATACAACACTGTACCCAAATGAAATTTTTATCATTTTTTTCCCACAAATAGAGCTTTCTTTTGGTGGTATTTAGTTACAGCTCGGAGTTTTATTTTTTGCTAAACAAACAAAAAAAGATGCAAAAAAATAAAATAAAAAATCATGTTTTAATAGTTTGTTATAAAATTTTGCAAACGGGTCATTTTTCTCCTTCATTGAAGTGCGCTGATTAGGCGGCACTGATAGGCTGCATTGGTGGGCACTGATGGGCTGCATTGGTGGGCACTGATGGGCTGCATTGGTGGGCACTGATAGGCTGCACTGGTGGGCACTGATAGGCATAGTTAAGGCGGCACTAATAGGCACAGATAAGGCGGCACCGATGGGCACAGATAAGGCGGCACTGATGGGCAAAGATGGGCACAGATAAGATGGCACGGATGGGTGGCACGGATAAGTGGCACAGATGGGAGGCACGGATGGGCACTGATAGGTACCACAGATAGATGGGACTGATGGGCACTGATAGGTGGCACTGATAGGTTGCTCTGATAGGTGGCACTGCTGGGCACTGATGGGCGGCACTGCTGGGCACTGATGGGCGGCACTGCTGGGCACTGATGGGCGGCACTGGGGTGCAGCACCTTTGAGGCAGATTTTGGGTGGCACTGTGGGTGGCACTGCTGGGTGGCACTGTGGGTGGCACTGTGGGCACTGCTGGGTGGCACTGTGGGCACTATGGGCACTGCTGGGTGGCACTGACAGGGGGGCACTTACTTTATTTCAGGATGGCACTGCGGGTGGCAGGTGGGCACTGGCAGGGGGCAGGTGTCCGCTTGAATTGCTGGCCGTGATCGGGACTGATGTCCCGAACACGGCCGCCGGCGAACGGCTTTTTTTTTTCTCCTCGCGCTGTCAGCGCGAGGAGGAATACTAGCCGATTACCGGCTCCGTTTTATCACATGATCAGCTGTCATTGGCTGACAGCTGATCACGTGATAAGGGGTCGGGATCGACCCCTTACACGGATCGGTGATCAGGCGAGTCTCACGGACTCGCCGATCACAGAGCGCGCCGCGCGCGCCCCTCAGGGGGCGCGCAGGCCGCTCGTAACCGGGACGACGTCAATAGACGTAGTCCCGGCAATCTAGGTCCGCGCTAATGCCGTCATTCGGCAATAGCGCGGATCCCAAGTGGTTAAATTCCAGGAAGAGATCATCAGAGCCCTTCTGTTTCCAGACAGTGCTCCACCTCACCTTCCCAATCCAAAAGCAGTAAGCCAATTGCATGAGAGGCATTTTTCATATGTCCTCCCTAGTACCTCTACCCAAAGACCCCCGCAAAGAAGATGTTGTATCTGTAGCAAGCACAGATATAGGCGGCACACCCGCTATTATTGTCCCTCCTGTCCTGACAATCCTGGTCTTTGCATTGGTGAATGTTATGAACGTTAGCATACACTAGTGGAGTTTTAGCATAGGGGTACAGCACTGCACAGAAAAGGACACGCTTTCACAGGGTCTCAGAAGATGCCATCACATTTTGAGAGACCCAAACCTGGAACCAAACTGTTACAGTTACAGTTACAAATAAAAGTGTAAAAAAAATAAAATAAAATATATAACATAAAAAAAACAAAAATAGTTGCTATATTGTTCTCTCTCTCTCTCTCTCTCTCTATTCTCTCTTTATTGTTCTGTTCTTTTTTCCTGTATTCTATTCGGCAATGTTTTATTGTTGTTAGGTTTTATCATGTTTGCTTTTCAGGTTTGTATTTTTTTATACTTTACTGTTTACTGTGTTTTATTGTTAACCTTTTTTTGTTTTCAGGTATGACATTCAGCTGCAGCGCAGATTTATTTATCTTGACAGCAACAGCGTTTGCTCCCACGATACATAAAGCAATGAATCCAGCGCTGTAGGAGGTGATTTCACCACCACAGTTAAAAAAAAGAGCATATACACCGAAGCATGGGGGCAGCAGGGGTGGAGGAGCGATTTGCTCCTAACTTTTGGGGTGGATGCCCCATGATTCAACATATATATTTTAGGCACAGATTGCATTAAAAAAGTTTTATTTGTCCTCCCTCCCTTCTAGGCTCTCTTCTTTGGGAGCATACAAGGGACCAAAGCTACACTTGATCGTACAGTTTTTGAACTGAAAACTCCTACCATGCTGTTAACCACCAATGTATTTGTATTTCGCGTTACTGTACATTACCTTATGGTTTTTCTCAATAAAAAATAAAAAATATATTTTTTACTTTGTTTTTTTTTTGTATTTAATTTGCAGGTATGGTATGTCTTACTGTTATAATGTAATGTCAATGAGAGTTGCAAAATACTCACCATGTCTCTGTCAGAGCTAGCTTAGCCCTTCCTTCTCTGGGCTGGCTGCTCAGCTGTCGGCTATTTGCCAGTCCTCATCTCTCTCCACAGTTACCAGCTGTTCCTAATCCAGCTCGTCTGACCTGCCTACTTAAAGCTGTCCAGCTCACTTCATATCTGCCTTTGCCTTGGTCACATCACAAAAAACCATCTCATGCAGTTCTGTTTAACCACTTCCCGACCAGCGCACGACGATGTACGTCGACAGAATGGCACGGGCAGGCATATTGGCGTACAGGTACGTCCAATATTCAATGCCGCCCTGCCATCGGGAGCGCGCCGCCGGCGGCGCGCTCCCGCGCTGGTCGGGACCCCCGTGAGTCCGGTCACGGGACCCGCGGACTCGATCGCCACGGGCATCTCCGCGATCGTTTTACGGAGCGGCCGAATGGAGGAAATGCCGAGTAAACAGCATTTCTCCATTCTGCCTAGCAACTAGTGACGCTGATCTCTGCTCCATGTGATTGGAGCAGAGATCAGTGCTCACTAAATGAAAGCCCACCCCCCCCACAGTTAGTAACACACCCCTAGGAACACTTAACCCCTACACTGCCACCCCCTGGTTAACCCCTTCACTGCCAGTGTAATTTACACAGGAATCACTGCATTTATATAGCAGTGATTACTGTATAAATGACAATGGTCCCAAAAAATTTGTCAAAAATGTCTGATGGGTCCCCCACAATGTCGCAGTCACAATAAAAATCGCTGATCGCCGCCATTACTAGTAAAAAAAAAAATAATAAAAAATTATTAATAAAAATGCTATAAAACTATCCCTATTTTGTAAACGCTATAACTTTTGTGCAAACCAATCAATAAACACTTATTGCGATTTTTTTTTTTACCAAAAATATGTAGAAGAATACGTATCGGCCTAAACTGAGGGAAAAAATGTTTTTTTATATATTTTTCGGGGATATTTATTATAACAAAAAGTAAAAAATAATGCGTTTTTTTCAAAATTGTCGCTCTATTTTTGTTTATAGCGCAAAAAATAAAAACCGCAGGGGTGATCAAATACCACCAAAAGAAAGCTCTATTTGTGGGAAAAAAAGGACGTCAATTTTGTTTGGGAGCCACGTCGCACGACCGCGCAATTGTCAGTTAAAGCGACGCAGTGCCGAATCGCAAAAAGTGGTCTGGTCTTTGACCAGCAAATTGGTCCGGTCTGAAAGTGGTTAAAGACTGGATTGCTGACATCCCTTTTGGCTCCTTATCCTGCTTGCTGTTACTCCACTTGGATCTCTGACTTCTGGCCTGGCTGATTACCCGATCTGGTTATTGAACTCTGGACTGGCTGGCTACTCAATCCGGTTACTGGACTCTGGCTATGCTTTGAATACGCTTACTCTATTAACCTTTTTATTTTAATAATAAACAAGTGTGATTTAATTGCCCTTCTGTCTCAGTCTGATTCATGGTTTCTGACAGTAGGCGAAGGCCATGAACAGAAGATACAGTCAATCCACTTGTTGGTAATATTTTTTCCAGATTGGATGAGCAACATCACCGCATGGATCAGTTTGCCTTAGCGTTACAAATGCTCCTGAGTTGCACGGCTCACCAGGAATCCCCACTGTGGCTGCTCCGGTACAACCTGAGTCGCAGGCTGTGCCTGCTGCAGCGCCAGTCTCTGTGTAGGCACCCGCCTCGAGTACTACCTCTATAAGAGGTATGTCTGGCTTTGCTACGCTTCCCCAGTGATTTGGGGGCGATCCAGTTCAATGCAGAGGGTATCTCTCTATCAGGTTGAGATATACTTTGAGATGCTGCCCCAGGTGTTTCCCACGGACAGAAGCAAATTAGGTTTCATGATATCTTTGCTTTGTGAGAGAGCCTTGGCCTTGGCTAACCCTCTATGCGAGACGCAAAAGCCTGTTGTCTTTAGTTACCCTGAGTTTGTTGTGTCCGTTAAGAGGGTATTTGACATTCCCTCACACTCCGCTTCTGCTGCCAAGTGCCTCATGTCCATCAAACAGAGTACGAGAACTGTTGCTGACTATGCCATTGAATTCTGTACTCTGGCAGCAGAGGTTGCTTGGAACAATGAGGCCCTCGTGGCTGCTTTTTCTCATGGTCTCTCGGATTCCATCAAAGATGAGATAGCAGCCCGAGATATACCCACTGAGCTGGAGAGCTTGATCTTGTTTGCCATCCTCATTGACTCCATACTCAGAGAAAGACTTTCTCTTAAGGAGCACTTGCGGAAGCCTCCTGTATGTTTGCCTCCGAGCTTTGTAGTCCCACCCATGCCTCCCTCACCTCCCATGCCTCTTGGTACCGAGTCGGTCAGTGAAGATAAACCCATGCACCTGGGCTTTACGTGTCTCTCTGTGGATGAGAGAGCCTTTAGGAGGAGGGAGAGATGGTGCCTTTATTGTGGCCAGGCAGGTCACTTTTTGAAGTCTTGTCCTACCTGTCCAGGGAATGCCCGAACCTTGAGGTCCTGTCATGGACAGACCTTAGGTGGCGTTGTTTCATCACCCCCCTGGTTTCAGTCACCCTTTCTTGGGCTGAGTTGTCCATCGAGATACAGGCTCTAATCGACTCTGGGGCTGCAGGTTCCACTTGCTCCACTTGCCATTGAGGCTCTTGAGGGGAGACCTTTACAGCCTGCCCATGTGACTCATGAGACGGTTCCGCTGTCCATGGCCGTAGGGGCTCTTCACCATGAGATAATTCAATTCTTATTTCCTCACCCAGGTTTCCGCTGGTTATTGGTTATCCTTGGTTACAGAGGCACAACCCCTCTTTTGATTGGCTCCATTCTGAGGTTCTCTCCTGGTCACCACAATGCAGTGAGACATGCTTCCTGAAGGTATCCAAGGTCCTGTGCACCTCTTCACTCCCCTCCCTGCCGAGGAGTACCACGATTTTAGCAATGTCTTTGATAAGGGTCAAGCTGGTAGTTTGCCTCCACACTGGTCTTATGATTGCACAATTGACCTTCAACCTGGTGCCATACCTCCTCGTGGCCAGGTTTAAAGTTGTTCGGTCTTGGAGGATAAGGCCATGGAGGAGTATGTTGCTGACGCACTTTATTGAGGTTTCATCTGCAAATCCTCTTCTCCTGCTGGTGCTGGTTTCTTATTTGTGAAGAAGAAGAGCGGTGAACTGAGACCTTGTATAGATTATAGGGGTCTCAATCATGTCACAATTAAGAACGCCTACCCGATTCCATTGATTATAGAATTATTTGACCGCCTCAAGGGAGCAACAGTTTTCACGAAGCTTGACTTGAGAGGGGCATACAATCGCTCATTAAGGAGGACGATGAGTGGAAAACTGCGTTTAATACCAGAACAGGCCATTATGAATACCTTGTAATGCCTTTTGGCCTTTGTAACGCCCCGGCAGTTTTCCAGGAATTTATTAACGATGTCCTCCGAGATTTGTTGCAGTTATGTGTGGTGGTTTATCTCTATGATATCCTCATGTTTTCCAAGTCCCTGGAGAGCCACCACACAGATGTCTGTCGGGTGCTTCAGAAACTAAGAGAGAACAATCTCTATTGTAAACTGGAGAAGTGTGAGTTCCATCGTGAACAGGTTACATTCCTGGGCTATGTCATTCCCACTGCTGGTTTTTCGATAGACCCAGAGAAACTTTCGGCAGTCCTACAGTGGCCTGGACCCGTGGGTTTATGTCCTCTGCAATGTTTCCCGGGCTTTGCCTATAAACTTACTATCGGAAGTTTATTTGTAACTTCTCGTCTTTGGTAAAGCCCCTGACTGATATGACCAGAAAGGACGGTAACCCACAGATTTGGTCTCCGGAGTCCATTAAGGCCTTTCAGACTCTGAAGGCTGCCTTTGTTTCTGCTCCTGTGTTGGCACATCCTGAGCCTACATTGCCTTTTATCCTAGAAGTTGATGCTTCTGAGACAGGAGTTGGCGCCCTTCTGTCTCAACGTCCTAACTCTGACAGCGCTATGCATCCGTGTGGCTAATTTTCCAAGAAATTGTCACCTGCTGAGTGCAATTATGAGATTGGTGACAGAGAGCTGTTGGCTATCATGTTGGCCCTGAAAGAATAGAGACATCTCCTTGAAGCTACCACTGTGCCTGCTCTTATTCTTACTGACCATAAGAATCTTATATTTGTATCTGAGGCTAAGCGACTCTCTCCCAGAAGGGCACAATGGGCTCTTTTCTTGTCGAGCTTTTATTACATTGTCTCATTCTTACCTGGTACTAAGAATGTAAGGGCTGATGCCTTGTCACGACAATTTTCCTCCACTTCCAAGTCGCAGTTGGTTCCAGTTCCTATAATTCCTCCTGATCATATCTTTACTACGGTTCGCACCAGTCTTACTTCTCGGTTGGGTGACAAAATCCTTGCTGCTCAGGTCTATGCTCCTCCTGAGAAACCTTGTGACTGCTGCTTTGTCCCAGAGAGTCTCCATACTGCTGTACTCCAGACTTACCATTCTCCCAAGGCAGCTGGCCATCGTGGGAAGAATCAACTTATTTGGCCTATCTCCCAACAATTCTGGTGGCCTAGCCTACATGCTGATGTTACAGCCTTTGTAGCTGCCTGTCCCGTGTGTGGTCAGAGTAAGACTCCACAACACCTTCCAGTGGGCCTCCTACAACCCATACCCAATGGAGAGAGGCCCTGAACTCACCTGTCAATGGATTTCATTGTGGAGTTACCCAACACCCAAGGCAACACTGTTATCCTTATTGTGGTTGACCGGTTCTCAAAGATGTGTCATTGTATTCCACTTAAGAAGTTGCCTACCTATAAGGAACTGGCTTCCATTTTTGCTCGGGAGATCTTTCACTTACATGGGCTACCCAAGGTGATTGTCTCGGACAAGGGCAGTCAGTTTGTCTCCCGGTTCTGGTGAGCCTTTTGTGCACAGTTAGGAATCCAGCTTGCATTCTCTTCTGCGTATCACCCGCAGTCTCAAGGGGCCACAAAGCGAGCCAATCAGTCCTTGGAGCAATTCCTAGGTTGCTATATTTCTGACCACCATAACAACTGGTCAGACCTATTACCATGGGCAGAGTTTGCTGACAACAGTGTCTTGAATTCTGCCTCCTGATTGTCTACATTTATGGTGAATTATGGTTTCCAACCTTCCATGTTGCCTGACTCGTTTGTTCTGCAGAGTATTCTTGCATTAGAAGAGCATCTCCGTGGTCTTCGTTCCACTTGGGTAAAAGTCCAGGAGGCTGTGTGTCATGGTAATGATGCAAAGCTAATGATGATGATCATGCTAATGATAGGTACAGACTCCATGCTGACCGCAGATGTCTTCCTGTGCCTTCCTACCAGGTTGGGGACCGGGCCTGGCTGTCATCTCACAACCTCCGGCTTCGTGTTCCCTCACTGAAGTTTGCACCTTGGTTTATTGGGCCTTTCCATATCCTTCGCAGGGTTAACCCAATGGCTTGCACGTTGGACCTTCCTCCTAGTATGCGCATTTCAAATGTGTTCCATGTCTCCTTATTTAAACCATTGGTTTGTAACCGATTTACCACCTCTGTGCCACATCCTCACCCTATTCAGTTTGAGAACCATGAGGAGTATGAGGTACAATCCATCTCCCGTAGGTTCCGTGGGCGCATACAGTACCTGGTGCATTGAAAGGGGTACGGTCCGGAGGAACGCTCCTGGGTTTCATCCACAGACGTACATGCCCCTGTCTTCCTCCGTGAGTTCCATAGACATTTTCCCCTCAAGCCTGGTGGCCCTCCGAGGGAGAGGGGTCATTGAGGGGAGGGTACTGTCAGGGCTGGCTTAGCCCTTCCTTCTCTGGGCTGGCTGCTCAGCTGTCGGCTAATTGCCAATTTTCATCTCTCTCCACAGTTACCAGCTGTTCCTTATCCAGCTCGTCTGACCTGCCTACTTAAAGCTGTCCAGCTCACTTCATATCTGCCTTCGCCTTGTTCACATCACAAGAAACCATCTCCTGCGGTTCTGTTTAAAGACTGGATTGCTGACATTCTTTCTGGCTCCTTATCCTGCTTGCTGTTGCTCCACTTGGATCTCTGACTTCTGGACTGGCTGATTACCCGATCTGGTTATTGAACTCTGGACTGGCTGACTACTCGATCTGGTTACTGGACTCTGGCTATGCTTTGAATACGCTTACTCTATTTACCTTTTTATTTTATTAATAAACAAGTGTGATTTAATTGTACTTCTGTCTCGGTCTGATTCATGGTTTCTGACAGTCTCTCAGCAAAATGGGGTAATTTGGGGGGGGGGGGGCGGTTGTGCTATCTTGGCATTTTATGGCCTTCAAAACTGTGATAGGTAGTGAGGAGTGAAATCAAAAATGTACGCCCTTAGAAATCCAGAAGGTGGTGCTTGGTTTTTGGGGCCCCGTACGTTACTAGGCTCCCAAAAAGTCCCACACATGTGGTATCTCTGTACTCAGGAGAAGCAGCAGAATGTATTTTGGGGTGTAATTCCACATATATGCCTATGGCATGTGTGAGCAATATATCATTTAGTGACAACTTTGTGCAAAAAAAAAAAGTTTGTAATTTTCCCGCAATTTGTTGCAAAAAATAAAATATTTCATGGACTCAACATGCCTCTCAGCAAATATCATGGGGCATCTACTTTCCAAAATGGGGTAATTTGGGGGGATTTTATGCCATCTTGGCATTTTATGGCCTTCAAAACTGTGGTAGGTAGTGAGGAGTGAAATCAAAAATGTACGCCCTTAGAAATCCTGAAGGTGGTGCTTGGTTTTTGGGGCCCTGTATGCAGCTAGGCTCCCAAAAAGTCCCACACTTGTCATTATTCAATCACTTGGGACAAAAAAAAATGAAAAAATGAATATTCAATGCGCTCAACATGACTCTCAGCAATTTCCTTGGGGTGTCTATTTTCCAAATGTGGTCATTTGGGGGGAGGGGGTTATACTGCCCTGCCATTTTAGCACCTCAAGAAATGAGCTAGGCAGTCATAAACTAAAAGCTGTGTAAATTCCAGAAAATGTACCCTATTTTATAGACACTATAAAGACACGCAAACCAATAAATATACGCTTGTTGACATTTTTTACCTGTGGCTAAATACATTTTGGCCTAAATGTATGACTAAAATTGAGTTTATTTAAATTTTCTTATAACAAAAATTAGAAAAAATATATATTTTTTTAAATTTCGTTCTTTTTCCGTTTATATCACAAAAAATAAAAATTGCAGAGGTAATCAAATACCATCAAAAGAAAGCTCTATTTGTGGGAAAAAAGGACAAAAATTCATTTGGGTACAACTTTGCATGACTGGCCGGCTATAGAAAACGCCTGTTCCTGTGGGTTCGCGGCAATGCCATGATATCAGCATGTGCCTCCTACCGACGCGTTTTGTCACAATATGACGTCATCCTGGTGCCCCATCTGGTGACAGCTATTGTTTGTATGTGTAAAGTGTTAACTGTGCCATTCACCAACCTGTGATAATAACTCTCAGTCTTCTGGCAACCAGATTGTTGCACGTGAGCTGGAAAATTTCTGTGCAGGGTGAGACTGAGTGTGCCATTGTCACACTAACTACAGATAAGAATTTTTTGGCAGCTAAAACCATTGGTATATATGTATTTCCAGCATGTATTTAGCTGTTTTCCTTAATTTAGAATGATATATTTAACAATTTTGCCCTTTAGAAAACTGCCATCTTGGTGAGTTACACAGAAGCAAAACATTAGCGCTATTTTACTTCAATATGCAGTGGACCATTTAACACACAAAATAAAGTGCACTAAGCTGTGTATTTATAGCAATATTGCTGAAATGTTTTAAGTCTACTATTGCTTTCATCGATGACAAAAATGACCTCAAACGATAACATCAATGTGTCTTGCAAGTAACACAATAAATGTATTTATTGCAGCAATACAGTTAGCAGTAATGTGTAAGCTCACATTAAGGAAAATAAATATAAAACTGTAAGCCATTTCCAAATACACTACTAATGTAAGCAATCAAAGGAAATCTTTATGCCTCAAGCAATATGGCAAAAGGCCAGTTCTCTTTTATGTGCAGCTCTTAAAATTTCTTTCATCAGGTAGTGTAATGATGAGCACAAATGTTCTAAACTCATGTACATGCTGCTTTATTAAAGATTTGGGAGTGATTTTCTTTCCTCTTACTTTCGTAACCCATATTGTTATAAGATTAGTAAAGTAGTTGTGAACAGTAAGTTGAAATACATTTTAGTAATAGCATGGCAGCAAGAATCATTTGAACTGTGAACCCAACTAAAAAGCATAATGTTAGGCTTCCAAGATGTCCACTCAAACATGATAAACCTGGGTTTTAAAGGAAACTTCTATTTGCATTAAATATCCAAAATTGAAGGCAGACATGTATAGAATGAACCTAAAGAGGGCTTGCTCATATAGTTATTTCGTACAGCTGTCTGACATCTCTAGTATGCAAATAACAACTTCCATTTCTATGATGTGTTTGGCCCCGTCTCATTTAGCCTCTTTTGCTTCACAATGTGTCCACCATAAGAATTGATGTTAGTCACATGTATAAGATGGAAATATAATTCATGGCCAAGCAAGACTTTTATTTTTTCCCACTTTCTTCCCCCATCCAGTGCCCCCTCTCCCCCTCCCCTTTCTCTTGCATTAACACCAGACTGAATTTTTTTCTCTGTACAGATTCTGATACTACAGACACACCCGTATGGGGATTTTCTCTGCTCACCGTCTAGAAACAGTAGCAGGTCGGTTGTTACATAATTCCTTTGGATGAACCCAAGTGCTGTAGAAGTCACTTTTCAAAGTCACAACATCCGCAATGACTATATATATATATATATATATATATATATATATATATATATATATATATATATTTACATTATATAAAGGTCACATACATCTATTATTTGTTTGCCTTTTGGAAAACACTAAGAAAGTGATGATATAGTTCAGGATGCTGGCTTTTTAAATAGATTTTTCATATTTAATTTTGTGCTCTCATCTCCTGCTCCACTTTTATTAGCACTTCGAATAATATGCAAAATATGTATGTTGTAGCTTTTTTATAATTTATATTTTTTGTATATTTTATTCAGAATTTTCTGATGGTTTACCTTTGGTATATACAGTAATTATATTTTATTATGTAAAGGACTTTCAACTTGCATCTCTACATTTTTATATAATTTATTTATTTATATATATATATATATATATATATATATATATATATATATATATATATATATATATATATATATATATATATATATATATATATATATATATATATACACATATATACTTTCTTTCTTTTTTTCCTGACAGTCCTGAGGAAGGGGGGTCTTTTCCCCATGAAACACGTTGGCTTGACCATTTTTTGAACTTTCATTAAACGATTACAAATTATACCAGCTGCACATTTCATTGGATATTGGATACTCCCTCCTTTCCTACTCCCTCTAGTACATGCAGAAACTAAATTTAAGGCCATACCGAAAGGCAGCAGCCCAAGCCCTCAAAAATTACTCACCATCTTCTTCAAGCTGTAGTGGGGCAGAAAGCATAGGAAGAGAACTCTTCCCCCCTGCCACTACCATAACCTTAACATTGACTCATGACCAACAGTAAAGCACGATCTCCAACCCTACAGAAGCAAGACTTTAGAAAGCTGTAGGATGCCTGTGGCTCGCTGCAAAGTTACAGTCTTAGAGATTGGTCCATGTATATTGTGAGGTTGACTTACTAAAACTGGAGAGTGCAAAATGTTTTACAGCTCTGCATAGAAAACAATCAGCTTCCATTTTTATGTCAAAGTATAATTGAACAAGCTGAAGTTAGACGTTCATTTTGCACTCTCCAGTTTTAGTAAATAACCCCTATACGTCTTAGGTCTGGAAAATGTATAATGATATCACTAATGTTAGGTTTTCTCCAATGATTGATACAAAAAAATAGCGAGAGTTACTTAGCCTATCAAACAAGAACTGTAGTAACACAAAAGTAAAAAGTGTATCTAAACCCATGTTTTTGTACTAAAAGAACAGCAGTATTGTCTTATGCCACGTACACACGAGTGGAATGCCCAACAGAAAAAGTCAGACAAGAGTTTTTCCTCATATAGTCCGATCGTGTGTATGCCTCATCAGACTTTTTACGTCAAAAATTCTCATGTGCCTAGAAATAGAACATGTTCTAAATATCTCCGACGGAACCAATTCCTATCAGGAAAACAGCTTGCCTGTATGGTGTTCTGACGGACCAAAAACAACGCATGCTCTGAAGCAAGTACAGAGCTATTGGCTACTGGATATTGAACTTCCTTTTTCTAGTCCGGTCACACGTGTTGTACATCACCGCGTTTTTGACGGTCAGACTTTGGTGTGATCGTGTGTAGGCAAGACAGTTTCAGCAGAATTACATTGGAACTCCGTCGGAAAAACCTTCAGAGTTTATTCTGACGGGAAAACCGGTCATGTGTACTGGGTATTAGCCCTTCTACACATGGTCGGACATTCCGACAACAAAATCCGTCGGATTTTGTCTGACGGATTTTGTCCGAAACTGGTGTTGCCTACACATGGTCAGACAAAGTTGACGAAAAATCAGATCGTTTGGAACGTGATGACGTAATTTAGTTACGACGGGACTACGTTCAGGCTAGTAGCCAATAGCTTTGGTCTAGGAATTTGATCTGAGCATGCATGGCACTTTGTCTGATCGGAATTCTCTACAAACGACCGGACAAAGTCCGATAGGATCATGTTGTCGGAAAATTTTATAGCCCAGCTTTAAAACTTTGTTGGTCGGATATTCCGACGGAAACTGTCCGATGGAGCCCACACGCGGTCGGATTATCCGACAACATGGTCCGATCAGACACTTTCCATCTGAATGTCTGACCGCGTGTACAAGGTCTTAGAGGAACCATGCCACTACTTTAAAAAAAAAAATAATCCAGTTCCTTTTCAAAGCACAGTTATACCCTTTACAAAACCAAAGAAGCACTGCTAAAATAAATAAATAGGAGGAAAAAGCCAGAAGAATCAATTTCTTAATTTTATGATTGGGCTGCAAAATATGGGTAGTACTGTGGAGTATTAATAAAAAAAAAACTGAATGGGGCACCCCACGACACTACCAGATGGGCAATGTTCAATAAACAACTAAACCTGTAAGGATGTTAGCATAAAGTTACTATTTGTATTAAAGATAAGCTGCACCTTTAAAAAAAATATTAAAAGCCAGCAGCTACAAATATTGCAGCTGCTGACTTTTAATAAATTGACACTTACCTGTCCCAGGGTCCAGCGATGTCGGTGGCAGATGACGAGCAATCGCTCGTCTCTCCGCTTCCCCCGCCGGCATCCTCTGTCAGGGAATCGGGAATTGAAGCATTGAGGCTTCACTGCCCGGTTCCCTACTGCGCATGCGCGAGTCGCGCTGCGCGTCTCCACTGGTCCTCGCTGTGTCCTGGGAACTGTGTGTTTCCCAGAACACAACGGTTGGGTGGGGCATCTGCGGCTAGCTGCAGCTAGCTTGTCCCGGAAGTGGGTGCAGATACTTGGATTATCCAGGTATCTGCACCCTCCTCCCCCCTGAAAGGTGCCAATTGTGCCACCGGAGGGGAAGAGGGATCAGATGAGTGGAACTTCCACTTTAGGGTGGAGGTCCGCTTTAAGGGTCAAAAAGTTTCCATTAGCATAATAATTGATTACAAGGAACAGATAGTATTAATGAGGCATCACCCACACACACACTGCAGCTCCTGCTAGAGATGTTGGGAAACCTCCAGCTAGCAAAAGATAAGATAAAACAGAGGGTGCAATTGAAGTGCAATGTAAAAAGCTTTAATAGCAAAAACAGACAATTGGCCACTTACATGTTAAAGTAGTAAACGTAAGCCTATCATCCAAAGGCTCAGGGAAACCTGAGCTCATCCTGATCATGGAAGCCTCGCCCCACTGTATGTTGAAGGGTAGCAGAGCTGCTGGATACACAGGCACTGCGAACAAGCTCAGGGAGGTGAATGACAGTGTGAAAACCCAGAGTGAAGATGTCACAGCAATTAGGGGGTGTAGGCAGGGCCATTTTTAAGGCAGGGCAAAAGGGGCAGCTGCCCTGGGCCCTGTCATTGTTGTGGGGCCCAAAGCAGCTGCTTCATACTTGCCAACTATCCTGGTTTAAATTGCCTCGCCCCTTGAGGTTTTAGTCCTGTGCAGTGTCCCAGATGACTCACCTGCAGACCCTGTGTTTGCATGTAAATTAACGGCATTCATATGTAAATAGAGCCAGCCAGCAGCATTGATATGTATATCATGCCCCCCTGAGGTCATATCCACGGTAATCTCTAGCAACCAATCAACAAGCAGAATTCATGTGCTGTAACCTCTCCCAACAAACCAGTGAGCTGTAATGTGTTCTGTAACCTATAGCAACCAGTCAGTGAGCGGTAATGATACACTGAAACCTCTGGCAACCAATCACAATAGCTGCCTGATCTGATTCAGTAAACTGATTTTGAGTCTAGTTGCTATTTATTGTATGTCTCAGAGCAGGTGGAGAGCAAAACTGCATGGGGAGGGGGCCCCCAAGAAAAATTTTGCCCAGGGTCCAATCAATATTAAAGACGGCCCTGGGTGTAGGGGTGGCATGGGCATGGAAATGTGTTTGTTCCATTCCATTTGATATATGAGAATTAATTCGTATTTCATAATTTGAGTCCGAAATTTTGTACAAAATAGGAATTTTCATTAGGTTTGTTAACTTTTCGCAACAATTACGAATCATTAATGAATTTATCATTATGAGGGGCTCCCACCATCCCTGTGCTGTGCTGACTTCCTGGATTTTTTACTTTTTGGTTTGTTAACTTTTTCGTAACAATCACGAATGTTCATTAGGAATTTTGATCTGAACTTCGTAATTTGGTACAGAATTCAGAAACATAGCAATTCATAATTCAGATCCTCCTGAATGTACGAATTTATGGAAATTCGTACGAATTTTTGATTCATATGAAACGAATCGCACATGTCCTATCTTGTTCTAGCAATGTCGGGGCTGGGCACTGCCCTAAAAGACATGTACCAAAGCAAAAAAATAAATAAAAGATTTCTATTAGGGAGCAACAATTTTAGTAATACTTAAATTAACCGCTTCAATGCCAGACACTTTTAACCATTTCCTGCCCGGGCCAAATTTCAGCTTATAGCGCTGTCACACTTTGAATGACAATTACATGGTCATGCAATACTGTACCCATATGACATTTTTATCATTTTTTTCACACAAATAGAGCTTTCATTTGTGGTATTTAACCACTGCTGTTTTTTTATTTTTCAAATGAAAGAAGACTGAAAAACAAAAAACAGAAAATTTATATCAAATACTTACCATAATTTTCCTTTCCTGATAGGCTCCATGGCAGCATACATGTGGATTGACCCCGCCTCCATAACTACCCAATAGGACCCCTCCCTATACATTTCAGCTTTGAGCTCCTAGCCGTGTTTCGTAACTAGCCTACTCCAAGCATTCAGAGGGACTCCTGCTGCCATGGAGAATATCAGGAAAGGAAAATTACAGTAATTATTTGATATAAATTTTCTGTTTTCCTGAAAGGCTCCATGGCAGCATACGTGTGGGAAATAACTCGGCAAAAACACCCGGGTGAGCACAATGCTGAGCAAAGAAAATACATTTAACACTGTCAACTGACAGCACTTGCAAACCAAAATTCACGTATGACAAGGCGGCTGGTTCAACACAATAGTGGGAAACAAAAGTATTAATAGATGACCAAGAAGCCGCTCTACATATAACTTCAGGTGCAACATGACGAGAAGTCGCCCAAGAGGATGAGATACTCCGAGTTGAGTGTGCAGTCACTGCCTCTGGAGGAGCCATGCCCTTTGCTTTATAAGCCTTTTGAATGGCCTGTACTATCCAAGCAGAAATTGATCTGATTGAGGCTTGTTTTCCTTTATTTTTCCCATGTAGAAGAATGAAGAGAAAGTCTGTTTGTCTAAAAAATGTTGTCACTTCCAAGTATTGACTTAAAGTATGTCCCACATCAAGAGGATGGCCATCTTGACCTTCTGTTGTCCCAAAGGTAGGCAACACAATTTCTTGTTTTTTTGTGAAAAAATAGATGTTACTTTAGGATTTGATCCCGATTCCCGGCATGGAAATTAACACTGCTCTTATAGCTGGAAAAAAGGTCAGAAAAGGCTCTTCTGAACATAGGTTCCTAATTTCAGACCCTCTTTTGTCTGAGGTTACTGCTACCAGGAAGACTATTTTGAGTGTAAGGTCTTTGACTGATAGAGGCTTGTCAGGATCTGTTCCAAGCGTGGAAAGGAAATCTAGAACAAGAGGAAGATCCCACTTAGGAAACCTTGGTTTTCTTTGAGGTCTAAGTCTGATAGCACCCTTGAAGAACTGACGAATCAGGGAGTGATTATCCCATGAAATTCCTGTAAACACTGAGATGGTTGAAATATGTATACAAAGAGAGCTGACTGCTAGAGACAAATCCAAACCTGATTTCAGAAAACTAAGGATATCCTGGACCTCTGGAAAACCACCCGGATTAGGTCTAGAGGATGTGTTCTGAAAACTTGTACCAAATCCATTAGTAAACTCTATTCGTGCTCTTCCTTCTGGCATTAAGAAGAGTCGGAATGGCTTCTTCGGGACAACCTAAGGCCTCAAGCCTTCCCCTCTCAAAAACCATACCCTGAGGTGTAGGTGAGCAGGACATGGATGCAGGATTGTGCCTTGAGACAGAAGATCCAGCCTGAGAGGTAGAGGAATTGAGTTTCGATAACTGAGGAGTGTTAAGAGGGGAAACCATGGCCTGTTGGGCCAAAATGGTATTACTGCTATGACTTCCACCTCCTCTGTCCTGAGGAGAAACTGGAGTATCATAGGTAACGGTGGAAAGGCATATGCCTTGCTGAACCTCTACTGGTCCGTGAGGGCATCTATCCCATAGGCTTGAGGATCCCAGAACCTCAAATAATACTTCCCCTTCTGAAGACACTCCCAGTGCTAGGAGCCATTTAAACACCTCTTTGTGTAGGGACCACTCGTTGTTGTCCATTTGAACATAAGATAGAAAGTCCGCCTTTACATTCTGAACCCCTGGAATGTAGACTGCCGAAATGTTGGACAAATTCTTCTGAGCCCAGTTCATGATTGGCTCCACCTCTCGTAGGAGAGAACAGCTGTGAGTTCCACCTTGCTTCCTTATGTAAGCCACTGCGGTTGTATTGTCTAATCGGCGCATGACTGAGGAGTTCTCTATTAGATGGAGGAAGGACCTGAGCACCTGAAAGGTTGCCCCCAGTTCCAGTATATTGGATACAATCCTTTGAGATGGTGAGTTCCATCTGCCCTGAGCCACTTTCTGGGGAAATGAGTGCCCCAGCCACGATTTCTGGCATCGGAGGTTATTGTAACCCATGTGTTGGGAAGGATCAAATGGCAATTGCAGAGATTTTTCCTTTGAAGCCACCAACGAAGAGATTCTCATGGTGTCTAGAACCAGAAGAGGAGTGCTGGTGGTGTCATTTAGAAGACCCGCTCTTTCTGCGGAAACTGCTTGGTCGATGGTCAGACCTAGAAGGGCTGAGGTGAAAAGGGAAAGAAAGACATAGAGAGAGAAAGGCACAAAATCAGGAATAATGCCTTACACTCCACTCTCTTCCTCCTAGCAGGCAGAGTAAAGGGAAAAAAATACAGTTCCCAAATCTTACTTGCTGCGAGAGGACTGGTCACCAGAAGGCAGTGAAGAGTCCATGACTGATACTGAAATCACTGAAGAGGGAACAGGCAATACATCAGGTATCAGCAAGTAAAAGACATAATTCAGACCCATCTGAAAATTGCACTTACCTGGGGTAGGCTCTGTGGGTGCTCAGGGAAGTTGCCGCTATGCCCACGATCATTCCCGAGATCTACAGGCCTCCCCAGGCTTTTAAAATTGTCGCCGCATGACGTCACGGCAGCGTCAGGCCCGCAATCTTCGCATGAATGCGCGAACCAGGCCTCTCTTTCGTCCCGGGACCATACATGCGCATAGCACAGACAGAACCTGGAAGTAAGAGGGAGCGGCAGCTGGAATGCACAGGGAGCCAGCCGCTGCTTGGGAACAAATATGAAAGGACAGGCAATGCAGAAAAAACAAACTACAAACACAAACACTGCTGCCATGAAGGTGATCGCTTACCACCACCTACGATCGATTCAGCCAGGACATCCATATACACACTGGTCTTTCAGTGCAGATAATGGCCACTTGCAAACTGCTAGGCAAACAGGCTTGTCTTTCCAACAGTAGACATGATTCCAGCTCTTCAGCGTTTATTCTGCAATACACTCCATACTCTGCTAACAGTCAAGGCCTATCGGAGGGACGTGACACCATATCGTTCAGCCGATCATGATCGTATTACATCGTCTTCAAGTAGGAGAACCAAACATATGGTCCTACGGAGGAGGACAAAAAGGAACATGGCTAGAAGCTCACAGCTGAAATTTATAGGGAGGGGTCCTATTGGGTAGTTATGGAGGCGGGGTCAACCCACACGTATGCTACCTGTCAAGAAAATGAGTTTTCATTGTTATAACATTTTGCAAATAAATAGTCTTTATTCATAAAATTATTCTGCTACATTTCTTTGGTGAAAATAACCCCACTTTTTTTAAAAATATTTGTTTCTTTTCTTTACATTTTCTTTTTTTTTTTTACATACAGTGACCATAGCAATGCAATGTTACCATAACAACACTATACTACTACTTTTTCACACATTTTTTTTCTGAATGAAAATAATACATTCAGTGTTTTCTATTGTCATTAGCTAAGATTGGCCACAGCTAGTCACACGGTACAGATGGACTGTGATTGGCCCTGTATGTACCATGTGATCACTGTGACCAATCGCAAAGCACATCACAATAGTAAACAATGAAAGCGTGAAACAAAGCCATTAATTGTGTACAATTGTCATTTGACCTGCTGATTGGCTACAGTGATCACATGGTACCGGCAGTGGGCCAGTACACTGATCTGTCATTGGCTGTGTCCAGTGGACACAGTGGTTGCCAGTTAGCCCCAAGAGTGGCCCATAGGGGGCACGTGAGGTGCGATCCTGGGAGGATGTCATATGATGTCCAATAGGGCTCCTGCAGAGATGTCATATTACACTAGACCAAGTGAGAAGGGGTTAAAATATAAAAACTTCATCAATAAACCTGCCTGGGGGGTGCCCTTACCTTCCTGTGAAGGGGTACATCTGCGCGGAGCAAACTATCTACATTAAAAATGACATTCACAAAGAAAAAAGTGTGTTTAAATTGCTGGCAAAATAATAGCTCCCAGACGCTTTACCTCTTATTGTAAACAGGGAACCTGTGGATGCCCCTTCATTTATACCAGACCTTTATACTAGATGAGTGTTTGATATAGATGTTAATTGGGGATCCTTACAAAAAAACAGCTTGGGGTTCCCCCAATTCACACCAGGCCCTTCAGATCTGGTATAAATGTAAGGGGGACCCCATGAAAAAAATATGCTAGGCTCCCCCTGGATTTTTATGGGGAACCATGTGAAAAAAATCAGGAAATCTTGAGGTTACCTTTTAAAATCTATATCAGACCCATGATGTTCACCCAATGTCAATGACATCATCTAGTGGTACAAATCCTGGTCAATCATGAATCACAGAGTCTGTTGACCTGCTGAAAGAAAAGGTGGTTATACCAGGATCATGGCTGCAGCTATAGCCGCTGAATAACTTTTACAGGCCGCTGAAGGATTTCACCCTCACCACTGCCTTTCTGAGGCTCTCCTGCTCCAACATTTCCATTAGGTGCACTAGACAAAGTGAGGGGAACTTTCATTGTTCCTCCCCCCTGTGATGTCAGAAAAGAGAAGTGATAAGGAATTTTTCACTTGCAGTTTCAGTTTTTTTGTTTACAAGCTTTTACCGGCTTGTAAAGCAGCCAATCAAACCAATTTCAGTTTGAATGTGTGCTTTGGAGGACCTGCCAGGGCTTATGGTATCACAAAGGATGTTGTTTTACCCTTTTGATAGCAATAAAGTTGATGAAAAAATATACAGTGTAAAAAAAAAAAAATTCAATAAAACAAATAATAATGTGGAAAAAACATTGAAGCACCCTCATCCCCCTGTGTTCATGTGCAAATGTGAGAGCACACCTAGGTTTTGTGTACATATGTAAATGGCAATCGCACTACACATGTGAGGTATCACCATGAATATAAGAGTGAGAGCAATTACGTATTCTAACACCAGACCTCATGTATTACTCTAAACCAGGGGTCTCAAACTGGCGGCCCCCCAGCTGTTGTAAAACTACAAGTCCCATGAGGCATTGCAAGGCTGACAGTTACAAGCATGACTCCCACAGCAGAGCCATGATGGGACTTGCAGTTTTGCAACAGCTAGAGGGCCGCCAGTTTGAGATCCCTGCTCTAAACTGATAACCCATTAAGGCTTTTAAAGCATTGCATATGGATACAGTAGTTTGTCAACATTCAATGGGTGTGAACAATTTTAAAGTGTGACAAGTCCAGTATATCTACTTACTTGGCATAACTTTTTTATATTTTACCAAAACATTTGGTATTATATTGCGTTTATGTTCACTAAAATTCCTTAAACTGCGCAAATATCACATAACAATTGCAATAACACAATATGTTTCTCCAGGGCCATTCAGAAAATATAAAGTTGTTTGGTGAAGTAATTTTCTACTACAAAATGAATATTTTTATTTATATGTATGTGAGATATTTCAGAATTGGCCCAGTTTTGAAGTGGTTAAAGTCTGGTATGGATTTTAGGGGAGAACCCTAGGGGAGAAACCAATAAAAAAGCATCTTGATGGGAACAAAGGCCTCTTCTCCACAACCTAGACTTGGTGGTTTTGGGGTTCTGTAGGCAGGGAGCTTATCAAAACCTTAAGCCCTTGTACACACGGTCGGACATTCTGACGGAAAATGTCCGAATGGACCGTGTTGTCGGATAATCCGACCGTGTGTGGGCTTCATCAGACTTTTCCATCGGAATGTCCGACCAACAAAGTTTGAGAGCTGGATATAAAAATTTGTAGAGAATTACGATCGGACAAAGTGCCACGCATGCTCAGATCAAATTCCCAGACCAAAGCTATTAGCTACTAGCCTGAACGTAGTCCCGTTGTAACTAAATAACTTCGGATTTTCCAACAACTTTGTCCGACTGTGTGTATGCAACACCAGTTTCGGACAAAATCCGTCTGACAAAATCCGACTGATTTTGTTTTTCGGATGTCCGACCGTGTGTACAAGGGCTAAGAGTCTGGAAGCCCCCTTAACAATAAGGTGCCCCCAGATACTGGTTCTCCATGTGAATGAGTAAGAGTTACATACCCCTACTCATTCACAAAAAAAGTAAATAGTAAATTAAAACACACATCAATCGTCAAACACTTCGTACATCGATTCACATCCATGATAAATTACACCTTCTAAAAGAGAAAAATGACAAACCTAGAGTGACATAGTGAATAGTGGTGACATAATTGCCCAAAAATGGCTATGTCATATTTGTTCAATGTTATTGCCCAAGTATGGCCATATAGCCATATTTAGGCAACAAAGTCACCCTATGCCCACCCCATTGATGACGTGGGGATTCCTGGCCATGTAAATGAATAAACTAAGTGATGTCAGTTGTTGCTAGGGACACCCTCTGCTTCCTTGACAACCACTGACACCAAACAACCACTGACACTAAAAAGAGTTATATTTATCCACTCTGAGTGCCCTAAATGTTTGGCTTTCTAACAAACATTCAAACAGCAAATGTTTGGCCCAAACTTACATTCAGACTTAACATTTGGTGGGCACTGGCCTGGGAAACATGTAACAATGCAAACAACATTTTAAAACTTCCATGCAGCTGGGAGCAGCAATTTTTGTTTTTTAGCACTGACATTTACAAAGGAAAAACATGTTTTAAATTGCCAGCAAAAGACTTTGACAGCTGCCTTTATTTCAAGAAAAAAACACACAGACCCCCTAGGGTATGCTGCAGTACATTTAGAGGGGTTATGCTATGTATGCTGGAGTACATTTAGAGGGGTTTGTGTGCTGACAATCATTTCCATTTGCTGACAGTGTATAGTCAAATAGATTTTTATTGGTAAAATAAGGTGTACATAAAGAGCAACATTTTCCAGGTACAATATGAAGAAGAGTATGTTTCCAAAACATAATATTGGTGTGTGTAAATTCTATCAAGGGTGAATGTATGATTGAGTTATAACTAACGCAATATATAGATATATTGACTTATTTATACAGTGGAAAGTGTAGTTAAAACTGCATCCCTTGGAATACTTGCGGTAATTATTTTTGTAAATGTAATTTTTTGCTGTAGCAAATTCTACAGCAAGACTGAAAATATATATATATATAGCACCCCCTCCATCAAAATGTATTCCAGACCCTTTCAGTCCACTATGGATTTTAGGCGATACCTTACACAAAAAAAATGTGAGGTCTCCCAGGAAATCTATATTAGACCCTTAATCCAAGCAAGCAGCCTTTCTGGCCAGGAGAGAGTGCGTTCCCCTCTTGAACCATACTATGCTACATGCCCTCATACATAGTACACCTACTCATTCATCGAATACTGTAAAACTTGTCCAGTGATGCAGAGCCACATTAATCCCGACACCCCAAACCTGACGACTCGCTGAAAGAAAAATATATATGTCACTGCTGGGACAAATCCTACTTGTTCACTTACCATCCACCAAATAAAAAATCTAATGGATGACAACTGTTTTATATAAGGTGGGGTCTACTGAGGTGGGGTCTACTGGTGATGTCATTGACATGAGCATAACCATACAATATATGGTTAGTAATATCCTGCTCCTTTCCTTATATGGGAAGGGATTCTGTCACATAAGTGAAAGAGGCTGAGGACCTCATTGGCTGTTAAGCACCTGCCAGCATCCTTAACAACCATTGACAGCTGGAAGCTGTCATGTAGAAAAGCGGTAGTAATATGTCTATTATACATAATGTTCAACTCCAAGCTTGTGTAAAAAATGAACCTTGAGTTCATCCCTGGAAATAACATATGCAATATCAACATTAATAATAAGACTAATATTTTCATTTAAACAACTTATAATTTTATTGTGGATTTGGAAAAGAATATGAGTTATGATTTATGAAGTCAGCAAGTTGTTAACAAAAACAAGCACCCACTATAAATAATTCCAATCCAATTAGAATCTACTCTCTGAACCCAAACTGAGGAAAGTTATTAAAATGTTCTGAGCTTTTTCTCAGCCTTTCAAAATCAATTCATAGTGTACTGTTCACTTTTTCTTATCCTTCTGCTACTGACTTATTTAGCTATCTAATTAGATTATGCTGCAGTGAGAATGTTCATGAAAATGTCTTTACTTGAAAACTTATTTTCTACTCTCTTACCAAGTTGGAACTTTTGACAATAACAAGACATTCAAAAACAGCAAAAGTAGATTCTGCCGCATTTATAAAAAGACTGCAGGAAAGAAAAGGATGTATTTTCCCTACCAACCAATCATATTGCAGTAGTATTTCTTTCAGTGAATACAGTATGTAGTATGAAACTAAAAGTGAATGGGGAGAGTTGATATGAATTGGGAATGATAAGGATTCCTAGTAAAAATAAGAAAGTATTAGTCCTCATGCACACTGGATGTTTTTGGACATTTTTACAGCTGCTGTTTTTGGCTTCAGATGTTTTTTTCTACAGTCCATAAACTCTCCAGCATGTTATCCTATGTGTCCATGCACACAAAGGCTGTCATCAACTGTTTTTTGGTTGGAGCGTTTTTTGGCTGTAAAAAAACATCAAAACTAGTGGGTACTGAGAGGAGTTTTTCAGCTGTAATAAACACTCATAAATGCTGATAAACACTCAAAAACGTGACTCACTAGTGTTTTTTAAGGTTTTTGATCCCATTAATAAAGAAAAAGACTAAAAAAACACTGAAAAATGCTAAAAACACTATTGCAAAAAATCTTAAAAATGTTTAAAAATTCACTGCAAAGCTACTGGCATTTTTATAATGTTATTATAACGTCCAGTGTGCATGAGGCCTTACCGTTTTTATTACTATTTTTTTTTTATAATTACAATTTGAAGTCTACCAGAGATAGGTGGACAGCCAGTGCTGGTCTACCTCTGAAATTTCTATTTGCCTGTTGTGTTCAGCTTAAATACACAAACCCAAAACATGCCTGCAGCAAATAGAAATCAGAGAAAAGTCAGAATATCTTTATACTTATTTCAGGTCAGTTTTTCAGAAAAAAATAAAGCCCCAGCATCATAATGACAGCCAGGCAGCTATCAGTTTCATAATCAGCTATTAGCAATGGCAGCTTATATATCTAATAACTAGTTACAACTACAATGACAGTGGATCTTTTTGTGTGTGTGATAGTGTTTGAAGAGCTGTCAGGTTGTCCATAATGTAGGTTTTCCCTTGTCCCTGTTCTGTCTGTGTCAGAGAAGGTGAAGGAAACTCTCTCCAACAGAGACACCGCATAAAAAAACAGCCTTTTTTTTCAGTAGCACTATAATGCTACATTCAGTTGGTTGATTATTTGTGGCCACCAGTTAAAATAAGTTGTAAACATTGCTTTTACACAGTGTATGTGTGACCAGTAGCAAATGTGGCTGTCAGATTTGTACTCAAAACATCTCAATGGCAGGTGCCGCTGCTGTTTACATGTAACCGCTTTTAAAAGTCAGTCCAAGGTCAGTGTTTTGGCCACTCAAAAACCTGGCGACAGGTATTCAGCCGCTTTATATGTGGCCAAAGCACAGGGTGCTAGTACATTGAAAGGTAGTGTTTAGCTACTTTTAAATGCAGCAAACTAACCATAGATACTTGTATGACTGAAAGTAGCCTTAGTGGTTTAGTGGCTAAAACACTTGTCACACCAATTTCAATGGAACGTATCCATAGAGCTTTACGCCCCAGGGGTAGAGAAACGGACCCACCTAGGGATGTTATCTGTTGCCTCAATGACTTTATTCTTAAAGAAGAAATAATGAGAAAAGCCAGAAACACTGGGAGACTGGTACATCTTGGCTCAGAAATCAGGATCTTCCAAGATCTATCTAGTATCACACTTCAGAGGAGACGGGAGCTTAAACTGCTGCTAGATGTTCTGAGAGCCAGAGCGATCCCCTATAGGTGGAAATTTCAGTTTTGCTTATCAGCTTCTGTAAACGGTCATTCCTTCAATCTTAAAGTCCCAGAGGATCTGGAACACTTTTGCAATTCTCTTCACATTCCAATAGTTGACGTGCCGGATTGGTACAGCGACTTCCGCCTCTCCCTGCTGCGAAGAGCAGAATCGATGGATGGAATCGCCGAAGTGGGAAATTTCAGCCTGAGCCGTCGCCGCAGACAACATCACCCATCTTCTCAGCAACATCCTGCGGGACCTCTGAGGAACCCGAGCCCCACGGTGTCCCCGGATCATAGGAGGCAAAGACGGGCGTAGAGCACAGCTGAACGTATCCCCTAACGCTTCAAGTTATGCTACAAGTTAAGTAGCCCTTTTATGATTCTGACGTTCTGATCATCACCTCACAAGGAATATTTCTGACTTCTTACCATATACTTTCTCTCTTTCTTAATGTTTCTCTAGTATTGACACCTATGTTTGTCGCCCAGGTTGTTAGCACGGTGAGCTATGTGACACCGCTGTCATTTGCACTTGAACTCCTTACGAAAGTCTTACCAGGACCGCTCCGCTAATGGAATAGCGCAATCTGTCTTTAGGAAATAACTATGCTTTTGTTACAGGTCTGAGAGAACTGAGGACATGACAAGCGACGAAAGTATGGGTTTAGTAAGTGTATTCACCCTCTCATTGCTAAAGGAGGCTCTGAGCTACGACCAGCTTTACCTTGCTTAAAGTTGACTAAAAGTTGAAGTACTGCATGATATGTTTGGATATTGCCGACTCCTGATTCATGACCACTACCAGGGGGTGGTCGGCTGTGTAATGCTCGGCTCCAAAACCTCTCCTTTCCATTGAGACGTGCATAATCCTGCATTACTCTCACCCACCATATGTAACCATTAAGCTTTAAGTCACAACTCTATACATACCAGGGGCTCACACCCCCGATTGCAGAAAGTCCTGATTGAACATACTATCCACCTCAAGTGGAGCCGAGCGTTCACAGCTGATCACTGTTTTGCAATAGTTTCTTAGTGATATGGCTCACTGACTGATAAGTATGGGCGACACTTCTTATGCGGTTGAAAGGAAACGAACCGTCAAAATATCTAAATTTCTACTGCAACAGTTGAACATATGATAGAATTCAAGTTAAAACATGGTCAGATGGTTGGTTTACATTGTTTTGTTAAGGTTCATTTTGATAGTTATTAACGAGATTATAACAATCATTTGGAAGACACGGATAGCCAGATCTTCTTAAAATTCAAGTCACTTATAACTTTAGAAAGTTTATTGTTGTTTACACTCAGAGGGTTGTTATCCACATTCCTTATTAGTTTAAAGGTTAGACCCCTCTTAAGGTTGTCATACACACTGCCTCCCACTCCCTGTCCTTTCCATTAGCAAGTATATATCCTCCCTCCTGCAAAAACATTTACAGCCTTTTCGTCGGCCCCTCCCCTTATTCTAATTCTAACTAACGGGCTGAGGTTCGGTCCCGTTCTATAGCGTTATAGATCTCTCGGGATTCTAGACCCTGAACTCACAAACAGCTTCTCTTCGTCAGCCAAACACTCCCACGCACAGGTGATTCTTCAGAGACTCACCTGAACCTCACTGGGTTTCTTTGTCGGCAAAGTCCGTTTGCGGCTACCGACCCCAGTAGTGTAACTTCTCCTCCCGGGGGATATCCTTTCCTTCCCTGATTGGATATCCAGCGGGTGGATACCTATCTATCCTACCTCTTTTCCTCCCTGTCCTCCATTTCCTCCCCTTCCTTTTCCCCTCATACTTAACTCTCCCTTATTCCTCCGCACGCCCTAAGACAATATAACAAACGACATCTGGGGATAGTTAATTTTTTAGCTTCTCTACCACACTAATCCTTGCTCACCATGGCCTCCTTGAAAACCATGTCTGCACCCACCTCTCTGAAACTGATATCTTTAAACGCTAAAGGTCTGAATCTCCCTGAAAAAAGAACACGAATATTAAACAGTCTAAAGAGTATGCGAGCGGACGTGGTTTTCCTACAGGAGACGCACTTCAGTTCTCAGGTGACACCAAAACTATATAATCGACATTACCCGAACAGCTATCATGCGACAACACCCAATTCAAAAACAAAAGGGGTCTCTATACTTTTGTCCAAAAATATATCCATACAGATTACAGATTCGCTGATAGATATTCAGGGCAGATTTATTTTCTTAAAAGGCACATGGCAAGGTAGACCTATAACGCTAGCTAACATTTACAGTCCGAACTCAGCTCAAGTTTCCTTTTTTTGAGACACCATTTCCCAACTTGCGACGTTCCACTCTGGTATAGTTATACTTGGTGGAGACTTCAACGTGCCTTTAGAACCCCTAATTGACACTTCGACGGGTACCTCACATTTACCGTACAGAGCTCTCCGCCAAATAAAACTTTCCTTACAGTCACTCATGTTACATGACACTTGGCGCACCCTACATCCCACAGACAAAGACTTTATGTTTTTCTCTGCCCCCCATAACCGGTATTCTCGACTCGACTACATATTTCTTACCCAATCAGACCTCCCCCTTCTCTCCACAGCGAGGATTGAATCCATGACCATATCCGACCATCATCCGGTATCAATTACACTGACACTCCCTGAGATTCAGGAAAGCACACATATATGGACGCTGAACCCACAAATCCTCACAGACTCTATTCATGTTACTGAACTGCAACAATGCTTAAATGACTATTTCAAACATAACGACACTCCTGACATATCGCCCATGACACAATGGGCTGCCCACAAGTGTGTAATGAGGGGTAAATTGATTTCCATTTCTGCTAAGATTGCAAAAGACAAAAAAGCATATCTTTCGGATCTTTTTGATAATCTCAAAAAGTTAGAAAAGGTACACAAGCAAACTCTAGCTTCCCAAACTCTCTTAGAACTACAAACGGTCCGTACCTCCATCCAAACCGAATTGAATAAGCGTGTAAAGAGAAAATTTCTACTGTCCAAAAAACAATTCTATGAATTTGGTAATAAGAGCGGCCGACTACTGGCCAGAGACCTACAAACCCACAACTCCAAATTCAATGTCCATTGTTTGCATTCTCCATCGGGTTCCAAGATCACTAGTAACAAGGCAATTGCAAAAGAATTTGAGAATTTTTATTCACAAATATATTATCTACATGGAGCCACCGACTCAGCCACGTCACAATCGTCCAGATCACAATTGATGCAACAATTTTTGACACAACACTGCCCACGATTGACTAATGCTGACCTTATCAATACTTTAGACGTTCCCATCAGCAACCTAGAATGGGATGGCGCTCTTAAACAAACAAAAGTTGGCAAGAGTCCATGTCCTGACGGGCTACCGACGGTGTATTATAAGACCTTTTCAGACACCTTGAGAGACCCTTTCGTAAAAGCATTTAATTCCTTAGACACACAAAACCGTATTTTGCCTGAAATGTTAGAGGCCCATATAGTAGTAATTCCCAAGAGTGATAAAGATCCCACACAAACGGCTAATTACAGACCAATATCCTTACTTAATGTAGACGTAAAAATTGTTTCCAAAATCCTGGCTAACAGACTTCAAACAGTTCTACCCTCACTAATAACAACAGATCAAGTTGGTTTTGTTCCGGGCAGGGAAGCCCGAGACAATACCATAAAAGCCATCAATACTCACCACCTAATCACGACAACTAAACAAAAAAGCTTTTTTCTGTCCCTTGACGCGGAGAAGGCATTTGACAGGGTAGCATGGGACTATATGTATGCGGTCTTACGTCACATTGACCTTGGACCACAATTACTTAACTTTATCCAATCCCTCTATCGAAACCCCTCAGCGAAAATTAGAGTCAACCGTACCCTGTCGAATGCCTTCTCCATCGGAAACGGGACAAGACAGGGATGTCCCCTGTCCTATTTATACTGACACTTGAGCCCCTGCTTAATTGCATAAGACAAAATCCTGACATTACAGGCGTTAACACAGGCAGCAAGGTCAGCAAAATAGCCGCCTACGCGGATGATATCTTGCTGTTCCTCTCGAACCCACATACCACCCTCCCGGTTCTTCTATCAGAATTTCGCAAATTCGCCTTGATTTCCAACCTTAAAATTAATTTTGAGATGTCATATGCACTCAACATTTCCCTTACCCCCGAGACGGTGGCTCTATGTAAAACCAACTTCCCATTCCATTGGAATGATAGAGACATAACTTACTTAGGCATCAAAATCCCGAGAAACCTAGCTGACCTTTATACCATAAACTATCCTGACATCCTCAAAAAAATAAATATGGATCTAAAACAATGGAATACAATCTCCTTCTCATGGTTTGGCAGAGCTGCTATTATAAAGATGAACGTCCTTCCACGCCTTCTTTATGTATTACAAACAATACCAATACACCTCCCCCCAGCTTTCTTCAAAGCGTATAAGTCAATTTGCATCAAATTTTTATGGGGAATGCATAGACCCAGAATTAACTACTCACAGCTCACTCTGCCTAAGCATCTTGGGGAATAGGATTACCTGACTTACAAAACTACAATGCAGCCACACACTTGACCAGAAATGTAAACTGGAATATTCATGCACAAATGCCGGACTGGGTAAATTTGGAAATTAACTTTACCAAACTCCCTCTGAAATCGCTCCCGTGGCTGAGGTACTCAAATTACAGAAAATACATCGAATCACACCCTCTTATTGCACCAACATTACAGTGCTTCCGCAACTTATGTGCGAAAAACTTAATTTCCTCCATACCGGGTCCGCTTACATCACTAAAGCTGAATCCAGACTTTCCCCCAGGGATGCAAGAAAACTTTCTCCAACAAAACTGGACTCATGACCAGATTTTACTACAACACTTTTACTGTAATGAACGATTACTGACGACTACCCAATTAGCCATGATTCACCAAAGACCACCCATATCTGCATGGACCTTCCAACAAATGTCACATTACATAAGAGCCACTGCTAAACTCCACTATTGCTCTAGACCGTTAACACTTTTTGAATCTCTATGTACATCTAAGACACCCCAATCTCACCTAATATCTCAAACATACTCACTTTTATTCCAAAATCTCAAACCCAACACCTCCAAAGCCTGTGACGTTTGGGAAAAAGAGTTAGGGATAGTGTTGACGCCTGAGGACTGGGAGAATATCTTTCTCCATATACATAAAGGTTCCCTTAACGTCTCCACCCAAGAGAACAGGTATAAACTTCAATCACGGTGGTACAGAACACCAGTGCTTTTACACAAATGGAACCCAAGCAGCCCAGATACATGCTGGAGGTGCCTCCTATCAAGAGGCACTCTATTACACATCTGGTGGGAATGTGCCAGCATTCAACCCTATTGGAAAGTTGTTCAGGAACTTATACAAAAGATCACTACCTATGATCTACCTTTCACTCCGGCCCAATTTCTTTTACATCATACTACTGTACATAATACATCTTACCGAAAATCACTAACCATTCATCTTATCAACACAGCAAAACAATGTGTTCCACTATTTTGGAAGTCCCAAACCAGTCCTTCCACAAAAGACTGGATTCTGAGAGTCCAAAAGATAGCTGAAATGGAGGAACTGATACATATTTCCAAAGACACCCCTCAGAAATGTAACCAAAAATGGGCCTGCTGGAAACACTTCGAATCCACTTCCGACTGTAGAGATATCCTTTTAGGACGTGCCTGAACGCCTCTTGCATTCTCTCTCCGATAACAACTCATATCTTGCAATTAAAGCCCCACATTTTGCTCTTACCTGATGTTAATGATTTGATTCAACCCCACTGAACATTGAGCGTGGTTAACTTGCAAATTTATATGTCCCCTTCCCTTTTCCCTCTCTCCTCTTCTCACCCTCCTTTCCTCTTTCTGTTACCCCAACCCTAGTTTCCCAACCCACCCCATCCCACCCTACATTCCCCCTCCCCCTCCCTCCCCTCTTCGATCTATGCATAAGAGTATGAGAATTTTAATTGAAACAGACTATTCTTTACTTCTATAATCAACGCCATGTACTGACGATATGTTAAATGATTGCTAGGCTGAAGCTTACCGGATTAGCTAGAGATTTATTTCATACGAAAATTGTAATGAATGGAGATCTCACAATAGCATACATGACTCTTCTCCCTTAATCCCTCATTCATCCCTGTTCATGCTACGGATGTATTGGATATATTCCACTCCGCAACGCTCATGAGTTTATCTCCTTTACATCTCTGTTTTCTAATCAAGAGGCCAGAAGACCAATTCATACCAATAGCAACCTCTACAGTAGGTCCTCTCCATCCTAGGTAATCCCCCTTTAGTAATACATGTGAAACCTTACTATACCAAACTATAACAGATTTGTGGTGATGTACAATTTCTGTTCCATTGAACATGTTGTTGGTTTCTGTTTATATTTACAAACTGATCTGTATGAGAATATGTATGCTACCCTAATTGTTCCAATAAAATCTTTAAAAAAAAAAAAAAAAACACTTGTCATGTTTTCACTGCTATATGTACCCTGTTAGAGAAATTATTCCTTATTTCCTTTGCCAAGTTAATAAAAATATAAATGCATACTCTAATGCTGCGTACACATGGTCGGACATTCTGGCAGAAACTCAGACGGAATGTTTTCACCTGATATTCCGATCGTGTGTGGGCCTCATCTGACTTTTTTTTTGAAAATTCTGATGGACCTTGAAATAGAACATGTTTTAAATCTTTCCAACAAAATCAATTCCTATTGGGAAAACTGCTCATCTGCATGCTGTTACGATGGATGTACTTGCTCTGAAGCAAGTACGAGACGGCAGCTATTGGCTACTGCCTATTGAACTTCCCTTTTCTAGTCCCGTCATACGTGTTGTACACACCTTTAGTGTGATCGTGTATAGGCAATACAGTTTCAGCGGAACTCCATCGGAGCTCCATCGGAAAAAACTTCAGAGTTTCTGTTTCCGAGTTCCATGTGACATCACTCTGTGATCCCACCCCTTGTCCCTATATAAGTCGCTGCACAACGCGTCCCCAGCATTACGGCCAGAAGAGAAAAAGAAGCAGAAGGCGGTGACGGCAACATCGACAGAAGATCGGGCCAACACTAGTAAAAGAGCTGGAAGAAGAAAGCGGAGGCCCGGCAAGAAGAACCAAAGAGCGTGACAAGACCCCCTGAAGAGTGGGACAAGACTCCTGAAGTTGGAAGAAGACCCTCGGACGGCAGCGGCGAGTCCGGCAAGAAGACCCCCAAAGACAGAAGAAGAGAAGACCCCCGGAGCTGTCTAATAAAGTATTTTAAAAACCTGTGTTGTGTGTTTTTTATTTATACTTTTTTTCCCCAGGTGAATGGGTAGGGGTACCATGTACCCCATACTCATTCACATAGGGTAGTGGGCCGGAATCTGGGGGCCCCCTTATTAAAGGGGGCTCCCGTATTCTGATAAGCCCCCCACCCGCAGACCCCAACAACCAACAGCCAGGGTTGTCAGGAACAGGCCCTTGTCCTTATCAACATGGGGACAAAGTGCTTTGGGGTGGGGAAGCCGCAGAGCCAAAGCACCCCCCAATGTTGAGGGCATGTGGCCTGGTACGGCTCAGGAGGGGGGGCACTCGCTCGTCCCCACCCCCTTTCCTGACTGGGCAGGCTGTGTGCTCGGATAAGGGTCTACTATGGACTTTGGGGGGGGGGCCCACACCGTTTTTTCTATGTAGGGTTTCCCCTTTAAATCCATACCAGGTGATGGGGATAGCGAGGTGTCAATCTCGCCAATGGAGGCAGTGACATGCAATTCCTTTGCTAGTCCTGGATACCTGGAGCCACCTTCAAAATGAATGGACTTTACTCCGTGTGTGTGCAAGTCCATTCATTTCAAATGTCTGGCGGACTAGCACACAGACGGCCGGATTGTCCACCGGACTGCCGAGTCCTGCGGATAATTTTGAGTCAAAACTTCTTTCTACGCCCGCCGGACTTTTGGGAACAAAAAGTCCGCCGGAGGCCCCCAAGTCCGCCGGATAATCCGATCGTGTGTACGCAGCATTACACTTTGAAATTGAACCACCCCACCACTAGGCTACACTCTTGCAATTGCAGAATTGCATACAATTGCAGAAAGTGTACACTGTACTGTGTAATTACTATAGGCAGGGTAGATCAAAGAAATGTACTGCCAAAAAATATATTTTTTTTGGGTAGAATTGACATAGTCTTTCCTAGGTTAAAAAAATGCCATCTAGCAATTGTTTTATTAAAAAAAAATAAAAAATATTTGGTCTGAGTTCTACCGCTGAGATTTTCTTTTTTCAGTACACTGCAGAATAGTCTCTGTTACAATGTCTCATTGCCTGTGGTAAAGACAACAAGATGCGAATCCAGTGATTGACAGGTGTAGGGAACTGTGTAAACAGTATAAAAAACACACACACACACAAATATCTCCTATAATATTAACCCTTGGCAATCCCAGATTGCCTTAGATGCTGCCCACACAACTAGAAAAAGGTTATTTTCAGAAAACAAGAAATATAGGGAAGAAATAAAAGGTTGGCTATAGATGAGCTGCATCATTTTCAGTTTATATGTAAAACAAGACATTTGTATAATTGAATGGTTGTAAAAAGAGTGCAGCACTAAAAAACTAATAAAAGTGCATTTTTATGAATACAAACAAATATGCAATCAATTATATATAAACAATATATAATAGTTGCCTGTTCTGCCAAATTGTGCAAAAATGAAGCTTGCATTGTGCTATACTATGCATTACTTACATGCCTACAGGGCTGGACTTACCATTGGGCTGGACTGGGCTCAAGCCCATGGGCCCCACCCAATAGGGGGCACTGCCGAGATACATAGCCGAGTGTACTCGGCTTGGCTCCACTCACAGTCACACCCAGTCCCACCCTATGATGGACATAACACAGGGACTGCGACTGTAGCTGAGCCAAGTACACTTGGTTACTCTCGGCTCCGCTCGGGACTGCGAGAGGACCCGAGAGGACCCGAGAACCACCGAGATACACAGGACTCTGTATCTCGGTGCCACCATTTTTAAACTTCAAGACTGCAATGACAAGGCTGCATGACACCGGGGCAAGGCTGCAGGTGGATGGGCGAGGCTGCAGATGGACACTGATAAGGCTGCATTGATGGGCATTTAAATGTAAGTTTTTTGCTTAAACTTCCCTCCTAAAAGTTTTTTTCCTTAAAATTCCCTCCTAAACTTGGGGTGCGTGTTATATGCCTGACGCCAATAAATACGGTAATGTATAGAAGGTAGGGCCCGAAAGTGACTCAAGCCCATGGGCCCCCACCACCCTAAGTCCTGCCCTGCATGCCTATATGCAGTTTGCATGCTATAGGAGTATTACCTGGCAGAAACTCAGCTTGCCTTACTTTCTACAGCTATTTATAGCCTTGTACCCTGACCACGCTTTATGAGCAGCTTCATGTTATACCAATGTGATATAAATAAACAGGTATATTGACTGTGGAATCACCAACAGATTTAGGATGTACTCTTACCAGAGAGCGTTGACCTCCTATTACCACCTTCAGGCTTTCTAAGGGAGTGAATTTATGATTTCACTCCTCATTGCCTTTCGCAGTTTCGGAGGGCATGAAATGCCCAGATAGCACAACCCCCCCCCCCCAATGACCCCATTTTTTAAAGTAGACACCCCAAGCTATTTGCTGAGAGGCATGTTGAGTATTTTGCAGATCTCACTTTTTGTCACAAAGTTTTGAAAATGTAAAAAAGAAAAAAAATACATTTTTCTTTTCTTTCTTCATTTTCAAAAACAAATGAGAGCTGCAAAATACTCACCATGCCTCTTAGCAAATACCTTGGGGTATCTAATTTCCAAAATGGGGTCATGGGGGGGGTGGTTATGCTATCTGGACATTTCAGGGCCTCCATAATTGTGATAGTTAGTGAGGAGTAAAATCACAATTTTACGCCTTTAGAAAGCCTGAAGGCGGTGCTTGGATTTGGGGTCCTGTACATGGCTAGGCTCCCAAAAAGTCTCACATATGTGGTATCCCCATACTCAGAAGAAGGAGCAGAATGTATTTTGGGGTGTAATTCCACATATGCCCATGGCATGCTTGAGCAATATATAATTTCGTGACAACTTTGTGCAAAAAAAAAAAAAAATAATGTTCCCAGCACTTGTGGTAAAATATTCCATGGACTCAACATGCCTATCAGCAAATAGCTTGGGGTGTCTACTTTCCAAAAAGGGGTAATTTGGGAGGGTTTAGAACTGTCCTGCTATTTTATGCACAACATTAGAAGCTTATGTCACACATCACCCACTCGTCTAACCACTTGAAGATAAGGCCCTTTCTGACACTTTTTGTTTACATGAAAAAAAAATTTTTTTTGCTACAAAATTACTTTGAACCCACAAACAGTATATATTTTTTTAAAGCAAAGGCCCTACATATTTCCCACCATTAGACTACCACCCTTCATCCACCCACTTCTAATGATCAACATACATGCACCATTTTTAACTGTGGTGGTGAAATCACCTGCTACAGCGCTGATTTTCATATCGTGAGAGCAAACGTTGTTGCTGTCAAGATAAATACATCAGTGCTGCAGCTGAATGGCGTACCTGAAAAGCAAACAATGGTAATGATAAAACATTAACTCAGTGAAACAACTTGATTTTTAATGCAATCTGTGCCTAAAAATATATGCCTAAGCATGGGGGCAATCCGCCCCTAATGTTAGGAGAATATCGCTCCTCCACCCCTGCCCCCCATGCTTTGGCATATATGCTCTTCTTTTAACTTAACCTGGAGTCACGGCTTTAAGTATCGATGGAGCAAATGCTGTTGCTGTCAGAATAAATAAACCCGTGCTGAAGAGATGCCATACCTGCAAAGAAAATACAATAAAAATAAAACACTACAGTTCTAAATACAGTAACAATAGAGATAGAACAAAAGATGTAGAATAATAGAGAGCGAACAATAGAGTGGACAATAGAGAGTGAACATAAGGGAGAACAAAAGAGAGAGAGAGAAGAAAAATAAAATCACCAACTATTTATGTCTTTTTTTGTGGGTTTTTGTGTGGGTTTTTATTTATTTATTTATTTATTTGCACTTTTTTATAAACTGTATACTGTAAACGTTCCAGATTAGGGTCTCTCAAAATGTGATGGCCATCTCATCTTTCGAGACCCTGTTTAAGTGTGCCCTAGGACTGTGCAATGCTGTACCCTATGCTAATACTCCACTAGTGTTTGGTAGCGTTTGAAACATTCACCATTGCAAAGACCAGGTTGGTCAGGACAGGAGGGACAATAAGTGAGGTGTCACATGTATATCCACATTTTAAGCAGACACATCTTCTTTGGGGATTTTTTTTCGGGTAGGGGTACCAGGGATGGCAATAGGGTCAACTGGGGATTAGCAGTGATGAATTGACCAGCATACAAATTGCTTTGGTCCACAATAGATTATATAGATCTTCTGTGAAAAACAGTAAATAAAAATCAAGTGATTTAAAATCAACTGTTTCCACCTGAATTCTGGGTTGGCCAATGAATGGGGGAAGTATGAGTGCTGCGGAAGTGGTGGACTCCTAATTTGGATTGGCAAATGCAGCAGGAAGGACACTATGGGCTCACTGGGCCTGTATTTGTCTTCTTGATGGCTGTGGGGCACTAGTTGTGCTAGCCACCACACCAGCTTGAACTGCACTAATGGAATTCGCCACGTCACCACGTCACTCACAGGAAAAAAAAAGCACCTGACTGTCAGCAACTGCTTCAAACGCTACCGTATAAACTGTTAGCATTCACAGGGATTAGGACTGACTCTGAGAATGCTGCAGTTATGTGTTTAGTGTTTTGTAAGTTGCAGTAATCAATAGATATTGCACTTGGATGGGCTGGGCTGGGCTTGGCGGAGGGGCTAAACGCAGGTGCTAGCAGGTATCTGGCCTGATCCTGCTAACGTTGCATTTTTGGGAACCTTAACTATTGAGGACACTAATATAGTTCTGACCAAATCAAAAATATTGATCCGTTCAGACACTATATTTCTAAGGGAGGTGTATGGTGTGTGCGTGAGTGTTAGCACTATTGGCACTAATCTGGAGCATGGAGCGATGCAGACTCTAACTGACGCTTAAACCTAACTGATAACCCCCGCTGGGTGATCAGGGGGGTTAAACCTTTTATTAGGTAATATATGGCGAGTGCCCTGATGCTATAAAAAATAACTAACTAACCATCATCTCCATGACACTAATACGGTGATCACTGGTGAGAGGGGGAGATCAAGGGGTTAACCTTGGGGGGTTTAGGGGGTCCCTAGACCTATCTGGGCCTACTACTAAGTAACCTAACGCTGATTAGTGTCACAAATGACACCAGTATGGTGATCAAAAAAAAAAATGAACACTGCACTGGGTGACACAGTGGCAGGGAGTGAAGGGGTTAACTGGGGGGATGATTGGGGGGTGCAATGTGTGCCTATGTGTACTGTGTCAGTGTAGTGATGGTGCAACTCACATTTGGATGTCCTCTATCCTCTCTCTGGAATGGAAAAGAATTCCAGAGAGGGAGATTACATCACTTCCCTTGCCTGTGTTTACACTTACAGGCAGGGGAAGCATTTCATTCATCAGAACCTATCAGCAGGTCCAGGCCAGAAATCATTGGCCTGGGCCTGGAGACTGAATGGTTCTGAAATGAATCCGATCATCGTGGCCACCATAAGGTCATTTCGCCCACCCATGCCATTCTGCCACAGTAAAACTGCAATGGCTGGTCGGGAACCGATTAAATGGGTTGCTATTTAATAAATGCATCCAATACAATAAGTTCAACTAGGAGTACCATTTTGCATCCCCCAAGTAGAGGAGGCTTCTGTCAGCATCCTCAGAACTACAGTAGTACCACAAAGAAACACCCTTTTAGACAGGATAAACACTCTTCTAAGCAGCCACTGCACTAATGTACAGACTGGTTCCCTCAAAGTTCATCTAGAACCACATGATATTTTTAAATATCCATTAATTTTTAGCTTATATTCTCTTCTGCTGTTTATTAACCACTTGCCGACCGTCTTGCGATGATATACGTCGGCAAAGTGGCACGGATGCGCAAAACCCCATACCCGTATGTCGCTTGCGCCCGTGGGCCAGGGGCGAGCGCACCCCCACCATGCCCGCAGCAATCAAAATAGTTGCAGAACCGATCAGTCTTCAGGTCCAGGCCAATGATATCTGGCCTGGACCGGCTGATCAGTTCTGGCAAATAAACACAGGCAGGGGAAGTGTTGTCATCTCCCTCTCTTGAATTATTTTCTGTTCCAGAGAGAGGAGAGAGGACATCTTACAGTGAGTTGCACCAACACTGCACTGACATGGTACACATAGGTACACTTATCACCCCCTGATAACCCCCTCATCGCCCTCCCCAGTTAACCCCTTCACTATCCTGTCACAGTGCCACCAGTTGCAGTTTTTGGATTTTTCACTGATCACTGCATTGGTGTCATTTGTGACTCTAATCAGTGTCAGGGCAGTTATTAGTAGGCCTAGCTAGCAAAGGTTTAACCCCTTGATTGATCCACTAGTTAACCCTTTCACTCCATCACCAGTGTCACTAGTAGATCTTTTTTCTGATAGCCGTATTAGTGTCATGGGTGATGCTAGTTAGCCAGTTAGTCAGGTTTTTATAGCGTCAGGTACCCCCATATATTATGTAATAAAGGTTTTAACCCTCCGATTGCCCCAAGTTAACCATTTCACCCCCTGTCACCAGTGATCACTGTATTAGTGTCACAGGTGACGTTTGTTAGTTAGTTTGTTTTTTATAGCGTTAGGGTACCCACCATATATTACCTAATAATTGTTTAGCCCCTGATCACCGGGTGGGTGACATCAGTTTTAGCATCAGTTAGGTTCCCCGTCACCCCAAGCAGCATCAGATTAGTGCCAATAGCTCTAACACCCACGCACACCTCCCTTAGTAGTATAGTGTCGGAACGGGTCAATATTTTAATCTGATCAGATCTATAATAGTGTCCCCAGTAGTTTAGGGTTCCCAAAAATGCAGCGATAGCGGTATCAGCCCAGATACCTGCTAGCACCTGCATTTAGCCCCTCCGCCCAGCCTAGCCCAGCTCATTCATGTGCTCATTCATGTGCAGTATCAATGGATTACTGTCACTTACAAAACACATAACTGCAGAGTTTGCAGAGACAGGCCTGATCCCTGCGAATGCAAACAGTTTTTTTTGATAGTGATTGAAGCAGTCGCTGACAATCAGGTGCTCTTTTTTCCTGTGAGCTTCACTAGTTGTACCAGTAAATTTAGAGGCCACAATGTCAATCGAAGGTACACCTGAAGAGGCCTACACGTTTCTGAGCATGACAGATGAGAGTGAAGAGGAAGTCACCCATCTGTCATATTCAGGCTCAGAGTATGATCCAATAGACAGCAACGACACCCTGATCGATAGCTCTGGCGACAGAGTAGTGGTTCCTGCTAAGGTCAGGGGTACCCGACCCCATTCTTCTTCTTCTTCTTCTTGAGGTGCAAGAATGGCAGGGCTCTCATATGGAGCAGAGAGCCAGTACTAGTGCTGCTCATCATTCCGATGAACTAGCAAGCACCAGTGGCCTAGTACACCCTGGTTGTACATCCAGCACTGCAGTATCATGTGGTTACGTGGCGAGTCTAAGTGCAGTTCAAGCTGGTGTGGTGGCTAGCACAAATAGTGACCCGCAGCCACTAAGAAGATGAGCACAGGCCCTTTGAGCTCATTGGGGGTTATTTACTAAAGGAACATCCACTTTGCACTACAAGTGCACTTGGAAGTAAAGTCGCTGTAGATCCGAGGGGGACATGCAAGGAAAATAAAAAACAGCATTTGAACTTGCACATGATTGGATGATAAAATCAGCAGAACTTCCACTCATTTCAGATTTACCCCTTAGATTCAGAGTGACTGCACTTCCAAGTACACTTTCAAGTGCACTTGTAGTGCAAAGTGGATTTGCCTTTCGTAAATAATTTGCCAATCTTAATCGGGAGCCCACCACTTCTGCAGCACCTTCACTTCCTCCATTCACTGGCCAACCCGGAATTCAGGTGGAAACAGTTAATTTTACGTCACTTGATTTTTATTCGCTGTTTTTCATGGAAGATCTCTATAGATCTATTGTGGACCAAAGCAAATTGTATGCTGGTTGATCTATCACCGCTAATCCCCAGTTGAACCTTGCCAGAGATTTAAGACCTTTCTGGGCCTATCCCTCCTCATGGGCATAACTAAAAAAGTGAGCTGCGGTCATATTGGTCCACTGACCCAATTCACCATATGCCCGTGTTCTCTGCCTCCATGACCAGGGCTAGATATGAGCAGATCTTGTGCTTCATGCATTTTAATGACAATGAACTCTGTTGTCTTCAGGGTGACCCCGAATATGTTGGCTCTACAAAATTCGGTCCCTCATAAACCACTTCAACCCACAGTTTGCGACCTTGTTTACTCCCAATCAAGTTGTCTGTGTTGATGAGTCCCTGATTAAGTTTTCTGGCCACTTTTCATTCAAAGAGTATCTTCCCAGTAAGTGTGCCAGATATGGGGTCAAGATGTATAAGCTCTGTGACAGGGAAAACGGCTATACATATAGTTTTATGGTTTATGAGGGAAAAGATAGTCACGTGGAGCCATAGAACTGCCCAAACTACATAGGGAGTGCTGGTAAGATTGTGTAGGACTTGGTGTCACCCTTAATCAGAAAAGGGTACCATTTGTACGTGGATAATATTAGTGCTACTTTTTAGTCACTTGTTTGATCATAGAATTGGCGCATGTGGTACCATGCGATCTAATCCCCAGGGCTTACCCCAGAGGCTTGTAGATTCTCATCTTAGGCTGGGGAAGAGAGCCTGCTTGAGAAGTAATAATTTTCTTGCAGTGAATTGGAGGGATACACGGAATGTTATCGTTCTGTCCTCCCTTCACGCGGATGCGACAGTCCAAATTCCTACGGCTACTGGAATTGTGGAGAAACCCCTCTGTGTCCACAAATACAACCTTAATATGGGAGGGGTGGACCTCAACGACCAGACGCTGGTACACAAAAGTGTCTGTATACTTATTCCAATTGGCTATGCTGAACGCTTATGCGCTATACAAAGCGTCAGGATGAACTGGATCCTACCTGAAATTTCAGGAAGAGATCGTCACAGCCCTTCTGTTTCCAGATAGTGCTGTGCCCTACCTTCCCAACGCGAATGCAGTGCGCTGGCTGCATGAGAGGCATTTTCCATGTGTCCTCCCTGTTACCCTTACCCAAGAATCACCCCAAAGAAGCAAACGCAGATTTAGTTGTGACACTCACTATTATTGTCCCTCCTGTCCTGGCCAACCTGGTCTTTGCACTGGTGAATGTTTTGAACACTACCACACACTAGTGGAGTATTAGCATAGGGTATAGCACGGCACAGTCTAGGGTACACTTTCACAGGGTCTCCAAAGATTCCATGGCATTTTGAGAGATCCGAACCTGGAACTGTTACAGTTACAGTTACAAATAAAAGTGTAAAAAAAATTAAAAAAGGGAAAAAAAAAAAAATATATAAAATAAAAAAGCCAAAAATAGTTGTCGTTTTATTGCTCTCTCGCTCTATTCTCTCTCTATTGTTCTGCTCTTTTTTATTATGTTTACTATGTTACTATGTTTTATCATGTTTGCTTTTCAGGTATGTAATTTTTTTATAATTTACTGTTTACTGTTAACCATTCTTCTTTTCAGATACGCCATTCAGCTGCAGCACTGATTTATTTATCTTGACAGGACCCTGTTTGCTCTCACAATACATAAATCAGCGACTCCAGTGCTGTAGGAGGTGATTTCACCCCCACAGTTAAAAAAAAGAGCATATATGCCAAAGCATGGGGGCAGGGGTGGAGGGGCGACTTCTCTCTAACATTAGGGGTGGATTGCCCCTATGCTTCGGTATATATTTTTTACTTTTTTTTGGCACAGATTGTTGTGGTTTTATTGAGTTAATGTTTTATTGTTACTATTGTTTGCTTTTCAGGTACACCAAGTACTGATTATTTATCTTGACAACAACAGTGTATGGGCATATGTGAAATTACACCCCAAAATGCATTCTACTGCTTCTCCTGAGTACAGAGATACCACGTGTTTTGGACTTTTTGTCAGTCTAGCCACGTACAGGACCCCAAAAACCAAGCACTGCCTTCAGGCTTTCTAAGGGCATACATTTTTGATTTCACTCCTTACTACCTGTCACAGTTTCGGAGGCCATGAAATGCCCAGATAGTATAACCCCCCCATGACCCCATTTTGGAAAGTAGACACCTCAAGCTATTTGCTGAGATGCATGTTGAGAATATTTTCTATTTTGCCACATTTTTTCGGGAAAATTACATTTCTTTTTTTTACAAAATTGTCACTCAATATATTGCTCAAACATGCCATGGGAGCATGTGAAATTAAACCCCAAAATACATTCTGCTTCAAATATATTGTTATATTCCTGAAATGTGGGGAAAAATATAAAATATTCCATGGACTTAACATGCCTTTCAGCAAATAGCTTGGGGTGTCTACTTTCCAAAATGGGGTCATTTTGGGGAGGGGGGGGGGGTTGTGCTATCTTGGCATTTCATGGCCTCCAAAACTGTGATAGGTAGTGAGGAGTGAAATAAAAAATGTACGCCCTAAGAAAGCTTGAAGGCGGTGCTTGATTTTTGGGGTCCTGTATGCGGCTAGACTGCCAAAAAGTCCCACACATGTGGTACCCCCATACTCAGGAGAAGCAGCATAATGTATTTTGGGGTGTAATTTCACATATGCCCATGGCATGTTTGAGCAATATATCATTTAGTGACAACTTTGTGAAAAAATAAAAACAAAATTATTGTCCTTTTCCCGAAATTTGTGGCAAAATATAAAATATTCCATGGACTCAAAATGCTTCTCAGCAAATAGCTTGGGGTGTCTACTTTCCAAAATGGGGTAATTTGGGGGGAGGGGTTGTGCTATCTGGGCATTTCATGGCCTCCGAATCTGTGATAGGTAGTGAGGAGTAAAATCATGAATTTACGCCCTTAGAAAGCCTGAAGGTTTTAGGGGTCTTGCATGCAGCTAGGCTGCCAAAGAGTCCCACACATGTGGTATCCCCGTACTCAGGAGAAGCAGTAGAATTTATTTTGGGGTGTCATTTCACATATATGGCCCATGCCCATGGCATGCTTAAGCAATATATCATTTATTGAATACTTTCTGAAAAAACATATTGTCGTATTGCCGAAAATTGTGGCAAAATATAAAATTTTCCATGGACTCAACATGCCTCTCAGAAAATAGATTGAGGTGTCTACTTTCCAAAATGGAGTCATTTGGGGGGGGGGGGGGGTATTGTACTGCCCTGACATTTAACACCTCAAGAAATGAGATAGGCAGTCATAGACTAAAAGCTCTGAAAATTCCAGAAAATGTACCCTAGTTTATAGACGCTATAACTTTTACGCAAACAATATATACTTATTGATTTTTTTTTACCTGAGACATTTGGCTGAATGCTTTTTGGCCTAAATGTATGACTAAAATTTAGTCTATTGTATTTTTTATAGCAAAAAGTAGAAAATATCATTTTTTTTTCAAAATTTTGGGTCTTTTTTCGTTTATATTGCAAAAAATAAACACAGAGGTGATAAAATACCACCAAAAGAAATCTCTATTTCTGGAAAAAAAATGGCACAAATTTAGTTTGGGTACAGCATTGCATGACCGCGCAATTACCAGTTAAAGCAGCGCAGTGCCAAATTGTAAAAAGTGCTCAGGTCAGGCAGGGGGTAAATCCTTCCAGGGCTGAAGTGGTTAAAAGAAATGAAAGTGGTTGTAAATCTCAGACATGAAATATGAAAAACACACATCCATCTATTCTGTGTACTTGCCTTTCTGCAAAGCTCTGAGTGTCATTTTTCTCTACTGCCTGGTTCCTCTCTTATTGGTATGAGTCACTTTTGCCAGATTTTCCCAACACCAAGAGTTAAAAAGGTGATGGAGAAGGGAGCTGCAGCACTCGGCATGTGACTCATATCCACAGCTGAGCTTGTTCTCCCTGCTGTGTGAAGGGGGATTTGCCCATTCCCTCCAATAAAGGGCACAGAGCTGTTGGCTCGGTTGAAGACTTCAGATCACCACTTCTTCCTTCTAGAACAAAGAAAAAATCCTTTCCTATTTGTGTTCTCAAAATCATCTACAGAAGAAATTGCTGCAGATACATAGCTACAACTTATGTAGGAGGATTAGTTTCATCTTTGTGTATCACTTAATAGTAGTCACTTCATTTGGGTATATACAGTATAAGGGTTTGCAATCACTGTAAAACTTGAGATTTACTTTGCAGAGTTTAATTAATTTTTCACATTTTTATGGATTTATCTTTGCTGTAGTATCCCTATTTTAACTCCATCATTCCCCTACTTTTGTTATCAGTATTTGAAGTCAGAGCCTCCAACTGAATGATTCTGCATTCTACACAAAGATTGGTTGCTAACCCCAACTGGACCTCTGACCAATTCACATGTGCATGTACATAACTAAAGGCATTATGGTTCATTATTGAATGCCAAATAAGGGTATGTATAGAAAAATGACTGTCATCATGATCAAACATCAACATATTTTGGCCCATTCCATTGCAGACCCAAAGAAAGATGACAAAGACAAGTGTTCTGATATGAAAGACGACTGATAAGTGGTCCAAATAACAACTTTATACATTTGCTTATAATCAAAAAAGAGTAATAAATAGTCCATCCTAAAGCTCTTCTGGATTTATTTGAGAAAGGAAAATATTAGATAAATTTACTTTACAGTATTTCTTTTATACTGTACATAGTTTTACTAAGAAAAAATAAATGCCATGTCTTTTCTCATACTCAGCTAAAGTAGAACTACAGTTAGCAAAAATAATTACAAATTAAGTATCCCAGGAATAAACACATTTTAAAAATAGATCTTAATGTAATATTTCTTAAGCCGCGTACACACGGGCGGACTGTCTGGCCAACTTAGTCCGTCAGACAATCCGACGGACAGTCCGTCATACTTTCGAATGAACGGACTTGACCACACACACCACTTTTTGAGCGGACTAATACGGCGTACTAAGTCCGCCATACTATCCGCCCTACTTTTGAAATGAACGGACTCGCCCACACACGCGGAGGAAAGTCCGCTCATTTCGAGCGCGTCTCCAGGTAGGCGGGGCCCGCGAAGGAGACGTCGCTGACCCCGCCGCCTGGTATGGACCTAAAGGGGAACCCCAACGCCGAAAAAAATCGGCATGGGGGTCCCCCCCAAGTCCACAACAGACCCTTGTCCGAGCATGCTACCCGGTCGGCCAGGAAAGGGGGGCGAGCGAGCGCCCCCCCTCCTGAGCCGTACCAGGCCGCGTGCCCTCAACATGGGGGGGTGCCTTGGGGAAGGGGGGGCCGCGCGGCCCCCCCACCCCAAAGCACCTTGTCCCCATGTTGATGAGGACAAGGGCCTCTTCCCGACAACCCTGGTCGTTGGTTGTCGGGGTCTGCGGGCGGGGGGCTTATCGGAACCCGGGAGCCCCCGATTTTTTTCGGCGTTGGGGTTGCCCTTTAAGTCCATACCAGGCAGCTGGGCCAGCGACGTCTCCTTCGCGGGCCCCGCCTACCTGGATACCCGCTCGAAATGAGCGGACTTTTCTCCGGGCGGGAAAAGTCCGCTCATTTCAAAAGTACGGCGGACTGGCATACACACGGGCGGATTGTCCGCTGAAATGCGAGTACGACGGACAGTATTTCGAACATTCCGAAATACTTAGTCCGCCGTACTGCACGCTGAAAAAGTCCGCTGAAGCCCACACACGAGCGGACTGTCCGCTGAAATGTGTTCCGGCGGACTAAGTAGGCCATACAGTCCGCCCGTGTGTACACGGCATTACTCTCCAGTCTCCATAAAGACTAAATACTCCAGGTACTTTTCTGTTAGCTGATCACTACCAGACCATTTTAAACTCACCTCAGAAGCTAGGGCATCAAAAATGATTTATATTAAATAACTCTATACATATACTGTAGCTCAGAATCTCCTGTACATATCTGAAAACATGCTACTATAAACAAGAGAACACAGGTTGGACCCTTGATAACAGCTCTCAATGGACAGAGATAAAATGGGAAAAGGCAAAAGACTGTGTACAATATTGCCTGACTTGAGTGGATATATTAAGGAAGCTAATGTATTTTAAATGCATACTTTCCTTTAATATCTAATATTATAACATTTTATCTTCAGTTCTGCAGTGTGACACAGGGTTATATTGTAAATGATAACATTACTTTTTATTTCCTTTTGTGTCCTTGTTTTCACATTGCTTTAATAATAGACAGAGATTCATGCTGGATCAATCAATATAAAAGTAGGTGACAAAGCCAAGAGAAGGTAAGCAATACATCTCCTTGAATTATCACAGTACATTCCATTACCTTGATTATATAGAAGTATGGACAAAATTAAAGTGTACTAGTTATGGTTTGCATCTAAGATTATAAATATAGTGTAATATAAGAACAGTAAACTATGCTAATTTTATATTAAAGGACAATGATTTTGACTTTCCATGTCCTTTGAGTCCTGTAGTATAGAAAAAACTTGCTATATTTTTATTTTGTATGAATTTTGTAATAACATACATTTTTTTAGAAAATGTTAAGATAATAAATTAAAGTTTGCATACAAAGCTTTAAAAAAAAACTATATATAATAGGACAAAATGTATAATGATAATCAGTAAATGCATTCTTAATTTAGTTTACTGTAGTTGTAACATTTAAAGGGTATGTGCACTTTCAAGGGGAAAAAAATTGCATATAAAGAAAAAATAATATAGCGCAAACAATTGCGACGCAAGTCATATTGTAATTGAATGTTATTAAAAATGACCTTTCCTTTTCCTTATTAAAGAGGTTTTATTGGATTTACAAAACATTACAGGAATCGAGACAGGCATGAACAAAGGAGGTGGACCACAGTATATTATGGTCCATCAGTTAACATGAGCTTACAGTAAATGATGAGATATCATTATTATATAGTCACAAACATGGGTATCAGAATAACAATATACTTATTATTGGTAGGGATATGGGAAAGGTATGGTTGCCTGATAGAGGCTAAAGGGGTTGAAGCAGAGGAGAAAAAAGGTCTGCATGAGCCAGCGATAAGCTGAGTGAGGAGGGTGAAGTGACAGCTACCATGGCAGGAGGACAGTTTGGTCAAAGGTCAACGGTAAACAGTGTGCGACCCAGAGTTTCCAAATACGGTCAAACTTGAGCATTTGATCTTTTTCAATGGCTTCCATTTTGGCATTTATCATTGTACAGGTTACTCTATTCTTGGTATAGAGGGAGATTTCCACGCTTATACATTTATGTCATAACTAAAGGCATTATGGTTCATTATTGAATGACAAATAAGGGTATGTATGGAAAAATGACTGCCATCATGATCAAACATGAACATCTTTTGGCCCATTCCATTGCAGACCCAAAGAAAGATGACAAGGACAAGTGTTCTGATATGGAAGTTGACTGGTAAGCGGTCCAAAGAACAACTTTATACATTTGCTAATAATCAAAAAGGAATAATAAATAGTCCATCCATATTATAATTGAATGTTATTAAAAATGTAACTTTACTTTTCCTTGTTAAAGAAGTTTTATTGGATTTACAAAACATTACAGAAATCAGAAATAGACAGGCATGAATAAAGGAGGTGGACCACAGTACATTATGGTTCATAAGTTAACATGAACTTACAGTAAATGATGAGATATTATTATTATATAGTCACAAACATGGGTATCATACCAAATTCAATCAAACTTGAACATTTTATCTCTTTCAATGGCTTTCATTTTGGCATGTATCATTCATGGTACAGGTTACACTATGCTTGGTCTCAGCTACAATTAAAGAGGGGGATTTCCACGCTTTAGCTATAGTTTGTTTCGCAGCTGTAAGAAGTTGAATAAAAAAAATATTAAATTGCATGCGCATCAGGAAATCTGGTTTTAAACTCAGAAGTGCAATGGTTGGGTGGGCTAGCACAGGGACCTCAAATAATTTGGAGGCTAGAGCAAATATATCATTCCAGATGGCTTAGGCTGTTGGGCAGCAACACCAGATATGTATATATGCACCCTGCTCCAAGCAGCCATGAAAACAAAAAGCCGAGTAGGATGGGACAAATGTAGCTATTCCAGAGGGTACTAAATACCAGAAAGTCAGCACTTTATAGTTGGTTTCTACTGCCAGAATATTAGGCAAGGAGGATTTAATTGCTGACCAGAACTCGGACCAGTCTGCAGTGTCAAAGCTGCGCCCAAGGTCCTCCTCCCATTTCTGAGTGTTGTGATATGGCTGAACCAGAGTGACTCCATCTTTATAAGTTCATATAAGATTAACTTGGGTTAACCTTACTAGTTAGCTTAAACTCTGTATCTGCAGACTGTAGCAGTTTTTCTATAAAACATGCATATAGGAAAATATAGCTTGCATAAGCAGTTTTATTCTGTACTGTCTAAATAAAGAAATTGTGTCACAATATGTCTATGCCACATATCCCATGACTGTGACACATGAAAGCAGATGACATAATTAATGATATGTAATGATATGTAATGTATGCCTCTGTATTGACCACACCCATGTTCTATGCAATGATTGGCTGATAAGGGTGCATATAAATTGCAGCCCCTCCCAGAATAAACCAGACAACTGCTGAACTGTAATCTTGACTCATCACCTTCTTTTGTAAGCCAAGATGTTGTCTCCTTAATACTGCAGTGTTAAGTAAAGAGTTTCGTGAGTATTGTAATTGCGTTAGTTATACCTCTAGCTGGTCTTTGTCAGGTATATAGAAATACCATTTTAATCACAACACTGAGTATACTGTGGCTTATCAGAATCGGATTTAACTAGGAGTTAGGAATAAAGGGATGAGATAAGTTGGAACAATTCCATTGGGGATAGGCTGGAGAATTCACTAAGAGTTCGAAAGGGGAGAAATGTGTAAGAAGTGACAATGTTATGTAACCAAATGAGCCCCGAGAATGCCCACCTTCCAAATTCTGCAGGAGACTCCCAGGCTGGAAGAAAGGCTGGGTTCTTGAGGAAGAAAAGGAGGGGGTTGTGGGGGGGGGGATTGTAGGTGGCTCTGGGTTTTAATGAGCTCCAGACAAACCCAGCTGCTAGTTTATGTAATATTCAAAGGTAATAGGCAGGGGCCAGAACCAGTAGGACCCTAAATAGGTATAATAGTTTGGATAGGATAGTAATTTTGATAACATTAATTATACCTAGCCAGGATAGGGAAAGGGAGGCCATTGCATCAGCAAGCTTGACACCTGTCTCAGGATTGCTGGGTAGTTAATGGAGAAAATCTGTCTGAAGCTGAATACCCAAATAGGGTATAGTTTTTAAAGCCCATATAAATGGTAGTGCAGCTTGTGCAGACTGTAGCGCCAAATTGGAAAGAGATATTTTTAACGTCAAGGACTTCTTAGTGTTAACTACTAGGCCTGAGATGGCAGAAAACTTGGGAGGATAAAAATAACAACATATCTGCAAATAGGCAGAGCTTGTGCTGGTGGCCACCTAGCTCTATGCCTCTGATTGTTGGATGTGATATGATCAATTGGGCTAGCAGATCAATGAGGAGGGCAAATAGGTAAGGAGAGAGTGGGCCTCCCTGGAGTGTACCCCTTTCTATACTAAAGGGTTTGAATTTGTATCCTGTGTATTTGACATATGCACAGGGTTTGTCATATAGTGTGGCAATCCATTGCATGAAGTGAGGGCCAAACCCCTATTTCTGGAGGATATAGTGCAGATAGGGCCAGGATATAGAATCAAAGGCCTTCCTAATATTGAGTGAAAGAAAGCATGCAGGAATATGATGTATTCTAGCTGCATGTGTGCCCTCAAGTAGTATATTAAAGGCTTTGGGTAGGACAAGCAAAAGGATCTCTCAGAAGGTACGATAATATATGGCCAAGTAACCATCAGGGCCTGGTCTTTTATTGAGTTTCAAATCTTTAATTGTATTAGAAACTTCTTCTATGGTGATAGAGCCCTCTAGTTGATTGCGTTCAGTTTGGGCTAGCGTAGGGAGGTTTAACCTGGAAAAGAGGGTGTCAGCTTGGGAAGAGCAGAATTCCTTCTCTGCTGAGTATAGGGAGGCTAGGTGGGAGCAGAATTTGTGCACAATCTTTATTGGATTACTAGTATAAACATCATTGGATATCTTGAGTCAGATGGGTTTGGTGGATTTATTTATGGATTTAAGTGTGCGTGCTATTAGGGTGTCTGGTTTATTAGAGTTCATTTAATAAGTGTGTCTAGAGTGACGTAAGAATGTGTAGAGAAGCCCCCCCAAAAACATGATTACCTGCTTGTGTGATTGGCTCACCAATTTTCCCAGAAGTCTGCCCTAAGATACAAGTCATATTTCAGGCATCCACTGCAACACAAATGTCATTTTTTGCTGAGATACTCCCAATAGGAAATAACTTTCCTCATTAGAGCCCTGCTGATGCACAGCTGATTGCTAATTATGAAACCACTCCCATTACACTCATTTTCCCACACGGATACAGACAAACACACAGGGATTTTTTCAGAACAACAAGACAGTATTCCAATAACCTGATTTTCTTTTGGTTATAGACACTAAGTCTTATAGCTTACATATATATATGTAAATATGTTGAAGAATGTATCCTTATTTGTATGACCTTAGATAGTAAACTCCTTGAGGGCAGGGACTGATGTAAATGTACAATGTGTAAGGCACTGTGTAAATTGACATTGCAAAAAAAAAAACAGGAAACTTTCCTATCAAGTACTTACCGTAATTTTCCTGATGGACGCCATGATAGCATATGCATGGGTTTACCCCACCTCTTCTCCTATCCTGTAGGACCCAACTCCCATAAATATTATATCAGTTCCAGAGGCTGCATTCCATAACTAGCCTACTCATGACATTGAGAGGACACTCCTGCTGCCATAGAGTCCATCAGGAAAGAAAATTCACAGTAGGAATTTGATAGGAAATTTGCAGTTTTCCTGACAGACTCCATGGCAGCATAAATATGGGAAATAAACTAGCCATACAATACATCCATGGGTGGGAAAATGCTGAACAAAAAGCTTTAATTTGTACTGTCAACAGACAGGATTTTCAAACCAAAATTTACAGAGGATAAAGAAGCAGGCACTATATAATAGTAAGCCATAAAGGTATTGATCGAGAACCAAGAAGCCACTCTACATATTACATCAGGTGCCACATGACGCAAAGCCGCCCAAGACACACTCCTGGTTGAATTTGCTGTGGACAATCCACAACACAATCATCCTAGATAAGGTAAGTTTTCCTTTGTTTTTCCCAGAAAAAAAAGAATGAAGTCTGAAGGAAGCTGTAGTTTGTAGATATAACTTTAGGGTATCTCCCACGTCTAAATGATGTACATTGGCACTCTCAGGCACTTTGGTTGGCAGAAAAATGAATTTGCTGTCATGAAAGACTGATGTTACCTTGAGATTTGAGAAAAGCATGGGTATCAGCACCACTTGATCCAGAAAGAAAGTTAAGTAAGGTTCTTTATGACCGAGGGCTACCAAATTTTCTAGACTCTTTTCACCAATGTGATGGCTATGAGAAAGGGAGGCCTGATAGAGAGGATTTTATGGAGACAGACCTAGCACCCTCCACTCCAGATCCTGAGTGAAAATCAAGGAAAGGGGAAGATCCTATTTGGAAGATCCCAGATTTCTCTGGGGCCTAGCGGCTCCCTTGAAGAATTGTCAGACAAGAGGATGTCTGGTCCAGAAAACACCAGCAAAGGCAGATAAAGCTGACAGATCTAATTCCATTTGCAGAAAGCCTAAAACTGCTGAGCTGTACCAACAAAGGGATTCAAATCCTGTTCAGCCAGTATGGCAATACTGCCACTATCTACATATCTTCCGTTGGTCGCTCAGGTCTCTGGGTGGGGCTGAAGGTGGCAGGAGGGGGGACATCCCCTCCCGCTCCTTAGGATAACAGCCGAGTGGCTTTTAGCCACATTGGTTGTTATCACTAAAAAGCCAACCGCTGGCTCTAAAAAATGGTACTGTACTAGATTGATGCCTGCAGCTGCAGGTATCACCCTGGTTTAACTCCTTCTAGCCTTGAATGCACATTTGCGTGCGGTTGGCGCGAATGGGTTAATCATTGTTGATTTTTTGGATGGTGCAATTGTAGAGGATATATTATTTAATACCCTTTGTCTATACTTCCTGTATAATGCAGAGATAATTAGGCTCATCTGTAATCTTCTCCCCATGTGAAGCGATACATATAATGCCAACAAAGAATGCTAATGTATTCATAAGTTATTCTACACCATTACATCATGCAGCCATTTCCATGTTTTGGTATTTGTCATTAAAAAGTAAAAGCATGCTTGACTGCCAAGTCAGCATTTACTGTATCCCAATTATTCATGTTGTAATGTATCCCATCTTTATGTAAATGTATCTGAATATATAAGACATTAGTGATTCTACACATCAAGATTGAATCAGTTTGTGAAGTCTTGACTTCCCCTTCATTGCTCTCCATCATGATTCTATCATGTAACTTGTGAATATAGAAACGAGGAATATATTATTTAAGTTTGGTATATACTATACCACTAATATCATCACATGTATTAACACTGATATTAAAATCAGAATTAATAATATTAATCTGATGGAAAAGATATTCCATATCACACAGAATTCCACACATTTATATAGTAAGAAATGGGATCCCTGGTTTAACCACTCTACCTCCTTTTTTAATACTCCCTGAAATTGGGTCTCCTATACATGATTGTCTACGGTTTACTGCACTATTATGGTTCTAGCCCATCACCTTACCAAATGAAAACACAAACTATTGCAATATATATGCACTGTATCTTGTACAAAATTTTGTATCTATGGTGATTTTCTATGTTTGTCTTGATATACATTGCATTTATTATATTATATCTATGCTTACTCTCTGTACTTTCTCTATGTACCAAATAAAAATCGTTTGTAAACAAAAAAAAAAAAAAAAATGCTTCAAGCATTTATTATTCCTTCCTAAGAAAATAAAAATCCAGGTGTGAGACTCTGAAAACTAAAGTGTTTTACCTGCTAAAGGATTTGTGATTCTGGTCAACTGCATGTGTGATACAGAAGACCATAGCATCCAGGTCCTAGCAATATAGCTAGGTCCAGAACCTGCCCCAGCCTGTGGTTGGATAATAAATGAGCAGCACCTTGATTAATAGCACTCTTAATCTCTCCTGTCCTATAAACATACCGATATTTATCCATTAACAATACTGTGAAAAGCAACAGTACAGAAAGTTAAAATCAATAAAGCATTAGGTGCATATGCTATTTCTATGTAAAAATAAATTTAACCACTTCAATGCAGGGCACTTATACACCTTCCTGCCCGGACCAATTTTAAGATTTCAGCGCTCTCACATTTTGAATGACAATTGCACGGTCATGCGACGCTCTACCCAAAAAAAATTTGTATAATATTTTCCCCACAAATAGAGCTTTCTTTTGGTGGTATTTGATCACCAGTAGGGTTTTTATTTTTTGTGTTACATATAAAAAAAATAACAATTTTAAAAATAAAAAAGATTTTCTTTGTTTCTGTTACAAAATTTTGTAAATGAGTATATTCTCTCCTTCACTGATGGGCACCGATGAGGCTGTAGTGACAGGCACTGATGAGGCAGAACTGTTTGGCACTGATGAGGTGGCACTGATTAGGTGCCACTTATATGCAGCACTGATAGGCAGCACTGATAAGCAGCAATGATGGGCACTGATAGGTGGCACTGATATACAGCATTGATGGGCACTGATAGGTGGCACTGATGGACACTGATGGGTGCTCATAGGTGGCACTGATGGGCACTGATAGGTGGCACTGATGGGCACTCATAGGTGACACTGCAAGGTGGCACTGGAGGGCACATATAGGCAGCACTGATGGGTGGCACTGATATATGGCACTGACAGGCAGCACTGATCAGAGGCACTGGCAGGCATCACTGGTGGGTAATGATTGCCATCCCTGGCGGGATCTATTGGGCTTACCTAGTGGTCATGGGTGGGCATCCCTGGTGGCCATGGGTAGGCATTTTTGCTTGCCATGGGTAAGCATTACTGTTGGGCATGGGTGGGCATCCCTGGTGGTCCTGGGTGGGTATCCTCTGGGGATCTGCACTGATAATAAATCAGTGTAGACCCCCCCCATCAGGAGAGCGGCTCTCCTCTACTCCCGCCTGTCACAGCTTTTCCTGTTTACACTGCGGTCAGCTGTGATTGGACACAGCTGATTACATGGTAAAGAGCTCTTTATGTAGATCGGGGGTGCAGTGTGTCAGACTGAAACACCACACCATCGATCAGAGCGCAATTGACTGGACGTCATGTGACTCCCAGTCAGGTTAACTGAACCACTTCCCAGCCGTCATTCTGCTATAGGCCAGGTGGGAAGTGGTTAAAGCAGAAACCTATGTATAGCGTTTACTGCATAGCTACACCTGTACAGCTTGAAACAATGCAAGTATGCATATTCCTTACCTGTGGAACTGCTGTGGAAGATGATAATAACTGTAGCAGTCTCACTGCTACAGTGATTACTGGGGTGTTCTGCTTCCTGTGCCAATCTGCCCTTTTGCACAGTGAACACAGGGGGTTAATCACTCAGCACAGGCACCATTCACAGAATGTCTTGTATTTTCATAAATAAATACAAAGCATTCTCTTATTGATGAACTTGTGACTGAGATTTGTGATGTCACCACCCCAAAGCTTTCTGTCAATGGCAATAGTAATGAGAAACACCTGTGTTCACTTTGTAGAATGGCAAGGAGTTTCAAAACAAATTGGGATGTTGGTGCCATATCTATCGTATAGGGATGAGCTGAACACCCCCCTCGGTTCGCATCCAGAACATGCGAACAGGCAAAAAATAAGTTTGAACACGCAAACACCGTTAAAGTCTATGGGACATGAACATGAATAATCAAAAGTGCTAATTTTAAAGGCTTATATGCAAGTTATTGTCATAAAAAGTGTTTGGGAACCTGGGTCCTGCCTCAGAGGACATGTATCAATGCAAAATTTTAAAAACTGCAATTTTTTTGGGAGCAGTGATTTTAATAATGCTTAAAGTGAAACAATAAAAGTTTAATATTCATTTACATTTCGTATCTGGGGGGTGTCTATAGTATGCCTGTAAAGGGGCACACGTTTCCCATGTTTAGAACAGTCTGACAGCAAAATGACATTTCTAAAGGAAAAAAAGTCATTTAAAACTACTCGTGGCTATAATGAATTGTTGTTTTTTTTTGGCATTGATACATACCCCCTGGGGCAGGACCCAGGTCCCCAAACACTTTTTATGACAATACCATGCACATAAGCCTTTAAAATTAGCACTTTTGATTTCTCCCATAGACTTTTAAAGGGTGTTCCGCGGCTTTCGAATTTGCCGTGAACACCCAAAATTGTTCGCTGTTTGGCAAACTGACGAACAGCCAATGTTTGAGTCAAACTCATGTTCACCTCAAACATAAAGACCATCCCTACTAGGGTACCCCTAAGGTCATGTCCACATAACTTTTTGCAGAAGGGCAGCCATTTGGTGCAAGACCTGGAAGAACACAGGTCCTCCCTATGTCAATACGTATGGGGTACATAGTACCCCTACCAATTCACCCCTTTTCTGGCCTACCAGGCTGCATGCTCGGATAAGGGTCTGGGAAGGATTTTGGGGGGGGGGGCACACTGTTTTTTCCATTTTATATTGCCGGAAATGTTTTTTTCAATTCAGCCATCAGCAAAGGCAGCTCGTTGACAGCTGATGACTCATCGGTTGTTAAGAACGCTGCCCAATCAGGGCTCAGAATGCACTGTATGAGGGTTATAATTTCCTCCTATATTCAATAATATAATTATAATATTAAATAATATTATATATTATAATTAATATTGAATATTGGAGGAAATGATAATGCTCATATTCTCGATATGTATATATTCAGTAGAGGTTTTCACCATTTTGGTAGCTGTTAATATTACCACATAGAGATAGAAAGTTGATTTTTATATATAATGACATTGACCTCATCCTATAGGTATATCTGATATGGTCATTTACATACTTTTTATGATTTAAAATAACGTTTTAGTTAAGTGGCCCTTTGGTGCATAGGGAAATGTATCCTTGTCTAGTTCTAGTCTAATTTTACCACAGTTAAGTGTTATCAATAACACAGGCTTTTCTTTATATGTAATCAGAATGCACTGTGCAGCTCACAGGGCATTGCAGGGCATTCAACGGGGCAAACACCTGCCGATCGCCCTGGGTGTTTGCTGAATGGACAAACAGGTGATGTTCGAACCCAGTCGCCCAACTCTACTCACTATTCCTCTCACCTCTGGCCTGGCAGAAGCTGGTGCTCAGCCTCCTCTCAGCATGCCTGCCCCTGGGGAGATTCCACAGTCTATGACCCAGTGTGGCTCCTGACCCCTAGGCATACCAGCTGTAAAGCAGTGTTGTGCCCCTCATGTATACTGGCTGAAAAAACACACAAGTCCATCTAGTTCAACCAATGAGAATAAGAAATTCCTGCCTATGGTCAAAGATCCCTCATTATGACAGCATAGTCCACCTAGTATAGGGCAGACATGGTCTTCTCAGCAGAAAATTGAGACTGGGTACCTTCCTCTGTGGTGCAGAACAGGCCATTATTAACAATAAGGTGCCCAAAAAAATTACAGAACCTGAAATGTACTAGACATGTGCACACTGAAATATTTCGTTTCGGAATTTCGTTTTCGACCAAAAAACTGTTTTGCCACTACTCAAGTTGAAATAACACCACTTTTGATGGGAAAATAAAAACAACAATCCCCTTCAGATGAGCAAGGCATATTGCAAGGATTTTAACAAACTTAATTAACCACTTCAGCCCTGGAAGATTTTACCTCCTTCCTGACCAGAGCACTTTTTGCGATTCGGCACTGCGTCGCTTTAACTGACAATTACGCGGACGTGTGACGTGGCTCCAAAACAAAATTTACATCTTTTCCCCACAAATAGAGCTTTCTTTTGGTCATATTTGATCACCCCTGCGGTTTTTATTTTTTGCACTATAACAAAAAAAGAGTGACAATTTAGAAAAAAACGCATTATTTTTTACATTTTGCTATAATAAATATCCCCCAAAAATATATAAAAAAAAAATTTCCTCAGTTTAGGCCGATATGTATTCTTCTACATATTTTTGGTAAAAAAAAAAAAAAATAAGTGTTTATTGATTGGTTTGCACAAAAGTTATAGCATATACAAAATAGGGGATAGTTTTATGGCATTTTTATTAATATTTTTTTTTACTAGTAATGGCGGCGAGCTGCGATTTTTATCATGACTGTGACATTATGGCGGACACGTCAGACATTTTTGACACATTTTTGGGATCATTGTCATTTATACAGTAATCAGTGCTATACAAATGCACTGATTCCTGTGTAAATGACACTGGCAGTGAAGGGGTTAACCACTAGGGGGCAGGGTAAGGGTTAAGTGTGTACTGGGGTGTGTTTCTAACTGTGGAGGGGCGTGGCTACATGTGACACATCACTGATCTCTTCTCCCAATCACATGGAGCAGAGATCAGTGACACTGTCACTAGGCAGAACGGGGAGATGCTTGTTTACATTAGCATCTCCCCGTTCTTCCTCCCTGTGAGACGATCGCGGGTACCCCCATGGCAATCGAGTCCACGGGACCCGTGACCCCAATCACGGAGGTTACCAGCCGGTGCATGCGCGCAATGGCAGGGCAGCAAATTTAAAGGGACGTACCTGTATGCCCATTCGCCTGTGCATGCCATTCTGCCAACGTACATTGTCGTATGCCAGTCGGGAACCGGTTAAAGATTCCTGCTTGTTTCTGTTCTGAAGAAATATTTATTTGTGTGCAGAGTGAATCTACATGGGAAAGACTTTTTCATTATTAATTAGCTGATGCACTTGCAGTGCCCCAATGAGGAAAATTGCAGGGTCTACATCCCTTTAGAAGTAATTAACCTTTGTATCCCACAAAAAAAAAGAAAAAAAGGTTACAGAATATTCCTAAAATCTGACTTGTGCAAACTTTTGGGAATATCAGTAAGTAAATTACACAAGCAGGAAATGACATTTCTGGGAAGTTCTCTACACCAATTTGTACAGAAGGCATCCAGGTTGCCATATTGCATTTATTTTTACAGAAAAATTACAATGTTACAGATTGAAAAGGAAAGGTAATTTTTCATAACATTCAATTACAATATGGCTTATGTAGCAATTGCATATGCTGTATTATATATATTTATTTTTATTTCTACATTTTTTCCAAAGAAAGTAGAGTTACCTTTTAAGCCTAACATCCTATAGCTTTTAGGTCTGTTGTGGCTGCTTAATACTGTCACCAATCAATTAATGCCTATTGCAGACTGGTTAAATAAATCAGGTTTTTCATTCACAACCACCTGAACATGCTATTTTACCTAGTTATAAGAATTAATTAATCAGATTGGGGTGCTGCTGATTCTCTATTGAATAGTACTGTTCTGCAAAACTACATACAGCTTTAAGGCATCTCACAATCATTTAATCAAGAGGAATGGTGTTTTATCAATATTGCCCTAAAAGTCACATAAAAATGAAGACCCTCTTCCCACTGAGCAATGCATTCTTTTTTTTTTTTTTGCATGTCCACCACAGCAGTGCCCAGCTCCCTATGCCCTTTGACAATACTCTGCCTATTAGCTTTGAAAAGAGCTATAATGTATTTTTAAGTTTTGTCACCCATTGTAATGTGCAAAAATGGTAGTGGTCTAGCTGTTATGCTGACCTAACAAGCATATCATGTAAGTCATAGTTAAGTCAAAAATACTTACCCTTACACTTGTTTTGACTAAGTAACTCACAGAACATCATCATGACAACAAGACAACTAACATCTTTATAAGGAGCTTCTTACATAAGCTCAGTCACGAGTGCAGCTCTTTAAAACCCAACTCTGGTAATTTTATTTTAAGTTTTGTACAGGGCAAGGGTAAGAATAACTGTCTTGCATTTTCCTTTCCATCCTTCCTGTCTAGGTTACACTCACAACCTCTTACTTTTGACTTGATGGTTTCGGGACAGGAAGTCGGGCCAAAGGGGGAAGAGGCAGCAACACAAACTTGACAGTGGTGTCTCCTGACCACTTTATTAAAATGTAATGCCAGTAGAAAATCAGAGTCACTGGAGAAAGTAAACACTACACTGAACTTAGACAATTCACGTTTCCACCTACGTGTCAAAGTACAATAATATAATGTACATGCTGTTTTTGGCTTCAGTTCATAAAGAAAGCCACACATTTGCAATTATCTTTTGATAAAATGTTATCTGAGGGAATCTCCTCAATCCCAGATTTTGGCATCTCTTCCTCAACATATGCAATTATAATTAACTAAATTGGTGGTTAAAATTACATTTTCTGCCATGCTTTGTCTCTCACTACAAATATCTTAAAACCAAAAAGCATATATTTAAATTACATTTACCTGTGATCTTCAAATATGATGCAGTTACTAAGCTAAAGCGCTGTTATCTTTTATGCAAAATGCATTACTGAATTTGATCAATACTGCAGGCTCTGTGAACAGTGTTTTTATTTAAAATGGAAAGATCAAGAATCAAAAGCAGCAGAGGTTTATACAGAACATTAACAGACTCATCTAACTCTTTTATAACCATTTCTTTTGTATGAAGACATAGAATAAAATAATCTCACAAATAATGTCAATTTTACTTTTGCAAAGATTGAATTCTTTTGTCAAGATACTTTTTTTCATTGAATCTGTTCGCAAAGTGTCCATGTTTGGAATGTTAATTTGAGATTGCAAACTACTATAAATTATTATTCATTGGGGAAAAATGGAAGGACTCAACTAATGACACACAGCCTCTACTAGCTTGGTTATGAGAAATTAAGTTTCACCTGAAGCATATTATAACTGCTAGAGAAGCTAAACCATGCTGATATAATGACACTAATATGACTGTTATCCCATTGATATTGATTAATGCAAAACTATATAACTGATTCTACAATCAGTAAGTACAGCGTGAAACCCTCTACTTTGGTAAACAACAGGGTTATTGTGAGTAAGTGTGTTAAGTGAAACATTGTTAATATAATTATAATAACAATGCAATATTAGCCACACACAAACTCTTTTCCTGGGTATTCTAATTCTAAGGCTACCTGGGGGATTTTTACATTGTCTGGGATTGCCCTGGGAACACCTCCAGGTTAGGTGCACCTGTTTTGATATATGGTGTAAGATACCTATAATAATTCAAAATGGCATGTCTTGATTTGATAAGCATGTAGCACACACCACGTAGGAGATGAATATAAACAAGGATCCCCACTTCTGTACAGCCAGGCACACAAAATCTTCACAGGCACACAAAAGTCAGAAAACAGTCCATAGCTTTATTTTTGTTGTTTTATTAGGGGGGTTAACAACTTGGATAGAGGTAAGATTAGGTTATGTGATACCCCCTTGACTTACACAAGAATTCTGGGGACAGCTTCCTATATACAGGCTCTTCTTCATCTTTTCTCCTGCACACACGTTGTTCCTTTTCTTGCACAGCGTCTGCTGGTTCACTCCTAAGGAAATTGACAGTCTCCTTGTCAGTTCAGTAACAACCCTTTACAGGCAGGAACTCACAGCCCCTAATACCACGTACACACGATCGGAATTGCGCCCAGAAAAAGACCGATGAGAGCTTTTCATCGGAAAATACGACCGTGTGTATGCTCCATCAGAATTTAGCTGTCCAAATTCCCGCCAGCCAAAAACTTTCTATTGGTAATTCTGATCATGTGCATGCAATTCCGACACGCCAAAAATCACGTATCCTCAGATTCAACTACGAGACAGAAGCTATTGGCTACTGGCTATTGAACTTCCTTTTTCTAGTCGCGTCGTACGTGTTGTACGTCACGGTGTTATAAACGATAGGAATTTGGTGTGACAGTGTGTAGGCAAGACAGCTTGAGCCGAATTCCATCGGAATTCCGTTGGGAAAACCATCAGAGCTTTTTCCGACGAGAATTCCGATCGTGTGTACGTGGCATAAAAGTAGCACATGTGGAGTGCAACAGTGTGTAACCTTTATTTCGGCTTCATCTGTGGCCACTGATCCCAGCACCACTTTTTCAGGCACTGCTAGCCCACCTGGCTGCAGCTGCCTCTTTCACAAGCCCTCCTGGCTGCTTCTACACCAGTCCATCCAGCTGACTCTCTGGAGATCTCTCAGGGAAAGGCAAAAGACTTAAGCCTACTCCTGTCCTCAAGGGAGACTGGCTATATATCCCTTTTGTTAGTCCCACCAGCGATTAAGTTCTTACTCAGTCCTCTCTTTGCCCCGTGCCTTCGGGAAAGCCTCCTCACTTTGTGCCTTTGGCAGGATTCTACCAGCTCTTGAACCCCGACCCAAGGCCAGACACACTGCAGAATAGGGGTACCCCTCAGGGCCACAGAGAGCCTCCTTAACACTTTATCTCCATCTTCCACCTGACTGCCCCTGCTGGCCTGGTCTACGCTTTTTTATGGGATTGTCTTAGCCCCTTGCCAGCCCACCTCTGGGGATTAACTGAGGCCCCACAAATATTAATTGCAGCCCCGCCCGTTCATTAGTTCTAAAAGGTTCTTCAACCTTCCAAACATCAGGGGGAGGCACCAGAGTGCTTCTACAATGAATTATGGCCTCTAATAACCCTGACTCAATTCCATCATGCAGGCTATTCCTGGCCAGAAATATTCTTTTTCCTTCACTGCCACTACTAGTAGCACACATTAGAGAGTGAAATTTGAACAAATGCTTTCAGATAGCAAACTCCTAACCTTATCATGGAAAGGAAGTCTAAAATCTCTGCGTATAATACTCAAATACACCACTTGCATTTACAACTTTACACAGAACCAAAATCTTATGACTATATATATATATATATATTTATGGCTGGAGCCCTATGGCCGATATGTATCTGAACAAAACAAGCTTATCATGAGACACCTTATATGAAATGGACCTGAAAGTGTGCCTTGGTCTAATGGACGGTATACCAAAATAAGGGGGCATACCCAGTAATTAGAATAAATGTGATTGAAGAGAAATGTTTTAGATAAATGCCCTAAAAAGGGGATGGGAGGGAGGGTATTGCGCACCGGAAACCGACAACTACCCCAGGCGAACGGGCTGGTTAAATACCCCCCCCCGGGCTCCTCCCATAAATTCAGGCCACCATACTGGCCTTCTTACTTATGGCTGGAGCCCTATGGCCGATATGTATCTGAACAAAACAAGCTTATCATGAGACACCTTATATGAAATGGACCTGAAAGTGTGCCTTGGTCTAATGGACGGTATACCAAAATAAGGGGGCAAAACAGTCAGGTAGGGATAAGAGTTTTATTGTTTCCTGGTTAATCTTTATTGAGCCAGTTGAGTGAATGCTCGTGACATCTCTACCTGTGGGTTAGGGATGTACCGAGTGAAGCAGGCCGACTTCCACCTGCCCAACCTTTTGATGACGTGGTCCGGGACCCCATGCCGGGATGCGGATGAAGCTGCTCCGATGCGGAAGGAGTGGCCGGAATACTCACTGGGATTGAGGAGCAAGTTGCGGAGGAGAATCCTGACATGCTTAATGAATTGGTGGTTAGTTAGTGGTTTGACCGGGAAGGGCAAAAGAGGGCTAGAGTCCGGGAGCTCGGGTAGCCGAGAGAGAAGCTGTGTAAGCACCGCGACCGGGCACCAGGCATTGTTAGTCTTGAAGAGGTGGATGTCTACGCCGGTGCCTGTCTGCTGGGTCTTGGTTACCGGGAGGTGGAGGATGAAATGGTCCTGGTGACGGAGCAGATGACGTCTGCGGAGGACTGGGCTGTGTGGGCTATTGTGAGTGAACTCCCCGGGCCGAAGGAAGCCATAGAAGGCTAGGTAAATGGCTGCCTGTATGACCAGACTGGGGAGAGCACCGAAGGGGTAGCTGTTGAGTATGGTGGACATGTCCCTAAAAATGGAACTGGTGATGGGGAGCCGTTTGACTTTCACTGGCGGCTGTTGTTTTTGGATGCCGCGTAGTATGGCTCGGACAGCGTGGGACGAAAAAACAGAGGGATTGGTAGGATCCTGGATTGAGAGGAAGTGCTGAACGCCAGCTAAATATAAGCGGATGGTGTTAAAAGACAAGGCCAGTTGGTTGTGGCAGTACGAGATGAAGGCTAGTATGTGTCTAGCATCTGTGGGGGTGCCTACTGTGGAGGCCACCAGAAATGTGTTGAAGGCCTTCCAGGCTACCTGGTAGGCTTTCAGCGTATTGTCCGATAAAGAACGGTTGATGAGCTGCGTGGCTCCTAGTAGATGCGGCTCTAGTCCAGGGTCAACTGCGACCAATGCGGGATAGGAGCTAATGTGGTATCTGCACTGGGAACCTGTAGAAAGAAGGACCGGAAATTAAAACGGGACAGGGCGTCAGCTGCGAGGTTATATTTCCCTGGGATAAACATGCAGACAACGTTAAATTGGTGCTGTAGCGACAGCTGCACCAGCCTGCATAGGAAGGACATCACGGAGGGAGATTTAGACCTGCCTTTATTGACAATTTCGGCTGTGGCCTGATTGTCGGTGGTGAAGCCTACCGTTTGACCAGACCAGGTAGGGCCCCAGAGCTGGGCGGCTGCAACCATGGGGTAGAGCTCGAAGAGTGAAGAGGATTGACTAAACCCCGGGATCCTAAGAATTTGAGAAGGCCAGGGTCCGGCGAACCAATGGTGGCCAAAAATTGCTGCAAACCCTGTTGAGGCCGCGCCATCTGTGACTACCTGTGGTGAGAGAGGTGAGATGCATGGGATGAAGAGAGAGATGCCATTCCAGTTGGACAGGAACTCGTCCCACATTGCCAGGTCTGCTAAAGCTGCGGTGTCTAGGCAGAGGATTTGATCCGGGTCTTGAGCCTGAGACAGGTAGACCAACAGACGTGATACAAAGGAACGGCCTTGTGGAATAATGCGCATGGCATAGTTGAGCATGCCCAACAGCGACTGCAGCTGTCTCCTTGTACATCCCCTGGTCCGAGTGAATTCGTGGAGTGCCGCCTTGATGCGGGTTAGTTTGTCAAGGGGCAGGCTGGCTTTCATGGAGCTGGTGTCTAAATTGACTCCAAGGAAGGTGATTGAACGTGCGGGTCCTTCCACCTTATGTTCAGCGATGGGAACATTGAGGTTCCCAAAGACGGTCCTTAACTTGTCGAGATCCCTCGGAGGTGTGCCTGGCCGTTCTATCAACAAGAAGTCGTCTAGGTAGTGGATAATTTGCTGACAGCCGACCTTGTGTAAGAGAATCCACTCGAGGGACTGAGCGAACATGTCGAACAGCCACGGGCTGCTTTTGGAGCCGAACGTCAACTTCGTAGCGAAGTAATATTGGTCCTTCCACTTAATCCCGTGCCAGCACCAGAGGGACGGGTGGATAGGCAACAGTTTGAAGGCGTCGGATATGTCCGCTTTGGCCAGCCACGCACCTGTGCCTACTTTAAGGATGGCCTGAATTGCCATGTCCACGGAGGAGTACTTTAAGGAGAACTCCTCAGAAGGGATCAAGGAGTTTAAGCTGGGAATGTGAGAAGAACGAGGCGCAGACAAGTCATACACTAAACGGTTTTTATTGGAAAACTTGCCCTTGACAAGCCCAATAGGGCTAACTCTCCACATATTGAAGGGGGGCTGAGTGAAGGGGCCTATGACGAAGCCTCGATCCACCTCGTTCTGCAGCAGCAGGTCGATGGCCTGTTCGTCAGAGGCTGCTGAGCGGAGGTTTCTGCACTCGTGGGTTTGGTGGGGTAGGGAGATGAGGCCGGTGTGGAAACCTGAGGTGAAGCCACCGATGAGGAAGGTGGCTAGTGAAGGAGTGGGGTGCGTGTTGAGATAGAAGCCCAGGCAAAGCACATCTATACGGCTTAGTCAAGAGCCTTTGTGCGCTTTGACCTCGCACACATTTCTGGGGTGTGCCCTGTGGCATATAACGCAGATGTGCAGTAGACGGCACTGGCTGTAATTGCAAGAACCATAGTTAAAGTTATTGCAGATGGCCGCACCCCCAACGGTCCGGACCGTGCGTCCAAATTTGTCCACCTGGTTCTTAGGTGCCGAGCCTGATGGGCCTAGGGCTGCGGCAGAGGTGGAGGGGAACTCTACTGGGCGACTAGCCGGTATGTTGGCGCACCAGGGAGCGGTATGGGTGGAGGACTGGCAGATGGCACACAGGGGTGAACGAAGGCCGGCAAAATGCCGGCAGAATAGTTCCGTATCCATAAGGCTCCAGTCTGTGGGCGACTGGAACTGTGCCAGTTTGGCGGCTGCTTTCGCTGAGAAGGAACGATGGTAATCGTAGAAAGCAAAGCCACCATATTTGTATCCCAGGTCCACCACCGTGTGGAGATACAAATCTAGTTCTACCCTCCTGGCAGGAGAGGCTGAGCAAACGACATCTCTCAGCGTTCCAAAGGCTAGTGTAAACTCGGGGATGGATAGCTTACGGTTCAGCCTGGGGTCCTTAGCTTTGAGGACTACGGATACATCCCCCCAGGTGTAAGCCTTATTCTCTGCCAGGTCATGTACTGAAATGAGCAAGGAGGCAAGGTTAACATCCTTGCCGTCCAAGATGTCCTTCCTAATGCTGGCCGGCACCAGATGTGCTGGACAGACCACGGGACATGTGCCTTCGGTACCTGTTGGTAGTGGAGACGGGACTGCGTCCGGAACCGGGGTGGCTGTGGCTGGGAGTGTTTCTAAGAGGGTCACTCTGGTTTGAACATCCGTGACCGAGCTGGATAGAGACGACACCATGGCATGTAGTTGGCCTATTGCCGTTGAGATGGACTGCAGAGTAGCCTGAGGCGGGGTACTAGGCCCGGCGGTAGCTGGGGGGGTAGAGAGGAGCCTAAACAGCTCTGCTTTCCTAGCTGTGGCTGGGAAGGGGATGCCCCTGCGTCTGAGCTCTGCTGTCAGCCTAGGGATAGTCCAGCCCCTGAAAGACTGTATGCTGTCGTTCACTGAAGGCGGGCGAGGTGACAGGGGGGCAGTGAGGTCTTCGCTGCCGAGCTGGGACATGGCTCCTGATGGATCGTGTCCTAGGAGTGATGTCCTATCTCTTTGGGGAAGATAGATGGACGACCGGAACCTATAAAGGATGACAAAGTCAAGACTGTTTCTCTATTTTCCAAGTGAACCCACCTGTTGCTGGGTACTAAGGCGGAAGCGAACGCGTATACACATATATATTGACGTGTGCCTCAGCGTACCTACATATGTGTATCGGTCCGTCTCGCTGTCGCCTTTTCCACTCCTAGCCCTCTTGTTTTTTTGTTTTGTTTTTTTACCTGGGAGATAACGTCCAAGCTGGTGCAGGGTGGACCTGCTAAAGTTAGACTGACCTGGAGAGAGAAATAACAGATGAATTTTGTTGAAGGAGCCTAACAAGGAACTGACAAGCGACATAAGCGGCTGGCTAACACAACTGAAGTGCACCGGTGAGTAGATATTTCTTCGCCACAATTTCTAAGTCATCGCGCCGTTATTTCCCTCATACTTTCTGTTTTCCTTTTGGGGTTTCCTTCTTTTTTTTTTTTTTTTGCCGAACGCCAGGCAACCTGTGGAAAAAATGAATGAAATGTGGCTGTTCCCTCTGGGGCACGCCGAACCGTATCGATGCATCATAGATGCTACTGGATTCGGGTCGGGGCGCTATAAGTGATCGTGAGATGAAGTATGGTTGCCGTGACAGAGGCACCACTGGTCGTGTCGCTAGTATGACTAACAACAGCACGGACTCTGGAGCACGTACTGAAATGTGGGAAATAACCTGGGGCGAACCGTAACGAATCGGTGCATGCGATCGTGCGACTGGATTCGAACCGGAGCGCGGAATGTGACAGTGAAATGAACTAAAGGACTATTGTCATGACAGAGGCCTGGGACGGCCGGCCACGGACTGAGGCTGGAACCGACCCAGATTTCTGGAGCATGCACTGAAATGAGGCCGAAAACCTACAAACCTGGGACCGTCCGGACGAGTCGATGCAAGTGAATGCGATCGGACTCGAACCGGGCGTACTAGATGAGGATGAAATGTTTCCCATGGTAGAGCTACGACTCGGAGAGGACGCGACTCGCGACCGTCAACGAACGGGCTCTAGCGCATGTACCGAAATGAGGCCAACGCAAACTGGGACACGTCGATCGAAACCTGTGCATTTTGACAAAGCGACTGGTATTGATTCGAACGTGATAGGTGACATGAAATGACTCCCATGACAGGGCCCGGGTTGGAATGGTAACGAACGGGCTCTGGAGCATGTACTGAAATGAGGCCAAGATCCTTGGGATACGTTGGTCGAACCTGTGCGTTTTTATTTGAAAAGACGACTGGTATCGATTCGAACGTAGTAGGTGACGTGAAATGACCCCCCCACATGACAGAGACCCGGACGGTTGGAACGAGCGGGCTCTGGAGCATGTACCGAAATGAGGCCGAGTACCTAGGGGCACACCGGGACGAATCGGCGCATTTAGTTTATGCAACTGGATTCGAATCGGAGCGTAGTAAGTGACAGGTGAAATGAAGAAATGGCCTACGTGAGCCAGCTTGTGGCAGAGGCACGAGTCGTTGTGCCGTAAGATACGACTGGCAACGATATGACTGCGGTACACGACAAACAAGATTTTGACAACCAGCTACTAACATAGTGTACAAGCAATATCTACCGAACGACGCCCGTGAAATGAAGGGCGTATGCGGACATGTGCGTTATGAGTGATAACAACCCGGTATCATCACGAACGATATGACATTTTTTGGGTTTTACGACCCTCAAACAAATATGGAAAGGAAGGTCAATCGAGACCCCTACCTGCGGCAGTCGAGCCAGCGAGATTGTACAAAACCGGACGGAACACGAGCACTGCGAGACTTCCTAGAAGGGAGACGTTTTGTCCGAATGGTAATCAATGGTGATCAACACGCGCTGTCAGCCTAGTGACGTGGTATTGCGCACCGGAAACCGACAACTACCCCAGGCGAACGGGCTGGTTAAATACCCCCCCGGGCTCCTCCCATAAATTCAGGCCACCATACTGGCCTTCTTACATATATATATATATATATATATATATATATATATATATTTAGTCATAAGATTTTGGTTCTATCTATATATATATATATATATATATATATATATATATATATATATATATATATATATATATATATATATATATATGTACAAAGATAGGTAAACCTTCACATTCCTTTGTAAACAATCTCATAAGATACCTACCAAAACATGTTTAGATTCCACTCTATGAGCATTAGAAATATTTAATAATATACAACCATTATGTACAAAATGGTTTTACTGTTACTTCTTAAAGCAAAGGCTTTCCATGGGCTTTCATTGGCAGTCAGATGTTAATGCATAATCTGAGCTCCCACTGGCACTGGCGCACATGCAGTCATGTTATTATCCTACATATTTGGGTTATCCAGACAATCATGTTTAAAGTGTATTCCCCTTTTGCAACTAAATTGGATTAATAACTATTTTATATTTATTATATGGTCCTATTAACATAGCATAAAAAAAAACATTGCTGGCTACATTTTTAGGTGCTTTTTACTTGCTTCAAAATCCTAAGGCCGCGTACACACGCGCAGACTGTTTGCCCAACCTTGTTCGTCAAACAGTTTCGGCAAACAGTCCGCTCAAAATTTGCATGAGCGGACTTGCCCACACACGAGCGGACTGTTTCAGCAAACTGTTTGCCAAACAGTTCGCTCAACTTTTGAAATGAACGGACTCGCCCACGTAAGGAGGAGGCAAATCCGCCCATTTCGAGCGCGTGTACAGGTAGGCGGGGCCCGCGAAGGAGACGTCGCGGGCTCCGCCGCCTGGAATGGGCTTAAAGGGGAACCCCAACGCCGAAAAAAATCGGCGTGGGGGTTCCCCCAAAGTCCACACCAGACCCTTGTCCGAGCACGCTACCCGGCCGGCCAGGAAAGGGGGGCGAGCGAGCGCGCCCCCCCTCCTGAGCCGTACCAGGCCGCGTGCCCTCAACATGGGGGGGTGCCTTGGGGAAGGGGGGGCCGCGCGGCCCCCCCACCCCAAAGCACCTTGTCCCCATGTTGATGAGGACAAGGGCCTCTTCCCGACAACCCTGGCCGTTGGTTGTCGGGGTCTGCGGGCGGGGGGCTTATCGGAATCCGGGAGCCCCCTTTAAGAAGGGGGCCCCCGGATACCGGCCCCCCACCCTATGTGAATGAGTATGGGGTACAATGTACCCCTACCCATTCACCTGTGAAATAAAGTACAAAAAAAAACACAACACAGGGAAAAAATATTTTATTGCACAGCTCCGGGGGTCTTCCGTCTTCGGGGGTCTTCTCGCCGGACTCCTCCGCTATCTGTGTGTAGCTCTTTTACTAGCGGAGGAGTCCGGCTTTCTTCCTCCCCGCCGCCGGCCTCTTCTCCCGACTTCGGGGGTCTTGTCCCCCTCTTCGGTTCTTCTGCCGGGCCACCGCGCCTTCTTGTAGCTCTTTTACAGGCGGTGGCCCGGTCTTCTGTCGCCGCTGTCGTCGCCGCCGCCGCCGCCGCCGCCTTCCGTTCTTGTTCTTCTTCTTGTTCTTCTTCTTCTTCTCCTGGAGATGTTGACTCGACGAGCTCTCCGGCCGGAATGCCAGGGCCGCGCTGTGCGGTCACTTATATAGTGACAATGGGGCGGTGTCACATGGTATATGTCACATGGGTTGGTCACATGGTGACCCCGCCCCCTTACGATGTCATAGTCCCCATGTGACATCAACCCATGTGACCAACCCATGTGACATATACCATGTGACACCGCCCCATTGTCACTATATAAGTGACCGCACAGCGCGGCCCTGGCATTCCGGCCGGAGAGCTCGTCGAGTCAACATCTCCAGGAGAAGAAGAAGAAGAACAAGAAGAAGAACAAGAACGGAAGGCGGCGGCGGCGGCGGCGACGACAGCGGCGACAGCGGCGACAGAAGACCGGGCCACCGCCTGTAAAAGAGCTACAAGAAGGCGCGGTGGCCCGGCAGAAGAACCGAAGGCGGCGACAGAAGAACGGAAGGCAGCGGCGACAGAAGACCGGGCCACCGCCTGTAAAAGAGCTACAAGAAGGCGCGGTGGCCCGGCAGAAGAACCGAAGAGGGGGACAAGACCCCCGAAGTCGGGAGAAGAGGCCGGCGGCGGGGAGGAAGAAAGCCGGACTCCTCCGCTAGTAAAAGAGCTACACACAGATAGCGGAGGAGTCCGGCGAGAAGACCCCCGAAGACGGAAGACCCCCGGAGCTGTGCAATAAAATATTTTTTCCCTGTGTTGTGTTTTTTTTTGTACTTTATTTCACAGGTGAATGGGTAGGGGTACATTGTACCCCATACTCATTCACATAGGGTGGGGGGCCGGTATCCGGGGGCCCCCTTCTTAAAGGGGGCTCCCGGATTCCGATAAGCCCCCCGCCCGCAGACCCCGACAACCAACGGCCAGGGTTGTCGGGAAGAGGCCCTTGTCCTCATCAACATGGGGACAAGGTGCTTTGGGGTGGGGGGGCCGCGCGGCCCCCCCTTCCCCAAGGCACCCCCCCCATGTTGAGGGCACGCGGCCTGGTACGGCTCAGGAGGGGGGGCGCGCTCGCTCGCCCCCCTTTCCTGGCCGGCCGGGTAGCGTGCTCGGACAAGGGTCTGGTGTGGACTTTGGGGGAACCCCCACGCCGATTTTTTTCGGCGTTGGGGTTCCCCTTTAAGCCCATTCCAGGCGGCGGAGCCCGCGACGTCTCCTTCGCGGGCCCCGCCTACCTGTACACGCGCTCGAAATGGGCGGACTTTCCGAGTGGGAACAGTCCGCTCATTTCGAAAGTACAGCGGACAGGCCCACACACGGGCGGACTGTTCGCTCAAACACAGTTTCAGCGGACAGTTTTTCGGAATTTCCGAAAGACTTTGTCCGTCCAACTGTCCGCTGAAACTGTCCGCCCAAACACTGTTCAGCGGACAAGGTTGGGCGAACAGTCCGCCCGTGTGTACGCGGCCTTACATGTTCCCCTGCTTTGTAATTAGGAGGAGACTGTGGAGTAATAATTAACATAATTAGCCCTGCCTGTATTGTGTTGGTTATTCTCCATTTTCAGTTGAAAACAAGATATGAACATTGCCTTTCCTATCAAAGAGTAAACATTTAAACACCACCCTTCTGCTGTGTATGTTAAAAAGTTATAGCTCAGTTTGTGTAGGGACAAAAACACCATGAGACTTCCCATAAATTCTTAAACTCAATGACACCTTCTCCTTAGAAATATTAGAAGTTACGATTTTTTTTTTGTTTTTACTGTTTCTAGATATGATGTGCAAGTGGGAACTCAAAATAAACATAGTCCGGTTTTCGCAAATTTAAAAGTGGAAAAACCTTTTGAGTGACAGGAGAGTTGAAGAGAAAGAAAATGCACAGGACTGACAGACAGCAGCTAAGAACACAAACTATTGACATGTGATTGTTCACCAAACAGACAAAAAATGGCTGGATCAGGTGACTTTTAGGGATGGTCCAGATGTTTGAGTCGAACATAACATATAGGGAGTTTGCGGGAAGTTCACCCGCCACGGAGCGCCCCATATTGCACTGCAAGACCGCAGTACATTGACAGCTGCTGATTGGCCAAAGCATGCCACCTGACCTGTATGCTATGTAAGTTCACAGCCCACACTATATAATTCTGCTGCTTACATGGCGGCCATATATAGTGTATATGAATAGAGATTAGGTAGGTTAGTTGTGTAGTGTAGTGTAGTGTGCAGTCAGTCAGTGTAGTATATATAAAATACAGTTCAGAGTATATAGTGCAGTCAGTGTAGTATACAGTATCTCACAAAAGTGAGTACACCCTTCACATTTTTTGTAAATATTTTATCTTTTCATGTGACAACACTGAATTAATTACACTTTGCTACAAGGTAAAGTAGTGAGTGTACAATTTGTATAACAGCGTAAATTTGCTTTCCCCTCAAAATAACTCAACACACAGCCATTAATGTCTAAACCACTGGCAATAAAAGTGAGTACACTCCTAAGTGAAAATGTTCAAATTGGGCCCAATTAGCTATTTTCCCTCCCCGATGTCATGTGATTCGTTAGTGTTACAAGGTCTCAGGTGTGAATAGGGAGCAGATGTTTTAAATTTGGTGTTATCGCTCTCACAAAATTACAATGTTATACATATTATACACTCACTACTTTACAGTGCAGCAAAGTGTTATTTCTTCTTATTGATATAATACATAATTTACAAAAAGTATATATAATAGAGTTCAGAGTATATAGTGCAGTAAGTGTAGTATATATAATAAAGTTCAGAGTATATAGTTCAGTACGTATAGTATATATAATACAGTGGAGAGTATATAGTGCAGTCAGTGTAGTATATATAATACATTGCAGTGTATAGTGCAGTCATTGTAATATATATAATACAGTGGAGAATATATAGTGCAGTCAGTGTAGTATTTATAATACAGTGCAGAGTATATAGTGCAGTGCATGCATGAGTATATTATATAGTCCCCCCACCCTCCCCCAACTGGCCACAGTGCATTGCAAGCCTTTATTGGCTGAAGCAATGAAAGCTTCAGCAAATCAGGGCACAGAGCACAGTCAGAGTCATGATTGGACACTGTCATCATGATGTTATCCAATCATGACATATTCCCGCCCCACAGTATAAGAGTATTCTTTCAATGGCAGCCATTTTCAGTGTGATTTTGGTGTGGAGAAAGATAGAACAGGGCTTTGTTTAGTGCTATTAGTTAGTTAGTGTGCTATACTGTGCTATTTTACTTCAATTGTCAGTGTAGAATATAAGTTTAGTGTCAGTCTAAGGATAATGTGAGTGTAGTGAGGACAACCATCATTCAGATTTGGATAGTGTGCAGATAGAGTAGGGACAGCTCAGATAGTTTCAGTGTAGTGTAGTGAGACTGTGTCAGTAATCTTTGCATTAGTGTAAAGCTAGAGTAGAGACCGTTCAGATAGTGTCAGTGTAGTGACAGTTGAACACCGTCTATTTGATTGTGTTACTGACAGTTTAATGCCATTCACTTCTGTGTGCATATAGTTCTGCATGTGTTACTGCCAGTTTAACACCATATAGTTCTGTGTGCGTTACTGCCAGTTTAACGACATTTACTTCTGTGTGCGTTACTGCCAGTTTAACACCATATAATTTTGCGTGCGTTACTGCTAATTTAACGCCATATAGTTCTGTGTGCGTTACTGCCAGTTTAACGCCATATAGTTCTGTGCGTCACTGTACGTTTGGCGTATTATATTGCAGTATATTATAGTGTATCCATGGAGTGTGTCTGTGTAGTGTGAGTACTCAAATTAAAGTGCACCAAACACCTATTAAAGTGCATCTATGTACAGGTACAGATTTCAACTTCTTCTTTACATTTGCTTATAAGCACCGCTCCCTCCCTCCCAATAATGTCTGGGAGGACGACAAAGAGAGGCAGACATTCCCTTTGCACTGTAAGGGGGCCAGCAACAAATGTGTCCACAGGCAAAGGTGGATGTGGCGGTCAGTCCTCAGGCAGGGTATCATTTCCTCTGTTTAATGAGTTTGCCCATGCTATCCAGTCACAGTATGCAGAGGAGGTGGTGGACTGGCTTACTAAACCTTCCTCATCCTCCTCATTCTTTGTCACGCAAGCAGAGACAAGTGTTAGCCCTTGTACACACGGACGGACATTCCGACGGAAAATGTCTGATCGGACCATGTTGTCGGATAATCAGACCGTGTGTGGGCTCCATCGGACATGTTTCCGTCGGAATATCCGACCGACAAAGTTTTAGCTGGGCTATAAAATTTTCCGACAACATGATCCGATCGGACTTTGTGCGATCGTTTGTAGAGAATTCCGATCGGATAAAGTGCCACGCATGCTCAGACCAAATTCCTAGACTAAAGCTATTGGCTACTAGCCTGAACATAGTCCCGTCGTAACGAAATAACGTCATCACGTTCTGAACGATCGGATTTTCCGACAACTTTGTCCGACCGTGTGTATGCAACACCAGTTTTGGACAAAATCCGACGGATTTGGTTGTCGGAATGTCCGACCGTGTGTACAAGGGCTAAGAATACTGTGATATGTTTACACTCCAGCACTCGGTTTGGAGTGCGGCTGAATCATTGTTAATCTGAATCTGTGGATGGGGATATAAGAAGGTACATTACCCAGGAATCTGCTTACTGCTTCATGACCTGGTGCAGGTTGATGCTTTGAGGTGAGAGGCTAATTTTACTTATGGTGGAGGGATCAACATCTCCAGATCTGCCATTAGTTTTGGGTTTTCATCACCGCATGCAATGGGATTGATGTTATTATTCATGTGCACTTATTTAGGATCTCCTTAGGAGTAGAGGACTCTTTTCTTATTTAGGGACTTCCTTTGCAATCCGTTTCAAAACAATTTATATTTATTGCGCTGCACTTTTTTATTATATATTTATCTCGGGGATTGTTGCATTTACCTGGAGTGCTAGCCTGCAGTGTGTTCATTTATTTTTTGTCTCTGTGTATCAGCGCTGAATATTCCTATATTTGTTTGATGGCTTTGCAACCCCAGGGCCCTCGGGAGTAGTGCGTGGCTGGGAGGAGAAAGTTCAGGATGCTATCATTCTGAGTGACCCAGAGGAGTCTAGTTCTCAAGCCTCAGCAAATTTGAGGCGCATGGGCAACCTCATGCTTCAAAACCTGCGAAAGGACCCAAGAATACGTGGTATATAGGAGAAGGATGATTACTGGTTGGCAACCCTCCTTGACCATCGTTATAAGGAGAAGGTCTCAGAACTCATCCCATCCCCACAGAGTGCAGAAGATAAAATTTGTTGAGGACACATTAGAGGATTTTATTGAATGTTTTTCCTGAATACCGAAAACCTAGTTTTGAGTCTTATGTTGGTCAAGAGAGGAGTGTTGGAGAAGGCATCCACCTAAGTTAGGCATTTTGGAATTTTTTTACGTCCTCGCCACCCAGGGCTGTCAGTTTCCACATTCCATCGGCAGCATCTGCATCACATGGTGGATGATTACCTTAAGGCCAAAACAGAGATGGAGAGCTTTCCAGCTGACGATACACTGACTTATTGGGTCATGAGAATAGACCACTGGCCAGAACTTGCCCAGTATGCTACTGAGTTGTTGGGCTGCCCTGCATCCAGCGTGCTTTCAGAATGGGCATTTGGTGCTGTAGGAAGTTTAGTTACTGATAATAGAACGCATCTGTCCACAGACTCCATGGACAGTTTGACTTTTATAAAATATGAATCAGTCCTGGATTACCAGCTATGAAGCCCCTGATGCCGATGTCACTGATTAAGTCTTCTTAGGATGTGGAATCTCTGCAGGACTTTAAGGCTGCCTAGATTTGAGGGTATTCAATCATCATCTGGAAGAATGTTTTTGGTATAGATTTGATGGGCACAATTAACACCCAGAGACCAATTTTTCAGTACCTGTTTGGCAGGTGCATATCATTGAAATTTTTTACAGCAAGGACAATTCTTGCTTTCATAAAGAGTATCTTTATAGGGTTATGGTGCCACCGACACCCAAAGACCAATTTTTACGCACCGGGTACTTCTATCCAAAGTCAAAGTGACCAGAGAATGTATCCAAAAAAATATCTAATCTTGTTCCCAGTGCACTACATTGTGGCCTCATCATACACCCTGACTCCCCAGCTGTTGCTGAGCAAAATAAAGGCAGCTTGCAAGGAAAATGTCATTTATTTTTGGCTTTATAAATGTAATTATTGCTGCAGCAGATTCTAGACATGGTAAAGATCTGCCACGTTACAGGTAGACTAATGCCCTATAAACACGATCGGACTTTCCGATGGAAAATGTGCGATTGGATCTTGTCAGAAAACCTGATCGTGAGTGGGCTCCATCTGACTTTTTCCATCCCTAGTGACTTTGTCTTTGATTAGCTGAAAGCAGACCTTTTCATTGTTAAACGATTTGTATTGCATTTACAAATCATAACAGAGATGCTGAGTAAGCAAACATGAACAAAGGGAGTGAAGATCAGTACAATTGCTGACTAGAGTTTATGGTGTATAACAGAAAATCACAATATAATTGTGTATAAGGTCATCGGAACAACAATGCATTCAGTAACAGCGGAAATACAAGCGAGACAAAAATATCCAGGAGCAACCTGAGAGGTGATACCTGGGAAGAAGGGGTCTGTGTTACTTGAGTAGGGGGATCTTCATCTCTAGTGGGAAGAAATGAAAGACAAGGAGAGAAGAGGGAAAAAGAAAGGGAGTCCACAAGGATGACCTGACCAGCCAGGAAAACGCGGTGTGGTATTCGCTACCATGGCAAAGAGGACTGTTTGATCAAAGGTCAGCGGTAAGCAGTGAGTGATCCAGGGTTGCCGCATTATGTCAAATTTGGAGACCTGATCCTTTTCTAAGGTTTCCATTTTGGCATGTATAATGGTGTGGTTTACCTTGTGTTTAGTCTCAGCTACAATTAAGGTGGGGATTTCCACACTATCAATGTTTCACAGCTGTAAGAAGTTGGACAAAGAGCGTGAATTGCTTGCATGTTAGGGAATCTGGTTTCAGGTTGAGAAGTGCCATGACTGGATTCGGCTGCACCGACACATCGGACATTGTGGAAGCAAGAGCTAAGTAGGAAGGGACAAATTTAGCTATTCTGGATGGTACTAGATACCAGGTTAGTACTTCAATAATTAGCTTCCACCGCTACATTATTGGGCGAGGATGATTTGGTTATTGACCAGATCTTAGACCAGTCTGCAATGTCTAGAGTGCACCCAAGGTCCTCTTCCCATTTCTGTGTGTACTGTGGTCAACGAGAGTCCTGTTTGATTAAGAAGTGAGAAAAAGATCTTTTCAATATGTAAAGTCTATTATTTTTAGGCAAATAAAAAACACTTTTGAAAAACAAATACCTCAAGCATAGTTAAAAAAAATGCAGTGTTTGAAGAAGCTTAACTTATATGCCTTTCTACTGGAAAGTGTTGGGCCAAATGGGAGATGTGAACATAAGAACATGGGGTAATGCAGATTTATGTATTGCATTTCCAAGTTAGCAATGTTTAAGTTTTTATATTATATTCAGTGAGCACAAATTTTGAATCTTTAAATTAATGAAATGTATTTTCAAACTTGTAACAGACTATAAATGGGCTTTAAAACAAGCCTTCGCTGACCTCTGTAGCTGCATGTTCTGTGGAGTATTTAATTCTTAAAGATCACAACATATACTCTGAAGCCTGGTTTCAGTCAGTTTATAAAAGCATACAAAACCGGAGGCATGATTACTTGCTGGAAGGCTGCCAAGTCCCTGCTACCAGAGAAAATAAGGCTAGAGTAGCTGCAATTTCAGTGCAAATATGCGGCCTCTCGGCAGGTGGGCCTTGGTGCCAATTGGCCACATATTTGCGTGAGATGGTAGTATACAGTTACCGATGACTAACGGAAAGCTCAGGTTCACTGCTTGGAGAGTTCCGATTATGTGACCACCGTGACTGCCAATCACGGCAGTCACATGATCATAAACCCCACCCCACCTCCTGGCATCCTTAACCCCTTAAAGGGCTAGGAGGTGCTAGCTCGAAGTGGTTAAAGATTGATTTCTCAACACTTCTTGTAGCTACAGAAGTGAGTAGGGATTTGTTTTAAAGCTATTTTACTACTCATTAAGAATATGTACATGTTGTAATGCCCATACTCAAGACACAGGTGTACATTAAAAACGAATAAGAATGGATATCAGTCACCAAGTGGATACATTGTTTTCAACATGAAGGTCGACTTAAAGACTTGTGAGCATTGTATGATGGAGGACTAAATGAAAACCATTATCCAGTCCTGAAAACAGGTGCATCTGTATACTTTCTGCTTCCCCAGGCCAGATGTCTTGTGCTTACACCCTCTTGACACAGATAACTGACTTCATCTTAATAAGAACATATTCCATAGCTACACAAGGCACACCAAGACTGAGGGTAGAAAAGCTGAATGAGATAGTTTACCAATCTGAGTACACCTAGAATGGACAACTAGTCAATTAGGGAACACTGTCACCCTACTTCACAAGCAATGAAGCTCTGGGAAGAATCAGGGTGGGTGAAATTTAAGCACTTTTATGAAGTTGTGAATAAAATGTATGATTTTAAAAGAAATGACAGCCTTTTAAAATAAATGGGATTTTTTTCTTACTAAGATATGACACATTTAACCACTTACGGACCGCCCACCACCATTATACAGTGGCCCTTTTAAGAGGATTTTCGTTATGGCAGCAGCAAGCTTCCATAACCCCAGTATCCTCTTCTTCAGGGGGTGGTCCACCTTCAGGTAAAAGTGGTCTCAGTGGCAGATTCACAAAAATATCACTTTAATCAGGGGTGGGAGAGAGGCCCCTCTCCCACCAAGCTCCGTTGCCATCTGCCGCTTACCGGGGCCACTGGCAGTGGTGGAGGCGATTACATCCTGTTCCCTCTGTAGTATGGAGCTGAGTGAGGGGAAAATGGCCCCCACTCCATCTCCATGCCATTGCAGGGTGGAAGCAACCTCAAAATTGTTTACATTTTTTTTCCAAACAACATTTTATTTTATTGTATTTTAGTGTAAATATGAGATCTGAGGTCTTTTTGGCCCCAGATCTCATATTTAAGAGGTCCTGTCATGCCTTTTTTTCTATTACAATGTTGATGTTTACATTCCTTATAATAGAAATAAAAGTGACACAATTTTTACAGTGTAAAAATAAAACATAAAGAGTAAAATAAATGAAAGAAGAAAAAAAAGTGAGGTATTACCACAATCATTAGAAGTAGAGCAATAATCTAGCCCTAGACCTCCTCTGTAACTTAAAATATGCAACTTGTAGAATTTTTTAAACGTTGCATATGGAGATTTTTAAGGATAAAAATTTGTCGTCATTCCACGAGCGGGCACAATTTTGAAGAGTAACATATTGAGCATCAATTTATTCTGCGTAACATCATCTTTCACAATATAAAAAAAAATTGGGCAAACTTTACTGGTGTCTTATTTTTTCCAAAAAAAAGTGTGATTGTAAGACCACTGCGCAATTACGGTGTGACAGAAAGTATTGCAATGACCGCCATTTTATTCTCTAGGGTGTTTGGGGGTTCTAAGTAATTTTCTAGCAAAAAATAAATAAACATTAACTTGTAAACAACAAGTTTGAAAAATAGGCCCGGTCTTAAAGTGGTTAAAGCCCAAGAGTGTTTTCTTTGTCTACAGGGGAATGTACTACTAATAGTTAAAATATTTGTGTCCATGTACTTCTTACAGTCTTGTCACCCTAGTAGCCCTGTTGCCCTAGGCCATGCCTGTGTTGGCTATGTAGAAATGTAGCCCTGCCTACAGAGCAAGAGAAAATGTGCCAATGTTTATTACAATTGTTTATCCGTTAGAAATAATTATACTTAGAGTTTATGATGTATCGCGTAATGCATTTCCCTCTCTCAGTTCCTCAATTCTTTATTCTGCTGTTTCCTTTGAGCAAGCTACATTGCTATATGATACAAAATACTACATTTATATGACAATCTGATTAAATTAAACCCACTGGTCTTTTTTTTTCCACAAACATTTTATTAAATGTATGCAAGTAGTACACAAAGAAACGGATTTGAGGAATCCTTCCCATTTACAGACAAAACAATAACTTTATGGGCAAGGCCCAAAGGGAACAGGAAACAGTAAAGAGAACAAAAGCATAAACAAGTACAAACAATCTGTGTCAAGATTCTTCTCAGGTCCTCTCGATCCTGAGCACAAACGTATTAGTTAATAGAGTTCAGATCAAAAGCAAGCTAGTAAAGCTTCTCGGCATATATGCTCTTCGGGGTATATTAAACCTTCTCATTATATATTTAAAAAGGGGGGGTAAGATTAGCTAGAGCATAGGGGATGGTCCTTCAGGAATAAGCAAAAGAAAGAAAGGAAGAGGGGGTGAGATTATCACCACCTGCCCTCTCCATCGCCTATGTTGAGGACCATCCATGTGAGTCACCGTTAGCGTGGTACTGAGTTAGCCTTTAGGTTTTGTTTTTGCAAGGTTACTGTTTAGGTTCAGGTTGTGTCCTTCATAAGTTCTCAGATAAGTGTAAGAGATACTGTGTCAGAGAATACTCCAATGGAAGAGAGCACACCTTCGTTATCACCTCATGAGCTTTCCACCAGTAAGGCTGCAGTGACGGGCAACTCCACCAGATATGAAGGAATGAGCCCGTCTCCCTTCCACATCGCCAGAATTGTTCCGGCACAGTAGGTGAAAATTTTTGTATTATGTCTGGTGTTCTGTACCAGCGTGTTCTTAGTTTATAGCCATTTTCTTGTACTGAAACATTTAAAGAACCCTTGTAGAGATAGAAATTGATCTTGTCCCAACTTCCCAACTTCCCTCCTCTATCTACTTGCCAAGCACCGACTCCCAATAGGCATGCTCCAAGTGTAAGCTTGCTGGTGCTTTCACATGAAGTGAAGCATAAAGTGCTGAAATAACATGCCTCTGTGGGGATGTGCTTGAGCACAGTGACTCCAATATTGTAGGGTTCTTGGTAAAACCTCCCCTACGCGCTGGGTCATCTAAAAAGTGCTTAAGCTAGATATAGGGCCAAAGCCGAAACAAGCCCATATTGGAGAGATTCGCAAGTTCAGTTTGGTGCAAGAATTGGCCTCTACAGAAGAAATGCTTAGCTAGCATTTTGGTGTATGGCCATTCTGCCTTGACAAAGGCTCTTGCTAAGTCCAGGGAAAAGTCCAGGTTGTTACGAACTGGGGTAATGGGGCATATTTTTTTTTGCGGAAATCGCATGTTTGGTGCATGCCCTACTAAAGGGATTGAGGGTGGGTCCTATAAGTGGGTGTGCCAAGGCTGAGGGAGCTATATGTTCCCTAGATATCCATGGTAGATATCGTAGATCAGAGTTCGAGACCAGATTCTCTAGGCCCACTCAGTCCTTACAATGTCTTTGTACTTTCCAGTTGACTATGCCCGCTAGATGAGCTGCCCAATAATATCGCTGCCGATGCCTCCATCTTCTTTCGGTAGTGTTAACTTAGCCCATCTTATTCTCACAGTTTTCTTGTGCCATATGAAGTCACCAAAGATGGATTTTTTACATGCCAAAGAAGGAGGTAGGCAAGTGAATTGGAAAGGTTTGAATTTTGTATAGAAGGGGTGGGAGAACTATCATTTTGAAGATGGACGATCGCCCAAACCAGGAGATATTTGACTTATCCCATTTCTGGGTATCCTGTCTTATCTTTTGTAGTTCCATCAGAAAGTTCCTACTATATAGTTGTGATAAGTCAGCAGGTAGTTGAATACCTAGGTACTAAATGGCATCCAACTTCCATTGAAAAGGAATGTTGAGTTGGCATTAATTGACTAAATCTGGGGATAAGGAGACATTTAGTGCAAATGATTTGGTATAATTGATTTTTAAATTTGAAAGTTTTTTAAATTGATATAGGACTAGCAGCAGATTGGGTAGAGACGTAAAGGGGGAAGTGAGAAAAAAAAAGAGTACATTTTGAATTCCCTTTCCCACACTCGTATGCCCCTAATGTCTGGGTTGGCCCAGATAAAACAAAGGAGGGGTTCAAGTGAAACAATATATAATAAGGGCGAAAAGTTCCATTGCCTAGTTCCATTGTGGATAGAGAAGGCATCTGACAGGTGGCCGTTGACATTAACTTTCACTCTAGGGTTAGTATACAGGGACATAATGTGGGTCCGCATACACGGTCCAATACCTATTGAGCCCAAAACCACATCCATATAGTCCCATGCCACCCTGTCGAACGCCTTCTCCATGGGCATTGTGAAAAAAAACCTCCAGGCGTGAGAATGTAAGCCAATGATGTAAATGTATCCATTTGATCGTGTTATCCCTGGCTTTTCTACCAGGGACAAACCCCATTTGGTCCAGGCCAACCCAGGCTGGCACATGGTAGGATAAACGGGAAGCCAAAGTCTTGGCGAATAGCTTCACATCTGTGTTTAAAAGGGAGATCGGACGATAACTAACTACATTAGTGGGGTCTTTCCCCTCCTTAGGAATCACTGCAACATAGGTTTCCAATAGCCTCTCTGACTCACAGGAACCGGTGGAAAGTGAGTTAAACGCTTTGAGGAAGCTCAGTGACAGGATGTCTGCAAATGTTTTATAGTATAATGCTGTAAAGCTGTCTGGGCTTGGGCTCTTGCCTGGTTTAGTGGCTTTTAATTCCTCCACAAATTGCTCAGGTGATGGGGGGCCTCCAGCGCTTGGGAGTCTGCTTCTGATAAGGTGGCGGGACTAAAGTTGAGTAAGAACTCTTGGATTAGTGTGCTGCGCTTAATGGATGGGACGCTGTCTAGGTTTGCAGATTGGAAGTTGTATAGCTTGCTGTAAAAAAGTTGGAACTGCCTAGCAATGTCTTAATTCCTAGAATGAACCTTACCTGATGCGTCTACAATGTGATGGATTGTGGAAGCAACCGTGCGCTGCTGGGTGGCTCTAGCCAGAAGTCTATCAGGTTTATTGCTCTGTTCATAAAACAGTTTTTGAGACAGGGTATTACGATGCCTTACCAGCTTATGTAATTCATCTAATAATAGTGAAAGCATTTCCACCAGTTCCTGCAATACATCAATAGCTAAGGTACGCTTATGTTGGGCTTCTAATTTGCATATTTTGGAGGATAATTCAAGCACCAAGGCTTGATGTTCTCTGTTCTTTCTCACTGAAATAAAAGTCTTTGATCTCTCGCTTTAAGTCAGCTAAATATCTAGTATCTGTCAGAGTGGATGCATCCAGTCTCCACAGTTTGGTGGTAGTAACTGTTTCTGGGAATACAAGTGTCATTGTGATAGGGTGGTGGTCTGACAGTACCATACTCTCAATAGTAGCCTCATGGAGGTATGGCAAATCTGGTTGAGTTATAAATAGATAATCCAGTCTCGAGTATCAATTATGAGGAGGGGAAAAAAGGTATAGTCACGGTCTTTGGGATAGAGAGTTCTCCACGCATCATGAAGTGATAGGGAGGCCAATTGGGTTTTGATTTGACGTAGGGCCAAAAAGAAAAGGGAGAATCTGCCTGTAGACGTGTCAACTAAGGGGTCTAGGGGGACATTTAGATCTCCCCCTAAGATTAGAAGGCCCGATTGGAACAAGATAAGCTTCATGGTGATCTCCCTCATGAAGGCAACCTGTTTAGTATTAGGCCAATATATATTTGCTAAAGTCAGCGGCTTATTGTTCCAGGTACCTTTCAGGAAGATAATTCTCCCATATTGGTCTATTAGTTGGTCTACTATGGTTAAGGGAAAGGTTTTGGACAATAGGATGAAAACCCCTTTGGACTCTGAGTTGGGGTTGGTGGCATGGAAAGCTACTGGGAACCACTTATTAGAAAACCGTGGCACTGATTTAGACTTAAAGTGCGTTTCCTGAATGAAAAGTACTTGTGCTCTAAGTCTGTGGGCTTCTGTTAGCGTGCTACTGCATTTTTCTGGGACATTAAGTCCTTTGGCTTTGTGCGAGTATATTTTGAGAGAAAGAGGAGCTGAGCGTGCTACTATGTTTGCCATGGTCAACTCTGTAGGGTTGACTCCAAAGGATTACCACAAGGTAGATAATGAATGGAGTATTTGAATGGAGAGGGCTGCTGGTGGGGGAAGAGGGAAGGGAGAGGAAGGGAAAGAGAGTGTGAAAGGTGGCTAGAGAGAGAAGAGGGGGGGGGGGGATGTGAGGTTGGGGTTGAAGCTTATCTCAGCTTGGAGCTGAGTGGATACCAGAGGATGCAAGGTTCTCCTGTTATGTTGAGAACTCGGGTAGAAGCTGCCGGAGGTGGGAACAGGCCTGCTAGCCCACCTAACTGAAAAGGGAAGAGAGAGTGGAACCCGTCCCTCTGAGGTGGGAAAAAAGTTTTAACACAGAACTTTTCAACAGAGTCAGCAAACCAGGGCAATCAGCCACTAAAGTTGATACATTTTGAAAGGCTCCATCGTTTTGAGGTGAGGAGGGAACCAGATGAGCCCCTTCCCTCTCAAAGAAGGAGAAAGAAAAGGCTTCAATCCCAGATACTCCATTGGTAAAGGACCATATTTAAAGACCTAGGGTTGGACTTGGTTGGCTGCTTTGCCATGAGACCCGCCTCCCCCAGGGTGTCCCCATCCAGATGAGTTTGTGTCGATGCATCTCGGGGCTGGAATCTAGACACCTCCCTGTTGAGGCGAGCCCCCGACAAGCCAGAACCGTATTCATTCAAGTACAAACATAACATCAGTAGGCAACATTTAACAAATAAATGAGATCAGACCTAGCAGAGCATTTTAGCTTGGTTCACCTCTATAGGTGGTTTCAGTAGGGAGAGGTCAGTGGATTTATCTATATTTACAGACTTAGTTCTTCGAGGCTCATGTACTCATAGTCATTTTGCCATGGGAAATGCCTAGGCTAGAACCTATTAGTTAGAAAGAACAGGACTCAGTCCATGCACACTGCTCAGACTACCAACTCCTGATCATTCCGGGTACTCCCCATTTATTACCACCCTCTGAATTCGCCCTTGTAGCCAGTTTTCAATCCATGTACTCACCCTATGGTCCATGCCAATAGATTTTATTTTATACAGTAAACATTTTTGGGCAACTGTGTCAATGCTTTTGAAAAATCCAGATACACCACGTCTATGGGCCTTCCTTTATCTAGATGGCAACTCACCTCCTCATAGAAGATTTATAGATCGGTTTGGCAGGAACGATTTTTCATGAATACATGCTGATTACTGTTAATGATACCGTTCTCATTACTAAAGTCTTGTATCTAGTCCCTTATCATCCCCTCCAAGAGCTTGCATACAATTGATGTTAGGCTAACTGGTCTGTAATTCCCAGGGATATATTTTGGGCCCTTTTTAAATATTGGTGCTACGTTGGCTTTTCTCCAATCAGCTGGTACCATTTTAGTCAGTAGACTGTCAGTAAAAATTAGGAACAATGGTCTGGCAATCACTTGACTGAGTTCCCTAAGTATCCTTGGATTCAAGCCATCTGGTGCCGGTGATTTATTAATGTTAAATTTTCCAAGTCTAATTTTAATCCTGTCCTCTGTTAACCATGGAGGTGCTTCCTGTGATGGGTCATAAGGATAAACACTGCAGTTTTGGTTACTGAAGCCCCTTACTACTCCAGCTCCTCGGCCACTTGTTTACTTCCCTAATCTCCCTGCCTTACTGGAGTGGCTCGATGTACCGGTAGTATTCCTGAGAATACTACCTCGGAGGTCCTTTTCCTCAATTTAGCTCCCAAGTCCCTAAAATCGTTCTTTAGGACACTACATCTGCCTGTCACTTTGTCATTGTCAACGTGCACCAACTGCCCCAGCAGATAGGAGAGTCCCTCGGCACCAGCAGTGCTGGTCCCTGACTGGTTTCACCAATGTCACTCAATGGAGCGTACTTATTGGAATGGACCCTGGATCGGCCTCCCTGGCACTTCTCCATCTACCCTTCCTGACTGTCACACATCTACTCTTTCCTCTTTGCCTGCATTTCTTTGTCTCCACCCACCTCTGGGCTGGCTCCTGCTGGCACCTGTTTGTACATTCCTGGGTCTCTTTTAGTATGAGGGTCTTCTTAGTGCTGAGAGTTGCTTCTCCAGATTCAGAACCTGGGTTTCCAGGGAAACAATGTGCTTACATTTTGCACAGCAGTATTTGCCCTTGATCGGATGATCAAAGAACACATACATGCCGAAAGATGTACACCGAGTTGCATCTTCACACCCACTGGGCATCGTACCTATTAATTAAAAGAGGATTGCTTCCCCAGATTCAGAACCTGGGTTTCCAGGGAAACAATGTGCTTACATTTTGCACAGCAGTACTTGCCCTCGATTGGACGATCAAGGAACACATACATGCCGTAAGATGTACTCTGAGTCGCATCTCCACACTCACTGGGCATTGTATCTAGTAATTAAAAGAGGATTGGGGATTATACCCTGCCCAAATTACCTAACAATTAGCTTCTGACACAAATACTCAACAAGACAATACACAGGTACTCGCAGACCAATGTGCACTCTCTGACCCACGTGCTCTCGCAGACCAACATGCACTTGCTGACCAACGTGCACTTGCTGACCAACATGCACTCGCTGACCCACATGCACTCGTTGACCAACGTGCACTCACAGACCCACGTACACACACACAATACACAAGTACTAACAATCCACCCACACTACTCAGACAACATTCAGGTACTCACAATACACAGGTACTACCTGACACTAATATTTAATACAGCCCATGTGCACTCCCAGCACTCATGTACTTACATTACACAGGTAAACACTCACACGACACACTTAGGCCGCGTACACACGAGAGGATTGTCCGTCCAACTTAGTCCGCTGAAACGTGTTTCAGCGGACAGTCCGCTCATGTGTGGGCTTCAGCGGACTTTTTCAGCGGACAGTCTGGCGGACTAAGTCTTTCGGAATTTCCGTAATACAGTCCGTCCAACTTTGGTTTCAGCGGACAGTCCGCTCGTGAGTAGGCTAGTTGGACGGACTAAGTATGGCGCATGCTCAGAAAGGATTTACACGGCTGAAGGTTGCATTGCAGTGTATTGGACGTCGTATTTCTAGTCCCGTCGTACGTGCTGTACACGTCATCGCGCAAGCTTTCAGCGGACTGTCTGTTCACCGTGTGTGGTCAAGTCCATTCATTCAAAAGTAGGACGGACTGTCTGTCGGATTGTCTGACGGACTTAGTTGGACGGACAATCATCTCGTGTGTACGCGGCCTTACATTCACCCCTGTTATAACCTCTTGTTTTCAACTCTGGTTTTTAAACTCACCACTTAGTCCAGTTCCACTTGGTCTAAGTTCCAACAAGCACAACGATGAGCAGACTCACAATACGTGCTACAGCTCACACTCTCCACTCAATGTCCCCACTGTTTAGCTTCCAACCAGCAGTCTGGCAATTTCAGATGTACTCTACAGAAAGTTATATAGGCCTCAAGCACCTGTAACCAATTAGCCACTCCCCTTAATTAGTAGGCTGAAGGAAGCAAAGAAAATGTGTCTATACTTGTATAAAGCAAAGATTTCAAGTTAACTGAAAGTGTGTTTATAAGAAAATGTTAATTTGCCATCTACAAATTCAAGAAAATTTTACTTATATTTTAGTTGTATTGGGGCCACTTCTCCTAAAAATGAACGTGCACAGAATTATAAAATTTCAAATTAATTTACCACCAGCTGTGTCTGGTCCACATGGTAGAAATAAGCCATCAGAGTGTAATATGGTTTGCTGCTCCTTTGCTGAACATGTCTACAGTCTACAATGACATAACACTGCTAATGATTGCTTAGAAGAACAAAAAGAAAATAGTGGAATATTATATGTATGTTTATATACAGTATCTCAGAAAAGTGAGTACACCCCTCACATTTTTGTAAATATTTTATTATATTTTTTCATGTAACAACACTGAAGAAATGACACTTTGCTACAATGTAAAGTAGTGAGTGTACAGCATGTATAACAGTATAAATTTGCTGTCCCCTCAATATAACTCAGCACACAGCCATTCACGTCTAAACCGCTGGCAACAAAAGTGAGTAGAACCTTGAGTGAAAATGTCAAAATTGGGACAAAGTGTCAATATTTTGTGTGGCCACCAGTGTTGGTCATCTTACTTTAAAAAAGTTAAAAATGACTTCTCCCAAAAAGCAATTACATTAGTAACTCAGTTACTACATTGGAAAAGTAATTAGTTACTCAGCAAAGTAACTGTGACTTTTTTTAAAATATTCTAAGAGGGGGTTCTAGTATTACTGTAAGAAAGGGGCGCGTTCCCCCCTGCACGTCTATTTCCCCTCTGTACCCCCTGCGCATCTATTTCCCCTCTGTACCCCCCTGCACGTCTGTTCCCCCCACACATATATCTGTCCCCTCTTTGTACCCCGTCTGTCATCCCCCCCACAAACATATATCTGTTTCCCCTCTGTACATCTGCCCCCCCCCAAACTCACAGATCGGATTGTTCCTCAGTAGTGATGGACGAACTTCCGACGGGACGTTTCGCGAACGCGAAACGCGAACGGGCACAAACGTTCGCGAAAACGACCGTTCGCCGCGGGCTCCATTGACTTCAATGGGAGGCGAATTTCGCAAACCTTTAGGTCGAATTTGCGGCCACGGGGTAATTATTAGGGGGTAGCACGTAGTCCCACCACCTGGACAATAGCATAATACATGTATGAGGTGAATTTGGGATCGATAACTACAAGCATTTTTTTTTTATTTGGGAAATTGTTCTGACAATTCAGGACTATGGAGCTAATGAAGGCAATGGAGGAGAGGGAAGGTCAGGGACCAGGGTAGGCAAACAAGAGGGTGCAGGAGATACAGAGCACTGACAGCAGCACCGTAATACAGAGCACTGACATCAGCACCGTGACATACAGCGCTGACAGCAGCTCCGTGACATACAGCGCTGACAGCAGCTCCGTGACATACAGCGCTGACAGCAGCTCCGTGACATACAGCGCTGACAGCAGCTCCGTGACATACAGCGCTGACAGCAGCTCCGTGACATACAGCGCTGACAGCAGCACCGTGACATACAGCGCTGACAGCAGCTCCGTGACATACAGCGCTGACAGCAGCTCCGTGACATACAGCGCTGACAGCAGCTCCGTGACATACAGCGCTGACAGCAGCTCCGTGACATACAGCGCTGACAGCAGCTCCGTGACATACAGCGCTGACAGCAGCACCGTGACATACAGCGCTGACAGCAGCTCCGTGACATACAGCGCTGACAGCAGCTCCGTGACATACAGCGCTGACAGCAGCTCCGTGACATACAGCACTGACAGCAGCTCCGTGACATACAGCGCTGACAGCAGCTCCGTGACATACAGCGCTGACAGCAGCACCGTGACATACAGCGCTGACAGCAGCTCCGTGACATACAGCGCTGACAGCAGCTCCGTGACATACAGCGCTGACAGCAGCTCCGTGACATACAGCGCTGACAGCAGCTCCGTGACATACAGCGCTGACAGCAGCTCCGTGACATACAGCGCTGACAGCAGCTCCGTGACATACAGCGCTGACAGCAGCTCCGTGACATACAGCGCTGACAGCAGCTCCGTGACATACAGCGCTGACAGCAGCACCGTAAGCAGCCCCAGGAGGAAGTCAGCACAGCACAGGGATGGTGTGATCCCCTCATAATAAGAACCCCCAGGAGGAAGTCAGCACAGCACAGGGATGGTGGGAGCCCCTCATAATAAGAACCCCCAGGAGGAAGTCAGCACAGCACAGGGATGGTGGGAGCCCCTCATAATAAGAACACCCAGGAGGAAGTCAGCACAGCACAGGGATGGTGGGAACCCCTCATAATAAGCAGCCCCAGTAGAAATATGACACCGCTCAACCTCTTCAAAGAGGAGGGTAGGGGCATATAGTACGGTGTGCTTTTTTGGGTCAGGGAAGTGAGCCAAATGAATTAAGAAGGTCTGTGTGCTTGATTCCAAAAATTGTTTATAGACATATACATGGTCTACTGATCACATGTGTTGAATTCCTCCGAGATCCATGCCTCATTCATTTTTAGAAATGTGAGGTAGTTAACACTGTCGTGAGCTAGGCGAGTACGCTTATCGGTCACAATCCCCCCTGCTGCGCTGAACGTCCTTTCGGACAGGACACTGGATGAGGGGCAAGCCAACAGTTCGATTGCAAATTGGGCAAGCTCTGGCCAGAGGTCAAGCCTGCCCACCCAGTAGTCTAGGGGTTCATCACTCCTCAGAGCGTCCACATCGGCCGTTAACCCAATGTAGTCGGACACCTGACGGTCTAGGCGTTCCCTGATGCTGGATCCGGATGACACCTGTCGATGGGTCGGCTGAAAGAATGACCTCATATCCGAAGTCACCAACACATCTTCAAACCGGCCTCTTCTTGCAGGCGCTGTTGGATTGGTACCCGCAAATCCTTCTCTGGGAGTGGGAATTGCTCCTCTGCCAGCGCACGCAAAAGCAGAATGCAGCATTTCTCGAAGCAAGGCCTGGAAGTGCTGCATTCTGACAGCCCTCTGCGACGGCGGTAACATTTCCGCCATTTTGTGTTTGTACCGGGGATCTAAGTACGTTGCCACCCAGTACTGGTCCTTGACCCTCATGCTTTTTATACGGGGGTCCCTATTAAAACACTGGAGCATGAAGGCCCCCATTTGCACTCAAGCGGAAGGTATGTGGTGGTGGTGGTGTTGTTGGTGGTAGTGTCTTTGGGGGTGCACATAGCAGAGAGTGAAGAAGAGGGTGCAGATCGAGAGGATGAGGAGGGTGCAGAAGAATAAGGCTGAGTGAGCCACTCAACCAAGTCTGGTGCGTCCTTTAAAGTAATTGAACGCACCTTCTGCAACTTCCCACTTTGGCTCAAGGCTGTTGCTCCTGCCCTACCCCTACCACCCCTGCGGAAGGGCCTGCCTCTTCCTCTGCCTGTCATTTTTTAAATCACCCTGTGACAAAACTCTTAGTCCCTATACCGCTGAAGGACTGCTGCAGTATAGGGCAGCGGTCAGCAGTAGTGCACGTCAACCCTATGTATTGTGGACCGATAGCGGTCCTTACAGAACAGCAGACTGTACTGCACTCAGGCCTATGTACCGTAGCACCCTATACCAAGTTACCAGTCCTTATAAAAACTTTTGTGGACCAAGCAGGTTGTGTGTTAGTGATTAGCAGACTGTACGTCAGTCCCTATACCAATGAAGGACTGCTGCAGTATAGGGCAGCGGTCAGCAGTAGTGCACGGCAACCCTATGTATTGTGGACCGATAGCGGTCCTTACAGAACAGCAGACTGTACTGCACTCAGGCCTATGTACCGTAGCACCCTATACCAAGTTACCAGTCCTTATAAGAACTTTTGTGGACCAAGCAGGTTGTGTGTTAGTGATTAGCAGACTGTACGTCAGTCCCTATACCAATGAAGGACTGCTGCAGTATAGGGCAGCGGTCAGCAGTAGTGCACGTCAACCCTATGTATTGTGGACCGATAGCGGTCCTTACAGAACAGCAGACTGTACTGCACTCAGGCCTATGTACCGTAGCACCCTATACCAAGTTACCAGTCCTTATAAAAACTTTTGTGGACCAAGCAGGTTGTGTGTTAGTGATTAGCAGACTGTACGTCAGTCCCTATACCAATGAAGGACTGCTGCAGTATAGGGCAGCGGTCAGCAGTAGTGCACGGCAACCCTATGTATTGTGGACCGATAGCGGTCCTTACAGAACAGCAGACTGTACTGCACTCAGGCCTATGTACCGTAGCACCCTATACCAAGTTACCAGTCCTTATAAGAACTTTTGTGGACCAAGCAGGTTGTGTGTTAGTGATTAGCAGACTGTACGTCAGTCCCTATACCAATGAAGGACTGCTGCAGTATAGGGCAGCGGTCAGCAGTAGTGCACGTCAACCCTATGTATTGTGGACCGATAGCGGTCCTTACAGAACAGCAGACTGTACTGCACTCAGGCCTATGTACCGTAGCACCCTATACCAAGTTACCAGTCCTTATAAGAACTTTTGTGGACCAAGCAGGTTGTGTGTTAGTGTTTAGCAGACTGTGCGTCAGTCCCTATACCGCTGAAGGACTGCTGCAGTATAGGGCAGCGGTCAGCAGTAGTGCACGGCAACCCTATGTATTGTGGACCGATAGCGGTCCTTACAGAACAGCAGACTGTAACGCACTCAGGCCTATGTACCGTAGCACCCTATACCAAGTTACCAGTCCTTATAAGAACTTTTGTGGACCAAGCAGGTTGTGTGTTAGTGATTAGCAGACTGTACGTCAGTCCCTATACCAATGAAGGACTGCTGCAGTATAGGGCAGCGGTCAGCAGTAGTGCACGGCAACCCTATGTATTGTGGACCGATAGCGGTCCTTACAGAACAGCAGACTGTAACGCACTCAGGCCTATGTACCGTAGCACCCTATACCAAGTTACCAGTCCTTATAAGAACTTTTGTGGACCAAGCAGGTTGTGTGTTAGTGATTAGCAGACTGTACGTCAGTCCCTATACCAATGAAGGACTGCTGCAGTATAGGGCAGCGGTCAGCAGTAGTGCACGTCAACCCTATGTATTGTGGACCGATAGCGGTCCTTACAGAACAGCAGACTGTACTGCACTCAGGCCTATGTACCGTAGCACCCTATACCAAGTTACCAGTCCTTATAAGAACTTTTGTGGACCAAGCAGGTTGTGTGTTAGTGTTTAGCAGACTGTGCGTCAGTCCCTATACCGCTGAAGGACTGCTGCAGTATAGGGCAGCGGTCAGCAGTAGTGCACGGCAACCCTATGTATTGTGGACCGATAGCGGTCCTTACAGAACAGCAGACTGTAATGCACTCAGGCCTATGTACCGTAGCACCCTATACCAAGTTACCAGTCCTTATAAGAACTTTTGTGGACCAAGCAGGTTGTGTGTTAGTGATTAGCAGACTGTACGTCAGTCCCTATACCAATGAAGGACTGCTGCAGTATAGGGCAGCGGTCAGCAGTAGTGCACGGCAACCCTATGTATTGTGGACCGATAGCGGTCCTTACAGAACAGCAGACTGTACTGCACTCAGGCCTATGTACCGTAGCACCCTATACCAAGTTACCAGTCCTTATAAGAACTTTTGTGGACCAAGCAGGTTGTGTGTTAGTGTTTAGCAGACTGTGCGTCAGTCCCTATACCGCTGAAGGACTGCTGCAGTATAGGGCAGCGGTCAGCAGTAGTGCACGGCAACCCTATGTATTGTGGACCGATAGCGGTCCTTACAGAACAGCAGACTGTAACGCACTCAGGCCTATGTACCGTAGCACCCTATACCAAGTTACCAGTCCTTATAAGAACTTTTGTGGACCAAGCAGGTTGTGTGTTAGTGATTAGCAGACTGTACGTCAGTCCCTATACCAATGAAGGACTGCTGCAGTATAGGGCAGCGGTCAGCAGTAGTGCACGGCAACCCTATGTATTGTGGACCGATAGCGGTCCTTACAGAACAGCAGACTGTAACGCACTCAGGCCTATGTACCGTAGCACCCTATACCAAGTTACCAGTCCTTATAAGAACTTTTGTGGACCAAGCAGGTTGTGTGTTAGTGATTAGCAGACTGTACGTCAGTCCCTATACCAATGAAGGACTGCTGCAGTATAGGGCAGCGGTCAGCAGTAGTGCACGGCAACCCTATGTATTGTGGACCGATAGCGGTCCTTACAGAACAGCAGACTGTACTGCACTCAGGCCTATGTACCGTAGCACCCTATACCAAGTTACCAGTCCTTATAAGAACTTTTGTGGACCAAGCAGGTTGTGTGTTAGTGTTTAGCAGACTGTGCGTCAGTCCCTATACCGCTGAAGGACTGCTGCAGTATAGGGCAGCGGTCAGCAGTAGTGCACGGCAACCCTATGTATTGTGGACCGATAGCGGTCCTTACAGAACAGCAGACTGTAACGCACTCAGGCCTATGTACCGTAGCACCCTATACCAAGTTACCAGTCCTTATAAGAACTTTTGTGGACCAAGCAGGTTGTGTGTTAGTGATTAGCAGACTGTACGTCAGTCCCTATACCAATGAAGGACTGCTGCAGTATAGGGCAGCGGTCAGCAGTAGTGCACGGCAACCCTATGTATTGTGGACCGATAGCGGTCCTTACAGAACAGCAGACTGTAACGCACTCAGGCCTATGTACCGTAGCACCCTATACCAAGTTACCAGTCCTTATAAGAACTTTTGTGGACCAAGCAGGTTGTGTGTTAGTGTTTAGCAGACTGTGCGTCAGTCCCTATACCGCTGAAGGACTGCTGCAGTATAGGGCAGCGGTCAGCAGTAGTGCACGTCAACCCTATGTATTGTGGACCGATAGCGGTCCTTACAGAACAGCAGACTGTAACGCACTCAGGCCTATGTACCGTAGCACCCTATACCAAGTTACCAGTCCTTATAAGAACTTTTGTGGACCAAGCAGGTTGTGTATTAGTGTTTAGCAGACTGTGCGTCAGTCCCTATACCGCTGAAGGACTGCTGCAGTATAGGGCAGCGGTCAGCAGTAGTGCACGGCAACCCTATCTATTGTGGACCGATAGCGGTCCTTACAGAACAGCAGACTGTACCGCACCCAAGCCTATGTACCGTAGCACCCTAGACAGACCAAGTTACCAGTCCTTATAAGAACTTTTGTGGAACAAGTGAGTTGTGAATGATTAGCAGACTGCAGCAGAAGGGCAGCAGTCAAGTATAATATTCTTTCTATATTTGGAAGAAAGAATATTATACGTGTACAAGCCTATTACCGTACCACTGATACCAGTCCTGAAAAGAACCTTTGTGGAACTAATAGTAACAGCAAGTCTTTAAAATTATCCTCACTGCCTGACACACTGCTTCCTGCCTGTCCCTATACAAATTGGCAAAAAAGAGTAGGCTGGAACGATTAGCTGGAACAGCTCTTTTGTGGACCTGATAGTAACAGCTAATGATGATGATGATGATGATGATGAAGAAAGACTAATCTGGCTGAGCTGTCCCTAAAATAGCAGCATACAGCGCTCTGTCCCTTTATCTAAACTGACAAAAGAAACTCAGGCTGCTGACCTAACACCTATACCAGTCCTGAAAAGAACTTTTGTGTACCAAATAGCTAGCGTTTTCTCTGTCCCTACTCCACACAGGATCCTTTCCCTACAGTGACAGAAGAAAGAATGTAAAATGGCCACCGGATCGGGTGTATTTATAGGTTAGGGGGAATGTCCAAGTGTCCATGAGCTGTCATGTCTCAATTGGTTGTCCTGTAACACATGATAAACGTGTCACGAAAGGTTAAAGTTCTTGTATACATTAAACACGTAAGTCCGCCGGGGCGAACGACGGAAAAAGGCGTTCGAACCCGCGGACGGCGAAAGTCGGAAATTCGCCGCGAAACGACCGCCGGGCGAACCGTTCGGCCATCACTATTCCTCAGATCAGAGTCACGGATCGGATCATTTTTTGGATCAGCAGATAATAACTGAATTTGCAAAAAACCTGTAAAAATTCCACCACCATATAGTCCCCACTGTAATATCCACAATTTCCCCACTGTAATATCCACAACATCTCCCCCACTGTAATATTGGCTGAGTATGGTTGGGTATGGCTGAGCATTGCTGGGTATTACCGAGTTTTGCAGAGTATGGCAGAGTATGGCTGGGTATTACAGAGTATTGCAGAGTATGGCAGAGTATGGCTGGGTATTACAGAGTATTGCAGAGTATGGCAGAGTATGGCTTGGTATTACCGAGTATGGCAGAGTATGGCTGGATATTACCGAGTATGGCAGAGTATGGCTGGATATTACCGAGTATGGCAGAGTATGGCTGGATATTACTGAGTATGGTAGAGTATGGCAGAGTATCACAGAGTATTGGCTGGGTATGGCAAAGTATTGGCTGGGTATGGCAGAGTATTGTCAGGGTATTGAAGAGTATTGTCAGGGTATTGCAGAGCATTGCCAGGGTATTGCCAATGTATTGGCAGGGTACTGCAGAGTATTGCATGGTATTGCAGAGTATTGGCGGGGTATTGCAGAGTATTGGCAGGGTACTGCAGAGTATTGCAGGGTATTGCAGAGTATTGGCAGGGTATTGCAGAGTATTGGCAGGGAATTGCACAGTATTGGCAGGGTATTGCAGAGTATTACAGGGTATTGCAGAGTATTGGCAGGGAATTGCAGAGTATTGGCAGGGTATTGCAGAGTATTGGCGGGGTATTGCAGAGCATTGGCAGGGTATTGGCAGGGTACTGCAGAGTATTGCAGGGTATTGCAGAGTATTGGCAGGGAATTGCAGAGTATTGGCAGGGAATTGCACAGTATTGGCAGGGTATTGCAGAGTATTGGCAGGGTACTGCAGAGTATTGCAGGCTATTGCAGAGTATTTGCAGGGAATTGCAGAGTACTGGCAGGGTATTGCAGAGTACTGGCAGGGTATTGCACAGTATTGCAGGGTATTGCAGAGTATTGCAGGGTATTGCAGAGTATTGGCAGGGTATTGGCAGGGTATTGGCAGGGTACTGCAGAGTATTGCAGGGTATTGGCAGGGTATTGCAAAGTATTGGCAGGGAATTGCACAGTATTGGCAGGGTATTGCAGAATATTGCAGGGTATTGCAGAGTATTGGCAGGGAATTGCAGAGTATTGGCAGGGTATTGTAGAGTATTGGCAGGGTATTGCAGAGTATTGGCAGGGAATTGCAGAGTATTGGCAAGGTATGGAGGCCATCCGATTTCTCCCCTCCACTGTACACAGAGGGGGGAGAGGAACTGGCGTCATCCTGATCGCTCTGTCATTTGACAGAGCAATCACATTGTAAATGGCCGACGGGTGCACCAAGATGGCCGCTGTTCCGGAGCTAGGCCGAAGCCATGGCCTTTCCTAAGGCAGAGGTCACAGAGCGCTCCGGATCGCGGCGCATGACAATACGTTGCACCCCTAGTGGCAGTAGATGTAATTGTGGCGTTACGCCAATTACATTTACTGCCCCCCGTGGCGGTAAATGTAATTGCGGTAACGCCGCCCAAGTAATGGGAACAGCGTTACCATGAGGGGAAGATTAATCAGTTAGATTACTCGTTACCCTCTAAAGTAACAGCGTTAAGTAACGCAGTTTACTTTAACTCAGTTACTTACATCACTGGTGGCCACCATTATTTTCCATCACTGTCTTAACCCTCTTGGGCATGAAGTTCACCAGAGCTTCACAAGTTGCCACTAGAGTCCTCTTCCACTCCTCCATGATGACTTTAAGAAGCTGGTGAATGTTAGAGACCTTGCACTTCTCCACCTTCTGTTTGAGGATGCTCCACAGATGCTCAATGGGGTTTAGGTCTGGAGACATGCTTGACCAGTCCATCACCTTTACCCTCAGCTTCTTTAGCAAGGCAGTTGTTGTCTTGGAGGTATGTTTATACTTCCCTGTGGCCTTTATGTTTATGGTTCACTCAATGGACTGTAGCTCCCCAGTGTCAGCTGCACTCATTCAGCCCCAGACCACGACACACCCACCACCATGCTTGACTGTAGACAAGACACATTTTATTTTTGACCTCCTCACCTGGTTGCCGCCACACGCACTTGACACCATCTGAACCAAATAAGTTTCTCTTGGTCTCATCAGCCCACAGGATATGGTTCCAGTAATCCATGTCCTCAGTCTGCTTGTCTTCAGCAAACTGTCTGCAAACACTCTTGTGCATCATCTGTACGAAGATACTTCCTTCTGGGATGACAGCCATGCAGACCAATTTGATGCCGTGTCTGGCTTATGGTGTAAGCACTGACAAGCTGACCCCCCCCCCACCCCATCAAACTCTGTAGCAATGCTGGCAGCACTCATATGTCTATTTCCCAAAGACAACCTCTGGATATGACGCTGAGCATGTGCACTCAACTTCTTGGTCGACCATGGCGAGGCTTGTTCTGAGTGGAACCTGTCCTGTTAGACATGGTCTTGGCCAGCATGCTGCAGCTTAGTTTCAGGGTCTTGGCAATCTTATTATAGTCTATGCCATCTTTATGTAAAGCAACAATTCTTTTTTTCAGATGCTCAGAGAGTTCTTTGCCATGAGGTTCCATGTTGAACTTTCAGTGACCAGTATGAGAGAGTGATAACACCAAATTTAACATACCTCCTCCCCGTTCACATCTGGGACCTTGTGACACTAATGAGTCACATGACACCTGGGATGGAAAATGGCTAATTGGGCCCAATTTGGGCATTTTCACTTAGGGGCGTAGTCACTTTTGTTGCCAGCGGTTTAGACATTGTTGGCTGTGTGTTGAGTTATTTTGAGGGGACTAGCAAATTTACACTAGTATACAAGCTGTACATTCACTACTTTACATTGTATGAAAGTGTCATTTCTTCAGTGTTGTCACATGGAAAGATATAATAAAATATTTACAAAAATGCGAGGGGTGTACTCACTTTTGTGAGATACTGTATATTGGGGATGGTATCTAGGAAACCCCTTATTTTTAAAGGAGTCTATCAAATTTTGATATGCTGACCAAAGTCCCCACTACAAACCTTCAAAACCAGTGGGCCAGGTTTGTGGAGATGGGGGGGGGGGGGGGGGATAGTGTGCAATCCCCCTAACAATCTATAGAAGATTCTTTGAGTCAGTATAAATTAAAGGGGAGAAAAAAAAAAAAAACATGAGGTCTCCCTAACAAACCATAGAAAACCCTTAATCCAGGCACGTAGCATGGCTGGCCAGGAATAGGGGGGGGGGGGGCAACCATGTGCCCCCTTCTCCTGCACCATAGCAGGCTACATGCCCTTAACAGGGGGGATGCCAGGACACCTTGACCCCATTTTGATGAGGACAAGGTTCTCTTTCCCACAACCCTTGCCCACTGGTTGTGGGGGTCTGTGGCCAGGAGGCTTATTGGAATCTGGAACTATCCTTTAATAAATAATAAGGTGCCCACAGATATTGTCCTCCCAATGTAAATAAGTGCACCTAAATTAATTCACAAAAAAAAAAAAAAATGTGACCTAGCAATAGAGTAAGTCTGAGCTGTTGATATCTATTTGGTATCTTCTTTGTTTTCCCAGCGTAAAAGTCCTTTTTTCAAAAAAATATATTTTTAGTCACAATTCCCCCCATCAACTGACTTTCCACTAGACATGTGCTGTCAATAAATTTGTTTTGTTTTGTTCCGTTCCGTTTCGTATTAGCCGTTAATTCGTATTTCGTAATTCGTGTCCAAAATACAATTTGGATTCACACAAAATACAAATTTTCATTAGGTTTGTTAACAATTACGAACGTTCATTATGATGAATGTATCATTATGAGGGGCTTCCACCATCCCTGTGCTGTGCTCATTATGAGGGGCTCTCACCATCCCTGTGCTGTGCTCATTATGAGGGGCTCTCACCATCCCTGTGCTGTGCTGACTTCCTGGGTTTTTAACTTTATTATAATGAATAATCTTAATTAACGAACATTCTTATTTTATCCGATTCTGAATCTCCCATCGACTACCAGTACCTGTCTACCACTCCCATATTAAAAAAAGTCATTTTCCCAACCCTCACTCAGCAGCAGAAGAAAACCTCTGACTGGTCAACAAAACACCAGTCACGTTTTCGTTGTAATGGAATTTGCACCCAAAATTCGTAAACGAATCTTCGTACAAAATTCGGAAGCATAGCAATTCGTATTTTGGATCCTCCCAAATGTACGAATTAACGGAAATTCTTACGAATTTTCGATTCGTACAAAACTAATCACACATGTCTACTTGCCACTAAAAAAATCCAGTGATCCTGGAACATGTGGTGGTAACATTAGCCAAATGAAAGCTTCCAGAGCTGTCATCAGCTATATAAGGGAAGAGGCGGGGATAGTGGTGCCATAATTGTCCAAATATGGCCATAGCCATATTTGGTCAATATCATTGCCCAAATGTATCCAGTGGCCATATTTTGGTGATGATGTCACTGCTATCCCTGGCCCTGCTTTGTTTGAAAGGAGTGGGGATTCTCCATGACATCAATGGTTCCTGGGAACCATTGACAGTGGGAAACTGTCATATTTAGAAGTGGTAAAATTACTGCTCCTATATATAATGCATGGCTCCCACCAAACGGGGGCTGGATGCCCAAATGGGTAAAGAACAGCCAGCTCATCGTTATTGTCCATGTTGAGGCCATGTGCTCTAATATGATTCAGGAGGGGGACACATGCTCGGTCTCCCTTTTCCTGGTCTGATAGGCTGCATGAGTTAGGATTTTGGAAGAACCCTGCACTTTTTTTTTCTTGAAATGTGTGGGTCCCCCTTGACAGTCATTCCAGACCCTCATCAAGGATAAGGGTCTTGTGTGCATTTTTAGGGGGAACCCTATGACTATTTTTTTGTGTGCATCCCTCATTAACATCTATACTAGACCAACACCTAGCATAATGGTCTGGTATAGATAAAGAGAATTATCGGCCACTTTGTTTACAAACAGAAGTAAGCTGTCAGAAGCTGTCATGTACCAACAATTTAAACTGCATTTTCTCTTTGCATATGTCAGTTTTGCTGCAGTGGTTGTGTACTTACTACAGATGTGTCACTTCACAGGCAGCTTAAGAGAATCCCCTAGGCATGTTATTAAAATCAATAGTGCATTTTTAATGTTGCCCTTCAGTAATTATGTATATCACTGTTTTGTGCCAAATAAAACATTTTTTACTTTCCCCAGGGATAATTCCCCGTGCCATTTGTTTGACAATCAATTTCCTATTAACCTAAAAAACGACCAATACTGTTTTTTAACATTGGCTTCCATTGACTTCAATGGAATTCGGATTAAGCACCAAGACATTAGTAACATTCATACTAATAAAAAATGAAAAAGCTTGGCATTTTAAAGCTTTACAAGTAGGGATGAGCCGAACAACCCCCCCCCCCCCCCCCCCCGGTTCAGTTTGCAGCAGAACATGTGAACAGGCAAAAAATGTGTTCAAACACGAGAACACCGTAAGTCTATGGGACACAAACGTGAAAATTCAAAAGTGCTAATTTTAAGGGTTAATATGCAAGTTATTTTCATAAAAAGTATTTGGGGGCCTGGGTCCTGCACGGGGGACATGTATCAATGCAAACATTTTTTTTTAAAAACGTCAGTTTTTTCGGGAGCAGTGATTTTAATAATGCTTAACCACTTCCCGACCAGCGCACGACGATGTACGTCGACAGAATGGCACGGGCAGGCATATTGGCATACAGGTACGTCCAATATTCGATGCCGCCCTGCCGTCAGGAGCGCGCCGCCGGCGGCGCGCTCCCGCGCTGGTCGGGACCCCCGTGAGTCCAGTCGTGGGACCCGCGGACTCGATCGCCGCGGGAATCCCCGCGATCGTCTCACGGAGCGGCCGAATGGAGGAAATGCTGTATAAACAACATTTCTCCATTCTGCCTAGCAACTAGTGACGCTGATCTCTGCTCCATGTGATTGGAGCAGAGATCAGTGTACACTAAATGAAAGCCCAACCCCCCCACAGTTAGTAACACACCCCTAGGAACACTTAACCCCTACACTGCCACCCACTGGTTAACCCTTTCACTGCCAGTGTCATTTACACAGGAATCACTGCATTTATATAGCAGTGATTACTGTATAAATGACAATGGTCCCAAAAATGTGTCAAAAATGTCCGATGGGTCCCCCACAATGTCGCAGTCACAATAGAAATCGCAGATCGCCGCCAATACTAGTAAAAAAATAAATAATAAAAAATTATTAATAAAAATGCTATAAAACTATTCCTATTTTGTAAACGCTATAACTTTTGCGCAAACCAATCAATAATCGCTTATTGCGATTTTTTTACCAAAAATATGTAGAAGAATACGTATCGGCCTAAACTGAGGGAAAAAAAAGATTTTTTATATATTTTTGGGGGATATTTATTATAACAAAAAGTAAAAAATAATGCGTTTTTTTCAAAATTGTCGCTCTATTTTTGTTTATAGCACAAAAAATAAAAACCGCAGGGGTGATCAAATACCACCAAAAGAAAGCTCTATTTGTGGGAAAAAAGGGACGTCAATTTTGTTTGGGAGCCACGTTGCACGACCGCGCAATTGTCAGTTAAAGCAACGCAGTGCCGAATCGCAAAAAGTGGTCTGGTCTTTGACCAGCAAAATGGTCCGGTCTGCAAGTGGTTAAAGTGAAACAATAAAAGTGAAATATTTCTTTAAATTTCATACCTGGGGGTGTCCATAGTAAAGGTGGTGCATTTTCCCCGTGTTTAGAACAGTCCTTGCACAAAATGAAATGTATAAAGAAAAAAAAAGTCATTTAAAACTACTCACGGCTATAATGAATTTTCCTTCAGAAATGTCACTTTGTGTAGGGATTGTTCTAAATATGGGAAAAATGTGCCACTTTACAGGCATACCATAGACACCCCCAGGTACAACTTTTCAAGGAATATTTCACTTTTAGTGTTTCACTTTAAGCATTATTAAAATCACTGCTCCCAAAAAGACCCCTTTTAAAAAATGTTTGCATTGATACATGTCTCCTGGGGCAGAACCCAGGTCCCCAAACCCTTTTTATGACAATACCATGCCTTTAAAATTAGCACTTTTTATTTCTCCCATAGACAATTCATTATAGCCACCAGTAGTTTTAAATTACTTTTTTTCCTTTAGAAATGTCATTATGTGCAGGGACTGTTCTAAACATGGGAAACATGCGCCACTTTACAGACATACTATAGACACCCCCCGGGTATGAAATTTAAAGGAATATTTCACTTTTATTGTTTCACTTTAAGCATTTATAAAATCACTGCTCCTGGAAAAACTGACATTTTTACAACTTTTTTTTGGATTGACACATGTCCCCTGGGGAGGGACCCAGGTCCCCAAACCCTTTTTATGACAATACCAAGCATATAAGATTTTAAAATTAGCACTTTTGATTTCTCACATAGACTTTTAAAGGGTGGTCCGCGGCTTTCGAATTTGCTGCAAACACCCCAAATTGTTCGCTAATCGGAGACCAGGCAGACACCCGATGTTCGAGTTGAATTTACGTTCGACTCGAACATCAGGCTCATCCCTATTTACAAGCCACCTTTTACTCACATAGTAATAAAGCAGGCAAACTTCAGGTGGCCCAAGTTAAAATTCACTTAATTAGACATACAATTTCCCACTTATTTCACCTCCACACTGGTGCAAAATTACAAAATCCTGAAGAAATGCTATATGCATTTAGTCCATACTACAGCTTGCTTTATAATCTATATGAGGACCCTAACATTCCTCAACCTACCTCTGACACAAACTCTAAATTTTTAGAGACCATTCATTTACCTTGGCTATCTGAATTATAGATACCATTAGGGGCGGGGAAATGGTTCGACCGAGCATGAGTTTGGGCCGAACTTTGGCTGTTTGAACTTTATCAAAATTATAGGATCGTTATAGGATCGTTTGACTGTTTGTTCGGCCTGGCAAATGACCACAATGCACTGTGCCTTCTAAGCCCTTATTGGCTGAAGCAATGAAAGCTTTGCCCAATCATAGCACAGAGCACTGTCAGAGCCATGATTGGACGCTGTTATGATGACTGTATCCAATCATGGCTTATTGCTCTTAATCCTGTCCCACACTGTAAAAGTATTCCATAGTGGCCATTTGTAGAGTGATAGTGGCATGGAGAGAGTTAGAATAGGGCTCTGTACAGTGCTATTAGACAGTTAGCCCCTGTATGCACGGTCAGAAATTCAGACGGAAAAGGTCCGATCGGACCATGTTGTTGGATAATCCGACCGTGTGTGGGCTACATCGGACTTTTTCCTTCGGAATGTCCGACCAACAAATTTTAAGAGCTGGAAATAAAATTTTGCGACAACATGATCCGATTGGACTTTGTCCGATCGTTTGTAGAGAATTCCGATCGGACAAAGTGTCATGCATGCTCAGATCAAATTACGAGACCAAAGCTATTGGCTACTAGCCGCAACGTAGTCCCGTCGTAACGAATGAACGTCATCACGTTCCGAACGATCGGATTTTCCGACAACTTTGTCCGACCATGGGTATGCAATACCAGTTTCAGACAAAATCTGTCGGAAAAAATCTGACGGATGTTGTTGTCGGAATGTCCGACCATGTGTATAAGGGCTTAGTGTGCTATAGTGTGCTATTCTGATTCTATTGTCAGTGTAGAATATCAGTTTAGTGTGCATCTAGGTATAGTTCAGTGTAAATGTAGTGTGGCCATTCATCTTTACATTAGTGTGAATGTAGGGATAGTTCAGTCAGTGTGAGTGTAGTGACCGTTTACCACAGTATATTTTATTGCATTATTGCAAGTTTAACAGCATATAGTTCTGTACGTTACTGCAAGTTTAACACCATATAGTTCTGTGCGTTACTGCACGTTAACGCATATATTTCATTGAGCTATTGCAAATTTAAAGAGGAACTGCAGTCTGCTCACATATTTTGTAATAAAAACATCTGTGCCATTCAGAAGCTTCCCTCCAACCACTTTGCATATTATTTTATATATATTGATTCTGTTCTTGCCAAATACTGTATATTGCAGAAATCTCCCTCCACCGAGTCTGGCTGCAACCATGTTAACTGTGGGCCGCTGGAGCTGCTACCTGTTCACTTCCTGGATTTACACAGACACACAGAGGCACACCTTCAGTTCTGCAGCTCTGATTGGCCCTCTTATGACTCAGCTGTGCATGATGTCATAAGCCTAGGCTTTTTACCAGACAAGAAATAGGAAGTTGGCTGCATAAGGTATTTACTGGCAAAAAAAAAATGTTTTACTATCCAAAGTTAAAACAACAAGGGCAGAAGATTTATTAGATGGAAAGTTGAAAAAATGACTGAAGGTCCACTTTAACGCTGTATAGTTCTGTGCTTTACTGCAAGTTTAATGCCGCATATTTCATTGCATTAATGAAAGTTTAACACCATATTTGTAATTGCATTATTGCAAGTTTAACAGCGTATATCTCATTGCGTTACTGCGAGTTTAACGCCATATAGTTCTGTGCATTACTGCAAGTTTAATGCTGTATATTTAATTCCGTTACTGCAAGTTTAACGTTGTACATTTCATTGCATTACTGCAAGTTTAACTCTGTATATTTCATTGCGTTACTGCAAGTTTTATACCATATAGTTCTGTGCATTACTGCAAGTTTAACACCCTATAGTTCTGTGTGTTACTGCAAGTTTAACTCCATATTTTTTATTGCGTTACTGCAAGTTTTTCGCTGTATATTTCATTGAGTTACTGCAAGTTTAACACGGTATAGTTCTGTGCATTACTGCACTTTTGACACAGTATATTGCAGTATATTATAGTGTATATCTAGCCACAGAATACAGAGGAGGCGGTGGACTGGCTTACTAAACCGTCCTCATCCTCCTCATTCTCCATAACCCAAGCAGAGGCTAGTGTACAGTCCCCTACAGCTGCCAGAGTGGCAAAACCTGCCTCCTTGTCCACAGCTATTCCTGCCATAGCCCTAGCATCAGGCATGGAGGAGTTAGTGGAGTTATTTGAGCACAGCACCACCCATTTGCTCCTTGATGATGCACAGCCATTACTCGATTCCTGATGTTGGTTCTAAGGTTGAGGAAGGCAGGAACATGAGCCTACAGAAAGGGGAGAACACTGGTACACAAATTGGCATTCATGTTCCCCCAGCTGCAGAATATTGGCAAGTTGTCTCTAGTGGTAATGAGGATGGAGGAGCTGATGATGATGAGGTCACTGACGATTTGGGTGCCGGATAGAGCAGAGGGGAAAAGTGAGGGTGAAGCACAACCCCAACGAGGCAGCCATCATGGAAGAGTGCAGCCCCCCTATTCCATCACATCATGGAGCTGTTAGCTCTCAGCCCACTTCCCACAGCTCAGCTGTCTGGGCCTTTTTTTTAGTGCATGTGCAGCCTATCGCACTGTTGCCATTTGAAAACTTTGTCTCAAGCTCATCAAGTGTGGCAAAAACACCAAATATTTGGTCACCACATGCTTGACAAGTCATTTAACCTCCCACCACTCAGCCTATTGGCAAGGGCACATAAAAGCTACACAAAAGGGGCATGCATCTGTTCCCCCTCCTTACTCACCTCAGTGTGTCCCTGCTATACCCCATGACCTCTCAGCAGCTTCCACTAACAGGGATGATAGTATCAACAGTGTGACCCAGGTCCTTGCAGTACATCTGCCAGCAGCACACTACCAGTTGGATACTATAACCGGAAAATTTCTCTGTCACAATAGTGATCCTTTACTTTATGCCACATATTCTTGGGTCATTTTGTAGACTTTGAAACATGAGGGAGCCCATGCACCACAAATTTGCAGAGGCATAAGAAGCAGACTCCTCTGGGTCACTGAGGATTACAGTATCTGGAACTGCCTCCTCCCAACCACGTACAACTCCCAAGGGTTCTGGGGATGGAAAACCATCTTTTACTGTTTGACGTATATATCTTCCTCTGTTTCAATGCCTCTGAAACTGCCAGAATCCTTCTCCTCCTACTCGCTCTTTTCTTGTGTGTTCTGTGACATAGGAACAATGGTGTCTGCATTAAGTGGGCCTTGAGAGGAAAGGAAGTCCTCCTCTTCATCCCGCTGCTTTGCCTCAAGTGTCCTGTCCATAATGCTAGCCGCCTGCGCCCAGCAGGAACACAATAGGGATTGTTAATGATGCATGTATTGTAAAGGCTCACTATTCTTGTGGCCTCCTCAAATGGTGACAGTACAGTGCATCCTTTATGCCATTTGTGCGGGGAAACCAATCCGAGTCAGCCTGAGCCTGTCATTGTGCCATGCTCACACACGTACTCACTGATGGCCCTCTGCTGCATGTGCAGCCGCTAAAGCATTGCCAAAGTCGAGTTCCCCCTGGTGGGCATGTTATAAATCAGGCAGTTTATGAGCAGATGGAATTCCAGACAACCAAGGACTGGCTGTGTATGATTACCAAAAATTACTACAGACTCTTCTGGCCAGCTTTAGTAGATATTCCAACCCTGGGTACCTATTTTGGAAATGCTGCACCACCAAATTGAGGACATGTGCCCTTTCTAAGGGCAGACAGGAGGTTTGTGCCATTATCACACACCCCCATTCCTGGCTCCAGCTGACATGGTGTATACCACCTCTGGGCCTGTCCCTGCAGAGCTGCAAGAATCTCTGCTTCGGTGTGGGTCTTGTCCCCTAGACACACCAGCTGAAGCACTGCATGGCACCTTTTAGCCTGACTCATTATGAGTAGACATAATAACAAATATAGGCACACTAATCCAAGAGTCAATTTTTTGCCCAATGCAATTAAATTATGTTCTATATTGGAAAAAAAACTCCATATAATATAACTTTTAAAAACGTCTATGCAAGATGTCAAATGGAAAAGGGACTCAATCCAAGGGATGCACGCAGGGCTGCCATCAATGTAGAATAGAAACCATATTCTGAGGCTGTAGAATAGGGATGAGCCGAACACCCCCCTGTTCGGTTCACACCAGAACCTGCGAACAGACCTAAACTTTGTGTGAACTTTAGAACCCTATTAAAGTCTATGGGACTCGAACGTTCACAATCTAAAATGCTAATTTTAAAGGGTAATATGCAAGTTACTGTCCTAAAAAGTGTTTGGGGACCTGGGTCCTGCCCCAGGGGACATGGATCAATGCAAAAAAAAGTTTTAAAAAATGCTGTTTTTTCAGGAGCAGTGATTTTAATAATGATTAAAGTGAAACAATAAAAGTGTAATATTCCTTTAAATTTCGTAGCTGGGGGGTATCTATAGTATGCCTGTGAAGGGGCGCATGTTTCTGGTGCTTAGAACTGTCCCTGCACAAAGTGTCATTTGTGCAGGAAAAAAAGTCTTTTAAAATCACTTGCGGCTAAATTGTCGGCTCCCGTAATACAGAGAACACTCAATGAGTGTTCTCTGTATTAGCCGACAATTCATTCATTCATTGATAAAAAAAAAAAGTGTGGGGGTTCCCCTAAATTCAATTACCAGGCCCTTCAGGTCTGACATGGATATTAAGGGGAACCCCGTGTCAAATTAAAAAAAAAATTGACGTGGGGGTCCCCCTAAATATCCATACCAGACCCTTCAGGTCTGATATGGATATTAAGGGGAACCCCGCATCAAATAAAAAAAAAACTGACATGGGGGTCCCCCTAAAAATCCATACCAGACCCTTTATCCGAGCACGCAACCTGGCAGGCCGCAGGAAAAGAGGGGGGATGAGAGAGCGGCCCCCCTCCCTCCTGAACCGTACCAGGCCACATACCCTCAACATTGGGAGGATGCTTTGGGGGTCTGTGACCCTTCAAAGCACCTTGTCCCCATGTTGATGAGGACAAGGGCCTCATCCTCACAACCCTGGCCGGTGGTTGTGAGGGTCTGCGGGCGGGGGGCTTATCAGAATCTGGAAGCCCCCTTTAACAAGGGGACCCCCAGATCCCGCCCCCCCCTGTTTGAAATGGTAAGGGGGTACAAAAGTACCCCTACAATTTCACAAAGAAAGTGTCAAAATGGTTAAATAAGACAAACACACTTTTGAAAAATTCCTTTATTAAAAATAAAAAAAATAAAAAAAGATTACAACATGCGTTACATCAGAGGGGGCGGGGTCACCCACACGTCACTGGGGAACCCCTGGCTTCCCTCTCCAGCGTCAGAGGGACGGGGTCAGGTGACGGGTGGCCCCGCCCTCCTAATATAAGAAACGTCAGCGCTGGGATCTCCGCAGTCTCTGCAGTGGAGACAGAAGAAGGATGTATGGACAGCGCTGGACTGAGAGATCCCCCGTCGCTGGATATGATCATCCATGGCTGGACCCCAGAGATCCGTCGCTGGATAGCAAGAGTGGATTAGCACCGCTGGAATCTTTTTTTTATTTTTCTTTCATTTTTAATAAAGGAATTTTTCAAAAGTGTGTTTGTCTTATTTAACCATTTTGACACTTTCTTTGTGAAATGGTAGGGGTACTTTTGTACCCCCTTACCATTTCAAACAGGGGGGGCGGGATCTGGGGGTCCCCTTGTTAAAGGGGGCTTCCAGATTCTGATAAGCCCCCCGCCCGCAGACCCTCACAACCACCGGCCAGGGTTGTGAGGATGAGGCCCTTGTCCTCATCAACATGGGGACAAGGTGCTTTGAGGGGTCACAGACCCCCAAAGCATCCTCCCAATGTTGAGGGTATGTGGCCTGGTACAGTTCAGGAGGGAGGGGGGCCGCTCTCTCATCCCCCCCTCTTTTCCTGTGGCCTGCCAGGTTGCGTGCTCGGATAAAGGGTCTGGTATGGATTTTTCGGGGGACCCCACGTCAATTTTTTTTTAAATTTGATGCGGGGTTCCCCTTAATATCCATATCAGACCTGAAGGGTCTGGTATGGATATTTAGGGGGACCCCCACGTCAATTTTTTTTTTTTATTTGACACGGGGTTCCCCTTAATATCCATGTCAGACCTGAAGGGCCTGGTAATTGAAAATGATTTTAAAAGACTTTTTTTCCTGCACAAATGACACTTTGTGCAGGGACAGTTCTAAGCACCAGAAACATGCGCCCCTTCACAGGCATACTATAGATACCCCCCAGCTACAAAATTTAAAGGAATATTACACTTTTATTGTTTCACTTTAATCATTATTAAAATCACTGCTCCTGAAAAAACTGCCGTTTTTAAAACTTTTTTTTGCATTGATCCATGTCCCCTGGGGCAGGACCCGGGTCCCCAAACACTTTTTAGGACAGTAACCTGCATATTACCCTTTAAAATGAGCACTTTAGATTTCTCCCATAGACTTGTATAGGGTGTTCCGGCTTTTTGAATTCGCTGCGAACAGCCCAAATTGTTCACTGTTCGCTGAACAGGCGAACAGGCAATGTTCGAGTCGAACATGAGTTCGACTCGAACTCGAAGCTCATCCCTACTGTAGAAAAAAACAAGAGGAGAGGCGCCTCTGGGTGCAGTAGTTTTAAAACACAGCTTTTATATATAAAATAGTAGCATTCGCATTTAGATGAGAAAAAGCAGGCATAGTATATTGAATGTCATGACGAAGATCCCAAAGTCCATGCTGTAAACATCATTGCTGATAACACTTCCAACAGGTGGTGCATGATTAACAGTACTAGTATTTCACCACATCTATACTTTTTGAACAGACAATGCGCACTAGCTTGCATGATTAATAGTACTAGGTTTTTTGAAGGTGCGCATTGGCGCGTTGGCGGATTGCCTTTTTTATGGTTTATGTGCGCCTATCGCAAATTGGCACACGTGCGCATAAGTGAGTATCTGTGCGTCTATGAACCAGTTCTTTGCCCGCATGCGCACACCTGTGTGCCCTGGGTGTTTGTTGCCCTTATCTCTATATTGGCACGTTTGTGCACATAAGCGCACACTTTTTTATTATATAATAGATTTTTTAGATAATAGATTTTTTTATATAATAATTTTTTAGATAATTGTTTTTTTCCAGTAATTGTTTTCTAGAGCATGCATTTTCTTCTTGAGGATCACTAGATTCTTTTGTTTATATCACTAGCATATTGCAAACTGCATCTTAACAATATTCTTTGGGGTTTTTTTGAGTTTTTTTTCCCTTTTCCTCTATAATCATCGAGGAGATATATGCCCCTTTTCCTACATATATATATATATATATATATATATATATATATTCTGATATATATTTTTTTCTACATTTATTTTTTTTAATTATACAATGGTAACACAAATACTGTCTGTATTCATTTTTTTTTATTTCTTCTCATTTGTAACCATGATTAATATAATATGATATTTTATCAGTTTTTTAATCTCTGAGATATAATACGCCAGTTTTTAATATCCCTATTTCTTATTGATAACAATGTGCTTTATCGCTCGTCTATGCATCCAGAGCCATATACATATATTATACGTTGTAAATATATGTTCAGATATTCTTGCTACCGTTTGTCCTACCTACGTTCCTTCTTCTTTCCTAAATAGCTTGGTTACGTCTTTTTTATTGCCCCGCCTATGTTCCTCCCCTTGTTCCTCCCCTTTTCCCTTTATAAGTGACTCCTTTATGGTAACTTGTTATGTCTGTTGAAAAAGGAGTGCAACTTGTGACAACAACCAAGTGCGCATGCTCTCAAAACGCGTCCCTTTGAGATGATATCATCCCGCTGAGTCAGCTGCATCTTGCGTTCCAAGCCTCGGTTTGAGGCCGCCTTCCGGAGCCGGCCATACCACCTGTCGGAAGTGTTATCAGCAATGATGTTTACAGCATGGACTTTAGGATACTCGTCATGACATTCAATATACTATGCCTCATTTTTCTCATCTAAATGTGAGTGCTACTATTTTGTATATTAAAACTGTTTTAAAACTACTGCACCCAGAGGCGCCTCTCCTCTTGTTGTTTTTTTCTCATTATGAATAGCCCTTTGAATGCTTAGGGGGTACTTGGGGTTCATAGGACAAATCATCAGAGGAAGGCATGGTGGAGGAGGAGGAAGGGGGCACAAGCTGCAGCACTGAGCCCTGTCCTGCATCCTTCTGAATTGCAAGCAGAGTTACCCAGTGTGCTTGGAACTAAATATATTGTCCCTGCCCATGCTTGCTGGATAAGGTGTCAGCAGTAATGTGAACTTTGTGGCTGACTGCCTTGCCCAACGATGCCACAACATTGCCTTCCATGTAATGATAGAGAGCTGTAATGGCCTTACATGAAAAGAAATAGTGACTGAGAACCTGCCATTGTGGTACAGCACATTCTGCAAATTCACTGAAAGAGGCAGAATCTACCAGGTGGAAAGGCAGAAGTTGTAGAGCCAACAGCCTTGACAAGTTTGCATTTAGATGCTGGGCAAGTTTTGTCAACTAATTTTTACACACCTGTTTGACATTTTGACAATTCTTGCTTTCAAGAGTAGCTCTATAGGGTTACAGTGTGAAGGCACTACCTACACCCAAAGAACATTTTTTCCACACCCATTACTTCTATCCAAAGTCTGTGGTTAAAGACACCAAAATTTATCCAAAAAATATCTAATCTTGTTTTCAGTCCACTACATTGTGGCCTTATCTTACAAAATAAAGAAAGCTTGCAGGGAAAATTTCATGTTTTGGGCTTTATAAATGCAAAATGCAGCAGCTTCTGTATACAGTACAGATGTGCCACTTTACAGATGGACTAAGGGGACCCCCAAGGCACTATATCAATAAATCACTGCTCATTTAAATAAGACTTTTTTACAAACTTTTTTCATCGATACATGTCCCTCAGGGCAGTACTTGAACCCCCATAACCATTGTATGCCCAATTACTTGCATATAATCCTTGGTGGTACAGTGGTGTAGTGGTTAGCACTCTCGCCTAGCAGTAAATCGGGTCACTGGCTCAAATCCCAACCTCTACACTACCTGCCTGGAGCCTGGATACTCTCTCTGTGTCTGTGTGGGTTTCCTCCAGGTACTCTTGTTTCCTCCCACACTCCAAAGACATGCAGGTAGGTTAATTGGCTTCTGTCCAAAATTGGCCCTAGTATATGAATGGGGACCTTGGATTGTGGGGTCTTTGAGGGTAGGGACCGATGTGAGTGTGCAATGTACAGGGTTAGGGACAAATGTAGACACTCACTCAGGTTGAACTGGATGGACTGGTGTCTTTATTCAACCTTACTAACTATGTAACTATGTAAAATAGACACTTTTTATTTTTCACCCCATAGACTTCAATGGGGTTCTTTATTTGGTTTCGAACTTGCGGTGTTCGAAAGTTCTGGTGTGAACCGAACAGGGGATCGTTCTGCTATTCCTAGATACAAGCACTAAATGCCACCTTCCTGGCTAAAGAAATAGTGGACACCATAAAATTCCTAATAAAGGAAAGGGATGGTCGGCACTCAGGATGATATCCAAAATAATATCTCTTTATTAAATGCATGTACAAAGCTGTAAAACAGCCTACGTGTTTCGGATGTTAGTCCTTAGTCATCCAATCCCTACCTTGAAATATTGGGCCTGAATGGGTTTTCAGGTGTATACTACATATTATTCACTTCACATCTCTCTCTGTACTTAGAAGTAGTTTGTATTAATACTGCTGTGTCCTCCAGTACCTTTCCATCAGAAACGTGGGCTTCCTTTTACATCCTTCCATTGGACTTGGTTTGCTCAAGTGTGAGTCTAGAGGAAGTGCAGGTAATTGAGTCTTATTCATGTTACAGTAGATGTAAGTCCAATCACTAAAACCTCATGTAAGCTTTAACTGATCATGCCATTTCAAAGGTTGTTTTCATTTTTTTTATGGAGCTTCCATCAAGAGACTTTTTGTCAATCTTGCTATGAAGGCTCTCCCTGTTTTTGGGTGACAAATGTCTCTAAACTGTGATTCTGTAATGTCACCATGGTACATGCCACCTGATGTATGCTACAAGCAGCTGCATCGAAGCACACTTCTTTTTTTTTGTATCAATCATATTTTATTCATTTTAGAAGGTACACAAAGAAAGATCAGCAAAACATTTGTGCTACAAGTAAGCAATAACATAGCTTTCAAGAAATAGTAACTCAAAAATGCATATTCACACTTAGGCATCAATTATACATCGACCATTTGACAGGTATTAAGGTTAATATCCCCTGCATAGGGTGTTATATGTTATGGAGCATGGTCAGACCCAAGTCACATCTGTGGGTGGTCTGATGTGATCTCGGTAAGGTCAGGAAAAAATTAGAGCGAGTTGTTCAAGCAGGTATATAGATAAGTAAATGCATCTAACCAAGATTAACCACTTGCTTACTGGGCACCTAAACCTCCTTCCTGCCCAGGCCAATTTTCATCTGGGACTGGGACTCGGTGCAGAGGCTTCCGAGGCCACGCAGGAGAACCAGACAGAGAACAGGAGGAAACTCAAGGCAACCCAAGGAAAAAACGTTTCAGGGAAGCACTTTTATTGCATTTTAATGTAAATATGAGATCTAAGGTCTTTTTGACCCCAGATCTCATATTTAAGAGGTCCTGTCATGCTTTTTTTCTATTACAAGGGATGTTTACATGTTTACAAGGGATGTTTACTTTCCTTGTAATAGGAATAAAAGTGACAGAATTTTTTTTAAAGCAGTGTAAAAATGTAAAAAAAAAAAAAAAAAGGTAAAGTAAATAAATAAGAAAAAAAAGAAAAAAATGAAATGCGCCCCGTGAGCGCAAACATGACTAGCGTCCGCATATGGAAATGGTGTTCAAACCACACATGTGAGGTATCGCCACGATCGGTAGAGCAAGCACAACAATCTTAAGCCGCGTACACACGTAGCGGACTGTTTGGCCAACTTAATCCGTCAGACAATCCGACGGACAGTCCGTCATACTTTCCAATGAACGGACTTGCCCACACACGGCACTTTTTGAGCGGACTAATACGGCGGACTAAGTCCGCCATACTATCCGCCCTTCTTTTGAAATGAACGGACTCGCCCACACACGCGGAGGAAAGTCCGCTCATTTCGAGCGCGTCTCAAGGTAGGCGGGGCCCGCGAAGGAGACGTCGCTGACCCCGTCGCCTGGTATGGATTTAAAGGGGAACCCCAACGCCGAAAAAAATCGGCGTGGGGTCCCCCCCAAGTCCACAACAGACCCTTGTCCGAGCACGCTACCCGGCCGGCCAGGAAAGGGGGGCGAACGAGCGCCCCCCCCCCCTCCTGAGCCGTACCAGGCTGCGTGCCCTCAACATGGGGGGGTGCCTTGGGGAAGGGGGGGCCGCGCAGCCTCCCCACCCCAAAGCACCTTGTCCCCATGTTGATGAGGACAAGGGCCTCTAATTAATAAGGGGGCCCCCGGATACCGGCCCCCCACCCTATGTGAATGAGTATGGGGTACAATGTACCCCTACCCATTCACCTGTGAAAAAAAGTACAAAAAAAACACAACACAGGGTTAAAATATTTTATTGCACAGCTCCGGGGGTCTTCCGTCTTCGGGGGTCTTCTCGCCGGACTCCTCCGCTATCTTCTTGTAGCTCTTTTGCTAGCGGAGGAGTCCGGCTTTCTTCCTCGCCGCCGGCCTCTTCTCCCGACTTCGGGGGTCTTGTCCCCCTCTTTGGTTCTTCTGCCGGTCTTCCGCCGCCGCCTTCCGTTGTTCTTCTTCTTCTTCTTCTCCAGGAGATGTTGTCTCGACGATCTCTCCGGCCGGAATGCCAGGGACGCGCTCCGCTGCCACTTATATAGGGACAATGGGGCGGTGTCACATGGCTTTATGTCACATGGGTTGGTCACATGGTGACCTCGCCCCCTTACGATGTCATAGTCCCCATGTGACATCAACCCATGTGACCAACCCATGTGACATAAAGCCATGTGACACCGCCCCATTGTCCCTATATAAGTGGCCGCGCAGTGCGTCCCTGGCATTCCGGCCGGAGAGATTGTCGAGGCAATATCTCCTGGAGAAGAAGAAGAAGAAGAAGAAGAAGAAGAACGGAAGGCGGCGGCGACGGCGGCGACAGAAGATCGGGCCACCGTCTGTAAAAGAGCTATAAGAAGGCGCGGTGGCCCAGCAGAAGAACCGAAGAGGGGGACAAGACCCCCGAAGTCGGGAGAAGAGGCCGGCGGCGAGGAAGAAAGCCGGGCTCCTCCGCTAGCAAAAGAGCTACAAGAAGATAGCGGAGGAGTCCGGCGAGAAGACCCCCGAAGACAGAAGACCCCCGGAGCTGTGCAATAAAGTATTTTAACCCTGTGTTGTGTTTTTTTTGTACTTTTTTTCACAGGTGAATGGGTAGGGGTACATTGTACCCCATACTCATTCACATAGGGTGGGGGGCCGGTATCCGGGGGCCCCCTTATTAAAGGGGGCTCCCGGATTCCGATAAGCCCCCCGCCCGCAGACCCCGACAACCAACGGCCAGGGTTGTCGGGAAGAGGCCCTTGTCCTCATCAACATGGGGACAAGGTGCTTTGGGGTGGGGGGGCGCGTGGCGCCCCCTTCCCCCAGGCACCCCCCCATGTTGAGGGCATGCGGCCTGGTACGGCTCAGGAGGGGGGCGCTCGCTCGCCCCCCTTTCCTGGACGGCCGGGTAGCGTGCTCGGACAAGGGTCTGTTGTGGACTTGGGGGGGACCCCCACGCCGATTTTTTTCGGCGTTGGGGTTCCCCTTTAAGTCCATACCAGGCGGCGGGGCCAGCGACGTCTCAGTCGCGGGCCCCGCCTACCTGGATACCCGCTCAAAATGAGCGGACTTTTCTCCGGGCGGGAAAAGTCCGCTCATTTCAAAAGTACGGCGGACTGGCACACACACGGGCGGATTGTCCGCCGAAATGCGAGTCCAGTGGACAGTATTTCCAACATTCCGAAATACTTAGTCCGCCAGACTGCACGCTGAAAAAGTCCGCTGAAGCCCACACACGAGCGGACTGTCCGCTGAAATGTGTTTCGGCGGACTAAGTAGGCCAGACAGTCCGCCCGTGTGTACGCGGCTTTAGACCTCCTCTGTAACTTAAAACATGCAACCTGTAGAATTTTTTAAACATCGCCTATGGAGATTTTTAAGTTTAAAATTTGTTGCCATTCCACGAGCGCAATTCTGAAGCGTGACATGTTGGGTGTCAATTTACTAACATTATGTTTCACAATATGAAAAAAAAATGGGCCAACTTTATAGTTGTCTTATTTTTTAATTCAAAAAAGTGTATTTTTTCCAAAAAAAGTGTGCTTGTAAGACCGGCTGCTCAAATACATTGTGACAGAAAGTATTACAATGACTGCAATTTTATTCTCCAGGGTGTTAGAAAAAAATGTATAATGTTTGGGGGTTCTAAGTAATTTTCTAGCAAAAAACTGTTTTTAACTTGTAAACAAGTTATTGATAGCTACTGAAACACAGGTAAGATTAGTGGAATGGTTTAACCTGCTACATGCAGTGCTGTCATATGGACATTAGCGCTGCAGACCTGAACTACCGGTTGGTTGTTGCTCCGCTAATTATTCATTCAAAGAAAGTAGGCAGAAGTGACCAGTTATGTGAAATAGAAATTGCTGTGCTTACACTAGGATACAGTAAAAAATGTCTTACTGTTCTGATCTACATTGAGGAAATGGATGTGCAACATTTGTTAATCTACAGTATGCTCTGCCTAAACTTCTAACCCTACACTCAGAAAACATGCCAATATAATTTTTTTTAAAACAGGAGACTGAATATTACATTGACTTAAATACATACTGTACATATTATAAAGAACCTGTAGTTATTGGTCAACTGTTTCTATAGTCATCATATTTACAGTGGGTATAGAAAAGAATCTTCCCCCTTGAAAATAATCACATTTTGTTGCTTTGCAACTGTAAATGAAGACAGAGACAGTTTTTGTTTTATCCAGCTGTATTTAATTAGTGTAACTTATAACATCCAAATGAAAGATATAACACCAACATGACGGGAAAAAAAAAAAAAAACAGAATCACTAAGTTAAGAAAAAAGGATCACCCTTCCTAAAATTGACTTGTAAACTCAATCAGGTGTAGCTAATCACCTTCTCAATGGTACACAAAGCCATTTGATGTTCAACTGTGATCAGCTGTGGTCATTTTGATTAGCTCAGCATGAAAAGAGCATTCATGAAGCATTCTGGGGCTTCTAGGCATTGATACAGCTTTTGAAAATTGTATGCCTTCATTTCAGGCTCCAAAGGAAAACATTTTGATTATTTTAAAGGGGGGGGGGGGGGTGACTCTTTTTATACCTAATGTACTTATACCGAGTACTAGTGGCTATTGGGAGCAGTTTTTGACCATGGCAAATTGACAGTTTAGAAGTGAAAGGGTACAACTTTTGTGTAAGAAGCTTCTTACTGTATATCTTCTACATTAAAATCTATTTTAAAATCAAGAGAAATACTGGGTCTGAGTGAGAAACATCTTTTTATAACCACCAGTGCATCTATGGGTTGGAAAAGACTCCACTTCCTTATTAGTCTCCACTCAAAGATTGTGTGATTGAGAAAACAAGAGTATACAACTACATGATTCGGCTGTTCTGTGCACATTTCTGTAATATGGTTTGCAATGGCAACCTCAAGGCATGTTATATTGCTTATGATCTCCTTTCTTCATAGTCCAAAATGGACAATATTCTAAGATTTTTTTTTTTTAAATGTACAATATGATGTATTTAAAAAAAAATCCTGTTCAAGATAAGATCCACCACAGATAATTTATTTTTATTCATTCGTTGTTCCTTATAAAAAAATAATGTTGCCCCCTCTTTAGAGAGATTTGTGTTGCAAAAGGTGCAAAAAAGAAATATCTTTTGAAATAAAATACAAACAATAATATTTTTTTTTAAATACAGGAGGGATAGGTTAGAGTGAAAAAAAAACCTCTCTCACAATATTTTAAACTTTCACTTTAAAATTAGAAAATTATATACTAGTTGGGTGTTCTTTCTTTGCTATTCACCTGTAAATTATGAAAATCCACTTTTTGAACTTACTTTTGAGATTCAGTATTCATCCTATCACAGTAGTAGATCATTTATTTTAAGAAAAAACACTTTTGAGGGGCGCATGCGCGGAAGCGTCCAAGATGGCCGCATAGACCGGGAGCTCCGCGCCACCCTGGCCTAACGTCCGCCGCTACGACATTCTGAGCCCTCGTTTTCGCTGGTAAACGGTCACATCTGCTTGGGGAAACCTTAGGCTTCACACTAATGCCCAGTTCTCAGTCCTGTCGGGACCCCAAACCCGCGCTTTCTACAGCGTCAGCGCTGTCAGGCCGATCCAAGATGGCCGCCGTTACCTCACAACACACAGCCTGCAATGATGAATCCATAGCGGACCAGGACTACACTGTCAAGCACCTCTCTTCAGCTTCAAACGGCACAGTGAGTGAAATTCAACACGGAGCCCCCTCCCCAGCATCCACGGACCCCCTCCTGAGACATACTGTGGGGGAATGTAACCCCTCCACACAGCATATGTTACCTCTCAGCTTTGCTCCATGGGACATAGTTCCCAGAGATTCGCCTTCACCCCCCACTGACTTTGCCTCCATGATGAATGCATTCTCCCAAATGCTGTCTAGAGGTTTATCTCAAACTGCCACACAGATCACAGCCTCCATCCATGCTGATCTGCAACAATTAGGAACCAGGATTGAAGCGATAGAGCTACAATCGGATCAGTCATGCCTACGCATTAACCAAAACACAGCCAGGATACAAGAACTACAGGATCATTTAGAAACAGCCACAGCTAAAATTGACGACTTTGAAAATAGGTCGAGGAGATATAATTTCCGTGTCAGAGGCCTTCCTGAATCTATCAAGGACACTCATCTCGCTATCCAAGACCTCATTAAAAGTTTAATTCCCACAATTTCACAGGATCGTCTAGAATTAGACAGGGCTCACAGGGCTCTGCAACCTCTTCACTCAGACAGACTTCCTAGAGACATTATAGTGAAACCACACTACTACTCAGTGAAAGAAGAAATAATGAGAGTTTCCAGAACCTCAGATTCTCTGACATTCCAGGGTCATTCCATACAAATTTTTACCGATTCATCACCATACACAGTCCAAAAACGACGAGCACTTAAACCACTACTTCAAGTTCTGATGAGCAAAGAAATCCCTTACAGGTGGGCCTTTCCTCTCCGCCTGAATTTTTCTTACCACAATAAACCATACCACTTCTCGACGTTCCAAGATGGAGAACGACTTCTGCTTCAATTGGGATTGATCAATCAGGAACTTCCACAGACTTCTACACCGAAAGGAACCTCTTCATCCAAACGCCCCTCACCGACAAGCCCCTTGACGCAAATATGGCAGAAACAGATGCCCAAGAGATCGAGGGAATCTCCACCAACCTGAATATACACCTGAACTGTCCAATTTTTGTTGAAAAAATTGACTTCCTTACGGTTTGTCCTCAGGGCCGAACCTTTACCCCGGGCCGGGTTGATAATAGGTCCTGTTTTTCCTGGAAACATCTCCAGGTTTTTTCCCTCAGAAGAAATTATTTTTTCTCTTTTTTTTATTTCTGCTTCTAATGCGGAAAATTTAAAAATATTTTTTATTTTTGACATATACTTTTACTGTGATGCCTGTATTATCCTCCTCTTCTTCTATAATTTTATTATTTATTTATCTATCCAACTGACCTTTTGGCTTTATATTTGATGTTTGTTTTTTTTCTTATAATGGCTCTTTCTGCCATTAAGTCATGGTCACCCATTTCGTAGAGGAGGAGGAGGGCAGTTGCTCATTATTTATATATCCCCTGTGCTTATTTTAGTCTGGGCTCAGATTATTTGTTTTAGTGCCTATGAGATAATCAACCTCTGCGGCGGGGTTGTCCAGGGTGGGTACAATGCACCCCCCTTTTTACTTCGATAGGAGAACTAAATCTCCTACCAGGGTTCGACTGCAGCGTCCCTTTAGGGCCGCTTAGGGATTTTTCCCTTCCTATTTTATTTATTGTATACATTACTAATTTTTTTGTCTTGAATTGTTATTTTATATAATGCATATTCTGATGTACTTTTATTTTATTTCCTCTTTTTCTAGCTCTATTCTCTCTTTACCTTCTTCTTTCCCCCTTTCATCCTCTCTTTCTTACCCTTCCCAGTCTCCCCACATCCTCCTTCCTATCTCCCTTGTACAGGATCAGGGCCTGGTTGGATTCTCCTCGTTTTTTTCTCACAAGCATTTCTGCAGAAGAACAGGTGTCATCTCCTATCTGCCAGGGATCACTACAAAGACAGGTACTCCTTTTGCACATAGCATGAATTTTTCCATGTTCTTCCCATGATCACTACCTCACCGGTACAATCTAATCTCCGTATAATGTCCAATAATGTTCAAGGCCTTAATTCCCCAGTGAAAAGGCGTAAAATCATGCAACAATTTCATGCCCACAAAGCTGATGTTATTATGATGCAGGAGACGCACTTCCCCATTTCTTATAACCCCATTTTCCTACACAAAAACTTTTCTCAATTTTATCTGGCTAATGCATCTAATAAAACAAGAGGGGTTGCGATTTGCTCAGCCAACAAAGTTCATTTTCAACATTCCAAAATGATTAGAGATCCAGAAGGCCGCTACATCCTGGTCTCAGGGACACTTAATACAGTAACATACACGTTTGTTTCCTACTATGCTCCAAACTCCCACCAGGACCATTTCTTTGAAAAGACTCTTACGACGCTGAAATCCCATCTTAAGGGAATTATTATTCTGGCGGGAGATTCGAACATTCCATTCGACCTCTCCTCAGACAGATCCAACCCTACGAAGCCAATGCCCAAAATACCTCCTAAATGGAGTCTTCGGGTTGCTCATTCCATCCAATCAGCAGGCCTGATAGACATATGGAGAGAAATGAATCCCCGATCCAAAGACTACACTCACTTCTCTATCCCTCATAATACATTAACCAGAATAGACCATATCTTTATTCCTCCACAATTCATCTCTTAGGTTGAATCCTCCAAAATTTATGATTCCTCTCTTTCTGACCACTCCATCGTTTCATTAATTATTCGAGGGGGGGGAGGAGATAAATGACCGTTCCAATGGCGGCTTAATGAGTCACTACTAAACAATCAAGCCCACTGTGCGGTATTAGACTCAGCCCTTTCGGACTACTTTACAGACAATAATACAGATTCAATTTCACCAGGCTCTTTGTGGGCGGCACACAAGGCGGTCATGCGGGGTAAAATAATTCAACTCTCAGCCCGACTCAAAAAGGAACACTCCGCAGAGCTTATACGACTCAAAGAGGAATTCCGAATACTTAGTAAAAGTCACAAATGACATCCCACCCCAGATAGCCTGGCTGAACTTGATAGGGCATGCATTGCACTTAATTTTTTACTCACTACCTCTGCGGAAAAATATCTGCGATGGACAGGAGCTCGTTTCTATTATCAAAAGGATAAAATAGGTGCCAAACTCACGAGTAAATTGTGTCCTCGAACTCGTACCTTGGTCTTCCCCAAAATTAGACAATCTTCGGGTACCCTTACACAAAATCCGGTAGAAATTTTGAAATCATTTCATGATTATTATGAAAACCTCTACACTAAAACAACTCATACACATTCCAAAGCTAGGAATCAGTTCCTCGATCACCTCGACCTACCTTACATACATCAAAATCATAAAGAACTAATGGATGAACCCTTCTCCCCTGCCGAAATACTTGACGTCATAAAAGCCCTTAAATCAGAATCAGCTCCGGGCCCCGACGGTTTCCCAGTCAGATATTATAAGACTTTTGGATCAAAATTAGCTCCCTACATGGCCCGGTTCTTTAATTCTCTCCGGGATGGAGCCCCCCTCCCGAATGATTCTAATACCGCATTTATCTCTGTTATTCCGAAACCTGGTAAAGATACTAGTGAAGTGGGAAATTACAGACCCATTTCGCTGATCAATAATGATCTTAAAATTATGACTAAGATATTGGCCAACAGAATGTCTAGTTTTATATCTAATTATATTCATAAGGATCAGGTGGGCTTCATCCCGGGGAGACAGGGAACGGATCAGGTGAGAAGGGCAATTGACTTAATATCACTCTTGAAATCTCAATGGGACGGGGGCCCGGCACAAGAAGGCCTTCTGTTGTCTTTGGACTTGCAGAAGGCATTTGATTCTGTTTCATGGCCATATCTTTTTGAAATTCTCACCAAATGGGGTTTCGGGGCAAATTTTATGAACATTCTACAATCCCTATATTCAACCCCCTCTGCTCAAGTACGTCTATTAGGCCATCTTTCTCAACCATTAGATATCTGTAGAGGTACTAGACAGGGTTGTCCCTTGTCACTGTTAATCGTTACTATAGCTGTAGAAACTCTAGCCATCGCCATTAGAGCAGATATACCGGTAAATATTAAAGGTGTTCGCTGTGGTTTAGAAGAGCATAAATGTGCTCTCTTTGCTGATGATATGCTTATATTTCTGACCTCGCCCCTAATCTCCACCCCCAACTTACTTCATCTTCTTCGGGACTTGGGAACTATTTCAGGTCTCCAAGTTAATACTTCAAAGTCAGTTGCTCTCAATATTTCAGTTCCCTCATTAACCATCTCCTGACTTGCGCCCTTCTTTCCCTTCTCCTGGACTACAGATAGGATTCCCTATTTGGGTGTTTCTCTCACCAAATGTGTCAGTAATTTATACAATGCTAATTACCCACCCGCTTTCAGATCTTTAGAAGCAGATCTCACTAAATGGTCTAAAGAAGGATTGTCTTGGCTGGGCAGGCTCAATGCAGTCAAGATGAACTTATTTCCTCGAATTTTGTACTTATTTAGAGCCCTTCCCATACCTATTAAAAAGTCGACCCTCAACAAATTCCAATCAAAAGTGGTTGGATTTGTCTGGGGAAAACAGGGACATAGACTGACGCGTAACATCCTGTTCCGCCGGACAACCCAAGGTGGCTTAGGACTTCCTAACCTCTTTTTATATTATCAAGCAGCACAACTAGCACAATTTTCAGCAATATATACTAAAACCAATAGTCCAGACTGGGTTTCTATTGAGAACCAGGCAGTACCTGACTACACATTAGATCATCTACTATGGAGACCAACAAAGCAAAGACCTGCCATATTGTCACCCACGCTTTCTCAATCCCTAGCACTATGTGATAGACTATACAAAAACGAACACCTGATTTCCCCACTGAAACCTCTCGTACATTTATTCCATAATCCGGATTTCCCTCCTGGCCTGAACATCCAAGATTTTCAATGGTGGTTGAACAAGGGCCTTTTCAGAATTGGACATTTCATTACACCAAATGGACCCATTTCAATGGGACACTGCTATTCCAAACTAGAGATGCCCGATTCAGAACAATTGAGACTCTCACAGATAAAAAGTTTTATACATTCTCTTGAACTTGACAAATCAAATAGTTACAAGGCTACGATTTACGAGCAATGGTGCTTAAAACAAGGTCTCCGCAAAGGAAGTATTTCCCTCATCTACTCGTCCCTGGCAGATAGGAATGATAAACCGACATATGCTCGTTCTTGGGAAGAAGACTTGGACATCCAACTAGATACGGAAATGTGGTTTCAAGTTTTTAGACGTTAATCTAAAGGTATTTTGAATATTTCCTTAATCGAAGCTAATGTCAAAATTCTAACGAAATGGTATTATGTTCCTGTGAGACTTTCAAAGATGTACCCAGAGATTTCACCACTCTGTTTCAGAGGATGTGGTAATTTAGGTACAATGTTACATATATGGTGGACGTGTCCCCGCATACGAAACTTTTGGAATAATTTTCTACATCTAGTGAGGAAGGTCACGAAAGCCCCAATCCCACAAGATCCTTCATATATCCTTCTGAACCGCAGGCTACACAATACCCCTAAACATACTCAACAACTAATCTTTTTTATGTGCTTGGGAGCCAAGATCACTTTAGCAAAAGCTTGGAAAACTTCTAGGGTTTCTCTTGTGGCTACCAGGCACAAAATCTCCTGGATTATGGTTCAGGAACAAATAGTAGCTAAATTACGGAATACCACTCAACAATTTGTATTGACATGGGATCCATGGGCCCAACACATCAAAGTACAATTATTTCCAGGACACCTACTGTCTTAAGATTTACATGGATGGAGCCATGACCCTGAACCCTGTACAACCCTCCCTTCCTTACCCTCCCTCTTCTTTCCTGAATCCACTTTCTACTTTTCTTTTTTGCTTTTCTTTACGCAGGATTTCTCATATTAAGTTATTGATCTGATGTTATCTTGTCCTAATGCATTTACCCTCAGTTAACCTTTGTGGTTCTGACCGGAGTTTACTAGTTCTAAAGAGGTTATTTGGAATAGACTTGGGAATGCTAGAGTTTGACCGTCCGCTTCCCTCCGAGGAGCACAAGTTCTGGGTGCTGTCCGGGGGTTTGGAGGGACGCAGGTGGGGGGTTCTTCGGCGGGAATTCCCCGAGCTATCCCACTCCACAGTGTGAGCCCATTGGGGTGGAGTGGTGATCTCGGGGGTCTCCGTAGAAGTTGCCGCCATGTTTACGAATTAAACATTATACCCCCCCCACTTAGGCCTTAATTAATTTTTTTTCTTTTTTTTTATATATATATATATTTTTTCTTTTTTTATATATCATTAATATAAATTTCAGATTTATATATTACGAAGCCTCTTAATGATAGATACCAAACATAAGGAGAGCAGACTGGACTATAGCTATTTAGTGCAGGTCTTATTTACTTATTCCTAGGCTGTTTGCCATCTAGAAGTTTATACGGAAATTTATTTTCCATATTCTGCTTTTCGTTCATAATAGGTTATCATTGCTCTGGATCGAGCTTAGCTTCTCTTCTTATACAACATTTATAGCTTTCCTTTTCAGGCCTCAAGAGACCACGTATAACCTTATTAAGATTTAGGTAGCTTATTGCTTTTTCTCGTTGATTCTAGACCAATGACAACATTTTTTACTTAGAGGTTGTACACCTAAAAGAAGTGCATCCTTACATTCCAAGTCTTTCATGCCCTACAATAGTCACAGATATAAATGTATAAGATACCTTGTATAATTTGTCTTTCACTGATTGATGAATCCTGCTTTATTTATACTTTCTTTCTTTTATGTTATGTATTTGCTTTATACCTATTTTTTTATGATACATGATGTATTTATCAAAGATTAAAATTCAATAAAAATTATTGAAAGAGAAAAAACACTTTTGAAAAAAAAAAAAAAACATGTACTAATATATTAGTTACGTGACTAGGTATTTAATCAGTTTTGTTTATTGTGATGTAATTCTTCATAAATGTACAATTTTATATGCTACAAATTCATAAACTATTTTTTATGTTTTTATTGCTACTTTTTTAAGCAAACCAATAGCACAAATGCAGAGCTATATTAAACATTACACTCCTAGTTATATCTACATATTTATACATCTTGTAAAAAACATGATCAAAATATTTGATTAAAAACATTTATGACAGACATACAGGTTTTTGGGTCAGATAATACTTGGTAGACAGATTCATTTTCTTAGAATATGAAATAAGATTCACGATGAGGCAAAAGGCGAGTACACTTGCTCTTTCCGACCAGGCAGTGCTGTGGCTGCTTACTATCTACTTAAAGCCACAATCACCTTCTGATCTGAGGAGCAGGTGACTAAGAAAGATCCTGGAATATCATAGCAACAATATCGTTTAAACATAAAGCTAGTGATGTGTAACATTTAAAATAATGACATTTCATACACTTAATCTACTTGACCTTTGCATAGATATAACATGCATCATCATCATTTTTTTTCAGTCCATAAATGGCAATACTGGAACATTTAAAAATGCCTGTGAATATAGAGTGCCTTGCAAAAGTATTTACCCCCTTGGCTTTTTACCTATTTTGTTACTGTACAGCCTTTAGTTCAATGTTTTTTTTTCAATGTTTTTTTTAATCTGAATTATATGTGATGGATCAGAACACAATAGTCTAAGTTGGTGAAGTAAAATTAAAAAAATATATACAAACTATTTTCCAGAAATAAAAAAAAAATAATTATAATTGGCATGTGCATATGTATTCACCCCCTTTGTTATGAACCCCATAAAAAGCTCTCATGCAACCAATTACCTTCAGAAGTTATATAATTAGTGAAATGATGTCCACATGTGTGCAACCTAAGTGTCAAATGATCTTTCATTACATATACACACCTTTTTGAAAGACCCCAGAGGCTGCACCACCTAAGCAAGAGGCGCCACTAACCAAACACTGACATGAAGACCATGGAACTCTCCAAACAAGTAAAGGACAATGTTGTTGAGAAGTAAAAGTCAGGGTTAGGTTATAAAAAAATTTCAAAATTTTTGGTGATTCCTAGGAGCATCATCAAATCTATCATAACCAAATGGAAAGAACATGGCACAACACCAAACCTGCCAAGAGCTTGGGCAAAAAAAAAAATGCTATGTCTGGCGCAAAACCCAACACATCACCCAAAGAACACAGTGAAACATGGTGGTGGCAGCATCATGCTGTGGGGATGTTTCTTAGCAGTCGGGACTGAGAAACTGGTCATGGTTGAGGGAAGATGGCTGGTGCTAAATACATGGATATTTTTGAGCAAAACCTATACCACTCTGTGTGTGATTTGAGGCTAGGACGGAGGTTCATCTTCCAGCAGGATGATGACACCAAACACACTGCTAAAGCAACACTTGAGTGGTTTAAGGGGAAACATGTAAATGTGCTTGAATGGCCTCGTCAAAGACCAGACCTCTTAACATTAGAAAATCTGTGGTCAGACTTTAAGATTGCTGTTCACAAGCCCAAACCATCCAACTTAAAGGAGCTGGAGCAGTTTTGCAAGGAGGAATGAGCAAAGATACCAGAGGTAAGATGTGGCATGCTCATAAAGACTTATCCAAAGCGACTTGGAGCTGTGATAGCCACAAAAATGGCTCTACAAAGTATTGAATTTGGGGGGGGGGGGGGTGAATAGTTATGCACATTGACGTTTTCTGTTATTTTGTCCTATATGTTGTTTGCTTCACAATAAAAAATAAAAAACAATTTTTTCAAATTTGTGGGCACGTTCTGTAAATTAATTGATGCAAATCCTCAAAAAATCCATGTTCATTTCAGGTTGTGAGGCAACAAAACAAGAAAAATGCCAACGGGTTGAATACTACTGCAAGGCACTGTATTCATTATGAAATCACATATTGAAATCATCATGACAACATGAGAACACAATAATCTTGAGTTTCCTTTTTTTTTTTTATTTGGAGATTCCACTTGCTAGCTATGACCTTGAATTTTCATTGGTATACACCAGAATTACATATTATATTATATGAAATTATATTATATTATATTTCACCTCCCCAACACATTTTGTGCTTCTTCCTGTATCCCTTATCTGGCACACACAATTTTCAGTTTCCACTTCTTACTATGCAGTAACCACACTTTCAGCATACACATAATGCATAACAAACTGTGTCCATGTCCTTCCTTCACTGAGCCCTGACATACTGTAAATAGTAGAGAATCAGCACTCTAGTGGATGCCAGGCCTAAGTTTTTGTATAGTTCAGTTAAGAAACAATGCTGAGTGAGTGAAAAATGAAAAGTGTGGCTGTGTTGCAATATTACAATCTATACAAAACAAGACCACAGCTGACTGTGCAATATATGATTACATAAAATGAATAAAGTTCAAACAATAAAGCAGAAATAATTACTTCAATTGATGTGAAAAAATATATGTGATGTTTCCTCAGAAAACCTCCTTATCCAGAGTGCTCGCTCACCTCCTTTGCATGACCCCAAGGGGTCAAACACCCCTTGCAGTTATAGTGCCAATAATTCCTCCAAAGGAGCCTCTGTAATCTTTGCTTTGCTCAAGGAATAGGAAAAATGGTCTATGGCTAGCATATGCACTGCGCTGCTTCAAACCATAATTCACATTTATGACCGGTAGATGCAGAAATACATAGAAATGACAAGAAAAGTGCCTTATATAGTGCAATATCCGAGGGATTAAAAATGAAACCTCTCCACCCCAGCTAGCAATAAAGTCACATTTATTTAAAAAAATTAAAAGCATTGATAACAGTCAGAACCGTCTCACTCAATGCTATAAAAGTCCACCACCAGGCTCCACCCTTGCTAGTTTCGCTTGTGTACAGGGAGCTGCAGCATTCCCAGGACAACTGCACATGCGCAGTAGGGAATCCTCGTGTTAATACAAAGCAATGTAAACATACATTGCGCTAATATGCCGGTTAAAAAACGGAAGTCGCTAAATCATGACTACTTCTGGTCACGGACTGAGGTAAATATATAAAGGACTTCAAGAAAATGGCCGCTTAACGAGGACATGATATTAGCAGATAGAGGTGGAACCCTCAATGGAAACAACATCTCACAAGACATATTTAAAACAACATAAACAATACAAAAATAGATCTCAAAAGCCAAATATATCTGGAAAAATCTGGACAGCAATTCTCAAGAAGTGAAAATCAGCAAGAATAAAAATACATAATATAACAGAAGAATAATAAAAACGGTCTTCACGAAAAAAAAAATTCCAATAAACAAAAAATTAAATTATATGATAATAAATTGTTTGTGGTACCTGCAATTAAATAACCATAATGTCCTTTTAAAAAATACCCAAAAATATATGATAAAAAAATTGCAGGATAAGTCATAATAATCCCCAAATAATTTAAGATATATAAAAATAAAAATGTACAGAAATATAAAATTATCCCATACATGTGTATTAAGGCAAGACACACATAAGAAGCAAGAGAATTGAAATATGCACAGAAATATGACCTTAAACGTTTAGAAAACAATTGATATCAAATTCAATGTTATGCCCTGATGGATATAATGTTTGCATCTCATGTATCCAAAAGGACTCACATTGGCTCAAAGATATAACCTTATTAGTACCCCTCCACTGTGGATGGTATTTTTCTATCCTCCAAAATAGAAGAGAGGAGGGGGTCTTTATTGTGACGTCTTGCGTAATGTTTGGAAATACTGTGCTTAGGGTATCCTTTGATAATATTTTGTACGTGTTCCTCAATTCTTATCCACATTGGTCGCTTAGTGCGCTTAGTGTGACCAATGTACTGAATTCAGCAAGGGCATAAACCACACCTTCCATCCTACATGTGATACAATCTCTTATTTGATATTCCCTTCCTGTTGCAGTAGCTAAAAACTTGTCCTTTTTGCCGTTCTTTCTCTTAGTCCTAACACATGCATAACATTGCCTGCATGGAAAGAAACCCTTACCTGAGAAAAAGTAAAATCCGGTACTTTTGGGGGGTCTACTATATACTTAGCAATCTTATCCCTAAATCGGAAAATCCGATCTTTCAGAACGTGATGACGTAATTTCGTTAGGATGGGACTACATTCAGGCTAGTAGCCAATAGCTTTGAGGTAGGAATTTGATCTGAGCATGCGTGGCACTTTGTCCGATCGGAATTCTCCAGACATGATCGGAGTATGTCCGATTGGAGCATTTTGACGGAAAATATTTCCGGCAAGTTGGAAAATTTCGCCCGACGGATATTCCGATGGAAACAGTCCGATGCAGACCACACAGTCAGAATATCCGACAAAACGCTCCGATCGGACACATTCCGTCAGAATCTCTGATCGTGTGTACAAGGGCCTCATCTGTATGTAAATTTTGGATTGGCTGGTGGTATGTTGTGCTCCATAGTTAAGAATGATGGGCAAATGATCCTGAAAAACATTCTGCTTTGGCTTATCTTTTATTAGGGATGTTCTGTCTATTGCATTCACCATTTCTATTTGATATTTATTATGGGCTTCTTGGTAGCCTTTTTAAGAAATCTTTGGCTAATTAGATCGGCCTGTTCCTTAAAATCTTCTTCATCTGTACAGTTTTTCAGCCTTACAAATTGTCCTTTCGGCACATTTAATAACCAGGGAGCATGACGACAACTTTTCATCGAGATATACCCATTTCTGTCAACCATTTTGAAAAATGTTTTAGTTTTAAATTTTCCTTCCATCACTGATATAGTGAGGTCCAGGAAATGGATTTGTTTTGTATAGTGTTCCCATTTTAACGATATGTTCTGATTATTCTGATTAAGCTTATTAAGAAAATGTATTAATGAGTTTTTTTGCTGTACCTCTCCAGACCAAAAGAGTCATCAATGTATCGTTTGTATAGGAGTAATTCTTTTAGTGCATCGTGATAGTTGGCTTTTTCTTCCCATTGGGCGATGAAGATATTCACTACACTTGGGGCAAATTTAGCCCCCGTGGCAATGCCTTTGATTTGTTTATAATAATTACTATTGTGCCGAGTGTGTGTGTGTGTGTTTGTGTTGTGTAGAAACAAATTCATCGTTTTGCTGTATTCTGCCTCCAACACACACTTTTTATTCACCGGTATTGAGATAGTTCCTATGGTACACGGAGCTCACTGGCCAGTTTTAACACCAATGTATGTGCATAAACCCTTCAGTGATCTATTCTCGACATATCAGCATTAACCTCTCACTGCTGAGTTCCCAGCTCATGTGTCTTAACCCCTAAATCTCCAGCATCACCCCATGCATGTTACTTTATTACTTTATGTTACTTTATTAATAATCAGTACCTAGAACAAGTGTGCAAACTCCTTAGTGCCCAGTCCCCAACACATTTACATTAATCCACCAGTACTCAAGGCATCTGCTTTAACCTTTCAGTGGCCAGTCACTGGCACATAAGGTAACCCCTTAGCCCCCAGTCTCCAGGCTGTGCTTTAACCCCTCAGTACCCACTCTCCTGTGTATGTGCATTATGTGTGATAATCCGTCACATTTACTTATAATGCCATGTCAAATATTAATATATCTCCACTGTCCTGATCCAATAAAGATTTCACCTCCACTGCCCCTTTTCCTGCCAAAATATCCCCATGACAAAGCCTTGCTCCATCCTCATGGCCCATTGTTTAGTGGCTATAGACAATGTCATAGGCTGTGAATGACAGAGCTCAGAGTAGTGAATTTCTTCATGGCAAGATAGAATAACTGGTGCCTGTTAAGCATATATATTGATAATTTAATAATGTGGACATTATACCAATAGGAGCACTTTAAGAGGTGTGTTATATGTGCTATACTAAATATGCTGTCATTAATATAGCAAAGCAAATGTTTGTTTTTATTCTGTACTAGTTGTTGGATAGTGTACAGTAATTATACTTATTTTTTATTTGGAAGAATTGAGGAAAGACGCCACAGTAATCACTCTGTGTCCTGAATAGGGACACTCTTTAGGAAAATAAATTGCTCCACAGAGTTTTGTTTGCCATTTAGGTATACAGAACATTAAGATTAGCCGCTTATAGACCTCTACCCTGGCCTCCTATACTAGTTCCCTATGTAATATACACTGTACTTATGCAGCTAAGAGAACACTCTATAAATGTTCTGTCTTCACAATGCATGTTTTTCTTCTACACTTACTGTTCTCAGCATCCCAAGAGAACCACAAGCCCAAATCCATCCTAAGGCTCACATTTGAAGCTTAAGCAAATCCCCAAACTCATCCCAAAATGAAATGAAAGCCCCAACAGACATCAGTATTTGTATATTTAGCCAGCCTCGGTCAGAGGTTTAAGGAATGCATAGGTCAGGAGTTCATTAAAAAATCATACTAGCCTACAGTTTTTTAGTTTACATTATTATTTTATGCGACTTAGATATATTTGAGCATTTATTATGGCTTTATTGAGATCATATTTAATGATATATGCAGTGAGGACATGAAATAAAAGAGGGTGGCTCCATCGTGTAGTATTTCCCAAAAGTATTTTTATTAAAACAAAGAGTAACTTTCAGTTTAAAATCAGATAGTCCAGCAAACAGCAGAGTACTTCCGGTCTTGGCCGCGACCGGAAGTGACAACACCTGGCTCTTCCCTGACGTGTATCGTCATTGAACACGTGACTTTATGAGGGTAATTGTTGGGACAATCGGGACAATCATTGGAAATTGATTGTTGTCCTGGGATCTCCTGTTTTCCATACTGAAGGCTTGACTCGACCCGTAGGGGTCTCCATCTGAGGTGAGAGGTTGGGGGAATTGTGTGGCGTACCACGGATATTATATATGTGATTGGAGGAATTTGATAGCAATTTTGCACAATTCCTTTTTTTTTTTTGCATACGGATTTAATTCATGAACTTATATATGTGAACTTATTCATATTAGTGTTTATCACTTGGACTTTGCTTTTTGAATTTCACCTTTTACACTTCAGGAGAACAATGGATTTATTCAGAAATTTTTATTTTTCACATTTCTTTTTTTATGTAAGTTATTATATCATTAGCCTAGGATTGTCTTATATTTTTTTTTCACTTTACGCATCTTATACACACACTTGATGTTATTTTAGATTGTTGTTTGGAATCTGTGGCATTTGTGCACTTTACCAGTGATCTAGAGTAGAGAAGATTTGTTATTTTTATTTTCACTTGCACTTGCTTATTCTGTTCTACACGCTTACTTGTCAGGTGTGTGAGCAGTTTTATTTAGTATTTATATACATATTGATTCATTTCTGCACTTTAGTTAGTGCCACATACTTCACATATTCATATATTTTATCTGTGTGGGAACAATTTTATATGTTGGCAGCTTCTCCCATCCTTTTATATCCCATTTTATACAATTTGGTTTTGCGCATTAGTTCCTCCATTTCACTAAAAATATAAGTGTACCCCAGATGGGTGTCTGGGGATTGTATAGTAAAGTATATATATATATATATATATATATATATATATATATATATATATATATATATATATATATATATATATATATAATAATAAGGGACATACTGGAAGTAAAACAATAATATTGTGAAACATTCAAAATACTATAACACAGTGCTATGTACCATGCTAAATGCATATACATTCAGGGAGTAATTTTGGTAATAAGATAAGACATTCAGAATGGTATAACAACCCAGACGAGATAGGCTGACCTATAAAAGCCATAGATGATGATATAATGATGCGTAGCAGTTGACCACACGGGACTGATTTCAACCATGAGCTGTGGTGGCAGCTATCGACCGGAATGTACCGGTTACATTCCGGTCTTCCCCCAATGAGAGGCTTGGAACGCAAGCTGATAGGCTGGATGGATCAGGGGGAGTTGCAATTAACAGCCGTTTCTTTTCAAACCTTAATTAGACATGCGATGTTTGTATGTATTGGCTATTATATATATTGCTTGGTGTAATTCAGCAGGTATATGCCCCAGTTGAAGTAATTTTGTACGGAACATGGCGGGTACATAGCCTGCTTAACTCTGCACACCGCGCTTATTTTTATCTGCTTTGTGATCACCACTTATACACATCAGGAGCAATGTTTGTACTTTTTTATACTTTTTTTTACTTCAATACATTTTTAAACGTTGCATTCATCTGCACTATGTGGAGGCCTTCTTTTTTCCATATGATCCATGTGGCTTCCCAGATGTAAGGATTGCTACATATACCAGGAACATCGCCATTGAAATCCGGGTTTTCATGTTACCTTTGGCTTGATAGACACAGGTCCTTGATGGGCACATGTCAGTCCATTCATAGGAGTTTGTGTCGGAGACCGAGTTCCTGACTGCCATGCATGCATGTTTGACCCACTGTTGCTGGCTTGTGTGTCCACAGCTTAGGGTAAGAGTACCCATCCCTTTCCCCTGGTGTTGGAGGCAAATTCCCGGGTGTCATGTGTGAATATCATTCTGCTTGATCCAGCTTTATTATTACATCTCATGAATTTCAAACACCCTGCAATCATGTTTAAGAGATTGAACATGGGATTTTGAACGCTATTATATTCAAGTGACTTTTTTGTTGTCACTCACTTCTTCTGTATTTAAAAAGTTTTTTTCACATAGGTTATCTGTGAAATTTCTCTGGCTGTCATAATAAAATATAGTTTAACCACTTCAATACCGGCACTTATACACCTTCCTGCCCAGACGAATTTTGAGCTTTCAGCTCTGTCGCAATTTGAATGAAAATTGCGCGGTCATACAACACTTTACCCAAACTAAATTTTTATCATTTTGTTCCCACAAATAGAGCTTTCTTTTAGTGGTATTTGATCACCTTTGGGATTTTTATTTTCTGCTAAACAAATAAAAAAAGACTGAAAATCTTGAAATAAAAAAATGTTTTTTGTTTCAGTTACAAAACTTTGTAAATAAGTACGTTTTCTCCTTCACTGATGGGCACTGATGGGGCTGCAGTGATGGGCACTGATAAGGTGGCACTGATGGGCACCAATGATGTGGCACCAATGAAGTGTCACTGATATATGGCACCAATGAAGTGGCACTGATAGGTGGCACTGATAGGCGGCACTGATAGGTGGCACTGATATGTGACACAGATCGGCACTGATAGGTGGCACAAATAGGCACTGATAGGTGGCACGGATGGGCATGGATAGGTGGCACAGATGGGCATGGATAGGCAGCAAAGATGGGCATGGATGGGCATTGATAGGCGGCATGGATGGGTACTGATAGGCGACACGGATGGATGCCAATTAGTGCCAAACAATAATGCATGCCAATCAGTGATGCCCATTGTGGGCTCTGATTGGCATCCATTGTGGGCACACATTGGCATCCATTGTGGGCAATGACTGGCATCCCTGGTGGTCTAGGGTGGCATACCTGGTGCTGAGCATCCCTGGTGGTCTGGTGGCATCCTTGAGGGGGCTGCACTGATAATCAATCAGCACAGACCCCCCCTGCCAGAGGAGCAGCCAATTGGCTCTCCTCTACTCGCGTCTGACAGAAGCAAGTGAGGAAAAGCTGATCAACGGCTCTTCCTATTTACACTGTGATCAGCCGTGATTGGACACAGCTGATCACATGGTAAAGAGTCTCCGTCAGAGACTCTTTATCGAGATCGTAGTTGCGGTGTGTGAGACTGACACACCGCAACAATGATCAATGCGATGCGTGCCCACCGGGGGCACGCAGAGGCTTAATATCCTGATCACATCATATGACGTCCAGTCAGGATATTGAAATCACGTTACTGCCGTCATTCTGCTATATGGCAGGCGGCAAATGGTTAAAGAACCGTGAAGTTGCTCTTTGACTCCTGTGGAAAGTACCTAATATTTAACCCAAATAGATTTATCACCGCAGACAATTATTATAATTATACTCTGGTCATTGTTTGTGTAGAACACTAAAGCTGGACATACAGTACGTTGAAACACATAAGGTGTTGCAATCTGTTAAACGTTTCAGAATTTGAAGTTTAATCACTGTAAGCACTTTAGGAAAAATAAATGCTTCCATTTAGCATACTTTATATATTTTGAGAAAGAAATTGATAGATTTCTAAACTGCACTGCGTATCACCTATAATTTACCATATCACTTGCACAGAAAAATAGTAGGCACAGTATAAATATTTTACAGTGTATTTAATAACAGTGTATATAGGGTAAAGCTATATTTTGTCAATAACATGACCTCATTACAATGCATATACTTCAGCCTTAACATCAGTCTTGCACAGTTGTACAGGCTTCACTTCTGTACTGAAATTGCTTACTCTGATTTCACTGCACACTGTGAGATTCTCACAGTGAGATCTCCTACAGCTTGTCACATTAGAAGCTGCAGCAAGTCAAATAGTGCCCACTTAATGTTCTAGTTAGAGGACATTCAAGATCATCTAGCTCTTTTTGTCTCATTCATTGAATTTCAGTTCTTTCACTTATGAAGGGTTCATCATCAAATTTGGGTGTGAACTAGAGTGGTCTGCATGCAAATACAGTCTTCCTAGAAACTCCCACTATTCCGGATTGAGTTCTACCCATCAAGACATAGCTATTTGCTTAAAGTGCTTGTAAACCCTTACAAACCACTTTGACCTACAGGTAAGCCTAGATTAAGGCTTACCTGTAGGTCCAAGAAATATCTCCTAAACCTACACGGTGTAGGAGATATTTGCCGAAAGACAGGCACCGCAGGTACACTGAGCGCGCCGCTGTCAACGGCGATATGCCGCGAGTGGCGGCTCCCGTGTGCATGCGTGGGAGTGATGTCATCACAGCTTCGCCAAATGACAGCGGCGGAGCAGCGAGACCCACCGAGAAGATGGATGCTCCGGACTACAGGGGACAGCGGTGACTTCGCTGGCTCCTGTGTCAGGTAAGTGACACATAATGGACTACTATGCGATGCATAGTAGTCCATTATGCTTTACCTTTGCAGGGAATGAAAGAGGAAGTAAACTCATCAGGGTTTACTTCCTCTTTAACTCCATCCAATAGCCCTTTTTGCAAGAAGAATACTGAGCCAGGGTGCTGAGTCTAAAATAATGCATTGAAAACAGAAATGTTTTATTTAAAAATGTTATTAGCATGTTGATGGCGGTCGTGGTATTGTTTGGAGGGGGGGGGAGGGGTCAGTGATCAGGAAAAGCAAAAGTAATTAGGTTAAATTTCAGCCTTAGTCATACTATGCATTCATTTCTTTAAAGTGGTTTTGATGGCTGAATGTTTTTTTTACCTTGATGCATTCTATACATAACAAAACTTTCAGTGTGTACCTTCCCCCACAACCCTCCTAATACTTAGCCCAATCTCGATCCAGTGATGTGCACAAGAGCCAATGCTCTCCTGGGTCTCTCCTTCTTATTGGATATGATGCAGCAACAAGAGCCATTGGCTGGCACTGCTGTCAATAACAGCCGGTAAGGAAGGAGCTGAGGCGGGGCTGAGCTGCACTTTGCATCTTATGGACACAGAGAGTGGGACTTGGGAGTGAGCAGGAACGAGTGCCCCCATAGCAAGTGGCTTGCTATGGAGGCTCTTGGCAAGGGGAAGGGGCCCAGAGGAGCATCAGTGGGGGACCAGAGAAGAGGAGGTTTGGGGCTTCCCAGGTAAGTATGACATGTCTGTTATTTAAAAAAAATGGCTTTACAAACACTTTACCTATTGCTGATCACAGCTGGATCAGGCAATACTGTGTCTATCAACAGTTCCCAACCTTGAAAGACATGCTCTAGCTAGATTTTCCAAGGAGCAAAATTAATTGTCAGGCTGTATTTTTTCTACCAACCACTACTGTTTCATCTTGAAATAAGTATTGCTCATGTGCTACTCCTGCTTACCTAATACAAAAGTGCACATTTGTGAGAATTACTTTTTTGCAAATGATCATTTAGTAGTCAGAGCATTCTTGCATTTCTTTCTGCCTTTTAATGTTATCAGTGTCTTTTATCTACAGTAGTAATAACTGGCAAAAAGATTAGTGTGCAATTCCAAGGATAACATTGTGTCATTTTATTGATATGACATCTTTATTACATTATTTTCAAAGGCCTTCAACACTTTCAAGCAGGAAATCTCCTCTTTAATATGTACTTCTGTATGACACGTTTGATAGAAACATTCCCACATGATATACTTTTTTCATTATATGATGCAGTTGTACAATTCTCCACATCACTCTGCTTTATAAACTCAAAGACAAAGCATAGACTTAGTATAAAACACCATTAGTGCAATTCAATAAATGAGTGACACTTTTCTAGAAGTATGGTATTTTAACCACTTGCCGACCGCTGCACACTGATATACACTGGCACAATGGCAGCAATGGGCAAATGACTGTGCTCACAGGACCGGCAGACTCGAAGTCCGCCGGTCTCCCAGCGATCGTGTCAAGGAGCCTCAGAATGGGGAAGTTCCTAGGTAAACAAGGCATTCCCTGTTCTGGCTAGTGTCATGAAAGAGATCACTGCTCCCTGTCATCGGGAGCGGTGATCGCTGTCATGTGACTTGAAGCCCATCCCCACCACAGTTAGAATCACTCCCTAGGATACACTTAACCCCTTCATCACCCATTAGTGGTTAACCCCATTCCCCAAACCCCATTCCCTGCCAGTGTCATTTACACAGTAATCAGTGCATTTTTATAGCACCGATCGCTGTATAATTGACAATGGTCACAAAATAGTGTCAAAAGTGTCTGATGTGTCTGCCTAATGTTACAGAACTGATAAAAATCACAGATCGCTGCCATTACTAAAAATAAAAAATAAAAATGCCATAAAACTATCCCCTATTTTGTAAATGCTATAACTTTTGTGCAAACCAATCAATATACGTTGATTGTGATTTTTTTTTTACCAAAAATATGTAGAAGAATACATTTTTTTTTATATATTTTTGGGGATATTTATTCTAGCAAGAAGTAAAAAAATAATGTGTTTCTTTTCAAAATTGTCGCTCTTTTTTTGTTTATAGCGCAAAAAATAAAAACCACAGATGTGATCAAATACCACCAAAAGAAAGCTCTATTTATGGAAAAAAAATACGTCAATTTTGTTTGGTTGCAATGTCGCATGACTGCACAATTGTCAGTTAAAGCGATGCAGTGCTGACTCACAAAAAAAGTGCTCTAGTCAGGAAGGGGGTAAAATCTTCCGGGGCTGAAGTGGTTAACGATTCTGCCTTACCCTACCACCAGTTTTAATGTTTTTACTGCATGTTCAGCAGGTTTAGGCAGTTCTTAAAAAAAACATTTTTGCGAAGTGGCACTTCTACTTCAAATTCAAAAAGAATTACCATCTATTCATAGATAACAAAATTAGAGATAAATAAGACCAACTGTAATAATTTGGCACATAGAGACAGTCAAAGCATCTACCTTTATATGCTGTGTAAAGCCCCATACACACGGTCGGACTTGTACAAACTTTTCCGTGGACTTTTGTACAAAGTGTGTTGTCCACAAGTTTGTATTGCATACACACGGTCGGACTTTTTGACAACAAACACGAACGTAATGACGTCACAACGTACTGACGCCGCTTCAAAAGAGGACGTTCAATGACTCCAGCGCCACCTTTGGTCAACTTCTGTATTGTAGTCTGATCGTTTGCAATGGTTCTGAGCATGCGTGTTTGTACCTTGTACAAAAGTCCGATGCTTTTGCGTACACACGGTAGGACTTTGCTCCATCGGACTTTTGTTGCCAGAAAGTTTGTCCGTTCGCACAGCCAACAAAAGTCCGATGAAAACAGAAAAAGTTTGTCCGATGGAGCGTACACACAGTCGGATGTTGCTCCAAAACAGCTAATTTGCATGTTTGTTGTCAAAAAGTCCGACCGTGTGTACGGGCCTTAACAGAGCAGCATGTTTGCCACTTCTACCCCCTCCTCTCCAGTCACTGGCTGTAAAGTAATTCTCAGATTCATAGCAAACAGTGAAACTTAAAGTGGGGGTAATCTGATGAGGACATTGAGTCACTAGTTCCCTATCAGGGCTGCTCTTTCCTTGTGATTGACAGCAGGCAATAGGCAGATCCTATAGCTAATAGCAGGCTGTCAATCACAAGTGAGGTGGACCTAATGGAGAACTTGAATCACCAAATCCCTGTCAGGCTCCACCCACAAAGCCTCAAAAAACATTGGCTCCTGCACTGCTTGTGTGACAGCCATGGGGCCCCCATGTCTAAGCCCTGTGGGTAGGTAAAAACTGTTGGAGGCACGGCCTGGGAGGAGCCGGGTTGAAGCCATTTGACTCTTCAGTGCACTTGGGCTGTTTCTTTTATGCATGGTATCTCCTTCACTGCTTCTCTACATGAGTAAAATTGAGGTCTAGGCCTCAATTGAAGCTCAACCAAGGCGAAATGTTCCTTTTTTTTTCTTTAAGAATATAACTTCTATCTGTTTTTATTGTTCTCTGGGAAGATTTCATCTAACCTGGTGGCATAGCTCAGAGCTCCCAGGTCAGGTCTCTACTGCTATATGTGACCTGCTTGTCCTAGTGATTCCCGTTATCTTAATTTTTTGTTCTGATGTCACATGGGTGGCAGTGAGATACACAGTAAGAGCATTGCAAATCCGATAGGGATTCTAACCCTTCCCAACTTAATTTAAAAGTAAAAGTGGCTATAGAACTGTTCTGAGCAGACAGTGGTGCCAAACTGTGATACATGATACAGGATACAGATGTGAACTATGCAAGCCTTTATCATTACCAAATGCATTATATATTACAACTGTAACTTTTTCCTTGTGTCAGTGACAGAAAATTACACAACATAATATCCACTTAAAAATAGCTGTTTTATTTTCCATTTAAAGATATTATTATTTAAGCTTACACTATTGGTTGACGACTTATTACACATGCTCTGCTCAGTTAGATTTACTGTAGGCTAAGAGATTATATTACATGCTCATGTCTGTCAATACCCATTGCTTGGATGCATTTGTACAAGTTTGAGAATTCTAGTAATTTTACTGATAAAAAATTTCATTTTTCTTGAAGTGTACTGAGATACAATGATATACAGCCAACTGGCCAATTTTAACATGTCTGCAGCACACAGAGTATTTCAGGAAGTGAAATGATTATGATGGTCTTGTCAGAGGCAGTGACTAACCAACTAATATGACTATAGAAAAAGACAGGGCGGCACCACAGTATGAGAAAATGTAATTTATTCAATCAAGATGAAGATTTTTGAATGACAAGAAGAGGCCTAAATTTAGAAAGGTCCCACTAATGCTTAGAGAGAATAAATAGTTTTTTTTGTTTATTATTATTATCATTTCTCTATTAATTTATTATGTTCATGATTAAAACAATACAGTTGTTACAATGTCTTTCTTTTTAGTCCAGCAAGTATGAAACATTGCTTAGAAATACATCACATTTATCCTGCAGCTATCAGGCAGCGAGTGCAGGTCTAGTACTCCAAAGACTTCAGATAGCTGGCTTACAGTTCTGTGGTTTAGACATGAATAGCAAGATCTTATAACACACTCAGAGGTAAATGAGTCAGCTGAATAACTCAGAAGAGAGACATGTTTGCAGGAGCATTAAACAGGTGCAAACTAGTGATAGGCAAATTTGCTTGGGTTTGATTTATGGGGTGGTTAGTCAAACACATCCAAAAATATGCAATTTGTAAACTTTAATGTAAACCCCACTTAAATAGTAGGCTAATCTTGAAAATCCATTCACTCTATTTTCAAAGCTAAAAGGCCAGACAGGACATGTGATGCCGCTGCATACACACGACCGGACTTAGGTCCGACAGACTTTCGACAGAGTTCTGACGGAGTTCTGACGGAGTTCTGACGGACTTTCTGAATGAATGGACTTGGCCACACACAATCACACCAAAGTCCGACGGATTCGAACGTGATGACGTACGACTCGACTAGAATAAGGAAGTTCATAGCCAGTAGCCAATAGCTGCCCTAGTGTCGGTTTTTGTCCGTCGGACTAGCATGCACACGAGCGGATTTCTCGGTAGGAACTGGGTTCGGCGGAGTTCTGGCGGAAAAATTTGAAACATGTTCCATTTCTAAAGTCTGTCAGACTTTTGCAAATCAAAAGTCCGCTGCAGCCGATCATTCCGTCTGATTTTTGATGTTGAAAAGTCCGGTCGTGTGTACGCGGCATTAGAATGCAAAAAACATTTTAAAGAATACAATTAAGTGGGGAGCAGCTCTTCTAATAAAGCTTAAAGGATAGGTTCACATAAAAAAATGTGCAGTTAACTTTCTTTTCTAAGAAGCCTGCAGAGCATTGCACCAGCGATCAGCATATCATGGGTGCAATCTCAGGCTCATGCAAACTCTCAGCATAGCTGACTGCTAATGCTTCATACAGGCAGGTGGTTACCAGCACTCTCATTGAGAACTACAAGGCAACAATGGCTGGTGGTACTTGTAGGTATTCATTCACAGGAAATTGTAAATGCATGATGCAGCTGTGTAGGTGGAGTCCCACACAGCCATGCTATTTTTAAATTGTGAAAGCAGGTTTGGGGATTGGATCCCCTGCCCACTGCCTCAGGGAGGTTGGGGGATCTGTTGTGCAGGGTGCAGAGTATGAAATAGATTATATGTTCCACCTTAAAAATGTTCCAAAGGTGAACTTATACTTAAAAGTGAAACTTTAATGCACATACTTTGAGAATGCCTTAAACCTTAAATCCTGTGAACTGGCACATTTGTAAGGTTTACTAAAGCAATAGCAATTTTTCGCTAAGTGGCATTTCCCAGCAGCCTCTGTTCTGTTTGTAAGCAAAGTTTTCAAGGCTAATAGGCAAGGGATTGTCAAAAAAAGGGCATGGGTAGCTGGACCTTGTACTGTGGACATGTACCAATGCAAAAAGAATTCTAAAAAAGAGAGAGCAATTCTTTCAAAAGGCAAGAATAAAAATAAACAATTCCTTAAAATAAGATATATATAAAAAAAACTAAAGACCAGTCAGCCTATCATCAACAGTATGTAAACTATCGGAAGAAATGATAGGGGCTTGTATCCAATAATTTTCTGATGAGAATAGCATCATTAGTAATAATAACCAACATAAATTTATGAAAGACTGTTCTTGCCAAATCAACCTTTTAACATTGGCAGGTATAGTGGTTGACATCAATGACTAAATATAGCCTTACTTTTTTTCACTTGGATGGTAAAATATAAATCCAGATTCAGCCCTTCTTTTAAAAACAAGTCTGAAAGTCTAAAAGTCTAAGATGTAACAATTCTACCATAAGCTTCCCCCTTTGAAGCCTTTTCCTCACTCTTAGGAGTGTGGAAATGTGGGAGTGTGTGTGTGTGTGTGTGGGGGGGGGGGGAGGGGGGCATTGTCTGTGTGCTCCCTATAACCCATACCTGGAAATTCCAACAAGGGCTCAAAAACGATATCAAGTGGAGTTTACATATCTCAGAATGAGTTCCGGTTCCTAATGGATTAGTTACAAACCTCCTTACATATACAGTAGGTAGGGATGAGCCGAACACCCCCCCCCCCCCCCGGTTCAGTTCGCACCATAGGCTTCGAACGGAACGAAAGTTCACACGAACATTAGAACCCTACTAATTACAATGGACACGAATGTTCGAAATCTAAAGTGCTAATTATAACGGCCAATATGCAAATTATTGTCCTAAAAAGTTTTTTCCCCAGGGGACATGTATCAATGCAAAAAGAAGTTTTAAAAACTGATATTTTTTTCTGGAGCAGTCATTTTAATGATGCATAAAGTGAAAAAAAAGTGAAATATTCCTTTAAATATCGTACCTGGGGGTGTCTAAAGTATGCCTCTGAAGTGGCGCGTGTTTCCCATGTTTAGAACAGTCCCTGCACAAAATGACATTTGTAAAGGAAAAAAAGCCACTTAAAACTGCTTGCGGCTTTAATGTAATGCCTTGCCCTGGCAATATGGATGCAAATCTTTGAGAAAAATGGCATGGCTACCCCCCCCCCACCCCAGCCCATTACCAGCCCCTTTGGGTCTTGTATGGATATTAAGGGGAACCCCGCACCCAAAATATGTTATGTTAATGTTAGGCAGATGCCTGTGTTGCACAAATGAACTACACAACACCAGCAACGAGGGGGTAGATTCAGGTGTATGCTGTGCAGGAGGGACACTACACTGACTGAATATTAGGCAGATGCCTGTGTTGCACAAATCAACTACACAACACCAGGTAGATTCAGGTGTATGCTGTGCAGGAGGCACACTACACCCACTGTAACAGCGCTAGGTTAGGAAGCAAAGCAAAGCTGACACTGTCCCTGCCTATCCTGCTCTCTCCCTGAACACTACACTCACTGTAACAGCGCTATCTAAAGAAGTAAAGCACAGCTGACACTGTCCCTGCCTATCCTTCTCTCTATGAATGCCGCAACACACTACACAAGGCTGCTGCGCTGGCGGTCTTATATAGTGTGGGACGTGTACTAAACCCCCTGAGCTATAATTGGCCACAGGCATCCAACCATTGGCCAATTATGGCTCTCCTCACTGCTGGCGCTGTGATTGGCCAAGCATGCCAGCAATACACTGCAACTGGCGCAGTGCATTGTGCATTGTGGGCCCTTTCGTATCCCATGAATTTGTTGTGAACGGCCTACAAAGTTCTGGTTTCGACAAACGGATGATGTTCGATTCGAACATGGGTTCGAATCGAATTCTAATCAAACATTCGGGCTCATCCCTAACAGTAGGTTTAGCATACCTAAGCCCTAAAGTGTGTTGGTCTTGTTCCCGACCAAAATAACATTCCTATGCAGTCTTTTTGGGATTGGTATCAGGTGTGTGGGTCTTTTCCTTGTGCCTAGACTGAAGTCTGGTGTTTTGCAACTTACTGACTCATCTAGAAGATTACACAAGTTTCCTGATGCAGGTAATAGGATATTTTATATATATATATATATATATATATATATATATATATATATATATATATATATATACACACATATATATATATATATATATATATATATATATATATATATATACATATATATATATATATATATATACATATATACATATATATATATACATATATACATATATATACATATATACATATACATATATATATATATATACATATATATTGTGGCAGCATGCAGTTAAAGTCACCTGGTTGTATCCAGGATGGGAAATATGTGTGCCCTAGATTCAGGCTTTATGCAGACTTTTACAATTAGAGGGGAAGAGTTAATGAGCCCAGCTGAAGTAAGTGGGCTCATTAAGACCTCTACAAAAAACCCCAGCATGCTTAGGGAGATGCTCCACCCTGGAACCAGTTTTGTGTTGTATAGACTGGGGAGTGTGATATCTGTTCTGTGCGGTGAGTTAACGCCTGTGTGGCAAACCTCTACAACAGAGACAGGGACTGGTGCAGCACAAGGCTGCACTCAGTTGTTAGACAGGGAATCTAAGTGTGTAGTTAGAGGTCAAGCTGACCAGGATTTATTTTCAGGTTTTATTTTTGTTTGGCTGTTATATGTATCACTGCATGTAGCATAAATAAACCGCATCTTTTGTTTTTTGCACCTACAACGCTGTCTGCTGTGCCTGATTTTGTGTTGTGAACCCATCCAGGGGGTCACACACACCTGCTGCCGAGCAAACCCCACACAGTTGGTGGAGAATGCGGGCAGTTTTTTTTTCAATTTTTTTAAAGGCCAGCATGGAGGAGATACTGAGACAGCTGGCTCTAGCAAATGCAAATCAGCAGCAAACAAATGCGGCTTTACAACAGAGCCTTGCAGCCCAGCAGAAAGCTCACCTGCAGAGTCTGGAAGCTCAGCAACAAGCACAGCAGCAATCTGAAGCCTGCTTTATAGACCTGTTGCAGAAGCAAGAGCAGAGTTTTCAACAGAAAATAGAGACATTAATACAGCAACGTCCGCAGACCAATGAAGCAAGTGGTTACAATAATACCGCATCCTTTGGTGTGAGCCGTTTATTGACAAAAATGACTGGAGAGGATGATCCGGAGGTGTTTTTGACCACATTTGAAAGGACTGCTGAAAGGGAAAAGTGGCCTAAGGAGCAATGGGCTGGACTGGTGGCCCCTCTGTTAACTGGGGAATCGCAGAAAGCTTATTATGACCTAGAGCCTGACCAAGCAAAAGACTATGTGGTGCTAAAAACAGAAATATTGGCACGGCTGGGTGTCACCTTGGCCGTCTGGGCTCAGCGTGTGCATAATTGGACTTTTCAGGTTGGAAAACCCCCCAGGTCTCAAATGTATGATCTCATTCACCTGAGCAGGAAGTGGCTGCAGCCAGAGACTTTGACCGCACCAAACATTGTGGAACGTGTTGTTATGGATCGTTTCCTGAGAGCTCTTCCTACTGCCATCCAAAAATGGGTAAGCCATGGAGACCCAGAAAATGCAGATAAACTTGTGGATCTGGTTGAGACGTACTTGGCTACAGAGAACCTGACCACCTCTTCCAGGGACTCACGGACTTTCCACCCTAAGACCAGATCATCCCCAGTGGCGGGTAAGATGACTCCAAGGGGTGAGGGTGGAGAGAGTGAGAGGGTGGGAGTTCTACCTAAGGTCTGGCGGGAGCAGCCCAGGAAGCCCATGCTGCAAGAGACAGCAAAAAAGATTATTTGCTACCGCTGCCGGCAAGAGGGACATATTGCAGCCAATTGCCCTGTTGTGGATGAGCCTATGCAATGTGACTTTATAAGGGAGAGACGTCAGTCGCTGTTTGCGACAGTTGCATGCACTGCCATTCGGGGACCTGAGAAACATTTATGTAAAATGTGTATTAATGGTAGAAATGTTGATGTGTTGCTGGATTCAGGTAGCTTGGTAACATTGATAAAAGCTGAATTAGTTACTACAGAGGTCTCTGGGAAGAACAGGGTGGCTGTTATTTGTGTGCATGGGGACACCCGAGAGTATCCTGTAACTTCAGTGTTTTTTGAGACCCCCAAAGGTAACCTCTCTCATCAGGTGGGGTTAGTGTCTCACTTACCACATGATGCTATTGGGGGAAGGGATTTTCCAAAATTCTGGGAACTCTGGGATTGTCCTGAGCCCCCCACTGGTGCCCCTATAGACCAGGAAGATGACCAGAATTCCTCTGGGAGTGGTGAGGACTCTCCTGAATTTCCATTGTCGGTATTGGCGGGGGAAACTCGAGAAACTGGGGAGGAGCCAACATCCTCAGATGAAAACATGCCATCTGTGGAGTTTTCGGATCTTGAGGTTCACAGGGAAAATTTTGCCACAGAACAGTTAAAAGACCCCACCCTAATAAAGGCACGGGAAAATGTGGTGAAAATAGATGGCGAGTTAGTGAACCCAGATAAGACTTGCCCTTATCCTTACTTCACTATGGAAAGGGACCTGCTGTATCGAGTGGCTCAAAGGGCAGAAGAAACCATTGAGCAACTTGTAGTGCCCAAACCTTACAGGAAGTTGGTGTTAGAATTGGCTCATGGGCACATTCTGGGAGGTCATCTTGGGACAGAGAAAACCAGAGAGAGGGTATTGCAGAGATTCTATTGGCCTGGGGTCATGAAGGAAATAGAAAATTATTGTTCCTCCTGCCCTGTGTGTCAGAAGTCGGCACCTATGCCACATTTCCGTAACCCGCTGGTACCTCTTCCTATCATTGAGGTCCCCTTTGAAAGGATCGCAATGGATTTGGTAGGTCCGATAATGAAGTCCGCCAGGGGGCATCAGTACATTTTGGTTATATTGGACTATGCCACCCGTTATCCGGAAGCAATTCCTCCCCGAAATACCTCGGCCAAAACCATAGCCAAAGAGCTATCTCTTGTTTTTAGCCGCGTGGGTATTTGTAAGGAACTGCTTACGGACCAAGGTACACCCTTTATGTCCCGGGTTATGAAAGAATTATGCAAGTTGTACAAAGTGACGCAATTGCGTACATCTGTGTATCACCCCCAAACAGATGGGTTGGTTGAAAGATTCAACAAAACCCTTAAACAAATGTTAAAGAAGGTGATGGATAGAGATGGAAAGAATTGGGACTGTCTAATACCCTATCTAATGTTTGCCATTAGGGAGGTACCCCAATCCTCTACGGGTTTCTCACCCTTCGAGTTGCTCTATGGGAGACACCCAAGAGGGCTGCTGGATATCGCCAAGGAAACTTGGGAAAATGAGAGTTCTCCTCACAGGAGTGTGATTGAGCATGTCGCCCTGATGCAAGATAGAATTGCACAGGTAATGCCAATTGTAAAGGAACATTTAACCCAAGCGCAGTTAGCACAGCAGAGAGTGTACAACCGTGGGGCCAAGACCCGTACTTTTTCCCCGGGGGATAGGGTCTTGGTGCTAGTCCCTACGGTTGAAAGCAAATTTCTGGCCAAATGGCAAGGTCCATATGAAGTAATTGAAAAAATTAGTGAGGTGAACTACAGGGTTAGACAGCCAGGAAGGCGAAAGCCGGAGCAGATCTATCACGTCAATCTGCTGAAAGCCTGGAGGGATAGGGAATCCCTAGTCGCAGAGACTTTGTCACAAGTACAGCCTGATTGCTTAGTTCCTGAGGTTGGAATAGCAGACACCTTACTGAAACCCCAACAACAGGAGGTTAAAGAGTTTGTACTTCGTAACAAAGAGATTTTCTCTGAGCTTCCGGGACAAACATCTGGCGTAGAGCATGACATTATCACCCCGCCAGGAGAAAGGGTAAAACTAAAACCTTATAGAATACCAGAGGCCCGACGGGAGGCAATACGTGGGGAGGTTCAAAGGATGTTGGAATTGGGTGTGATAGAGGAGTCCCAGAGTGACTGGTCCAGTCCTATCGTACTAGTGCCCAAACCTGATGGGAGCTGGCGGTTTTGTAACGATTTTCGACAATTAAATAAAGTTACAAAATTTGACACCTACCCCATGCCGCGTATAGATGAGTTGATTGACCGGCTGGGAACAGCCCGATATATGACAACTTTTGATCTCACCAAAGGGTATTGGCAAATTCCCCTGGCCGAGTCGGCCAAGGAGAAAACTGCGTTTGTAACCCCAGATGGGGCATTCCAATATAAGAGAATGCCGTTTGGGTTACAGAATGCACCGGCAACATTCCAGCGGAAAATGGATAAGATTCTGAGGCCCCATCAGAAATATGCTGCAGCTTACCTGGATGATGTGATTATCCATAGCACAGACTGGGTCTCACATTTGCCGAAAGTACAAGCAGTCCTAGACTCTATCCGGGAAGCTGGGTTTACGGCCAATCCAAAGAAGTGTACCATTGGACAGGAGGAGGCCAAATATCTTGGGTACACTATTGGGAGGGGGGTGATAAAACCCCAAGTCAATAAAGTCAAGGCCATACAGAGTTGGCCACGTCCCAACAGCAAGAAACAGGTACGAGCCTTTCTGGGAATCGCTGGCTATTATCGACGATTCATTCCCCATTTTGCTTCTCAGGCTGTGCCCCTCACCAACCTGACAAAAGGGAAAGAGTCTGTCATGGTTAAATGGTCCCCAGAGGCTGAAGAAGCATTTCAGTCCTTAAAAACAGCCTTATGTAGCCAGCCAGTGTTGTACTCACCAGACTTCTCTAAGGACTTTGTTGTACAAACTGATGCATCAGACGTTGGGTTAGGAGCAGTGTTATCCCAGGTCTGGAACGGGGAAGAGCACCCAGTCATTTACCTCAGCAGGAAGTTGAAGTCCCATGAGGTAAATTACGCCACGATTGAGAAGGAATGTTTAGCAGTGAAGTGGGCTCTAGATTCCCTTCGGTACTATCTGCTAGGTAGGCACTTTGACCCGGTGACTGATCACGCTCCTTTAAAGTGGATGGCTCAGAACAAGGAGACCAATAGAAGGGTAAATAGGTGGTTCCTGGCCCTACAAGAATTTAACTTTACAGTTAAGCATCGCCCTGGTGTTAAAATGGGGAATGTGGATGCTTTGTCTCGGATACATGCGTGTCTGACTGCTTGTGTTACAACCCCAAGGTTGAAACAAGAGGGGGGGGGGGGGTATGTGGCAGCATGCAGGTAAAGTCACCTGGTTGTATCCAGGATGGGAAATATGTGTGCCCTAGATTCAGGCTTTATGCAGACTTTTACAATTAGAGGGGAAGAGTTAATGAGCCCAGCTGAAGTAAGTGGGCTCATTAAGACCTCTACAAAAAACCCCAGCATGCTTAGGGAGATGCTCCATCCTGGAACCAGTTTTGTGTTGTATAGACTGGGGAGTGTGATATCTGTTCTGTGCGGTGAGTTAACGCCTGTGTGGCAAACCTCTACAACAGAGACAGGGACTGGTGCAGCACAAGGCTGCACTCAGTTGTTAGACAGGGAATCTAAGTGTGTAGTTAGAGGTCAAGCTGACCAGGATTTATTTTCATGTTTTATTTTTGTTTGGCTGTTATATGTATCACTGCATGTAGCATAAATAAACCGCATCTTTTGTTTTTTGCACCTACAACGCTGTCTGCTGTGCCTGATTTTGTGTTGTGAACCCATCCAGGGGGTCACACATACCCGCTGCCGAGCAAACCCCTCACAATATATATATACATATATATATATATATATATATATATATATACACATATATATATATATATGTATACATATACATACAT